>NC_134219.1:5102500-5727500 GCF_965140235.1 Caretta caretta
AGGGTAGGGATAAATGGTCAATTTTCAGAATGGAGAGAGGTAAATAACAGCATCTCCCCAAGGATCTCTCCTGGGACCTGTGTTGTTCAACATATCCATAAACGATCTGGAAAAGAGAGTGAAGAGTGATGTGCCAAAATTTTCAGACGATACTAAATTATCAAGATACTTAAGTCCAAAGCTGACTGAGAAGAGTTACAAAGGGATCTCACGAACATGGGTGTTTGGGTGACAAAATGCCAGACGAAATTCTATGCTAAATTCAAAGTAATGTACACTGGAAAACATAATCCCAACTACACATACTAAATGATGGGGTCTTAATTAGCTGTCACCACTAAAGAAAGAAATCTTGGACACATTATCGATAGTTGTCTGAGGGCATCAGCTCAATGTGCAGTGTTAATCAAAAAGCTAACAGAGTGTTAGGAACCATTAGCAAAGGGATAGATCAGACAGAAAATATCATAATGTTACTATATAAATCCATGGTACACTTATTGCATCCAGTTCTGGTTGCCCTATCTCAAAAAAAGATGTGTTAGAATTGGAAAAGGTACAGAGGACAGCAAACAAGATTAGGGGTATACAACAGCATTCAGGTAAGGAGAAATTAAAAAGATTTGGACAGGTCAGCTTAGAAAAGGGAAGACTAAGGGGGGAAATGATAGAGATCTATAAAATCATGAATGGTGTGGGGAAAATCAATAGGGTAGTGTTGTTTATCCCTTCACATAAAACACAAGAACCGAGGGTCACCAAATGAAATTCATAGGTTTCAAACTAACATAAAGAAGCACTTCTTCATACAACACATAGTCAACCTATGAAATTTGTTGCTGGGGGATATCGTGAAGGCCAAAAGTATAACTGGGTTCAAAAAAGAATTAGATATGTTCATGGGACATAAGCCCATCAATGGCTATTAACCAAGATGGTCAGGGAAGCAACCCCATGCT
Organism: Caretta caretta; assembly: GCF_965140235.1. Taxonomy (NCBI): domain Eukaryota; kingdom Metazoa; phylum Chordata; order Testudines; family Cheloniidae; genus Caretta; species Caretta caretta. Next base: position 5,103,460 of record NC_134219.1, read on the forward strand.
CTCGGGGTCCCTAAACTGCCAGAAGCTGGGACTGGATGATAGGTGATGGATCACTTGAAAATTGCCCTGTTCTCTTCTTTCCCTGTGAAGCATCTGGCCGCTGTCAGAGGACAGTATACTGGGCTGGATGGACCATTGGTCTGACCCAGTATAAACATTCTTATGTTCCTACAGTTTAACTTTACCTCTTGCCCATCCTTCCCCTGAAAAAGATGTATGTATATTCAGTTTGTTTGAACTCATTCATCTTTCAAACTAAGGATTTGCCTGACTCTTAAAGAATCCTCAGTTTTCACCCAGTGAAAGATAATGGATTGATGGACCCAGAGATTGAATGGGCCTAAAACATACCCACCCCGAAGCAGACACTTCCCTGGTTAAATAAATGACTTAGCATTACTGTGGGGAACTTGTCATTATAGGGTTCTAATGAGATCATGGCTCATTGTATAAATTATAAGGACACTGAGCCTAATGCTCCTTTACTTACAACAGTAAATGAAGCGGTTGACTCCATGAAGTCAATGGAGTAACACCAGTGTAAAACTGCTGCAGATGAGAGAAGTAAGGAAGCACATACTTCCTTTGATTAGCTGGAGTGTTGGATTCTCCTCGCACATCAGTTTTACCTGGTTCTAGCTCCAGTGACTTCAACTGAATTATTCCTGCTTTACCTTGGTTTGAGCAAAAGGAGACTCCGGCACAGAAATACTAAACCAGACACTGTGAGACTTATAAATCTGCCTGCCCTGGGGCCAAATTCTGATTCTGAATACATTAATGTAAATCCAAAGCATTCCTCATTCATTGTCTGAGCAACTGTTAATGATTATGGCTGGCCAAAAAAATTCCATCTAACATTTTTCATTGAAAACCTGGATATTTGGTTAAATGAAAGTTTTCATAGGAAGTGTCTGCTTTCCTCAATTCTTTTAAAACCCCAAATCCAAAACTTTTTTGCCAGAAACAAAAAATAAAATAAAACTGGTTTTCAGCACTTTTTGGCTGTTTTTTTCCCGATGAGAAATTACTTTCCAAAAAATATACATCCGACCAGCTCTGATAATGATACTTGTCATCCTCTGTGAAGCTCTGTATCAGTCTCTATACAGTTACACCACCATAAACCGCCCCCCCGCCCCCGTTGACTGGTTTGTTCTTCAATGTAAAATTATTGCGCACCCACATTCTTTAATTTGACAGTGACACTTGGTTTGCAAAAGTTAGTTTAATACCAACAAGTTTAGTTCAGATTTCAAGTTTGCCTGGCAAACTGATGTTTTAATGGCTTTGACACTCCTGTTTAAAACTAAAATTCGACTGTGGTTATTTCATCTTACAAACATCTCTCTTTGATTTAATTGGCTGTTCAATGTCCTTTAAAAGAGGCATTTCTCTTGGTAAACTTCATAACTGGGGCTGTCTAACTAACCTCTTTTTTTTTCTTGTTGGTCAATTCAATTCATCTAAATTGCTCCTTTGTATGAGAACCTGGGAAAATATAGTAACAAAGCAACTTCAGAGGATGTGGTTATCATGAGATAATCAACCCCCTGGGGAAATTAGATGCACCTGGCTGAGCTGTGCCTTGTTATGCCATAGGAGAGTGATTAACTATACAAGCCACACCTCCCTTTATACCCCAGTCATGCCCTGCTGCAAATATTAACCACTGTCCTATAAATACAAATCCTTAATAAATCAGCATTCGTGACACAAGTGACGCGATTGTCCACAAAAAGAAAACATGGCCCATGACACGGGAAGTTACAAGATGCTTGTATAAATCTGCTTAAATTAGTGAAATGATTAGTTACAAAACCACAGTTCAGTGAAGCTAGAGGCAAAGGTGGTTTTGGGATTTGTGGCATATGACATTGTCATGGGGAGTATGTACCCCACAATTGGCCTAGTAACCAAAGGCACTGCCAACCCCTACTGATTGGAAGCCTCACAGCAAAAGGGAGGATAGAAGGGCTGGGAAGCAGAGGGGCAGGGCAGCTACCAATGGAGCGAGCAGGCTGGAGAAAGGAACTCCTGCCAGCGAGCTGCAAAAGAGCTGCCCAGAGACAATGGCCCAGGAGGGGATGAACTGACCAATAGGCTGGAGAGCCTGCAGAGATCCAGGGGGAAGTAGGAAGAAGCTCAGGGCACTGTCGGAGATGATGAACCCTGACCCTACTTCTTCCCTAACTTGAGGGCACTGAGCTGGAACCCGGTGGAGTGGGTTGGCCTGGGTTCCCCTACCAACTCCCTGGCATACTGGAGGTGGAGAAAGGGTTTTCAGACTCCTGGAACAAGGAAAAGCTTGACAGCCCCACTGGCTATGTGAGCCCAGGGACCATGCCACGCTTGGCCAGAGAGGGTGCCATTGCACTGACACATGGCCTCACACCCATGCTGTCTTCAACTTGGGAAGATCATTTTCTGGGAGAATACTATACGGTGTCTCTTATTCTGTGAATGTACAGTGCCTGGTCAGAAAAGGACTTGATGTTAGCTAGGGTCCCCTACATGCAACAGTACACACACACACACGCACGCACATTCTCATTCAGGGAATCTGTTGCCAGGGCTACTTAGGGTATCATAGCAAAATAACATAGTACAAACTTATTTTTGTAGCATCTTTCATACAAACTATGTTCTCCAAATGCTTTAAAGAGTCAAATAGCCAATAGTAATGAAAGGGAAACAAAAGAATTATAGGCAAAAGGGGAAGTGTATGCTTCCAGAGAAGATTTGAATGCAGTTGGAGAGTCCACAGCCATCAAGATACAAGGAGGATTTTCCAGATAGCAGAAGCTGCAGATCAGAAAGCTCTTTTTCCGACAGCGATGAGACGTAGGAGAAAAGCAATGGAGGCGACTAACGCTAGAGGGTTCAAAGGAATGAGGAAGGGAGCACAGTATCAGTAAGTGGAACTTTCTGGATATTTTAACTCTTGACCTGTAGCTACATTTAATGGAGAAAAATCTTTGTCACCTAGCAACGTTGCTATGGTTAGAACAACACACCCATCCCTTGTCCGGGAAGGGCTCGAAAATGGTCCAGATGGAAAATATTTTCACTGGGAGTCATCCCTTGATGCCTAAGCAAGGAGAAAGGAGATCCTACTCATTTTGCTTAGAGCTTCTTTGTAGCAAATACATCTTCTTCCTGTTTTTGATTAGCGACTAACAAGCTGTAACTCGTATTGGCTCACCATGAGGCCTTCAGTTCCCATGACCTGGCCTTTGGATTTTTTCAATTAGACACCTGTAAGAGATGAATTTGGCTGTCATGATCTTACCACCCAATGAAATGTAGCCCACTGCTCCAAAACCTACTACATTTGATACTAGCCTTGGATGAGAAGGACATAAAGTACATTGCACACAAACTGAAGGCAACTCCTGCTTAGCACAAGAGATCAGACACCTGACGTCTTTCACTGAAGTGTGGCTAGCATTTTACTGCAAGACTCATCTTGAGAGCTGTTTTTCAAATACCAGCTACACTGAGTTTCCCAACCTCACATACCTCAAACTGACACAGTATACTTTGGAAGGGTACCAGATTCTAGTAATTAAACTATTATCTTTTTTGGTGTGCTGTAGGCCTCCTATCCCTGAGGAATGCATTGTGTGTTTTAATTAGCAACAAAGTTTTGAAAGGAAATATGCATGCAATGCTGGCTTAAACAGCCAGCCATATGTGGACCTGATTGTTGTAATATTTCCAAAAGAAAAAAAAAGTCATTCTCTTGAAATTAAAGCTACACAAGTGTCTTTCTTTTCAACACAAACACCAAATAATAATAATGAAATCTAGAAAATCATCAGTTAAGCCAAAACTAACCTCCAGACTAATCTTAATTATTGAGCCTTTAACTCCCCCAAATGCATGCACGAGGAGTTGCATCCAGTTTGCAACTACCCAAAGTGCACACAAATGCAACACCTTAACTCTGACCTCAGCAGGATTAATATGTTAATCTGACTGATTTACTGCAAAAGTCTGTGGTTAGAACTGCAACTGACCCCACTGCAAGGTGTCATTTGGTACAGCAGTTCCCTAGACATTTTGGTAGCATGCCAGGTAGAGGTCATAGAGTCATCGAATTTAAGGCCAGAAGGGGTCACCAGATCATCTAGATGGACCTCCTGTATATATCACAGGCCATCACCACCAGCTAGTACCCGTACACTTAACCCAACAATTGAAATTGGACCAAAGTATTACAGCCCACAGGAGACTAGACTATTATGGGCCACAGGCAAAGAATAAGAGGGACCAAGGCCCACCAGTGCCTGTGGTCCCTCTAATGATAGGGAAATGATTAAATGAGATATCAGATAGTCCTGGAAAGTGACCTGCACCCATATGCTGCAGAGGAAGGCAAAACAACCCGAAGATTACTGCCAAACTGACCTAGAGGAAAATTCCTTTCCGACCCCACATATGGCAATCAGTTAGACCCTGAGCATGTGAGCAAGAACCAGCCAGCCAAGCATCTGAGAGAGTGAATGATCGGAGCCACCACCAGTCGTCAGGAATTTGTTGACTAAATGTTGTTGCTGCAAAACAATTGATTTGTCAAAGGTTTCACCAGGAAGGTTTCTCAGATCCAGGATGGAATTTCTGGTCAAAACCACAGAGAAAGAGAGAGGGGGAGCCCAAAATAGCCAATATCCCATGGTTATGGCATCACTTGGGATGTATGATTCCCTTAGGTTACTGGCAATTCCAAAAGGTCTCTGTTTCATTTCAGTGCAGATTGAACAAAAATGTCGAAACATTAATTTTTTTTTATGACACAGAAATCTCGTTATCTGGCCAGCCCTTGCTAAGCTAAGCACTATTGGTGCTCCTATCACTAGGATCTTTGGATTCTTCCCCTTATTGGGTTCCCAAAAAACATTTGCACACTTTGTGCAACTAATAATTCCTTTACTAGACCTATCAGAAATAAACAGTGCAATCCTCCTAGGCACAATTGCTTTAATGGTTACAAAGAATAGATTAACTAACAGTTCTTAATCCAGCCCTTAGGACCACCCAGTCCAAGGATATAATAAGTAATAACCTTCTTCATGGGCATTCCCTGCCAGAAATGTCTTTTTTTAGAACATTAAAGGGGTCATGAACGTCGGTGAAGCAAACTGGCTAAAAATTCAAACAATTATTTGAAGAAACGTCTATAGTTCTGGCTCATCTTCAGTAAGTAATAATGTTGGATGTGCAGATGACCGGAAAAAGAAATGGATTGTAAATTACATTTTACATGTTCATAAATAGAATAACTAATCTGTAGTGAAAAATGTATCTATGGTTTCCAGTGTAAAAAGAAAGATACTAACCTTATTAACTATAAGGCTAGCAATGTAAAGAAAGGTTTTACTTACCTTAATTTTATAGCACCCAGAATAAGATAGGCATCCCACTATACACATAAAGAGCTAGGATCCCTGGCTCAAGGACCTTACAATCTAATCTCCAATCTGATTCAACAAGCCAGTGTTATAGCAGGCATCATGAGGTGGCACTTTTACAGTCTTCTAATTTCTTTTTCTTACCATGCAAGCAAATGTTCAGTTTTGGGAAGACGTGCTGTGTTGTTGATAGAACTTTGCATGACCTAAAACTATGTAAAGGCAGTGTCTTGAGAGAGAAGCTGAAGCAAATGCAGGATTGTTTGCTCTCTGCCTTGGCCTCTGGAGTCCATACTTTAGGCAGAGTTGTCCTCTGGGAACAGGGCACTGGTGATGAGCTGAGATTCCTGAGAAGGGATTGCCTTGCATGCTGTTTGATCACCTTCGTTCCAGGACCGGTTGATGTATATAACTTAGAATACACTCTGATTCCACTTCACTGATTTCTCCTCCACTGGGAAACTGACCTGCAAAGCTCTGGATTATCTGCTACACTCTGCAGAGGTAAAGCTGATGTCAGAACAGGACACTGGCATCAGAAGAAAGGGACTGCAGCAATAAGATTACTCAGTAAGTACTTGTGTTATCAGCGTTTACCCTGAATGCAAAAATGTAATTGCAAGGAGCAGTCAAAACTGGACACATCTCTCAGATGGCATCTCCAGTTCAGAATGGGCCATGAAACTACAGGGGTGTTAAAACTGGACCTCAGGAATGTAGATAGCCAGTTGCAGCAGTCTCATTTGGCATGAAAATGGTAGAAAGATGTTAAAACCCTATGTTTCCACCCATAGCTCACCCCATCATGTGACAGTGATCAGCACAGACATGCTGGGAAGCTGCGGCTTCCATCCACAGAGGCAAGTTCTGCATGGGGGGCGGAGGCTGCACAAAAATGAAAAGTTGCCCACTCAAATACCTGTAAGTGCAGATGCAATTATTAATTAATTAAAATGTTCTCATGGGAAAAAACCATGATGAAACCACATATTTATTGTGCAATGCTGTAACAAAGTGATATTAGGACACCAATGAATAAACCCTTTCCCCGCTTGCTTTTATACTCTCCTTTGCATCATTGGACATCAGGGTCTTGTAAGTCTATCTACCCCGACAGTTCGAAGATCCTGCATGGTGATGCAGAGCTCCTCTGCTGACCCATCTAGCAGCAGGACCAGGTGGGTCCCTTTAACTTCACTTCGGGAGGTTAAAATGCGGAGAGTCTCTCTAGCCACCTGATGTTCTGGCATGAAAAATCCTTGGAAAGCAGCCAGTTCAGGAAGCAGCTGAGGATAATAAGGTTTGTTGGTAAAGTAATGGAAAACCCCAGGATGCTGAGTGAGATGGGTGACTCCACACTTTCATAGTCTCCTTTAAGTGAAAAGAGAAAGTGAATGTGAGCCCCAGCCACAAAGTTTGGACCCACATCTGGATCTCAAGTGAATTGAGAACAGGCAATGAAAGTGATAGATGTGGAAGGAGGGATGGAAATTGGGAAAGGGTTATTCCACTGCAGGTGAAGTTGTCACTAAAGTAGGCCCCATTGAGTTCCCTTTCTAGCCCCTCTCTTACTAAAGAGACCATCCACCTTTTATTTCAGAGAGACACCACATAGGATGGGGGTTTACACATGGGGGTCTCACTGCAGGGTCGGTGCCCTAGGAAAGAATAAAGGTGGCAAGGCTGGGAAATTCAGGCAACTCCTTTCTTTTCCCACAGGATTGGCACATTATGCCAAAACTGCTGTAGGGAGCTGCTATTCTGGGGGAAACTTTTGGTGGTGATTCAGCGGCAGAGCTGAGTTGGGATAGATGGACTTTCACCTTTCAGGATAAGGTGATGAGGTGGAAGGCATGGCCTGCGACACTGACAGAAAGAGTCTACTAATAAACATGGCTTTTAATGCTCTACATTTATGTTTATCCTCCCATTAAAATATTGGTCATGAAACTGGCAAGGGGGTTGGTATTTCATATGTTGTGAGCCAATACAATCTGGCTCAGAGAGGTGCAGTGGATTTGCTAGTTAAAGAGGAGGAATTGGGAGTGATCTGGCAACAAGTAGTTTGATTATTTTGTTTTTTTCCAGTATTTAAAGTGTTCAAGTGATGAAAGATGGGGAGGGAATGTCCAACCATTTTTCATCTGAATGGGGAAAAGTTGTGGGGGAACTGGTAGGTGGAGAAAAAGGAAATGGATTACCCAAGGTCTTTACTTCAGCTGCAGCTTTGCAGTCTTCTTTCCATATCTCAAGTGCTTTGTTGTATATTTTTCAGTGGCGGATTTCAGCAGTAATATATGAGCTTGGAGACTTATGCAGAAGAAATGGAAGTGTTAAATTGTGTACAGGTTATTGTCTTACCAGAACCTAATTGTACCATTTTATCGGGGTTCTCTTTAAATATAGGGCAATCCAGTTATGAGTATTCCATGGTGAGCTATGGATAGAAGTAATTTAAGGGGTAAAGGATAGAATAGTAAATAAGGGCTTCCAAAGGAAAGTTATTTAGGACTCTGCCAGAAAATGGAACTTTGTTTACTTTCCTGTCTTTTTAATATGATCATTTGGGGTTTATTGTCAAGTTCCCTTGCTGTAGCGCAAACTTCCAGTCTCCAACTTGCAGCTCTGCCACAGTCAGAACAATAGCAAATCCACTATGGAGAGCATCCCCAGGAACGTCTGAGACAAATGCCTCTACAAGGAAGGGGAGGCATTTCTCTCAGATGTTCCCGGGGATGCTCTCCAGAGTTAATGCTGACAGGTTTCAGAGGGGTAGCCGTGTTAGTCTGTATCAGCAAAAACAACAAGGAGTCCTTGTGGCACCTTAGAGACTAACAAATATATTTGGGCATAAGCTTTCGTGGGCTATAACCCACTTCATCAGATGAATGGAGTGAAAAATAGAGCAGGCAGGTAGATAGATATTAGATGTAATAGATATTACAGCACATGAAAAGATGGGAGTTACCTTACCAAGTGGGGGGTCAGTGCTAACGAGGCCAATTCAAAGAGGATGGATGTAGCCTATTCCCAACAGTTGACAAGAAGGGGTGAGTATCAGCAGAGGGAAAATTACTTTTTTTTAGTGACCCAGCCATTCCCAGTCTTTATTCAGGCCTAATTTGATGGTGTCAAGTTTGCAAATGACTTCCAGTTCTGCACTTTCTCACTGAAGTCTGTTTTTGAAGTTTTTTTGTTGAAGAATGGCCACTTTTAAGTCTGTTATTGAGTACCCCGGGAGACTGAAGTGATCTCCTACTGGTTTTTGAATGTTACAATTCTTGATGTCTGATTTGTGTCCATTTATTCTTTTGCATAGAGACTGTCTGGTTTTGCCAATGTACATGGCAGAGGGGCATTGCTGGCACATGATGGCATATATCACACTGGTAGATGTGCAGGTGAATGAGCCCCTGATGGTGTGGCTGATGTGGTTAGGTCCTATGATGATGTCCCTTGAATAGATATGTGGACAGAGTTGGCAACGGGGTTTGTTGCAGGGATAGGTTCCTGGGTTAGTGTTTGCTCATGGTTTCAAGTTCAGCTGGTATATCAGTTCTGGGAGTAAGCAAAGAAATTCACCCCACCATGTGCTGAATATCACAATGAGACAAAATAGTTCTGCAGTGGGATACTAAGGCAAGTTATTCCACTGTCATTGCCTGACCTGGGCACTCCAAACACAGAGAGCCAACTTCTGACACCAGGAAATCTTAGAAACAATTTTCTTTTCCATTTCTGCTATTGAATGTGAAGAGGGTGAGTAATTTTTCCTTAAAAAATGAGAACAGCCTATATCCACAGCAAACAGAAACACAATCCCACTGGCCATGCTCCTGCCATCTGACATATATATGCTCTTTTGTTCAACCTGGCAGACTATCATTTCCTTGCAAAGGCTCAGCAGTAAATTTATAGAATCACTTAAAGCCCTCCCTCTGAGGCTACTGAATGAGGAAAACGGTGCCTTGCTCATCAAGATGAGGATACCTGAAGCAGAAACAAGAGCTGCTCAGGATCCTGTGGGTTTGAACTTCATTGTAAGGAGAAAAAAAACCCAAAGTTATATATTTTTTAAAGTCCTTTGCATACAGATTAGCTGTTTTGTCACTCAGTATCCCTAGTTTCCCTGTAGTGTCTCTTGAAAAGTGCTGTTTCCCAGCTTTTGGTGGCAAAAGCAACACAGTGCATCACTACAGTGATCTCTTAATAAGCATCTGCTAGGATATGCATAGTGCCTTAGCACTGCAAAACTCAGAGACCCTCTTATTAAACTTCTTTGCTTCCTACATAGGAATCAGAATTTTGCCTGGACCCATTATAAGATGAAGAACTATTTGGTAAACATTAGATGCATAAATCAGTGGGGTGTATTGAGTTTAAATCAAGGAAGAACTTGGTCCAACTAGATTATTTTCCACTGATATGACCGAGCTGTAAACTTTCATTTGCTCAATCCAGATTTTCTGGATAATACTAATACTTAGAGAAAATGTATATGCAATTGTGAAAATGAGCAATTTATTTAAATAGAAAAGGTATAATTAATATAAAAAACTAATTCAGCCAGTAATCACCATGGACTATATATATATTCATGCCTAGGATTAAACTCACAAAGTCAATGGGATTTACCCCAGAGATGAATTTGGCCCCATATTTCTAGCTAATTTTAATGACTGTCTATCTTCAAAAGGAACTTCTTGTCAGATTTGGAAAATCCTTGGAGATAGAAGCTTTTGTTCCCCTAATAGGATCTCAGAATATCCCACCAAGACAAAGATCAGGAAATATTAAACAAACAAACAAACAAACAAACAAAACCCCACACAAAACCCCTGCCACCAGCTCATGTTCTTTATCATCAGTTCCTACACTTGGCTAATTGCAGAGAGTTCATCTGATCCTCCAGCAGGTAGTGGGAACAATATTAAGATACACACTTGATTTCTCCAGCCCACATATTCCCCAATTCATAACCCAGACCTGTACACAAGAATTCAGCATGGTGTCATTTAAGCTTGTCTTTTCTGTAAATATCCAGTGATGTCCAGAAGGAACTAGGTGTGTAATGTCAATGTCTCTCATTATTTATATCGAACCCCAGGTGTGCAGTGCTTTGATTAACAGATGTCTGCGCATCATTACAGTAATACCAGTTGAGCGTCCACACTCTACCCCCTAGTGAGAGCCTTGAGGAAGGGCGGGGTAAAATCACTTCAGGCCACCATTGTGCCCAGGGCTGCTCCTGGGGCTGAAATAGCTCCTGGCATAGTTTAAGAAGTCTTCCCTGGCCTGTGAGTGCAATACTGATAAGAATGCCTATGGCACATAGTTCTACCACTCTGCTCCCTCCATGGTTCACCAGCAACCCCCCTGCACCAGGTCTTTCAGGAGGTCCTTATTAATCTACCACAATGCCTCCCACCAAAGAGACTCTCCCTTGCCCTGCTGTAGGTGTCTTACAACCTCTGCATGCTGTCACAGCTATGTATAGGGCCGGAGTGGGGGCAACAGTCTCATCCAGCATCTCACCATTCCTGTAGGGGTTTCCATCTTGAAGGATCTACAAGCTTTCTGAGAACTTTACAAGTACATGGATCACTTTGCTGACTGCTGAAATGCAGCCACCTGTGGGGTAGAACATGGAATCTATCGATCGGTTCCAGGCTACAAGACTCTGTGTGCACCTGCCGTGGGACGCCGAGCCCCTCCTTTTTCAGGCAGTCATCTGGCCACAGAAGCACACAGCAACACTACACAAAGGGTTTATGGGGGCTCATTGTAAAAGAAACTGTCACCACCGAAATGGTAGAGAGAATACAGAAAAATTGCCAAAGTTGGAATGTGGCCAGGTTATTTGTTTTACATCTCACCCACAAGAAGGAACCCAATCAAAACCACCCCCTATAAACAAAACCAGTAATAAGCTATCAACTGCTAAGTTTGCTTCAAACAGAATAACAAACTACAATAATAAAAGGAGTACTTGTGGCACCTTAGAGACTAAGACTTAGTCTCTAAGGTGCCACAAGTACTCCTTTTCTTTTTGCGAATACAGACTAACACAGCTGTTACTCGGAAACTACAATAATATTAAATATGACTTGAACCACAAAAGCAAAGGGGTTCTATTTCCCTGCTCTGTCAGCACATGGAATGAACCCTTGACATGAAAAAGAAGACATTTGCACACATTGAGAGACCAGATTCAACATTGTTTTTTGAGTGATCACAGAGTGCAGACACTGGAAGGCAGCGTGATATCAGCAAGTCCTCTTGAGCAGTCTGAATTAAACACGAGAGCCTTGGTTAGGGCTACATTAGCCGCCACCTGAACTGTCATTGAAAGGTCAAGACAAACCTAAACAAGGCTATTTTGGGGACTCAGAAAGTTCAGTTAACTTTTTTTTGGAGACAAATGTATTTTAAAAGGAAGAAAATCACGGTGAGAAGGGATATCCTTGGGGTATTCCCAGACTAGCAGAAGCAGCAAATATATTTATTAATTATTATTATTAGGTATAGAACAGCTCACTGCTTTCTGTAGTAACTCCAGGAACGTGTGCCAGCTGCTATCTTGTCTGCCACAGGTGACTGGACTGGGAACCTCCAGAGCGAAAATCATAAACATACATCTTGAGTTATCAGGCCAGTTCCTATAGTTGGGAGCTGTAACTGACTTGCATCTTCTGATGACTAGGCACTAGGTGGGAAAGGGAAACACACATTGAACAGTGGGTTTCAAAAGCGCTATGAAAAATGGTGCAAAGAACTCGGGGGTTTATCTGAGGAGAACCAGCTGAGAATGGATAAATGAAAGGTCATGGTCTGAAAGTTATAAACCCTCAGAGAAAAGGTGATGGTGTTATAAGGTAACCTTTTCTAATGTCTGCTGTTGCAGATTCAAGAGGTGACAACAGCAGAAGTTTCCAGTTCCACTACCTTGAAGAAAGGCTTGTGGGAGATATAAAATGCATTTATTTCTCTTCTGTGTAGCATGCAATACATACAAGCACTTCAGCAGGTTATGATTATGGCTTTCTCTAACTCAGCTTTTCACCTACAACTAACCTCAGCTAGAATTTCAACACTCATCCTTATGAACTCCAAGGATGAATCAATCCTAATGTGTTTGCAATTGTCTTATTTTTGAAACATTTATATTTTGCTTGGATGTTAACAGACATGTATTTTCTTTTTCTTTCTTCTTTTTTCCCCCTTCAGGCAAATGCATGACATATGGCCCAGTTTTTCCCTTCAGAAAAGGCATAATGCCACTGCTGAGCCATGATTGCACAGTTGTTAAACAGCAGGGATTATCAGGCAGGACAATATTAAGTGGTATTTAACAGCAAGACCAAAGTTCCTTGTCAAATGCTTGACTTACTGTTCCTTGATTGTTAGCATCCCAGCAATGAGACCTTTTGCACTGAACCATTTTTCATTTTGACAACAAACTACTGCAGCTATCCAATGTTGCCTTGCTGGAGCTGACAGTCAAGTATTTCTGTGGCAGAAATATTACTACATAGTGGGGCTCAGGGATGGAAGGTAGACATTTTTTATCCCTCTCCTTTCAGAGTGCAATGGCATTCCAAGCAGTAGGTGTTCTGAGTCACTGGCTGGCTAATGTATTCAGTATGATCCTCTGTCTAGTCATAACAATGGTGTAGGGACAAAATCAAACTCATGATGCAATCATTTAAATTACATACTACCTTCCTTTAGATGCATCTTAATGGAAATCTATGGTAGGAGGCAAAGGGACACTGAGGGAGGTTGAATTACCTCGTTCGGCATGAATTTCTAAAAGGTTTGGGCAGGGCACTTGAAGTACCTTTAATCTTCTACCAAAGCTGTTTTAATAAGGCACTAAAAACAAGAGTGGTTATGAAAGGTATGATATGATGGGAGCAAAAGGCAGGAAATAAAAAAAAAGAACAAACTTAATGAAGGTTTAATCTTCAAGGGAATATGGACCTCAGGGTTGTAAATCTCATGGTGCGGTCCTAAATTCTAATGTCAAAAGCTGGCATCTCGTGCCAGCAAATCTTACATTTGCAATAGAGAGCCCAAGTTTTAAAACTGGCTATTTATATTCTGAAAAGACTAGATGTGATAGTTGGGGAAAGCTGAGAACTACTTTAGTTTCAAGGGTCTTTTCTAGTGACAGATTTATTAGGGAGTTTATTGCTCGTTTTTTCTTTTATACATACGCACACACACTCATTTTATATATACAAAATTTAACTCAAGGCTGGGAAATTTTTACCAGAAATTCTGAAAATCTGCAATTGAAGGGGCTCAGGAAGAGACAGGTAAAAGCAGAATGCTTCTCATCACAAGTCAGCATGAATTTGCTACTTTTAGCTCTGATACGTTTATTTCAACTGCCTTTTTCTTCATTTGTCCCTTCAGAAAAGAAGTGGAAACCCATCTTAGACCCATCGGACAGGCTTTGTCACTTTAAGTAATCCCAAATGGTCTTTGGGAAAGAAAATGGATGGTCAGAGCAGAATTTTACACAAAGGGGGTCTTTTTTTTTAAGCAGGAAAGAGTCAACTATTTGGATTGGTTGTATCTGTTTGTATCCTTTAAACAGAATATGTGACTTGGTGTTCATGGAAACTTAATAGAAATGCAATAAAACAAATCTGGAAAATTTCTATTGAAAATAAATGTGAAAAAATTGGATAAATCATGACAAATTGTGATCTTTTTCCTGTTCCTAATCATAACGTTAACCTATTATATGCATAGATAAACAGCTGTGTCAATATCATTGTCTTCATTTACTCTTGACGACTTCTGCATCCAACATATTATCTCTTACCATTCAAGATATACTTAGCGGTCAGTTGGAAGCTTGATCTGGGAGCCAACTAAGCCATGGGTTTTTTTGTGCTTCTTGCATCACCATAAATAATGAGGATTTTGCATTCCAAGCTTTAGTGACAGTGTTATCAACCATGCATCAGGCAGAATGGAATCCAGTTTGCTCTCTCTTATGATAATATGGACTTTCATTGTTTTATTTTGTCTTGGCATTCAGATGTTGAGCCAGTCACAACCAAACAACATGGCTCAGATGAATATTTACCAATTATTCTGCACTATAAATATAACAGTTCCTAAAATGTATCTTGTGCTTTTCATCAGTAGATCTCAAAGTACTTTCCAAAGAAGGTCAGTATCATTATCCCCATTTCACAGTTTGGTAAACTGAGGCAGAGAGTGGAGAAGTGACTTGCCCAGAGTCACCTACTTGGCCAGTGGACAAACTGGAATAGAACCCAGGTTTCTTGAGTCCATTCCTCTATCCACCAGGCATCACCAAAAATCCATTGAATAATTTTAAACTATGAATAAATTGGAGGAAGTTTTGATTGCCCTAATGATATTCCCAAGCAGAGAAATAAGCAAAATTCATTTTAAAATATTCATTTTTAAATTATTTTCTCAGATCTATTGGCAATTTTCACATGTTATTTTATTTATCCAGCACATGAGTTCTATATCAAATCTTAGACAGACAGGCAGACATTGAAAGATCAACATCCCACAAGGAAACAGTTCATAGAATGCGTTCGTAGGGTCTGATGCTACTCCCCTTGAAATTAATGGGAGTTTTGTCACCGATTTCAGTAGGAACAGAAGCAGGCCTTTAATGGAGCAATTAAATGTTTTTAGGCTTGCAAGTCCATACGATGACTGTACTTTTAGTTAGACCTATGTCCAAGAAGTCCTGCAATTGAAGCAAAATATGCTGCGTGTATTGATGGGAATCAGTGAAAGATCCAAGTTTGTAACTAAAATGTAGAGTTGCAAAGGAGACTCTCTAGGGATTCCCAGTGACTGGCACATTAGAAATTAGTTCAGTTCATGAAGTGCTCAGTAAGTATACATAGTCCCTCTCTCTGAAGAGCATTGCCTTAGCTCTTTACAGAGAATATGGCTGCCACATTTGACTTGAGCTATTTGAAAAATTCATAAAGCAGTTTGTTCTTAATGAATTAAAACAACATTTAAAATAAGTAGCTACCCACGAAATAATCATTCCTTTCTAAAAATTAACCCAGAAACTAACACTCTAGGGTCCAAACATCTCTAATGCCAGAGCCTTAGCTGGAATCCAAAACAAAATCTGAATTTTCCAGTTGGTCCTTATTTCTATAGTGAGCAAAACTGAAGTTATTCATGGATTTGAATAACCCCTAAATCTGAGATCTTTGAAATCTGGAGCCTGATCTAAATCTGAATTTTGTGGCTTGGGCCCACCTCTGTTCCTTTCCCATCTTTCTCCTGTATAGAGACACTTGTTTTTAAATGTTCACTGCTATATCTTCTGCTGGTGAAAGAGACAAGCTTGCGAGCTACCCAGAAGTTGGTCCAATAAAAGATTTTGCCTCACCTTGTATCTCTAACGTCCTGGGACCAACATGGCTACAATACTGCAAATGTTATTGGTATTGACAGGCTCAGGGATGAAAGATACTGGGAAAAGTTGTTTTGAACTAATCTATCTTCCTCTCCCCCGCAGTTCTTCAGAAATGAAATTGTCTGTACCTTATGGCAAATATCCCTAAATTAAAGCAGGATGTTTACAAGGATGAAATTAAAGGATGTCCTAGCCCCTCCCATCCCCAAGGGAAGTTGTTTTAATCAATCATCAAGGTGACTTAGGGCTTCCTGCCTGGCTCTACCCTTGGCAAAATTCACCTCCAAAAACTGCATGAGGCATTGGGTCTTTCCAATTTGTCTACCAGTGGTGGCTATGTCTAAAATTAAAACAATTCAGCTGTGTCCTAAAATGAAAATCGACCTGTGGCTATTTCCTGCAGTGGAAGAAGCTTCAATGTTGCAGGAGAAAATGAGACTGAATTTGTAACTGAGATTATTTTGGCAGTCTGTCAACGGCCGACAGGACACAATTTCGTACTGCCTGAGAATGTAGAAATACCATAGTCCACGTGCAGTTAAATAGGAGTGATGGGGCTCATTCATTTTTTTCAATGAACCTTCATACAGCACTCGAAGTACTTCGATGGGAGTATTCAAAACTGGGTGTCTGACAACAATAGGCCCAGCTGTGGTGATGTGTTTGTGGTGTAGTCTCAGCAAAGACTGGCTGTAGCTTGAAGGGGTATGTTGAGCGAACCACATTTTAAATATCTAAGGATGATCCCTTTAAGGCCAAGGTTGAGACACCCTGGCCGGGAGCAGTGGACATAGCTTGTAGCTGTCTGTTCTGTACCTTCACAGAGCGGAAGATTAAGTGAGGTACTTTTGCAGCATTTTCATTATTTAAAATGTCAGGTACTTGGATAATATATTTTTCTATTACATTTTTTTAATAAAAAGAAAAGGAGTACTTGTGGCACCTTAGAGACTAACCAATTTATTTGAGCATGAGCTTTCATGAGCTACAGCTCACTTGAGCTGTAGCTCACGAAAGCTCATGCTCAAATAAATTGGTTAGTCTCTAAGGTGCCACAAGTACTCCTTTTCTTTTTGCGAATACAGACTAACACGGCTGTTCCTCTGAAACCTGTCATTTTTTTAATAAGTGCAGTTTTTATACACTATATCTACACACAATTATACACACATGATTATAATCTTGCCAGGTAGTTTTAGATCATTATGTACATAACTTGAATAACTTGACTTCTGTATTCAAGTAATTCCCCCTATTACAATCAGCAGAGCACAGGAAAATACCGCAGCTCTTTAGCTATCCCTCTCTATGCACCTTAGGTACAATTCATGCAAGGCAGGGATAAGGACTCTCTATATTTGCGTTTCATGTTAGAATCTATCTAGAGGGACAGATTTATAAGTTGTTTAAAATATGACTGTGATGGGGTGTCTGCCCCACACGGATGGAGAAAGGGTTAAAAGCAGCCCTGGGGAGGCTGCGCAGCAGACCGCCGATCAGTGAAGGGCTGCAGTTTGCCACTGAGGCATGTGGCTAGAACCTTGGGCTGCAGCTAGCCACAGAGGTGAGTGGCTGGACAGAGGACTGCTGCTCCCCTGGAAGTGGGGGGAATGGAATCAGGCATGGCCAGAGGGTTGTGTTCCTGAAGAGGACGCCGCGATCCTTGAGGCGACGCGAGTCCGGAGCAGCAGTGATAGCAGGTGAGACACCACTGGAGGAGGTGAGCTAATTTCCAGAACAACCAGCAGGAGGCACCACGGTGGTGAGGCAGAACCGTTACAATGACACTATATATTTTACATATATTGAAATATATGGCATGATACAAATTCATTTCAATAGTCAAATTAGCCAGTTGCAGTGCACATGTCCAATATATTTTAAAATATATGTGCAATACTGTCTGTATCTCAGAGGACATGCATGGAAAAACATATTACTTTATGAGTACCCGTACAACTGTTTCATCAATGCTACTTAGTGTGCACCTTCCTTAAGGAAAACCTCAAGATGTCACAGGGATATTTATAACTAACAGATTTTGATTGGAAAAATCGGGGGAGGGAGGACGGTTGTGTACAGGAAAAGATCCACAAGCATTTGCAGACTAGATGATCCATAAATCAGTGATAAATGGTGAGTGCTAACTAGCTTTTATGTGACATGAATGAAAGCCAAGCATCCATTACCCAATGGTCGTCAAACTCTCTACGAACCCCCTACCCCTTTGGTATTTTTCCCCCTCTATGCTCTGAAGCCACAGGTTTGGAGGGTGCCCAAAGCCAGTTGAGACCATGTCAAAATCACCTAACACCCACAGAAATTTTTTTAATATGAATTGGGCTTTAAAACCTTGCCTTGAGAAAGTAAAATTGGGCCATAGTCAATGTCTCATTTGTTTGCATCTCAGTGAATACCATAACCTGCAGGGTATCTGCTACCAAGGAAATGTAACCATGAACCCACAGTTAAACGGCTTCCAAAAAGGCCCTTTTCTCAAGGCAGAGCTTTTAAAATGGGCAGGCAATGCAATCTAGCAGCAGACATTTGAAATATACACAAATATACAAGTCTTTTAGATAAACACATTTCCAGGGAACTTTTTGATGAAAGCGATAAGTTACCTTCACTACAACAGCATACACTGTATTTTATTACCCTTCAGTAGACACTTATCAGCTATGAGAGCTAGGTGGTTTAGGCTAGGAATCAACCCTGAGGGAGGACTCCACAGCTCACAGTTATACAGATCAACATCAACTTGAGACCCACTTTTATTTCCATTTATTAAAAAAGTCTGTTGAGCTGCTCCTGCAATTTCAAATCCATTAGCATGCTGCCCCCTTTCAGAGAGGAGGAGGGAGAAAAAAAGAAAAGATAATCATAGTTTTTATGGGCTGATTGTGGATGGCTAAGCTACCGGTCTCTTGGTTTTGAATGGAAGGTCCATTATAGATCCATTACCCTATGTTTCCAATGGAATCACAGCTATGAGATTGCATGGGAAACAGCTGGAAGTGGCTCATTCCCATGGAGGTTGAGGAAAGGGTCAGGTCTCCTGGAAGCTGAATGTGGTATAAACGGCATAAATTATTGGCTTTCCTCCTCCTTCCAGCATAATTATGCCTTAAACACAAGGAGAGTTTGCATTCTGTTTTATTGGGCACCAGATGAAATTTGGAAATCACATCATAAGTAGATTAGTGTGGGAGTTCTCAGCCTCTTTGCTCTGCTGCCATGTTGTCCAAAGCAATATCTTTGTGTGACTCAGTATCCAACCAATATGCTGGCCAACGGGCTTCATAAATTCTTAAGAAGCTTTTTTTGCACAATGATGAGTGTGTTTCTCTGCAAACACACACATATGTAAAAATAACCAACTTTTCCTCACATTTTCGCTGAGCATTTCCGCACAGGATCTATCTTCAAGGCACTTTACAAGCAGTATCTAAATTCACTAAACCTTGCAACATGTCCCTATGACAGAGCATCCACACCTCCCATTGGACTCAATGGGAATTGCGAGACTATTTTAAACCACTCCATAGTATTGGTTTCTGTATTCCCATAGGATTTAGGTTCCCCTCTTCCACCATCTCCAAAGAAACAAGGATTTGGATTTTTAACAGTGATGAATTTTCTCCTTCCCTTTTGATGATGTTTGTCTTACCCTTTAAGCTTCTCCTTGAAACTCATCCTGACATTTTTTAAGACTTCCCTTTAAGCTTTGCAGATTCTATTCTACCAGATAAAAATGGGCAAGTATCCCTTTCAGAGTAGACGTACCGTGTAGTCTTAGGGCCCATTGCATTGTTACCCTTTCCTTGGTTCTCAGCTTTGATCCCACAGCTGTTCATCCTCATGCCAGGGAGGACGGCCCTTCCTTGCCTTAGGAGAACCACGTTCGGTTGGAACACATCATTCCCTATCCAGCCATCGCAGGGCCGTCTCTCAGCAAGTACCCTTGATCCATTAAGGCCAAGGGAGCAGTTCTGCTAACAGAACCTGTTAACAATGAACTGTTGGCATATGGCACTACAAAGATGTTTAACATTCCAGCCTTTGATGCCTTTTGGGCCCTAGCTGAAAGAGATCACTACTTCTCTCCCAGCTTGGAGGGGCTACGTGGTGAAGGAAAGAGCCTGAAAAAGCAACACAATTGCACAACAAATTAATGGAACGAGATTGCCCCACCCTAATGTTTTGGAAAGCGTGAAAAGGCCAGCAAAACAGCACAGTCATTCATTAAAAATCCTTTTCCTTCTCTTTTGCACTTGTTGATATGCCTCCCCTTTGTGGCAGCCTTGGTGAGGGAGCAACAGGGAAGGAGTGAGAGAGAGTAAATTTGAGATCTATTTTGCCTAGCCCTTATATAGATGCACAGTCGGGGTGGTGATAACACAAGGAGCGTCCCTCACCCCCCAGCAGCCTCCACACACAGATTGCAAAACCCCTGTGAGGGCCAGGCAGAATTGGTGTCCCTATGCTCAGGGGAGATGCGAGGGCTGGTTCTTCTCCATTCTGCAGACACACAGCCCCCCAGCCTGGGCAGAGTTATTTCTGTGCACCATGTCCCTATCGGCAGAAGTAGCCAGCTGCACAGGGGCTGATAGGGTGCACTTATTGCTTCTCTGCACACAGGAGCACATGGGTACATTCTGCTTTCATACCACTTCCAATGCAGACCAGTGCCTACATGGTACAATGCCAAGTTATTACTTAGGACTTGATTCCTCAGCCCTTACACACATTGAGTAGCACCTACTCATGCTGAGTAGCCCTATTAGGCTATTTTGGGTTGCAGAATCCAGCCTGCCCCTAACTCAGGCAGGTAACTGTTAGTTTAGCATAACAGAGTCACCTACTACTACCCAAGTCATTCTGGCTGACAGTGGATTTGAGTAGCTAGCTATATTCACCGCTCGTGACAGGGAGCAGAACTCCATTGGCTCCAGCAAAGAGGTAGCCACTTTTGACATCAGTGGATTTGATCTAACTTTTAGAAGAAGGGTATTATAACACAGAGTTCAAGGGTTTGGAGTGTCCTTGCTCCCAGACCTGTGCTCCCATGAGTGGAATGCACTTCTCCTATAACCTATTTGTAGGTGATGAGTAAACATCGTGCACAGTCAAATCCTTACTGATAGGAGGACTTACCATGTTTAGAAGCAACATTTGGGAATGCTACCTGTACATTGTAGCTGTTCACAGGAATCAGAGAAATGGACAAATTTATTTTGGCAGAAAGCCTTAAAATACGCTGTCACTTGTTGAAACAAAGGAGTAAAAACAACAGTTAATTAGTCTTATAATGACTCCTTTTTTACTCCTTTCCTACCCTTTTTTAAATAAAACCTGATGATGCAAAGTATTCCTTGGCTTCTTGCTCTGCAACCAACCGGCTCTCTGTGGAAAGGGCTTCTTTTTTTATGGCTACATATTAAAAGTAAACCAACCTGTGCCAGGTTTGGATAAAAGGCTATTTATTTTCGACCAATTTGATAGCTGCAGTTTTCGGTAATTGAATTTTCTGTGGTCAGAGAAGCAGTAATCTTAGAAACCAAATAAATATTTTTTAATAAAATGGAACACTGAGAAACCCTATAATAATGTCAAAAATGTAGCCACTTATGGATGGATAAATATTTTAAGAAATTTACATTTCACCCAACGCTTTAGGCCTTTAGCTTCCCTGGAAATTTCAAACGACACAATATTTTATTTTGGGGAGGGGGTGGTGGTGAAAATGCTGTGTGTTTAGATAAAGCATCTAACTAATAAGCCTTAGCTGGACACCAGCTTCACAATTTAAATACTGTTTTGGCTTCCAGGATTCATGCAGTAGTTGCTGGGTCATCACGGGGGGAAAATATACCTCTTCTATCTCAACCCTTTTGCCTCAAGCTCTTGTGGAAAAGGGTGGAAAAGCCATTGCAAGTTTCTATTCTTGTGATTAATTTTGTCATTGTCACTGAGTTGTATTTTTTGCCAGGCTAATAACTAAATACACAAAAAGGTCCCTGGAAGTCATGGTGAGCCTTTTAGAGACAAGATAGTTTCTAGTGAATCTTCCAAACCCTTGGCTTTTGTGCCATTGAGCCTCAACAGACACTGACTCAGAATGGTTATTGTCCAGCTGGGGTTCTCTGTTTGGCCCAAAGACCATCCGTGAAGGTGATGAGGAAGCAGGAAGGAATGGTGGAGAAGTTGCAGGGGTCCACAGAGTAATCTTGGGTACTTAAAATCATTGTCAAGGGCAGAAATGGGCATACCCCATTCTGTATGGTTTGCTATGAAGGTGGTAGATTCATAAACAATGTCTAAGAGCAAAAGGTAGTTTCTGGAGATATGCCTAATATTCTGGATTCTGAAATGCTTAAATTTATGGTTTAGGGTTCTTCCTTTCTCAGGATACATTTCCTTTGAGTAAAATTATTTACAAATCCCAATAGATTGGCACTGGGGTAAATGCTGAATGTTGTCCTGGTCTAGTTCTTGTCATTTGTGTCTTAACACCTAAATGGTGCACTCACCAGAGTGCCTATATGGTCGTGTCCGAGGTGTCAACTATATATAATCTGCAGATTACATGGGCATCAGCTGTATGTAAATACCGAGATTACAGGGTCAACGATGTGTTTTGTGCAAGACTCAGTTGCACTCTGACTGTTGGCCTTACCAATTTTCTTTCTTACAGTGACACCTGCTGGTGGATGCAGATCCTTGTGATTTCTGCTGCAAACGGACCAACTGTCAAATTAAACTAGAGCTGGGGGTTCTCAAACTTCATTGCATCGCGACCCCCTTCTGACAACAAAAAATACGACACAACCCCAGGTCAGGGGACCAAAGCCTGAGCCCACCCAAGCCCTGCCAACCTGGGCAAAATGGGGGCAAAGCCGAAGCTGTAGCATCACCAACCTGGGAGGGGGTGAGAGGGGTGGGGTGAAGCCTAACCCAAGGGCTTCAGCCCCAGGCAGGGGGCCTGTAATCTGAGCCCACTGCCCAGGGCTGAAGCTGAAACTTGACCCCGCTGCCCAGGCATGAAGCTCTTGGGCCGGCCCTGGGCCCCAGCAAGTTGAACACCAGCCCTGGTGATCCTATTAAAACAGGGTCACCTTGGGGTCCCGATTCACAGTTTGAGAACCGCTGAACTAGACTAGTGATTGCAGCTCATCACTTGGCTCTGTGACTAAGAGCCTGATCCAAAGACTGAAGCAAATGGGTAAATCTTTCCATTGACTTCAATGGATGTTGGATCAGGCCCAAGTCTCAGACTCTGACCATCCATTAGCAAACCATGCAGAAAGGGGACTGACGACTTGGGAAATAGATTCACCTGCCTCCAAAGCCTTTGCCCTTCGTGGGGGGTTGGGGTAAGGAGGTGAGAATGTTTCAACTTTGCAAGGGGTCCGTTCTTCTGAGTTGCTGTCCAGGGTGCCCCTCTCCTATGACAACATTGTTGCCTGCACAACTTTACTCAGACTGGCAGCTCCCCACCTCCACACACTTCACACCTGTGCCCTTCTTCTCCTCTCCTGGGAAAGACCGTGTAGAGAGGAAGTTAACAAGCCCTCAAGCAGCACTGACATAAATGGGTTTTCAGCCTGTGTAGCATGACAGCTCTCCCCTAAACCCACCGCATCCCAACTGGTCATGCAGGGATGCTTCTTCAGTCTCCTTCATAAGGATGGAATTTGCCACATTGTCAGCTTCCCCAGCCACCGTTTCTGTGCCCCCTACTTGTATGTTTTTGTGCCCCACACCTCCCCATGCTTCACAGCAAAACTGGGCAGAGGGGCCTTACGATTCTTTCCCCCTTTCCATGAGTGCTTGTCTCCACCTGATTGATCCATGATTCAATTAAACCAGCCCCAGCTCAGTAATAACCACCACTCTTCAGTCTGCGTCTCTTGTTACGTCGGTGAAAACCTAAACCCAGGTGGTTTTCAGCATGACACTGGGTGGAAATCAGGTCTGAAATTACCTGTTTATTAATGATGTGTCAGGAGAATGACATGCGAACGGCCGGCACCAGCCCAAGCAGTGCTAACGCAGAAATAACAAGCATGCATTATACACAATACGTATCCCGCAGA
Source organism: Caretta caretta (assembly GCF_965140235.1). Lineage (NCBI taxonomy): Eukaryota > Metazoa > Chordata > Testudines > Cheloniidae > Caretta > Caretta caretta. The sequence goes on from NC_134219.1 coordinate 5,127,414, forward strand.
ACTATAACTTCTCATCCCCTGGGACTCAATTGAAACCCAGATGTTTTATCTCAAGATTTCAATCCCATGGAGCAAAGATTTTAAAGGAAAAGTTAAAATACATGTTGAAGTTGGTATTTTGTTCTATTGCCTCACTGGGATTCATGTGGGAGAAAACAATTAGCACCAGATGTGCAAAGTATTAGAGTCACATCAGCTAATTATCTAGACTTGGGGGTGGGCTGTGGTGGCAGAAGGTTATTTTGCAACGTATAATATTACCCTCGGAAATAGCATTTAAATAAGAGATGGAGACTGGCGTGCACACTGAATTGAGGATAAGCATGCACTGTCACGTTCTGGGGTGCAATTCACTCCAGTAAAGGGTTGTGTCACCATCTGCCCTGCAACCCTGGGTGCCTTAAATGATCCTCTGCTCTAGACCACAGCCCGGACACCAAAAGCCAGAAGGTGAGCATGCAGAATCCTGGTGGCTGTGTGTTGTGCAGCCCTGGTTCAGTGCTTCCAACCCCAGCAACCTGCACAATGCACCTGCCCCAGCATGGTTCCCGCCAGTTTTGGTCACACCTACCAAAATGACCCCAACACACTTCCAGTCCTGAATTTTCCCCAAACCATCTGCCTTCTGCTGGACCACTCAGAATAATAATAATAAAGTTTGCATGCTCCTTTAAAGAGACAATACCCAGAAGTTTTGTACTTTAACTGGAGTTTAGAATTACTTCAATTCAGGCACAGCACTGGGTTGGGTTAGATTAAAATAAAATGAGTTCATAGAATCATAGAATCATAGAATATAAGGGTTGGAAGGGACCCCAGAAGGTCATCTAGTCCAACCCCCTGCTCAAAGCAGGACCAATTCCCAGTTAAATCATCCCAGCCAGGGCTTTGTCAAGCCTGACCTTAAAAACCTCTAAGGAAGGAGATTCTACCACCTCCCTAGGTAACGCATTCCAGTGTTTCACTACCCTCTTAGTGAAAAAGTTTTTCCTAATATCCAATCTAAACCTCCCCCACTGTAACTTGAGACCATTACTCCTCGTTCTGTCATCTGATACCATTGAGAACAGTCTAGAGCCATCCTCTTTGGAACCCCCTTTCAGGTAGTTGAAAACAGCTATCAAATACCCCCTCATTCTTCTCTTCTGCAGGCTAAACAATCCCAGCTCCCTCAGCCTCTCCTCATAACTCATATGTTCCAGACCCCTAATCATTTTTGTTGCCCTTCGCTGGACTCTCTCCAATTTATCCACATCCTTCTTGAAGTGTGGGGCCCAAAACTGGACACAGTACTCCAGATGAGGCCTCACCAATGTCGAATAGAGGGGAACGATCACGTCCCTCGATCTGCTCGCTATGCCCCTACTTATACATCCCAAAATGCCATTGGCCTTCTTGGCAACAAGGGCACACTGCTGACTCATATCCAGCTTCTCGTCCACTGTCACCCCTAGGTCCTTTTCCGCAGAACTGCTGCCTAGCCATTCGGTCCCTAGTCTGTAGCTGTGCATTGGGTTCTTCCGTCCTAAGTGCAGGACCCTGCACTTATCCTTATTGAACCTCATCAGATTTCTTTTGGCCCAATCCTCCAATTTGTCTAGGTCCTTCTGTATCCTATCCCTCCCCTCCAGCGTATCTACCACTCCTCCCAGTTTAGTATCATCCGCAAATTTGCTTAAGAAGTTGATTAACAACAGGACCTAGGTTAAGTGAAGCTACGTAAAAGAAATAAAGGCATAGATGATTATAAGCAAATAAAGGTGAAAACACATCTAAAAGTCTAAAACTTAACCTAGCAAAGTGTGGTCTTTGTTTAAGAGGATTTAGCTCACTAGTTACTCTTGTTCCAGAAGGGCTGATTGTCTCTCAGTCAGGACCTTCCACAGAAATAGGAGATGCTGGTTTTCCTTGTCTTCTTAGGTGAAAGATAAAGATGGAGTCTCATTGTCCCTTATATTCTCAAAGGATAGTCTTTGTTCTCAACGTTCATAAGGCCTCCTGGAGCTTCAGTCTCCTGTGTCTCTCTGGGGTGCATGAGCCATGTTAATATTCTGTGTCTTGAGTTCAAACTCTAGACAACCCCTTCAAGCTTTGTTTATGGCTAATATGTAGATCGAGGTAAATCCACATTCCTTTGTCTAGGACAGACCTGTCATTCAACTTTACATAGGTGAGGCTGTCTTTGTAACACACGTTGTGGTAACATTGTGCAGAGGGAATTCATAACTTTACATATAAAGTTAACATATGCATTTTACAACGATAGTGTGCTATTAATTTTCAAATGATACCTTACAAGCCATATTTTGGACAAACATGATTGCAGCAGAACGTTAGGGGGTGAATACAGGGGTGCTTAGGATCACAGTCACCCACTTGAGTCCCCAGATAAATTATATTATTTCTGGATACAGTTAAAAAAAACCATAAATAATATGAACACGAAAGGAGGGGTCTTCTTGTCCCCTTGATAGAGATATTTTCTATCTATTTTATTTGTTTCTATTGCACCTCTCACTGCACTGAGCAAGGCAAAAGGAATCCACAATCCATAGCATGCTTCAACGTGAATTCTGCTCTGCTCTTCCACCAGGTCCTAGGAACCTGTTGCAGGATGGTTTCCTTCATTTTTTTCTTCCTTTCATGCCAGTCGGCGTTTACCAGTCTTCTGTTATTATGGAAAGGTTTGGGAGAATAGATGAGACTTGAAGGATGAGGTCAGAAAAGCTCAGTTCAGCCCAACGTGTCATTAAAGATGCCATAGGGTCAAATTCAGACATCAGTGAGGTGATGTTTTCATGTGTAACAGGTGTAATGGATCGATCCATTGTTATCACGTAGGAGGAAGCTTCATTTTTTTTTTCATTTTACAATGAACATTTTAAAAGATTGCACAGGGGCCTGTTATACCAACATGTGCACCCATAAAGATGTTTTTTCCATGTTACAGGGCCATTGCTTCTAGGGTTTGATGAGATAGCTCCATTCACCTTCATCTTCCTGTCATAGTTCATTAGGTCTCTGGGAAAGCTTTCCTATAGCTGGATAAACTACTCACAGCATAGTCGTCAGTGAATTTAATCCTTGTTCTCTTCAAAAGTTGTCCACTAACAATGTTATTTTTATGGACTTCATTCACAATTTGCAACTGTCCAATGAATATTTTATGTGCAGCCTACGGGATGCTCACAGTCAGGTGAGTACTCTATTCAGGTTAGCATTTGGTATTTGCACCATGTGATTTGGAAACCAAGAGTCTTGCAGTATTATTCCTGCTTCCTAACTGCATGGCCATAATGTTAATAATTTCTGGTGCAAACACCTCACACGAACATGGATCAGTGAACAGGAGCTTCTCCCAAACATTCATGGGAACCAAAACATTTATCTGGCAGAATATTCACAATCAATTAATAAAAAGGAGCCATGAATCCAGTCAAATTCACTGGTTTTATTAACACAAATGTTTGAATTCCTTCTTCTCCCCCCACCCCCACTACTGCTTGCCTTGTTCTCGTTCTTTAAAAGTCCAGTAAGAAAAGATATCTCTGAGTAAATTTGTTAATTAAGCCCTGGGGTATTATGCAAGATTTGTAATTCATTAATCATCTAGAACAGAATGAGAGACTGAATGAGCCAAATTCGTCTCTGGGATAATGCCATCGACTTCAAATTACAACAGGGCTGAATCTGGGCCACAATGTTTCCCTTACCATACCCCCCACCCTCGGAATATTTCTGCAAAGGAAATCACAGGGCCACTTTGTATTCAGCCCTGAATAGTAATCATGATCTCAGTACAAGCTGTATGGAAATTTGAAAGGCAAATTTTTACCTCAAAAACATACGTTTTCCACCCAGCCAGAGAGCAGTATGCCAGCTCTGGCCCACGGATGAAGGGAGAGCAAAACATTTGCCTGCTAGGTCCCATACAAAAAACAGAACAAAACAACAAAGTGATCCATGCTGAGGGAGGGAGACATTGGGAATGTGCCAGAAACCCAAGGGGATGCACATGATTTGCATAATCAGGTACATAAATTTACATAATATCTACATCAAAAATAAAAGCAGGCCACCTTTGTGTTTGCCTGTGTATGTATTTAATAAGGGATATATGTGATTAAGTGACTGAATAAATTTAGTTTTCCCCTTCTCCGCCAGTTTACCAGATCTAGTGATTCTTTCCCTCTCTCAAAGTTGTCAGAGTAATAGAGCAAAAAAGTAGCTAGGCAAGAAGCATGCTGTCTACACATCAGTCACCCTAGTAATATGCAGGGGATTACCTAATTGGCTGCTGACCCAATATGTGTTCTAGGCACATTGCATTGAGATCACTCCTCAGTGTTACAAATAGCCCCCAAGAACACCCGCCCACTGGGAGTTTGGTGTACTGAATTGTGGGACTATGTAGCCTTGCAACTGTGCAGGCTGTATCTTTACATCTTGGTTGTGGTTAGGTAGAAAGCAGCCGCACCCTCACTGAAACTGCTCTCCAATGTGCAATGAAGCTTAACATCAGCTTTTTTCATATGCAACATCACGGGCTGTACAGTCCACGAAGTCACAAAGTCATGCTGGCTATTGGGTGTCCTGTCTCAATCATGGTTTTTGTGCATCTGAAGAACTTGAACCATGTTAAGTCACAGAGGAGAGTGTATGACTCCTGCAGATTGCATGCAAGGACATAAAGAGGGAAATAAGCTAGGGGTACACATTCCCACTTCATATCTCCAACCAGGTCCCCCTTGGCCCCGCACACATACTTTGCCCTTATACCACTTGCAAGTCACTAGTTCACCATGACACATTTAAATCTAGGGCTTTATTCCTGGCTGGTCACCGTGGTATCTAAAAGCTGCTGGATGATTTCAGAAGAGCTGAACAACGAAAGACGTGACTAAAGAGAGACTCAAGGGCATGGTACTTGCAAGAACTCTCTATAAATAAAATTGTAGAAAAATATATCCCTTAACCTCTAGTCTTGAACAACAAATAACAGTATGAGTTTAGGGCAGTGCAAGCATAGGTCTGAGTTAATATAGTTTGTCAAAGATTTCTGAAAATCTAAGTACACTCAAATGTGATGTTTTTCTAAAAGAGCTGCTCTAGGAATTATTTAGGGGAAGTCCTATGGCCTGGGTTATCCAGGAGGTCAGGTTGGATGATCACATTGGTCACTTCTCTAGACTTTAGCAGACCCAATAATCCCGTATTAAATTTGTGAAGGAGCCCTTTTCAGCTCTGCGTGAGCTCAAAGCAAAACTTAAGGTCCAAACACCCATGATGAGAAAGTGGAAAGAGGTTTCCACATAAATCCCTGTGAACGGAGGTAGTCACATTTGGTGGGGGCTCTCCTCAAGGAGACATCTACTTACTCTTCAAGATTGCTCTGACTTCAGTTCCAAAGCAGGCAAACAATAGACTTCTCGGTGGCACCCAAAGGGCAGTTTTTATACCAATGCTTTGCTGGATGAATTGTTAACCAGGAACAATTTTTTGCCTTACAAAGGTAGATTGCATGGTTTAGCTATAATGCACTGGTGGGTGGGGGGCGGGAAGAGGAGGGCGTTTATATTAAATTATTTACACAAAGACACCCACACCTTTGAGAGGCAACAGTATGGTGGTCCATATAAAAAAGTATCTCACGTAGCCTCTCCGTGCCTCAGTTTCCCCACTGTAAAATAGAGATAGTTCCTCTGCCCTACCTCACAAAGGTATGAGGACAAATTCTTTGAAGATTCATAGACTTCAAGAAGTGACCAATGTGATCATCCAGCCTGACCTCCTGGATAACCCAGGCCACAGGACTTCCCCTAAATAATTCCTAGAGCAGTTCTTTTAGAAAAACATTGCATCTTAGTGTACTTAGATTTTCAGAAATCTTTGACAAGATCCCTACCAAAGGCTCTTAGGCAAAGTAAGCTGTCAGGGGATAAAAGGGAAGGTCCTCTCATGGATTGATAACTGGTTAAAAGATAGGAAACAAAGGGTAGGAATAAATGATCAGTTTTCAGAATGGAGAGTGGTAAATAGTGGTGTCCCCCAGGACTCTGTACTGGGACCAGTCCTATTCAACATATTCATAAATGATCTGGAAAAAGGGGTAAACAGTGAGGTGGCAAAATTTGCAGACGATATAAAACTACTCAAGATAGTTAAGTCCCAAGCAGACTGCAAAGAGCTCCAAAAGGATCTCTCAAAACTGGGTGACTGGGCATCAAAATGGCAAATGAAATTCAATGTTGATAAATGCAAAGTAATGTACATTGGAAAATATAATCTCAACTATGCATATAAAATGTTAGGGTCTAAATTAGCTGTTACCACTCAAGAAAGAGATTTTGGAATCATTGTGGATAGTTCTCTGAAAACATCCACTCAGTGTGCAGCAGCAGTCAAAAAAGCTAACAGAATTTTGGGAATCATTAAGAAAGGGATAGTTAATAAGACAGAAAATATCATATTCCCTCTATATAAATCCATGGTACGCCCACATCTTGAATACTGCGTGCAGATGTGGTCGTCCCATCTCAAAAAAGATATATTGGAATTGGAAAAGGTTCAGAAAAGGGCAACAGAAATGATTAGGGGTCTGGAACGGCTTCTGTATGAGGAGAGATTAATAAGACTAGGAGTACTTGTGGCACCTTAGAGACTAGCCAATTTATTTGAGCATGAGCTTTCGTGAGCCACAGCTGTGGCTCACGAAAGCTCATGCTCAAATAAATTGGCTAGTCTCTAAGGTGCCACAAGTACTCCTTTTCTTTTTGTGAATACAGACTAACACGGCTGTTCCTCTGAAACCTGTCATTAATAAGACTGGGACTTTTCAGCTTGGAAAAGAGATGGCTAAGGGGAGATATGATTGAGGTCTATAAAATCATGACTGGTGTAGAGAAAGTAGATAAGGAAGTGTTGTTTACCACTTCTCATAACACAAGAACTAGGGGTCACCTAATGAAATTAATAGGCAGCAGGCTTAAAACAAATAAGAAGGAAGTATTTTTTCACACAACGCACAGTCAACCTGTGGAACTCCTTGCCAGAGGATGTTGAGAAGGCCAAGACTATAGCAGGGTTCAAAAAAGAACTAGATACATTCTTGGAGGACAGGTCCATAAATGGTTATTACAGGATGGACGGGGTGGTGTCCCTAGCCTCTGTTTGCCAGAAGCTGGGAATGAGCGACAGGAAAAGGATCACTTGATGATTCCCTGTTCTGTTCATTCCCTCTGAAGCACCTGGCATTGGCCACTGTCGGAAGACAGAATACTGGGCTAGATGGACCTTTGGTCTGTCCCTGTATGGCCATTCTTATGTTCATCTTCATTTAAAAATTGCCGGTGATGGAAAATCCATCACAACACTTGGTAAATTGTTCCAATGGTTAATTATTCTCACTGTCAAAAGTATACAAGCCATTTCCCATCTGAATTTGTCTAGCTTTAACATCCAGCTATTGGATTGTGTTATTTGCCTGCTAGATTGAAGAGCCCATTATCAAATATTTGTTTCCCAGATAGATAATTAAACTGATTTAGTAACCCCCTCGCCTTCTCTTTGTTAAATAAAATAGACTGAGCTTCTTGAGTCCATCACTCTAAGACCTTTTAATCAAATTTAGGGTTGCCAGGTGTCCAGTTTTCAACCGGAAAGTCCAGTCCAAAGGGACCTCTGCAGTGTCTGGTCAGTGCTGCTGACCAGATCCCAAAAGGCTGGTTGCCACGGTATCTGGCCTCACTGCTGGGTGGGCTGGGAAGAGCAGCTGATGCTGGAGGAGCTCAGCTGATTGACTGGAGACAATCTTAGGAACTGGCTCCTAGATCCGGCAGAGAGGCAGTAGGTACCACCTTCTCAGTCTCCTGGGGCCCCAATTCTCTCCAACTCCTTGCTCTGGTGACCACTTCCCCCTCCGCCCCTTTGTGCCCTGATTGCCCCCAGCCATTCACTCCAGGGACTGCCCACTCTGTCCTGCTTGCCCCAGCCCCTCGCCCCAGGAACTAACCCCTGTTCCACCTCACCATGCCCTGATTGCCCCTGGCCCCTTGCTCTGGGGAACTGAACCCCCCACCCCTCCCGCCTCACCATGCCTTGATGGGGCAGGCAGGCAGGCTCCATGTCAGCTCCTCCCAGACCAGCTCTGCAGGTGGCAGGTGAGTCCTGGGGGTGGGGGAAGCGAGTAACGGGGGAAGGGCGGAGCGAGCGCTGGGCGGGCCTGTAGTGTCTGGTTTTCAAAAATTGGAAAGTTGGCAGCTCTATTAATCATTCTTGTGGCTTGTGAGGTGCTCAGATCTATGGTAATTGGGGAGCATTGAAGTCCCTAAGAGATGGATCCATGAGCCATTCACCCTAAAGAGGTAAAGCACAATTAGCCCAGAATGTTCCCTAGCATTGAGGCTGGAGTGGCATCTGTGAAGGACATCCCTAGAAGAACTCCCTAGCCCTCTATTCTGATCAGCATTCACAGAGCTCTGCATTGCCCTGGAAAGGGAAACCCTTTGACCACCCTTGCTGACACCTCTTCCTCCTCCTCCTCCTCCATCATCTAGGCCACACTTAGAAGAATTGGATGAAAACAAACAGGGAAAAGCCAGCCCCCGACTAATTTTAGCCAGTAGGAAAGGAAATTCCATACTAGAGCAGATCATGGCATTTTCAATTTGCCCTAAGCCTTCCCTGAAGCATTTCAGGCCCTATTTATAAACAAAACAAACTTGTTTCAGAAAACAGATGAGTAAACATCTTTGACAGCCATTTTATTACCGATTCATCTTCCTTCCGTCCGCACCCCTCCACTGCTACTCACTCTATCCTTATCATTGCACTGGCCGTCGGGGGATGTGTGGCAGTGGCTGTCCAAAACCAAAATGTGTGGCAAGGTCAGACAGCATTTCCAGAGCAGCGTGGGGTCGCAAGCATCAATTCCTTCCAAGGAACAAAAATCTCTATCATAACATGGGGGGAAAAGAAAGTGAGAAGAGTGAAAAAAGAGAAAGGAACGAGTCAGACTGGCACCAGTCAAATAATTTAGTGTGCAGGTATTTGATTTGATAGAAAACCTGCCTTGATTTAAAAAAAAAAGTTTCTGACAAGGTTGTAATTCATTGAGAGGAGCCAAGCCCACGGCGTGGGTTTGACGTGCCACTCCAAACTAAACCATGACTGGTTTTAGGTGATCCCCTAAGAGGGTAGCATGTTGCAGCTGGCAAAAAAATAAACAAACCTGAGCCCTGTGCTAACAGATTTTTTTTTTTTTTGATTTATGCCATGAGCAAAGGAAAAACAGTGACATATTTGTGAGTCCAGGTTTTGGTTGGCCCCTCTGCGCTTGCAGCAACAGTGTCCTGCTGAGGAGATGGACAGTGCAAAATCTGTAACAGACAGGAGCCGAACAGACAGGGTGGGAGAGCAGACAAACGGTAGCTGGAGGTTTCATTTTGCTGAGGTACATACACACTCCCCCCGCGAAGTCTGAGCCTCTGCTGACGTGCTGTTGAAGTGGATCTGGCCGGGTTCCTGTTGCAGTGGCTTTTTGGTTTCTTTTGTTAATTCCTGATTATTATTTAATTCCATCCTTTGCCTGTGTGTACAGGAAGCAAGTGATATTGCAGCTGATATGCTGTCTATATTATCTGCTCTCAGTTGTCTGTTTACTAAGGATTAGGGCAGTGGTGGCCAACCTGAGCCTGAGAAGGAGCCCGAATTTACCAATGTACATTGCCAAAGAGCCACAGTAATACATCAGCAGCCCCCCATCAGCTCCCCCACCCCTGCTCCCAGTGCCTCCCACCTACCAGCAGCCCGCCAATCAGTGCCTCCCCTTCCCTCCCCACACCTCCTGATCAGCTGTTCCGTGGCATGCAGGAGGCTTGGGGGTGGGTGGGGGAGGAGCGAGGGCATGGCAGGCTTAAGGGAGGGGGTGAGAAGGGGTGGAGTGGGGGCAGGGCCTGTGGCAGAGCCAGGGGTTGAGCAGTGAGCACCCCCGGGCACATTGGAAAGTTGGCCCCTGTAGCTCCAGCCCTGGAGTCGGTGCCTAGACAAGGAGCCTCATATTAACTTCTGAAGAGCCGCATGGGGCTCCGGAGCCACAGGTTGGCCACCCCTGGATTAGGGTGACCAGATGTCCTGATTTTATAAGGACAGTCCCGATATTCAGCACTTTTTCTTATATGGGCACCTATTACCCCCCACCCCATCCCGATTTTTCACACTTTCTATCTCGTCACCCTACTAAGGATTCATCTTCTGAGCCCAACCCCATATAGTTTTCAAGCCAAATTGGAGTCACCGTATGTATGATACATTGGGGTGGACTTGGGCTGAAGGCACAATTCAGCCTCAGGTGCATTGTTCAATGAGTTTGGTGGTGGAAGGCCTAGCATAGAATCATAGAATATCAGGGTTGGAAGGGACGTCAGGAGGTCATCTAGTCCAAACCCCTGCTCAAAGCATGACCAATCCCCAACTAAATCATCCCAGCTAGGACTTTGTCAAGCCTGACCTTAAGAAACCTCTAAGGACATATATTCCACCACCTCCCTAGGTAACCCATTTCAGTGCTTCATCACACTCCTAGTGAAAAAGTTTTTCCTAATATCCAACCTAAACCTCCCCCACTGCAACTTGAGACCATTACTCCTCTTTCTGTCATCTGCCACCACTGAGAACAGTCTAGATCCATCCTCTTTGGACCCCCCTTTCAGGTAGTTGAAAGCAGCTATCAAATCCCCCCTCAATCTTCTTTTCTGCAGACTAAATAATCCCAGGTCCCTCAGCCTCTCCTCATAAGTCATGTGCTCCAGCCCCCTAACCATTTTTGTTGCTCTCCGCTGGACTCTCTCCAATTTTTCAACATCCTTCAGGTAGTGTGGGGCCCAAAACTGGACACAGTACTCCAGATGAGGCCTCACCAATGCCGAATAGAGGGGAATGATCACATCCCTCGATCTGCTGGCAATGCTCCTACTTATAAATCCCAAAATGCCATTGGCCTTCTTGGCAACAAGGGCACACTGTTGACTCAGATCCAGCTTCTCGTCCACTGTAACCCCTAGGTCCTTTTCTGCAGAACTGCTGCCTAGCCATTTGGTCCCTAGTCTGTAGCGGTGCATGGGATTCTTCCATCCTAAGTGCAGGACTCTGCACTTATCCTTGTTGAACCTCATCAGATTTCTTTTGGTGCAATCCTCCAATTTATCTAGGTTCCTCTGTATCCTATCCCTACCTGCCACCGTATCTACCACTCCTCCTAGTTTAGTATCATCCACAAATTTGCTGAGAGTGCAATCCACACCATCCTCCAGATCATTAATGAAGATATTGAACAAAACCGGCCCCAGCACCAACCTTTGGGGCACTCCACTTGGTACCGTCTGCCAACTAGACATGGAGCCATTGATCACTACTCATTGAGCCCGACGATCTAGCCAGCTTTCTATCCACCTTATAGTCCATTCATCCAGCCTATACTTCTTTAACTTGCTGGCAAGAATACTGTGGGGGACCGTGTCAAAAGCTTTGCTAAAGTCAAGGAATAACACATCCACTGCTTTCCCCTCATCCACAGAGACAGTTATCTCGTCATAGAAGGCCACTAGGCTAGTCAGGCATGACTTGCCCTTGGTGAATCCATGCTGACTGTTCCTGTTAGGGCACGAGAGCCCTAATCCTATTTATGGCACCAGAACAGGCCCAGCACAGGCTGTGGTAGGGAAAGCTGCTCCCTGTGAGATACTTTGGACAATGTGTCACTAAACCTGACTTGGAGAGACCCATTCTAAAGCACAGCAGGGGAGTTAAATTTCCAGGGCCCATTCAGCTTTTCATCACTCTCTGGAGCTGTTAGCATTAGTTCTTCCCACCCTCATGAGGGGATTTGTGAGGAGGTTCATTAGCAGTGTGATTTCTGGAGAAAGTTTCACAGTGTGGAACAGATTCTATTCTCTTAGAAGGAAAACACCATCTATGGATAGCTCTTTGTACTGGAGTATCTGAGAACCTCACCGATAGGTAGGGATGCATTGGCCCCATTTTACAGATGGGGCACAGAGTAGATTACATGGTTTACCCAAGGCTACTTGATAAGTCTGTGGCTGAGTGCAGAATTGAACCTAACCTAGATCTCCTGAGTGCTAATCCAGTGTTCTATCCACACTACACCCTTCTTCCTGGATAAGGATAAATCAGAGACTTTTTAAAAAGATATTCAGCTATGTTTCCTATTCTCTTCTGAAGACAAATTGGACCCAAGTAGGCAAAATTTATCTGGAGTCTAGTAAAGGAATTAACACACGTCTCATAATAGGAGAGTAGTGGAGCAGCGGTGCACGTATACACCCCACACATGCATCTCTTTAGCCTAGAAACCCACTGTAGGATGACCCATGGCTTACAGATGGTGACTGTGGTACACCACACTGTTGTCTTGGTCTTGTTTGCATAGAAACATCCCTTTCCCAAAATACCTTACGTCATCAAACCACAGCACAAAACAAGGCAGGAGCCTTTCCTCCGTTCTGCCAAGAGATTGGTGTATATCTGAATACAGTGGCTCTGATCCAGTGGTGTCTCTTTAATAGCCTCCATGCAGCTTGGAAAAAACACATCAAGCTGCCCATGCTGCCTTTCCTTTACTGAGTTGTTTGTTTAGACGGGAGAAGGGGTCCTCCTACAAAAACACTGTCCCCTCTCCCCCAAGTTATTATCAAACTCAGAGCTATTGAAGGGCTGGATGCTAGTTGAATTCTGGATCCCTCCACTCCATTGCGGCAGAGAGGAATCCATTGCAAACAGAGTACTGTCCTTGTTGCATAGAGCCCATGAAATATACACTAACATCTCATGTCACTGAGCATTAGCACCTATGTCAGAAGCACAGACCTAGGAAAGGGCTAGTGAATTAAACATTGCAGAATGGTGTATGGACCCTGAGAATGAGCAGATGTGGAGAAGATGGAAGCTGGGGGCGTTTTTGATAAAGTTTACCCCCTGAAATATTGTGTGACTAATAGATGTTGTGTTTCTTACTGTTCTACTGGGGGGATTTTTTATTTGGCTGTTGCATACATGCATATTTCTCATTCTGTTGTAGATCTTTTGGTAGGCTGGTCAAAATGGGAAAGGGTTACCCATGTTTATTGGTGGTGGCTTACTGGGTAAAACAAGAGTCAAAAAATTATGAACCTTTATGGGCTACACGCCAACAGAGCAGGGCTTCTATCAGTTCAAGTCTAAAGTAAAGAGGCTTGGTATCCTTCAGCCAAGTCCAATGTAAAGGCCTAAAGTGCGGCTCACTCCAGCCAAGTTCCAAGATAAGAAAAAAAAACAAAACAAAAAACCCAACAACCCACCACTCTACTATCAGAAATCCCCTGGCTTCCCATTTACTTCTAGTCCATTTCACACACCCACTCATTATCACAGCCCTCCTCTCACAAAACCATCTTCCCTCACTGACAGACTCAACCCCCCTGCAGACCACAGCTCATCCCTTTTAAAAGATCTGTGTGTGGGCAATGAATTAATTCCCCACAGCTGAGCCAGCCTCGTCACTTTGCAAATCCCTGTGCTCAGGGCAAGCCACTGTGGTTTTCTTCTCCCCTTTTGTTTCCAGTGTGCTTCCCGCTCCTGCTCTCCTGCAGCAGCACAGAGCTGCAGTGTTGGAGTTGCAAACACTGAAGGAGAGCACAGAGTTTCAAACAAACCTTCTGCTCTTCACTTATTTTAATTTCATGAACACATTTTTTATTAATATGAGAATTTTTAAATTGAGCTCTTCCAACCAACAGCTCAACCCTGGAAATACAGAGGCCCAGATCCACAAAGATATTTAGGCTCTGAATTTCCACTGATTTCAATGAAAGCCAGGAGACTAAATACCTTTGAAGATCTGGGCCAAATAGGCTTAGCTTTGCACATGATGAGAGTAGCTCCAGTGACTTCAGTAAGATCACTCAGATGCACAAAGTTAAGCATGCATGTGTTTCTGAATCAGGTCCTAAGCTTTAGTATCTTGCAGTGTCTTTTTCAAAGAGAACCCAAACTAACCCAAGTAACATTTTGAATACCAGTTAGTTTCCATGACAACTTACAAATATAAATGTCTGTTGCACGGCAAAGAAAAGAAAAAGTGTGTCAGTGTTACTGTTTTTATTTTAAATGATAGAAATTAGTCAATATCCTTCTGAGCCTTAAATAGCAGGATTTTTTTATTTTACATGTTGTTGCCATGCCAACAGGGTGCAATCCTACTGCTTTTTAAAAACAACACACGCACACAAATAAAAAGACTGATGTTCTTTTTCCAGGGCTTTTGTCCTCGCAAACGTAGCAACTTGAATCACAGCACAGCAGCAGCGTGTGTGTCTGCGTGCGTAAGCTTTAATATTGTAAAACTGTAATATACCAGTGTGTTTAATATTTGCTTTGGCAATCCCGGTTCCTCAAATCTCCTTTTTATACTAATATTTAAAATGGGAAAGGATTTTAAAAGAATGAGGATGAATTAAAGTTTCAAAGATTTTACGAGGCTGGCAATTCAGCTTCACTAACCCTGTGAATTAGAATTTTGAAAAACGTTGTCCAGTCTGATTCCTGCTGAGAAACTGATGTTACAATCTCAGGCAATCTAGGGGACGAATCATGTTTATTCTACTCACGTGAGCAATTGCATGAATCAAATGCGTAGAACTGAGCTCTAACTTTCCCCAGGTATGTTCATCTTTGAGTCTTTTGTGGAATCACTCGCATTTAGACCCGAGAGAAAAATGTGTTTTCTTTCTTTCTTTCTTTCTTTCTTTCTTTCTTTCTTTCTGTCAAAATTCTGAGGAAATTTTAATTGAAATGTCAAAGGTCCAAATTTTTCAATCAGCGGGTCAAAAATTAGATGGATTTCTCAAAAATATTTTGCAAGAAATTTGTCCAATTTTTTATTTCTTTGTGACTTAGACAAAAGGAAAAAATAGGTGAAAAATCCAGATTCAGTGAATTCTGACCAGCTCAACTCAGCCTGAAGGGCACGACTTCGTTGCAGTGCATTAGACCAGTGTCCTCCTTCACACTATGGTACAGATGCAGCACCAACAGGGCCCTACTAGGAGCTATTCTAGGACTTTGCTCCGTCTCTTCATTTTTCTGTCTGCTCTTTTCTTTAACTCCTGGGGCCCAAATGGGTCTGATAGGGCTTCTCGACAGGGTGCAGCAATGCACACTAGAGGGGTGTGAATTCTAAAGTGCACCAATGTGTTGTGCATTAGCTGGCCCATGTAGACCCTGCTGCTCAGCTCTAAAGCTCCCCTAGTGTGCACTAACACAGTACTGTTTACGTGCACTAGGGAACTTTTAGGGTCTACATGGAACAATTAGTGTGCAACATGTTGGTGCACTTTAGAATTCTTCTTCTTAGCTTCTGTGCAATGTGCCTCGGGTGGCCCGTGACCAGGGGTGCACTGGATGGATCATTAGCTTCCCCGGCTTGGGCCAGGTATGAACGGGGAGTGCCACGTGAATGCTGATCCATGACCCCCCCCTTTAGAATTCACACCCTCCAGTACACATTCTTGCGCCATGTAGATGTAGACATTCCCATGGAAACACACCTCATTGCTGCTGAGCGCGGCACCATGTGTCCCCTACATTCTGCTGTGTTTCACTGGACGGACAGCTTAAAATCGTGACAAGGGGGGCCATGCGGCATTGAAAGAGTTATTTACATTTTTCTAATAACAAAAGGCCCCAGTATCTCCACCGACACGCTGCTTTACTGTGCTGTGGACAACGGCAGGGTTAAGGATATCAAGGAGCTTTTCATCTATATGCGAAGTCCGGAGGCACTCAGAGGAGCAGAATGACTCTGCTGCAATCATTCCTGTGTGCCAAGGAGTTTTTGTTCCCCAGCCCATGCCAAGAAAGCCCTCTTTGGAGGATAGTACTAAACTGAGATCTTGGACTTTATACTCTTTAGTCAAGAAAGTACATTAATCAGGAAAAAAAAAATATGGTTAACACAATCATGTTTCACGAAAGGATTACAGTGTCAAACCACAGGAAGTCTTCTCTGGTGGTTTGCTGGTATCTGTGGTCTGACTGAGCTGATATTATGAGTAAAACAGACTTCACTGTTGATCTGTATTACCTTCCATGTGTAATCTGTGGGCTCAGCCTCAAGCCCTGCTTCTGCAATACATAGGGCAGACCTGCTCCTGCTTCCCATAGAAGTCAATGGCAAAACGCCCATTAACTCAATGGTGCAGGAGCAGGCCTTTATGGGAGTGGAACTGCTGAGCCCATGCAGAACCCTTGTGACTTCACAGGGTTCAGCACAGGTGTAGCAATCCGCCTGCATGCTGTCAACGGCAGGATCTTAGCATGTTGTTTGAGAAAGGGTGAAGGTTATTGATGGGGATGGCAGGGGCCTACTTGACATGGTTAAACAAGGAAGAAACTCAAGCAATATCATTGTACTATAGCGTATAGGTAAAGGCATTTGCTAGGTAAGGCATAGGTATAAGGTAAGGCAATAATGCAATGACCCTACAAGCCTCAAGGCCTGTAAGACAATAGCTCAGCTAAACTAATCAAAGCATAAGGCCCCAAAAGTCTTAGTATAAGGAGCTAACCAAAAGTAACCCTAGATCATAAGACATCACAAGACAGTATGCTGTAATGACTAAACTGCTGACAGGTAACCACAAAATGCTAGTTTATATATGCGTGGGATATTTTAAGTTAGGGACATCAGCAGATGTCTGACCAAGAGAATGCCATGGTAGCTAGTTGATGTATATGTTAATAAGCTTGAGGTAAACGGACTAGTAACCTATGGGAGAAAGACACCCCAACATTAGCAGGGTGAGGAACTACAAATTTGGAAAAAGGGAAGAACCCTTATTGAATATTCATTAAGCATAGTCGAGTCAGCGTAACATATTATAGAAGTTGTATCCCTGCCTGTGTGTTTTGGGAGATGTTGCCCTTGAGAAATGCCAGGATGATGACCACTGGAGATGGTGATGATGGTGAGTGGGGAGATGAAGAAGACGATAACTAACACTTCTGCAAGGGATAGTGTGAAAACATGGATGCTCAGATCACTCTCTGTTATCTTTACTACCTTGATGGGTTGGAGTATTTGTAACTTTGCTAACCATGTTAATACAACTATTACAATTACAGAAGGTTTTTTCTAAGTATGAGTGTGGCAACCGTGCATGTCAGGGTTCCCTATTAAACAGGAATTTGAATAATACTGGCCCTGATCTTGGGATAAGAACCAAGTAAAACTCAGAGTGTTCAGTGGGAATTTTTCAGTAATCAATATAATTAATACATAATCAATAGGTCAGGCAAGTGTACAAATGTATGAAACACAGAAAGTGAAATTAAGTGTATACAGAGATAAAACTGACCAGTCTAATGTTACTGGTGAAGTAGAGTGAAATAATAAAATAAAATGATGATGATAATAATAATACCTAGCTCTGATATAGCACTTTTCATCAGTAGATAGCAAAGCACTTTACAGAGAAGCTGGATACCATTAACCAGATTTTATAGATGAGGAAACTGAGGGACAGAACAGCTAAGTGACTTGCCCATAATCACCCAACAGGCCAGTGACAAAAAAAGAAGAACTCACAGAAATAGAAATGCATAAAGGAAAAAAACAGGTTGAAAAGCAATTTGTATGTATTTTTTAAAAAATCAGTTTCTAATCATCTAGTGTTTTGTTATATTAAGAGAGATATGAAATGGTTCTTAAAATATAGTATTTCCCTCTTGACAGTATCCTTTAAAATGATGGGGTTATGTTATTGTTGCTGTTGTCATTCTGCATATACTAAGGGATGACTTTCAAGATTCTTTTCTAGCATTTTTCATAAGAATTAAAATAACAAGCCTGAAAGAACAAAGAAGGCACTTCAAAGACTCCTCTCCAGAAGGAAGTGCTTTCTAGCAAAAAACCATGCGCTTCTTCTCAATAAAACCTTTGTCGGACAGTTTCTCTTCTGCCTTTGCTGCCATATGGTTAAAGACTCAAAAGCAACTGAAGATAGAAGAGAAAAAGGATCCCCAGGAGGAAGCTTCATGTCCCAGCAAAGCCCTCTCTTTGTCCTGAGTGTTTATCTAACATATCATTACAGATAGGGTTTTTTTTCAACACCACAGACTAAAGGAACATATATCCCTTTATTGCAGTGAAGTTACTTTAAACAGCCCTTGCAATTAGTACAGCTGTTGTTCACTTAACTAAGAAAGATCTTGAGGGGATTTCTGTGGCAATACAGAATGGCAGTTAAAACCAAGGGCATTTTTACAGAGTACTGTGTTTTTCCCGGATTTCTGCTGCTGTCGTCTAAGGGTACATCTACATTGCAAATAGCAAAAACCCACAGCAGTGAGTCTCAGAGCCTAGGTCAGCTGACTTATGTTTGTAGGGCTGGGGCTATGGGGCTAAAAATACCAATGTAGACATTCCTGCTTGGGCTGGAGCCTGCACTCTGAAACCTGGCTGGGGATGGGTGGTGACCCAGGCTCTGAAACTGGCTGCCGCAGCGGGCTTTTTGCAGCATAGGTGTACCCTAAGAGGCCTATCCAGCTCTCGATGAAGTTGGTGGAAAGGTACATTTGAATCCAATGCACTGTGGAATTCTAAGAGTGGAGAACAGTGTCTCAGGTGGGCAGAGAATGTGACCAATGTGCTTGTCCCTTTAGGAGACCCAACCAAAAACAAATAAATAAACCATGCTGGTGGCCTACCTGTAGTCTTCTACAGCACAATATGGGATATTTAGGTTCAATTCTCTTTACCTTCCCACCTGCAGTGGCTGGATGTGTTGAGGAAGCAGGACATTCAAGCAATGGAGGGACAGAAGGAAGGGTGCCTTCTGCCACTCAACCCAGATTAACCGGTTATAAAGACTAGACACAATCCCGACCCCCAAAGAACCATGATCTAAGACCTTACAGCTGGGAAATGAAAATGTGGACATTTGGGCTATCCATTCGCCACAGCTTCAGTGCAAGTATTGTAAAAGTTAACTGCTTCTTGATCCTGGAATTTTTCAAGTCTCAGACCAGGCAACAGTGGCATCTCTGCTCCTGACAGTCACTCGCCATTTCTAGTACAGTGTGGAACTCTCTTATGGAACAAACTTACCTGGTAACCAGGATTTCAGTTTGCACAGAACAGCACACTGAAATGATCCTAAACTTTTGTTCCACTTCACATTTTTCACGGTATCCAAGTTCCCTATCAGCAGGCTCTACAGTGCCTCATACCCTTTGCTGTAGCACTAATGCGTTTCTGCCTAGTGCCTGGCTTTCTTTCTTCACTCTAAAAGTGTGATGCTAGGAAATATTTAATGACCAGTTACATTATGAACTGTACCAGGACATATCCTTGTGTCTTGGAGTAAGGGGGCTACGTGTTACCTACAATTTGGTGGCCTCAATGCAATCGTCTCTCAGGTTTCCTCTGACAGATATTACCCTTGACAAGTTTCTCTTCAATAGCACGTTGCTTTTGACCCCATCGCACCTGGCAAGCCCACCCTCGCATTTCACCTCTGATCCCTCCCCAATGTGGCTGACATTTTGCAATTATCAGCAATTTGTGAGCTTTATTTTTGTTAGCACCAAATTATGCAAATAATAGATCTATAGTTTAACAGCTTTTACTGGGCTGTAGAAGTGGGGGAGGGTAGGTAACATAAGGATGGTCTTGGAAGTCTGGGTGCAGTTTGGACGAACTGAAAATGAAAGGCAAGAGAATACATTATTCTATGGTGATCTCCTTTGGAAAAGTTTTGTGTTTGGAATAGTGAATTCTTTGTGGAGCTGGGACGTGGTCCGTACTCCTCGCTGTATGACTCCCATTGGCTGTAGTGGAAATTACACACAAAAGAAGAAGGCTCAAAGTTCTAACCACCAGGGGTGAAATCCTGGCCTCTTTGAAATCAATGGGAGGTTTGCCCACTGTAAGCTCTTTGGGGCAGGACAGCCTTTTTGTTGTTTGGTTGTACAAAGGGGCCTTGGGATGTGACTTGGGCTCAGTAAAGTAAATAAGTAAATAAATAAATAAATAAATAATAAGACAACGACCCCCTGCTATCCTGGTTGTTCAGCCCTTCATCCACCCTAGATAGAAAAATTCAGCTTCAGGAAGTGTAGTTTGAAAGCTTAAAAACCAAAGTCTCTCATGAATATTTAAGATCTCATGGCACTTTTAATAAGAGTAGGATAAGAACAGGAGTTTGTTGTGGCAACCTTGGCCAAACTGTCCTTCCAGTCTCACTACTGCTGTGATTGGACAGGAGGCGTGCAACTTCAAATGATGCTGAATGTCTATACTGTGTAAAGCACACAGGGATGTAATGTGCTGTGCAAATGATCTTTTCCCACATCATCATCAAAAGCAGACAGAAGCACTTAATCTCTGAGAGTAAAATTAATCCCTATGCAGAGGGCCATCACAAGACACATCCACCAGTTAAAATTCAACTTTACCCTTCAGAATAGGCTTTGCATTGGCCCTCTGTACATGGATGAAGTTCTCTCTTTCTCTGTATTTCAGTAGGGCCAAGGGCTGGGAAGGAAGAAAAGAAACAGAACTGAAAAGATCCATATCATTTCTTAAGATATATGTTTTACAAAAAAATATGTTATCAAACTGATTTGGTCTAAAATACCAAGTGTAATCTTAACTCATATTTTGGAGAGGACATGTTATGTGGTTGTTTCTCTCCTTCAATTTTCCCTTCCACCTCTGTGTTTGATAGCTTCCTCCTAGGCTCAAATTTCAAAATTACCATGTGAGAGGCTGTCCTCATGATATTTTCAACCTTGCTAATGTGAGGAAGGATGGAATCTCTCTCCAGCCCCAATATCCAGGACAAAAGAATGCAGATGAAGAGTGAAGGCTTGCATATTTATCCCAAGTGGACCCCCAGACACTGTGTAGTTTCCTCATCATTACTATAATTTATAGAGAGCTCTAGATGTATATTCTGCAATATGAATGCATAGCAAGACACATAGGGCAATTTAAGTCAGTCAGTCCTGAGAGCCCATTCCTATTCTTAGATGTGAAAAAGGCAATTCTCCCATTGCTTTAAATAAGAGTAGGATTGATTTTAAGGTCCGAAGGACTCATTATGATTATTTAATTTGGGTTATTGCATAACTCAGGCCATAGAATTCTATCCAGTAACAAAGTAGGGTCAAGCTTTTAGATATTATCCATGAGTAATACTGAAAACAAGTCGTACCGAAACAAAGGGAAGCAATTCAGAGTTGATGCTGGCCTAAATACATTGCAGGAGAAACTCCAAATTGCCAGTATATGCAGAGGAAAAGGTATTACGCTGTATTTTCCACTGCATGCATCCGATGAAGTGAGCTGTAGCCCACGAAAGCTTATGCTCAAATAAATTTGTTCGTCTCTAAGGTGCCACAAGTCCTCCTTTTCTTTTTAGAGGGAAAGGTGTTGTCAGGATGCCGAAAATGGACCAGAGCAAAACCCTACAACTGAAATGTACAGATTTTTATCTCAGCTTCACGACATGGCTCTGTTTGTAATGGATACACTGGTAGCTTCCTACGGGGTGAAAGCCTTTGCTCCGTACTTGGCTTAGAGTGGCACCTCTGTGCTGTCACTGCTCATGTCGTACCTGCTGTGGACAGAGGCTTCTAAATTCTAGTGCTTCTAATCCAGCACTTTAAAAAACAAAACAAAGGCCCCTCTTTTTCCCTCCTGACTCACACTGAGTAGTACCTTACTGCGCCCTCAGGGCTGATTTCTCCATCCTTCCGACAACAGACAAGCCCTGCCCGAGTCACATGACCTCATCAACTTCCCGGCGACAATATTTGGACACGTTTAGAACAGTTAGTGCTATTTTTAGCCCACTCTAGGGACATGTGGGGCGGAAAGAGTCTGAGGTTCTGTAATGCTTTTCATAATTTCATAATCTCAGTGTCGAGAAAAACCACTCCGTTTTGAATGTCACTTCACATAATCACCGCGGGTACAGCCGGATTAGCTGCGGTAGTCTGAGAGGGCATCGTCCAAAGAGCCTCCCTCTGGAAGGGGTTGCGGTGACTCGTGCGGCTGAGAATGTAGGGCCCACAGGATGCTTTCTGTGGGCCCTTATCTCGGTTATGGAAAGACACTCGCTTCAAAGTGTTCCGAAAGAAAGAACAAAAACATCCACAGCAGGGAAAAGACACAGTCACTGCAGCTAAAGTTTTCTTTTTGCTACTGAGGCATCACATGGTAATGCATCAGGATCATAAACACTGGCGGTGTCCAGATGGTGTGTTACACCAAAGGACTAAATTCACTGCTGGAGTAAAAGTGCACAGCTCCATTAACTTTAGTGGAGTTTCACCCATTTACACCAGCATTTGGCCCAAGATTTTCAATGTTGCCCTATTTTGTTTTGTTTTAGGAAAAATAAAGAATGACCAAATACCTACAGTCAGATTTTTAAAGGTTATGGGGAACAAATCCACCTGCCAAAATGTTCATGCACTTACATGACCTTACAGTTGCATACTCAGATCAAGTATTCATACAAACAAAGGACCAGGAAGTGTCTAGGTGTTCAGGTGCATATGCAAATTGGTAATCTGCACATTCAGTCATGTTAACTGCAAGTTGAAATCAGTCATGCAAATGCATATGTGTTTCTGAACAATTCGCTGTGCAAATGACATTTGGAAAGGCAGGGTCCTAATATGTAATGTCTTTAAAGTGTAACTGTGGTGCCTGATTGACAACCTGGGAGTCTGAAATTGTCTAGGACAGGAAAGACCTGGGTGAGACCTGCACGAATTAATGTTGCACCCGCCTCATGAATGCTCCTTAACTCAGACACAAAAGAAATTTCCTGGCCCATTTGGTTCTTGGTCTTTCAAATGAAAATTTCAATACGAACTTGTTTTCTCCTGAACTTTGGCTTGGAAGCTGAGCCTCATTTGTGACAAGCTCAAGACAGAGGGGGGGAAAGGGCAGGTATTGTTTCCTACAGAAAAAAAAGCTGCATTGAAACACGCACACACAAAGGAAATTTAAAGTAGCTCTTATCAAGATTCTCCTTGATGTAAAAGGTCTGCCCAGTTTGCCAAATACCAAATTTGCTTCCAACAAGGCTTGGCGTTGCTCCACCCATGAATATATACATTTAAATGCATAATACTTACTGCATGTCAGGCTAGTGAAATGTAAGATGAAGAAAAATCTGAGATGTTGTGGAAAGCGGTGAGGGCTTGAAAGGCCTCCTGGAATAAAAATCAAATCTCTCCCCAACCAGAACCGTATTTTTAGGAAGTTGACTGAGAAATGTTTTCTTTGCTCCATTTCCATGTTTACTGGGCTACAACCTCGTTACACTCGATTGCATCAGAAAACATGGAAACAGTTCTACAAATTGATCTGGCCACAAGATCTCAGAGGAATTTGCTGTCTGTCTCCAAGGAGTTTGCCCAGCATAAACAATCTCAAATAAATACAAGACTGACCCGAGTGAGTTAGTAGCTCTCAAACAAGCTTCAGAAATCAGAATAAAGATGCATGTGTTCAGGAACTTTGTTTGGATGGGACTTTATCATGACACAATTCTCATAAGATATTAGAGGTAACGATTCATGAAAAAGCACAGAAAATAGTGGACACCATGGTCAAGGCTGCTGTCTTCCAATAGGACTACAAAAAGTCCTATGACTGGAATAATAATAGAACCAGAATAAAGATAAAATGCATTCACTTTGGGCTGGGGGTGCCATTCCTAGCTCAAGGAGACATATTTGAACTAACGCTGATTGAGCTAGACCATGAGCGAAATGTAGACATACCCTAAGTCTGCATGTCTTCCACCTAAACAGAGAAATCTAGCTCAGGTTTAGGTCACATCACCCCTATGCCTTTCTGTTCTTTTATTCTGAAGATCTCCATTGGTTATAATCCCAAAGTCACCTCTGAAGTGTTGTCAACTCTCTGGATTTTACCAAGAGGGCAGTAATATTTGCTGTTTTTCCTGAAACCCAAACTCCTGGAGTCCTGTGATTAGTTTTAGTTTTCATTAGTTTATGTATTTCAAAGAATCCCTATTGAGGTTACAGGGACAAACCATCCCGATGTGTCGAAAGAATAGTATATATGGCAGGCGACCAGCTTGGCTTAACAGTGAAATCCTTGCGGATCTTAAACATAAAAAAGAAGCTTACAAAAAGTGAAAGACTGGACAAATGACCAGGGAAGAGTATAAAAATGTTGCTCGGGCATGTAGGAATGAAATCAGGAGGGCCAAATCGCACCTGGAGCTGCAGCTAGCAAGAGATGTAAAGAGTAACAAGAAGGGTTTCTTCAGGTATGTTGGCAACAAGAAGAAAGCCAAGGAAAGTGTGAGCCCCTTACTGAATGAGGGAGGCAACCTAGTGACAGAGGATGTGGAAAAAGCTAATGTACTCAATGCTTTTTTTGCCTCTGTCTTCACAAACAAGGTCAGCTCCCAGACTGCTGCGCTGGGCAACACAGCATGGGGAGTAGGTGGCCAGCCCTCTGTGGAGAAAGAAGTGGTTAGGGACTATTTAGAAAAGCTGGACGTGCACAAGTCCATGGGGCTGGATGCGTTGCATCCGAGAGTGCTAAAGGAGTTGGCGGCTGTGATTGCAGAGCCATTGGCCATTATCTATGAAAACTCATGGCGATCGGGGGAAGTCCCGGACGACTGGAAAAAGGCTAATGTAGTGCCCATCTTTAAAAAAGGGAAGAAGGAGGATCCTGGGAACTACAGGCCAGTCAGCCTCACCTCAGTCCCCGGAAAAATCATGGAGCAGGTCCTCAAGGAATCAATCCTGAAGCACTTACACAAGAGGAAAGTGATCAGGAACAGTCAGCATGGATTCACCAAGGGAAGGTCATGCCTGACTAATCTAATTGCCTTCTATGATGAGATTACTGGATCTGCGGATGAAGGGAAAGCAATGGATGTATTGTTTCTAGACTTTAGCAAAGCTTTTAAGACGGTCTCCCACAGTATTCTTGTCAGCAAGTTAAAGAAGTATGGGCTGGATGAATGCACTATAAGGTGGGTAGAAAGTTGGCTAGATTGTCGGGCTCAACGGGTAGTGATCAATGGCTCCATGTCTAGATGGCAGCCGGTATCAAGTGGAGTGCCCCAGGGGTCAGTCCTGGGGCTGGTTTTGTTCAATATCTTCATAAATGGTCTGGAGGATGGTGTGGATTGCACTCTCAGCAAATTTGCGGATGATACTAAACTAGGAGGAGTGGTAGATACGGTGGCAGTTAGGGATAGGATACAGAGGGACCTAGATAAATTGGAGGATTGCGCCAAAAGAAACCTGATGAGGTTCAACAAGGATAAGTGCAGGGTCCTGCACTTAGGACGGAAGAATCCAATGCACCGCTACAGACTAGGGACCGAATGGCTAGGCAGCAGTTCTGCGGAAAAGGACCTAGGGGTGACAGTGGACGAGAAGCTGGATCTGAGTCAACAGTGTGCCCTTGTTGCCAAGAAGGCCCATGGCATTTTGGGATGTATAAGTAGGGGCATTGCCAGCAGATCGAGGGACGTGATCGTTCCCCTCTATTCGACATTGGTGAGGCCTCATCTGGAGTATTGTGTCCAGTTTTGGGCCTCACACTGCAAGAAGGATGTGGAAAAATTGGAGAGAGTCCAGTGAAGGGCAACAAAAATGATTAGGGGTCTGGAACACATGACTTATGAGGAGAGGCTGAGGGAACTGGGATTGTTTAGTCTGCAGAAAAGAAGAATGAGGGGGGATTTGATAGCTGCTTTCAGCTACCTGAGAGGTAGTTCCAGAGAGGATGGTTCTAGACTATTCTCAGTGGTGGAAGAGGACAGGACAAGGAGTAATGGTCTCAAGTTGCAGTGGGGGAGGTTTAGGTTGGATATTAGGAAAAACTTTTTTACTAGGAGGGTGGTGAAACACTGGAATGAGTTACCTAGGGAGGTGGTAGAATCTCCTTCCTTAGAAGTTTTTAAGGTCAGGCTTGACAAAGCCCTGGCTGGGATGATTTAATTGGGGATTGGTCCTGCTTTGAGCAGGGGGTTGGACTAGATGACCTCCTGAGGTCCCTTCCAACCCTGATATTCTATGATTCTATTATTCTATTTATTTATTTTTAAAGTAAGTATTTAATCCTCATGGTTGTAGGGAAAAGTTGAAAAGTTGACCTTAAAGGCACAAAAAACAGTAAGCATTTTTAAGTAAAAACTGTCTAATTATAATTGTTTAAAAGATCTGATGATTTCTAAGCCAATCTCATAATTCTGGGGAGCCTGACTCATCATTTTTGAACTTTGGGGAGTTGCAATACTGTCTCGGGCTCATACAGATTTGCTGTTTTCAAGCTTTCTATTATTATATATCTTTTTAATTAAAAAATCCAAATCACAAAACTGAGGTTATGGAAAACATAAAAAGAAATTCTCCATGTCAGTTCTAGTTTCCTCAGTCATTTACCATGTGTGTTACATTTTGGATTATTTCCCCACATTTGCGATTTCTTCGCTTCAGAGATATGAGAACCGTCTTTGATGCTTGCTATACCAGGTAGAGCAAGTATCATAGACTTATGTTCTGCATCTATCAGTCCCTCTTGCTTTCAAGAAGGTATCAGCTACCAATAAATCTTGGTGACATGATTCTGGTTTGTTCAAGCCTACATTGTCTAGAACCACTTCTAAAGACTGGCAGCCATTTTTTTTGTTTTTGAATTGCTCAGAAGTTAATATCACTGCATAGCATGAACTGAACTAGAGGAAATGAGTGGATATTCTTATGGCAAAAATGTCACATTGAAATATCCATGATTTGAAAATGGCTCTTCTAGAACTGAAATTATGAGAATATGCAAATTCTCAATTTTAAATTTCCAAGTTGCCTCTTGCTCATTGTTGCTTGAAAAAGGACTCACTTTAATTGGAAAAGGGGATCATTATTAAACAAAATAATCAAGAAACATGGTGAATTTTTCAACAAAATGTGCCCATTCGTGAGTTCATAAACCCTATTCTGTTTGAGGTGCCCAGTTCTACATACCTTACTCCAATTAGCCAGCACTTACTCCTGTAAATCACTGAGATTACTCACATGAATAAATATTCATCAGACAGAGGGACGGTTGCAGAAATTATCCCCATGAAGGTCCATCTTATGCATCATTGATTTTGCACACCTGCCAGCATAGATTAGGAATCAAAAGCACTCATTAAGGAACAAATCTTGCCCTTCACTCTACAGCCAGAGGAAGTCCCCAGCAGTAGATGAGAAACAGTTCTGCTTTGCACTGTGAGGACAAAAAAAGACGCATCATTATTATTATTTCTCTTTGCAAACTTTTCTGAACCTCGGAATATAAAGGGGCATTCTTCTCCTGCACGTTTGCAAAGCCACAGTACAGTAGATTTTGAGGGTTTAAATCCAACTCACAGGACTGGCTTCTTTACTCTCAACATAAATAAATATTAAGGATAATTAGCAAATATATTTTTACTATCATTTTAATTGGTGCCTAGCCTCTCTATCAATAGAACTTATGCGATCCACATTGACGTAATAGCAGAGCACTTAACAATCTATTCTTCCTCAGAACACCCTTGTGACATAGGGAAGTGCTGTTATCAATGGGGAACTGAGACACAGAAAGACTAAATGATTCACCCAAGGTCACATAAGAAGTCTGTGGAAAAGCAGGGAATTGAACCCAGGTTTCCCTACTCCCCCAGGCTAGCACCCTAACCACTGGACAACACTTCTCCACTCTGAGCTTCTCACTCAAGTTTGTTGCTGTGCATAGACATCTTTATAGCTCCTTGTATCAAGTAGAAAACAAGCAGCATTCCCAAGCTCCATCCTTTGATGTATTCACAGAAACCCTCTTCCCTTTGCTGTGCACAAGAACAGTGTTCCCCATATGGGACAGTATAACTGTGGTCCAAGAGAGGCTTAATAGTATAGAATCATACAAGAGAAAATGAGGGAATACTATGAGGGAAAATGTCATAGCCACGAGGTCTAATAGCCTGTGGAATAATCTCCAAAGAAAAGATATTGTGGTTTTGTGGTTTTTTACTGCCTTTTAATCAAGGATCTCAGATCACTTTACGAATATTAAGCAAGACTCACGGCATCCCTCTACATTGGTAAGTATTATGACCCCATTTTAAAGATAGGGAAACTGAGGCAGAGTTCAAGTGTTATGGCCAAAGCTGCAGACGGAGTCAATAACAGCACTGTGAATGGAACCCCCAAATCTTGTTAGCCAGATCCCTGCTCTAACCACTAGCCGCCATTCTGTGAGTATGAACAGCTGTTTAAAAAGAAAAGGAGTTGGAAGTGGCTGGATAATCACTTGACAGCGAGGCCGTGCCTGGTGCTTTCCCAAAAGAATGACGGCTGAGCAGGCTTAGGTTTTGGCACTGGATTTTGTTCGCTCCTAGAGGCTGGCACACAGGGATAATTAGAGAATGTAACATATACACACACGCATACATATATTTATATCATTTATATATATCCACACACGAACACACACAAATAACTTTCTTCCCTTCCAACCTGTATGTGGCACGCTGCCTTGACAGTCAACTAGATGAACATTTTCACCTGAATTGGCACAAAGTGTTTTGCTGTTTTCTCTCGTGCGCGCTCGCTCCCTTTATTTTAATCTACAAACCAGTAATGGGTCTGCAGGCAGGCTGCCAGGGCACAGCTTGGATCCACCTGGCCAATGCTGGGATCCAATTAAAAACCAAGACGAAGAGGAGGAGCCAAAAGGTCATTTCGGAGCCAAGACATCCGCCCACCATGCCCAGACCTTGTACGAGCGAGATTTATGGGGGCTCAAGGCTTCCATCTCTCTCTGCGGAAGAGCTTTTTATTGCCCTGGATATCAGAGTGAAAATATTTTAAAAGGCCAAAATTATGAACACTCACAGCCTTGCTCTTTGCTAAAGAAACAAAAAAGGGAACTGCAGGGGGAGAATAAACCCAGGCCAAGTGCATTTTTAATGCAGTAATGGCACTTTTTATTTCTGGTCTAAAGGTTAAGTGGGAAGTGCGAAGACGGGCTTTAGAACCCGGAGTCTCTGGAGTTCTCTAGTAAAGCACAGAAGACAGCAAGCCATTCATCATCTCACTCATGCTGATTGTCTTCCTGCAATAAAACAATTACATTTTAATTGTCCACTTTGCACGTTTCCATTAGGAAGCTGGTAATTGTTATTCACACACTAAGTGCTTTCTCCAACTCTGCATGTACCAGCCAGCAGGACCCACATGGCAGCTGCAAGGAAAGTCTTTTTATCCATTCTCCCCATAGCTGATTTCTGGCCTTCTCCTCCAGTGCTGTTTCTTCAGCGGTGCAATCAAAGCTTCTCATCAGCCATATTTTCTCCATCTCCTCCTTCAGACCTATTTTGTCCATAGAGCCTTGACATGGTTATCTCTGCCTGGGCACTGTGCCCTTCCCATCATCTGTTGCACTTCCCCACTACCACTTCCACATTTGTCTGAGTAACAGGGCATGCAATGATGACCCATTAAGATGGATTCCAGGTTTGTTCTGCACCTGGCTTTAGCTTCTCCTCTAGCTGTTGCTCAGGCCCTTTCAACCTTCATGTATCGCCCTTTGAGAAGATATGGAGTCACTTTTATGAAGACTAACCCTTCCCAGGATACCTTGTGGTGGAGCTGCAACTCCCATCAACCCCAGGAACTATGATGCTCAACATTCCTCTGGACAGAATGAGGAAGAGGGAAGTACTGGAACTTAATGTAATAGGGTATGCTGGCCCTCTACAGTGGGTTTGAGTCAAAGGCCAATCTCTGCTTACCCTACTCATATGTGTTATCTCCTGGGGTATAAATCCTGGGAAACTTCAGCTATATGGCACTGCACCTGAGATTGGACTTTGGTCCATGGGTTTCATTTGGAATAACTATGTGATCAAGATGCCCGAAAACTAGCCCTTCAATTTGCAACCTCATCAGAGCAGTGATAATGATTAACATTTTGTCATTGCTTAGAGACCTAAATCACTCAGAAGTTTGTGTGAGTGATGGCAGACTATGGCTTTGTATCAGCAAAATAATATTCTTTTCCAACGTCTTACATGAAAATAATAAGTAATAATATTGACAGCAGCTTTATGAATAGTGACTGCGTTAACAATTAATAGTGGTAGAAGGGGAGATCCCGTGGTTAATTCAGATTCATGCTTGCAATTGAGACACTGGTACTTAGCAGACAGTGGCTATTGGCCAGCGTTGTGCTACAGGAAGGAAGAGGCCTCTTCTCGGGGGAGAATTATAACTACAAATTGGAATGCAGTAACAAAGTGCAGGCCTGCGGACAGGGTCAGTAAATGGCATCACTTCTGCTCTTTGGTTGGCCAGAGTTGTGGCTGAGCAATGCAAGGCACTCCCCTGTTGCCCCAGGGGCTGAGCATTTGGCCAGCACAACGCCCCCAGCTTTTGCTGGCTTGGGAGATCAGGATGCAGAGTAGTGGCTGAGTACACAGTATGGTAGTGCTTCACACAGTCAGTGCTCACCAAATAGTAAACAGGGGGAGATGAATCCACAAAAGTTCTGTTTCACATTTAGCCACCTCTGGAGAATTCATGACCCAGAGTCCTCCCCTGTTCTGAGGAAGGGGACCCACAGTGCAAGTTTCTTGTGTTAAGTTAACCAAACACCACCCATGTAAGAGAAAACAGAACTGACCTTCCAGTAACTCTGAGAGCCTCTTGCCTTTCTTGTGCATTTCCTGTGTCACAAACTACATCGTCAGACTGCACTTCCTGCTAGGAAGTATCCGAAAAATAGTACCTTTCAATGAGAGAGACACCAACTTTTGCACTTATGGGTCCAAATCTTCAGCTGGTGTAAAATGACATAACCCAACTCAAGTCAATGATAGCTTTATTGATTTCAACTGAGTAACTGAAGCCAGTTTACACCCACCAAGGATCTGATTCATGGATCGGTGAGAAGTATTTCTGAGGACATTCTGGAAAAATGATTTTTTATGTATGCAGTGAAGTTTAATTTAGCAAACAAGGTATGACAGATCACTACAGAATCGTGTTAAAGGGACAGGCTATTCTTCTGGTCATCACTGGTTTTCACAAAGTGAATTTAAATATACATGATTCGGCAGGACTTTTATAAGACTTCCTTCTCTGAGTGTTTTTCTTGGTGTGTATAGTATCCTCATCAAAGAATCCCCAGGCGCCCTTTATTCCATTGAACATATTGCAAACTGTAAACAGAGTCACTCCCTCAGTGTGGGGGAAGGGAGGGAGGTTTGGAAGAAGTGGCGGTTGGGGGAGAAAGGAGGGCAGTGACTCATTTTAATCTCCTTGTGTATACAGACTGTAGGATTTGAGCAAATAAGGTGTCAGACATCACCTAATGGAGGAAATTAGAAAGCCCAGATAAGATAAGTGCAAAGAAACAGGAACTTTCTAGCGATGAGAGCCGCAGCAGCCTACAGATCAAATAACAATAGGAAATAAGGAGCCTCATTGAAAAAGAAAAACCCAACAACCCTAAACTTAATAGCAAAACAAGTTGCAGTCACCAGATTAAGTGGCGGAAGGTCTGGGTTGCTCAATTCAGTTCAAGATCCCATGCTAGCAGGGCCTTTTACAGGGCCCTTCAATCTCAGCTTGCACCAAGCTCGTTTTATCTTGTTGACTGTTTATTTTAGCCGTTTTGTAAAAGAACAAAAGAGAGAGAGAAAAATGTTGGAGATGTAGAGCCTACCAGAATCACAGCTGTCAGTCTGCAGTGTTGCTATTCCTGAGAGCGGAAGAAAGGACCACAGGGGAGAAGACTGTTGACTTCATGGAGAAAATATGTCAATATACGATGCCAAAACCAAACTTCTGACCCATCTGTGGTCATTCAAGAGCGCATGGCACATTTTGCAAGAGCATGGGTGTTAGCCCCAGTGTAGAGGCCAAATCTGAACTTGGCTATTCATATTCTGCCTCCCTAAAATACCGCCTGGAGTTTCAACTGGAAAAGTTATTTCTGCTTTTCTGTCTTGAGCTATTGCACAGTGTTGCTGTTAAAATGGTGGCATGTTGCATCTCAGAAGGTGCTAAGGTTCAGCAGTTGATGAGTCATCCCTATATACATAGGGCTTGATTTCCCCTCTTTCCCAGGTTTCATACTGGTCTGACTCCACTGAATTCAATTGAATTCCTCAAGTGTAGGCAAGAGGAGAATGAAGTTCACAACAAGAAAAATGCTTTGAGATCCTTCAGAAAGAAAAGCTCTATTATTACTAATTCAAATAGTTTTTGATAAGTCCAAATATGTTAATGTGGATTGGTAGGTAAGCGGGTACTTAGTATAAATATGAAATTTCCCCCCATGGGGCACACTCATGTATGACTCTCTCAAAGATCTGTGAATCCACATTTAATGTAGCCATCATCAAATTCCTGTATTGCAGGCATCCGGCTAGGGCAACTAGAAGGAACTCTCTTTGAATCCATCAACTTTACTGTTTGATCATCTGGAGGCGTCTCCAATGAGCGATGCAATACTTTCCTTCACCTCTAAGAAACTAGCTCTGGCCATGCCCATTGTCATTTAATCTTGAAAGACAATTTATTATATTAATTATATTATTATTATTTATTAGAGCACCTAGTAGCCCCAGTCATGGAACAAGACCTCATTCTGTAAAGCGCTCTACAAACACAGAACAAAAAGATGGTCCCTGCTATCTATCTATCTATCTATCTATCTATCTATCTATCTATCTATCGAGGCAGAATAGTGGCAACATAAGGAGGGAACAGAGGGAACATAAGGAGACACTATTGGTTAGTATGACAGGCACTAGTCTCAGCACAGTGAGGATCATTAGCCCTGTTTTACACATGAGGAAACTGAAGTTAAGTGAGTTGCTCAAGGTCACCCAGCAGACCAGTGGCAGAACCCCTGTCTTCTGAATCTCAGTCTGTTTTTTTTAAATGTACTAGGCCAACTAACTCTCTTTAGTTTGTCCATGGTGCTTGTCTCCATGGTACCAGACTTTAGTTGTAGTTTTATAGAGAGTAGGAAAACTCTTTGTCAAATGAAAGATTAACTCTAGTGTCCATCAATATTTCTTCTACCAAAGGATCCCTGGGGACAAAGTAAACTTCTCAGACTAGATGGGTTTTACGTTTAATTAGACACTCAGAACTAGAGATTGCTGAGCTGCCAGCTTCTAGGGTCTTGTTTTGTTTTTATCACAGCAAATCAAGCCCTGGTCATTAACCGTTAAGCTTCTTGCCAGCATCAAATCTGAATTTTTCAGTGGTGCAGAATTCGATACAGCATCATTGGGATTAGAATGAGGGGAAAAAATAAATTCTCCTTACAGTTTCAGAAACAATAAATAGACAAAACATTGTTAAAAACAAAAGCTATCTAAATAACCAAAGGCTACAGTCCAATACTGCCAGACTAACTTGCTCTTAGACGTTGTATAATTCCTCTCAGATCTGGAAAAGTGATACAAGAAAAAATGCTCACCAGCCAAAGTTAACATTTGCACAAAAACAGTGAGTCATATAAACTGGGATTTCCTCTCCTAGCCACTTCTTATTGGCATATCATCTGAGTCGCAATCAAATTTGATGCAATAATTTTCATCTGATAATAAAAAAAAATGTATTCTTCTGGTAAGGAGTTGGTTTTTGGCCTTGATTCTTCTCACAAAATGTCCAGCATCTGAATTTTATAGGAAGAAATAATTGTGCCATCCAGGTTTCCATAACATGCTTTATTTCAGGTATTCAAACTGCTTTGGTGCACCACTTCCTTGCCTCAGTCCCTTTTACAATCTCAAAATGTGGTATAAAGACAATTTAGAGGGGTACTTGCAATTCTCAGAAATTGAAGCACCCAAAATCACTACTCCTGGAGCAGGTGAGGAAATATATTTGATTTTCTGAAAAAAACAAAACAAAAACCCCCAAAGCCTTTTAGGTTTTGTCAAAATTGTATGGATTTTTGGGGGTTCTTGCTGAAAATCTATACACCCAGAAATGGAAAAAAATGTTTTTTGGATGTCAGAAAACAGTTTTTGATTTTCATGTTTTTGTTTGCTTGGCTTTCAGACAAAAACTGACACATTTTGACAAAAATGGAATTTGGGTGTTTTTTTTTTTAAAAACATTGGTATTCAAAAAAACATTTTTCATTGAAGAGAAAAATATCAACAGAAATTTTTCAATCTCCTCTACCAGTCACTTTTGAAAATCTTAGATGAATTTGAATAAATGAATTTGAAATAATTTTGAAATTAAATAGTTATTTAAAATAAATCAAATGGAAATAATTGTGAAGCTTGACATAATAGAATCAAGGGACCTTAATTGGTCATCTAGTGCAGTCCCCTGCACTGAGACAGGACTAGATATTGTCTAGACTATCTCTAACAGGTGTTTGACTAATATGTTCTTAAAAACCTCCAATAATGGAGATTCCATGACCTCTCTAGGTAATTTGTCCCAGCGCTTAACTACCCTTGCAGTTAGGAAGTTTTTTCCAACATCTAACCTAAGTCTTCCTTGCTGCAGTTTAAGCCCATTACTTTTTGCCCTGTCCTCAGTGGATAAGGAGAACAATTTATCACTCTTCTCTTTATAACAACCTTTTACATACTTGAAGACTGGCATCATGTCCCCCCTAAGTCTTCTCTTCTCCAGACTAAACAAACCCACTTTTTCAATGTTTCCTTGTAGGTCATGTTTTCTAGACCTTTAACCATCTTTGTTGCTTTCCTTTGGACTTTCTTCAATTTGTCCACATCTTTCCTGAAGTGTGGTGACTAGAACTAGACGCGGTACTCCATTTGGGGCCTTACCAGTTCTGGATAGAGTGGAAAAATTACTTCTCATGTCTTGTTTATAACACTCCTGCTAATACATCGCAGAATTATGTTTACTTTTTTTGTCGCAGTATTACATTATTGACTCATATTTAGTTTGTGATCCACTATAATCCCCAGATCCTTTTCTACAGTACTTCTTCTTAGGCAGCCATTTTGTATTTGTGTAATTGTTTGTTTCTTCCTAAGTGTAGTACTTTGCATTTGTCCTTATTGAACTGCATTCTATTTATTTCAGACTATTTTTCCAGTTTGTTAAAATCCTTTCAAATTCTAATCCTGTCCTCCAAAGCACTTGCAACCCCTTCAAGCTTGGTATCATCCACAGACTTTATAAGTGAACTCTCTGTGCCACTGTCCAAATCATTTATGAAGATATTGAATAGAACTGATTTCAGGACAGATCTCTGCAGCTCCCCACTTGATGTACCCTTCCAGCTTCACACTGAACCATTGATAACTACTCCCTGGGAACTGTTTGTCAATCAGTTGTGCTCCCATCTTATAGTAGGTTTGTCTAGGCCGGGGTCAGCAAGCTTCGGTACTCAGCCCATCAGGGTAATCCACTGTAAGGCCGTGAGACATTTTGTTTATGTTGACCGTCCACAGGAACATCCCCCCCCACCCCCCCTACAGCTCCCAATGGCTGCAGTTCACCTTTACCGGCCAATGGGAGCTGCGGGAAGCCACGGGCCACAGGGATGTGCTGGCCACCACTTCCCACAGCTCCCATTGGCTGAGAATGGTGAATCATGGCCACTGGGAGCTGCGAGGGGCCGTGCCTACTGACAGTCAACGTAAACAAAATGTCTCATGGCCCGCCAGCAGATTACTCTGATCGGCCACGTGCCAAAGGCTGCTGACCCTGGTCTAGGCTATATTTCCCTAGTTTGCTTATGAGACGATAATGTGAGACAGTATCAAAAGCCTTACTAAAGTTGAGATATATCGTATCTACTGCTTCCCCCATCTACAAGTCTTGTCACCCTGTCAAAGAAGGATATTAGCAGTTTAATCAAGATAAATTCCCTCACCTCCATAATGACTCTTAGCAAATATTGTTAAAACAATATGTTTTATTAGTTTTCATTACATCAGCTCTTATTAAGGAGAGATAAGACATTCTCCCAGACAGTTTAAAAATACATAATGTGCTAAAAATATCCTGGATAGCTGATCTGTTTTTGTGCCTGTCACACAGAAATGTTCAGAGTAGTAATTTAAAAAGAAACACTACTTGAGTTACTGAATATACCAAGTATATCCAGGTAGAAAATACCTTATGTGCTAGTGAATGTTCTAGGTACTTCAAAGTAGCATGCACCTGCTGTATTGATGAACGTACTAGGTATATCAAAGAACAGAACAATATCATGTGAATAATGTAACTAACCAACACAGTGAAAATTGCAAATAATTGCAACAGACTTTTTTCTGAATGCAAAGAATGAGTCACTGGTTATCTGATCCAAAGTCTCTTGCAGTCATGGAAAGGCTCCCATTGATTTCATTGGAGTTGGATCAGGCCCCGAATCCTAATGAATTTTGAATAATGATTAAACAATAAGATTTCACTGTGACGCTGGCAGACAACATGCCAGCTCCTGACAAGGCCCCTAGGCCTCACTGAACATTGACAAAGGCATAGCTGGAAGCCAGCTTGGCTCACCTATGTGTTCGTAATGTTGAAATAGGTATTAGATTTCTAGAGATGAGTTTAGTGTTTGGACTTTATGATAAGCTTGTGAGTTGCTGCCTGCATTAATCTCACTTATTTAAGTATTACCTTATAACATGAGAGACAGATATTATGTTTTGCTCTATAACTATAAAAGTGTTTGCTATGAAATGGGAACCACCACCCACCTCACCCCCCAGTCAGGAGAGCAGCATTATGAAGTGTAAAATGCTAGTTTACGCAAGAGGTGTCATCTTGTGCCCAACAAAAGAAGGCCTATAGACATCAGACAAACCATTGTGGAACATCACTGGACAAAATACTTTGTGAGCGTCCCCTCTTCATGGGTGTGGAGGGGGAGCAATCAACAAACCCGCATCCCATCACAGTTTGACCTCAGGGAAGAGAATAAAAATCCCTGTCAAGAAGGAATTGTTATCGCTATTCTGCTTGGAATTTGGAGAGGGCAATATTTCCAGGCATAAGCAAGGAATCTACAAACTGCTTAGCTTGTGTTAGACCTAAAGGACATATAGAGTTTGCACATTACAACAGCTTCTCCTACTTTTTGAAACCTAAGATTGCAAGTCATTTGTGTCCGTATGTTTACCTGATTGAACCTTGTAAATAAGTCTTTTATTTTTTTTTCCTTGTTAATAAATTTTTAGTTAGTTTTTTATAGGATTGGCTACAAGCTTTGTCTTTGGTATGAGATTTGAGTCACAAATGACCTCAGTGACTGGTCCATTGGGACTGCAAGTAACCAGAATATTCTTGTGATTTTTGGAGTAATGGACTATCTATCACAAAGGCAGGCTTGCCTGGCTGGCAAGCTAGATGCCCAAGGGGACTATTTCTGACTCCATGTTAAGGCTGTTCTAGTGCTTAAAGAGCTCATACTTGATACTCGGTTGGTGAAATCTAGGTATAGAGCTCACAACCAGTTTGGGGTTTGTGCCCTGGCGTGTAACAGTCTGCCTGAGGTTGGCATTCACAGTCAGATAGCCTGATATTCACAATCTGTCTACAGCTGATTCACAAGGTGCACTTTTGGTGAATATTTGAGCAGTGAAACTTAAAATTCACTTTTCACAAGTATTTGAGCAAGTGAACAGCCGCATACACAGTAGGGCTGGCTGAATACTTTCAACAAAAAAGTTGATAATGTTGAGTAATGGACTTTTTTCAAAAACAACATTTTTAATGAAACAAATATTTTCTTCTCTTTTTTGGCATTTCTTTCACTATCAAAAAATTGTAACAAAAATCATTATCAACTTTTTTCATTTTCCGAAAACCTATTTTTAATCTTTGAAAAATTTAAGTATCCATTTTGCTAACAACACTTTTGATCAAAATTTGACCTAAATTTGATTAAAACCAAAAATAGTCTGTTTCTAACCCTCTGAAGCAGGATCAACTCCATATTTTTAAACTTTTTTTGTGCGAATTGTTTATTTTTTTGATCAGCTATAAACAATGCTGATAGATTCTAGCATTTGTGCATACAGATGACTGAATTTGCATGCACAAATCTTATTCAGCCAAATGGGTTTTGCACTTGTAAGTTTGATCTTTTTTTCCGTCAGTCATTAGAAGCTATCTCCTGCATGTACAGCTTGCATCCAAATACCCAGGAAAAGTTAATTTAAGTATAAGTGCTCAAATAAGCTCTGAACTAAAGCCCATTAAAATCAAGACTCCCATTAACTTCAGTGAAGTTTGGACCAGGCCCATTATTCATCAGAACTGATTATTCATCAACTGTCTCTAGACAGACTGTGAAATTCTCATGTATTCACTATTGATAAAAGAGTGATTAATTTTATTATTAATTTAGCCAGAAGCAGACCTAGGTATTGAATTCTTCGTCTTCTTCATCCCACGCCAGTATGTTAACCACAAGACCAGGCTTTGCCTGGGACATGGTTATTTCCTTTTCCATCTAAAACCAGAAAATATGGAGCCATGAAAACAAACTAAACTAACCAACCTAAATACAATAACCATTTTTTTAAAACCCAACAAAAGGTTCAAATTTGAGTTTTGGATGCTTCATATTTTTTGCCACACCAGGTAGATCATCTGAGTCATATACACTGTTCCCAGGAAATAGGGTCCAGTACAGCTGTGTTTTGTGGTATCTCAATAAGTAACGCATGGCATCACTGGTAAGGTCAGGGTATCACTGGGTCTTGCCCTGTACACATATGGAATGGGAACCATCCTTCTTGAAAGACAACAGTGTAAGTGCCAAAGTAGTTCAGATACTGTGGTTCAGTCTGCAGATTTGTGAATGGCAGTGTTGAGTGACAGTCCTTGCCACAGATTATGGAGGCATAAAGTTCAGGCCAGAAGACGGAGCTGGTGTACTACTAGCATTTGAGGCCTGATGCACTTTCCTCTTCGCTCACTTCACTTTCCTGTCTCTCAGCCATCTCTTTGCAACCGTAATGACTCCTTGGTGCCCATTTTGAACATTTTCAAGTCCCTCTTGCAAATGTCCTTGAACCTGGGCCTAGGGTGGCCCAGTGACTTTGGAGCATCTGCAAGTTCACCATACAGGCAATTTCCTTTGGACTATATGGGGGGAAGAGAGAAAGAGAGTAATTCATTTCCTATGGACACTACCTGGACATATGTAATTTTTGAAGGGCACACAACTTAATGACTT
Organism: Caretta caretta; assembly: GCF_965140235.1. Lineage (NCBI taxonomy): Eukaryota > Metazoa > Chordata > Testudines > Cheloniidae > Caretta > Caretta caretta. The sequence continues at coordinate 5,166,718 of NC_134219.1, forward strand.
TGCAGTTCCTGCTAAAGCCTAGAAGACTGAACTTCAAAATAAAAGTATGAGTTACTTTCTCATTCGTGTGCATTCAAATGCTTTGAATGGCTTTGCTGAAATAGGGACAGTGAGCTAATGTCTATAATAGCACATGAACAAGTCTAGGATATTTCCCTGCATTGCTTTCTCAAAATTTCCCACTTTTATTCCAAATAGCCCTTATTCCTGCCCGGCTTGTGAAATGTTCTCCTGCATTAATGTAGAAGAGCCATAATCACGTCTGGCTTTTGTTTGGTTGCTTTTTGCTCACAGTATGTTAGAAAGCCTCTGATTTTTGGTATGTAGGCATAGTATGGCCAGTGGTTGCTCATTGGCTGCTCTGTGCCTAGGTGGAGTCATACATGAGCCAAACTAACCAAAGCAGTCACAGTCAATCTACCAAGAGTTGCATTTTTTTTACTGCCACAAGGAGTAAATGCTTCTTCAGTTCTGTTAATGCAAGGCAAGACAGGGTGAAGTAGGAAAACCCACTGGCTGCTAGATTTTGCTCTTTTTTTTCCTCTTTGTTTTTAAATAAACCCTCCAAACTCATGATCCTCTGCGACAGTTTCCAGTCCTGCTGCCCAATTAAAAGGGGCTGACTCAGTTTGGAGATAAACATCCCTCTCAAGGGACATCCCTCATTTTACTTTCCAAATTACCTAGTGGGCACATAATGTTGGTGTCCCCTTTCATTTATAGCTGAAAATTACTTACATCAGAAATTAAAAAAAAAAGTAATGAAACAGGTTCTAGTCACAGTTATTCGCACTAAAGGAAGGAATCCCACAGCATATTAAGTTTCCTGCATGGATAATTTTGTTGTGTTTCTCATTTGAGGCTTTGTCAGATACTGCATGCCACATTTGGCTTTGGTAGATTGAGAGGGATGAATACCCTTTCTACTTACCCAGTGGTATTTTAATAGCCACTGCCAGGTTTGGTTGCAGACTTAATTCCTGGCATTAAGTGGACATTCAGTGGATCCAAAGTAGCTGGCCCAAATCCGATATCCCTTCTTTCTTTATTTTACCCTGTTGAATTATAGTTTGCAAAGTCAAGGCCCGGCACTCCCGTACCACCCTAGAACAATAAATCAACATGCACTGACAATAGACGCCAACACAACTATAATCAAACAAAAATATCTTGATGTACAAAGCCAGATTGTAACTGGCCTCTGTCTGGGTGTACAAAGGTGTGTGTGTGCTTGCCTGTGTATTTGTGTGTAGGGTGCATGCAAGATGTCTCCTTCTATATCCCTGTCACCACTGTCCCCTCCATGTTCTGTTGCGGGTGAACATCACATCTTTGCCGTCTCAGAGCTCACTGCAGACTCCCTCCTCCCCCAGCTTCTATTCCATGCTTTTGAAGATCACTGCAAGGCAAAGAAGGTCAGCTGGCTTTCCCGCTAGCTGAGCCTGAGTAAGCAAAGCATGGAACCGGAGGGGAAGTCTCAGAGGGCAGAAAGAGCTAGAAAAAATTAGGATTGTTCATACCGTTGGTAGCTAACGAAGCTAAAGCAAATAATATGGGCTGGATTTGAAAGTCAATAAGGTTTGCGTACCTAAATCCCCTATGTCCCTTTGGACATCCGAACCGTGATTAATAAATCTCGTGTTCCAGGGTGAGTTAATCAAGGCACAGGTAAGGAAAAAGCCATGGCATTCCACAACTGGAGAGGTGCATTATGTTTGGGACTGGGGCTTGCCTTCTTTTGAAGCAACAGGCATTGTTGTCTGCCAATGATGGGGTGCTGTAGCAGATAGACCAGTGTTGTGGTTGAGTAATTGCAGAGCATCTGTTTTGACGGGCTGGTTGCTTATCCAAACCACATCAAGCCCTTGGAAGCTTTTGAGGTTCACCCATTCCTCCTACAGCAAAAAGGAAAAAAAAAGGCTACAAAGAAAAGGGCCTTTATGCAGCCAGAATCTGTGCAAGGGGATTGTAAATAAAGGATTAACATTAAAAGAAAATAGTTCTCTCAAGGAATCCACATGTCAAATGAAGACACAACAGCTTCACTCTGCACAGGACATTAATTACAAGACAGCTAGGTGGAAATAAAATAATTAAATGATTTGTGCCAATTTCCCCTCCGGATAGTTTGGAAGACGTGCTCTGCTAGGCTTAATTCATTTCTCTCTGTGTGGAGGTAGGGCCTTCATGGGAAGACCCTGGACAGAATTCTGTTTGCCATGACGCACCTCAGAATTACCCAGCAGCTGCCATGCCAAGCAGTAGTACTATTCCATCCAGAAACAACACACAGCAGTCACTCAGGAGGACCACACGACGCCACGAGACACAGGGTCGGAAAATCTGATGGGTGGCGAGGCGATTGATGAGTGAAGGTGATGAGCAAAAAAAAAAAAAGCGGTGGGGGAAGGTGGGGACTGGGTAACAGCAATTGGGATATTTATTTCTCTCTCTCTCTCTCTCTTCTGTGGGTTTCAGAAGAGTTGGGTTTTTGCCAGCAGTGGATTTCCCAGGTGATTCCTCCTCCCTCTTTCCTCCACTAATCTCAAAGCCATCAAAGAAGTCTTGAAACTAAATCAAGCATTTCACATCCTTGCATGCCATCCAGCTGTTTCCTATGCAGTGCTGTGAGGCCAAAGCTGGCCTGGGCATGTGAAAATAGACAGGAGTCAAGTGGGAGTGTTGCAACCAAACTCTGGGACTAACCATGGGGAGAGCAAAATAATGAAACATACATTTTGCTTCCAGACCACATGGGACCACTGGCCCATCAGTTCCCGTATCCTGCTTCTAATACTGGTCAGTGATCTTTGTCTGCAGAAGAATGCACCTTCCTTCACGAAAATTCATTTACTCGTTTTCCAGTGCTACCCATTCAAGGAATGGGGGATTCATTCTGCTATCAGTTTATGGTCCAAATTAAACTTGATTCATTGTCTAAAGAGAATAATGTTACCATAGTTACTGCTTTAGTCAAGGTCTGATGATAAGGAATTGCCTCCAATTTTGCACCTATAATAGGTGCAAAATTTAGCATGAGAATTTGGGAGCCATTTCTGAAAATCAGGCTCTAAATGTGCATGTTGAAATTTAAAAAATCTGAAGAAACCACTGCCACTCGACGTTCTGTGTGATGTCAGGCAAGTCACTTCACTTCTCTTTCCCTCTGTTTTCCTCCCAACTTTGTCTGTCTTGTCTGGGAGTTAGGCACTTATCTCATTTCGGTGGTTTTGTAAATCTCACTGGATTCCTATCTGCATTTTTCGGTACCTAAATACCTTTGTAAATCTTGCCCTATGTGTTTGTATAGTGACAAGCACAATAGGGTGCTGATTTCTTCTGGAGCCGTTAGATGCTACTTTAATGTATATAAAAATCACCAGGTTTTTTTCTTGTGTTTATCTCTGCCACACTGCACCATAGGATCACCCTTGCGAAGTTTACTAAGATGTGCACTCATTTTTGATCATTTTGTTGCATTCTTGTGAAGATCAGATATGTTTTTATGGCAGCAGTTCCAGGCTGTGCTGCAGATAATTATGGGGTACCTGAGAATGGGAATGTGCCCATTTTAGGAAAATAAAACAAGAAGCTGCTTCTACAGCCCCTCTAATGTGTTTGGTCAGATCTTTAACGGCACTGCATGTTTTTGTCCCCATGGCCAGGAACGGGTTGTTTTTAATGAGCAGTTCAGGATGAAGCTATTAAAATAACTCCATAAAACCTGCAACTGAGTTAGACACTTCACAGCTAAAAAAGTATTCAGAGGTAACTAATGTATGCAAATAAAACCACAGAGTCTGGGTCTCCCAGGGCAAGTGTTACCATGCTCCCCTCCCACTCTCTATTTCCCCACTTATACCCCCACCTGTTCTCCATATCTTCCCTCTCTCTGGCTTGCTTTCTGTTTATTATGGCAGGGCTTCGGGACCAACGGAGAATGGGGTTCCACTGTGCTAGGCACTGTACAAACACAGAAGGTTTGTAGGATAGTAAGTAAAGATCTTACTATCTTTTTTGCACCCCCTTCTGTTCTTTACCATTCTCTTTTATCTCTTCTCTTTTTATATTTTATTTTATTATTTATCTCTCCTCCACATTTTACTTTTCCTCTTTCACTACCGCTGTTCCCTTCTCTCTCTCCCATTTTCCCTCTCTTTACCTCTCCATCCCTTCTTCTATTCCTTCTTCCCATTTTCACTTTTCTCTTTCTCTCCTTTCCCACTCACTCTTTCCCCAGCTAATATAATTTCCCTCTTCCTCTGTTCCTCTTTCTCCATCCACAGCAATGAGGAAATCGGAAGCAAGAGAGAAAGAGAACAGGAGAGAAAGAAAAATTATTTTACAGCAAGCATCTGGAATACCAGTAACTCCATCAAAGCCTACTGTAAATGGCAGTGTTTTGTATCATTACCGAAGAGTTACCTAAGAGATCCTTGGGCTGTTTTACGTCCCACTGGCCAGAAGAGTAGAGGTGCCCTTATTAGGCAATGCAGCTAAAGACAGTAGAAAGAGACAGTGTTTGAATGATGAGTTTAACCAACGGGGCCCTCACTTGATATGGGCGTCTAAACACCACCTCTGGAGGAGAAGGTAAATGTCCAAGACAAGCTTTACAGCCAACATTCAAAATTTCTCTATGCCAGTTCCACTATTAAGGAAAGCCTGGTGTTCCTTTATTTATTTTTAACTCTTTTCCTTCCACATCATTTAAGAATTTAGCTCTCTCCAGTCCCCCCTCCCCCCCCCCGGTCCCCCCCCACACTTCCAAGAAACAGAGCTTTAAAATCAACAGGGCACCTTCTGGCTGAATAAAAAATATGTAAATTGCGGTGTTTTATTCCAGTTGGGCAACTTTTGCTTTAATAAATAAGATGTTATGAAGGGAGGGTGGTCAGCTTGTTTGGAAGAAAAACATTGAATGGGTGCGACTCAGCTTTCCCTGGCTTTTTAACAGCTATGAACGGCTTGATATTCTTGGCTCAGGCCTATTATTATTATTATTATTATTTTTTCCTTTTAAAAAATATGAGGCAGTAGGCTTCCTCCCAAGACACACTCAGGTGGGGCTGTTTCTAACTCCTGACTTTCCCCTGGGGCACCTCATTTCATTAAAAAAAAAGCAAAAAGACACCTCCCCCATGACACACTCAATAAAACTCAGATTGCTCTTCTGTTTCTCGCTCCTTCCCTCCTATGCCACTGCCGGTTACATAGCCCTTGTTACAGCTGTCTGGCTTAGTCCCTTGGAATGGCTGTAATATGGTGCAGATACTAGAGTGGTGACATGCATCACCTGCATCTTGCGAATCAGGGTCCTGCCATGTTCGCCAAAGGGAAGAAAGGTCAGATCCTGCTGTTGTTCCCTACGACTCACTTCATACAAGGAACTTCATTGAAATCAAACAAGGACGGGGACCATAGTCTCCTGCTACAGAAGGATTTGAATAACTCCTGATGGGTAGTAGTAAGCCCGTGAAGATCAAGGAGTGAGGATTTCCATTGGGACATCTCCAGTGAATAAAGTGAATGCGATTTGGCTCTTCATCCGTAGGTTCCTATTCAAGAAAGCACTTAAGTGCATGCTTAAATTTTTGCACATGCTTAAAATGATTCACTAAATCTGAGGCTTCCTCATGCAAAACTTTCTTTGACTTCAAGATTGTCCCATCTCGGGGGCAAACTGTGAAATCCTTAGTCAGCTTTTACTGAGGCAAAACTCCTGTTGGCTACCAGGAGAGTTTTGCCTCAACCAAAATTAAGTTAAAGCTGAGAGGGGAATTCAGGATTCAGCCCCGAGTTAGGGACTGATCCAGCCTGCACTGAAATGAATGGAAGGGCTTTCATTGACATGAATGAAACCTGGATTGGACCTTTAGAGCTCGTAGTAGGGGCTACAAGATTTGGCCAATATAAGCTATATTATATCTTTTCAAGATGTTCATTTCCATTTCATATCTGATTATAAATGGCATGGACTTTCTGATAAGGTGGGATTCAGAAGCTGGGAAAGGAACAAACATAGTTAGTGATAAAGTATTTGCTAAACTAAGAGAAAACAAGGAGCAATTCCGAGAATAGCACAATTCCCCCATTACAACCTTTGGTAGCTAAGGATGGACAAACAGGTTCAGATAAAATAAGAGCCATGGTTCAACCAGACACTGAACCAAAACTCTGGTGAAGTTCAGACATGGCAGTTAACACATAAATGTCCTCTTTGGTTAATTCTTGTTTGCTGTGACCAGAACATCTCTCCCTGTGTAATTTTTGATCCAAGAGAAACCAAGAAATAGTGGGAATCTTATTATAAATTGAGAACTGATCTGCTCAGGATATTTACTGCTCAATTTGACCAAAGATGACCATAGAAATTCAGCTAAGCTTAAAATAAATTTCCAAACTCGTGCATGCTGTTCTGAACTAGAATGACATTTGAATGTTTTGAGATGTGCCCATATCTGGTGAATAAGAAGAGCAAACGAAACTCTTGTGGTGTATATGTATGTGGGAGGTCGGGTGGGGGGTTGGTGCAATCAGTTCTGTTGTGTGGGTTTATCTTTTCATCTAGAAGTTTAACAGTATGGAGCATATCACTGACAAATATGTATCCCAGATTTTTGTGTGTCTACCCTGGTTTTTATACTGGTGCTATCAATGATGTGCTTTCTTAGTACCTCCTAAAGAGTTAAAGACCAAATGCACAAACAGCCAGTGGCCTAAATTTCCTCTAGTCTGATTGTCAGTTACTTTAGTATAAAATATCAGCGAACACGATGCTAATGTCAACAGGTTTCTTCTTCACAGCGAGTACTTTGGCTGTGGAATCGAAGGGATATGTCCTGAAACAACAGAGCTGCCAAACACAACCTTCCCAGCTTCTTTCTTGGGAGCATCTTCCCCGGGCACTCTTCTCTGTGGCTACATGGAGCCTTTGACAGAGGTCATGTTCACAGAGCTGTGCTTTGTACTGAAGTATGTTTGTTCCCCCCAAAGTGAATCAGTCAGGGGAGAGAAGGAGATCATTTCCCTGTGCATGTTATAGATATTGTAGGGAGCCCTTCCATGACACTCATACCTTCAAACTTGGGCTGAAAAGTGGGTAGGAAAAGTAGCCTGAATTTCATGCTTTGGCTTACAGTGTCTGCGAGGACAATGCCAGCTTCTCCAATGTCTCTCACCATCTGAGCTGGCAGTTCCATCCAAATATTAGCATTAACAGAGCATGCGGCGTATACGGCCTGCTTGTGTCAGACCGGCATATGTGAGGTGGATGTACAGCACAAAAAGGAATTCAAGAGGGATTGTGCCTCGGGAGGAGGCAGACCTTTTCCCCTAGCACACTGAGGAAGCATGTGTACTGTCCATCCCTATGCGTTACTATAACATCGATTAGATTGTAAACCCTGTGTCTCTGTGAGTTTGAACACTGTCACTCACATTCAGTCAGTGTGACCGCTTGGAATGAGCCACCACTTGTTACGCTGCATCCTGGGGTGGGTGATCGGCAGCAGGGAATTGAACCTGGGCCCTCTGGGATTTTAAACCCTAAACCTTTATTGCTTGAGCTAAAAGACCCATTTCCCTTGGCCAAGGCAGGACCAGGTTCATCAACTTCTACAGGGCCCTTGTCCTACCAGAGTGCCTGTGGATCCAGCACAATGGGCCCTAGAGTTAAAGCCTGCTTCCCCCAGGAAGCTGACTGGCTCCAAAAGCCAATGTGACTTGCATCCCCAGGGGAACTAGAAGGGAGTGCCTGCACCCTTTGTGTGCTGTACACATAGCTAGAATCCTGATCCCAGCACCTTATGTTGTTACACTGGGGACAGGATCTGCAGTACATGGACAGACATAGGGACAGCCAGATCCTCGCTGTCTGTGAGTGCACACTTGGATTTGATGGTGTGACGGGGTGTGCGAACCCACGCTGGGCCTGAAGGATCTAAAGGAAAATACTGGGCCCAGGTAGTCCCTTCCCTCCAGACCTGCAGAGTGTGCTCCAAACAGAGAAGAAGCTTAGAAGGGAGCAGCCCAGCTCAGTCAGAGAGAGGTGGGGGAGGAAGACAGGGGGTGCTGAATAGGACTGCGTGCTGTGCCCTGTTAGTGCTGAAGCTTTCATTGTTTTTTCCCTTTTTGTTGTCACCTTATATTGGACTTGGAACTGTGGGGGAGAGATGGATGGTAAGGGGCAACCCAGGGAGGGGAACTCCGAGGGCACTCCACGGTGCCGGACAATGGTGACTCTCATAGGGCCCTGGGTAGGAGCCTGGTAGACTGAGAGGGCTTGGGCTTCCCTGCCAACTGCCCCTTCTGCAGGAGGGGCATAAGCCACATTCCAAGCTCACTTGCTCTCTGACAAGAAGAGGGCACAGACATTGCAATCTGAGGTAAAGCTTAACCCATGCTTGGGGGCGGAACTGGACCGGAAGACCTGCCTGCTGAGAAGCGATGGGAGGTGCACTACCCACTAGACCACTTGGCCCTCCAAGGGCTCTGTTACAGAGTGCTCTGGCCCCAGTGCACCTACCTGAGGACAATTCATTTCTTTCCCTTATCCCTAAGACATCAGCTCAGGGTAGCGCTTCCTTCTCCTGTGATGTGGCCATCATGGAGCCCTCCACTGGCTATCTATTGAACTGGACACACAGGGCAACCTCTGGCTATATCCTTTTCTTCCAGGTCATTTGGGGTGCAGGGGAAGGTAGCAGTAATCAGCAAGCAGGGTCATTACCCTGTAATAAACCGAATGAAGGAAACACAAATGAAAATGCTACAGTCTTAAGGGGAAAGTTCCAGAATATGAGCAGGGCATCTCTCAGGGATCAGAATGTGCTAAGGAATTAATTTTCAGGGTCCCTATATGTGAAAAAAATACTTCTGTTAATAATAATAATGCTTAGCCCTTATGTACTGTTCTCATCTGTGGATCTCAAAAGGTTTTGCAAAGGAGGTCAGTATCAGTATCCCCATTTCACAGATGCGTAAACTGAGGCACAAAGCAGGGAAGCGACTTGTCCAAGGTTACCCAGCAGGATAGTGGCAGACTAAAGTGGCATGACTAAAGCCAAAGCTCCCAATTCCCAGTCACTGCTGCTTGTTTTAAATGAAAATAGCATATGCTGCCATTATGCTGAGAAGAGAGCGCACCGGCAGTTTCATTCACGGGATGGGAGTGAGGCACTGCCAAGTATCATTATGAAAACTCTTCCTTTTCATGAGATATTAAACTCTCCCCTTGGCAGGTCCCCTGACGTATTCAAGTGTTTTTAGTGAAAATACATGATGTACTGAATTTTTTAACCTCAGTTCATTTTCTCATTATATTAGTCTGTTAATAGTCCTGAGAAATATACAGGAAAACCAAAGCTATGTCTCCAGGTCAGCAGGGATCTCTGACTCTGTACCGAGGGTGACTTTTGGCAGTGGATGGATTGGAGAAAATGAGGCATGTTTATTGAAGGAATAACGTTTGAAAGGGAGCTGGTGCTTCTGAATTTACATTACAGATGAGCCTGGGTCCGAAATCCAGGTCAGTGTCTGGATCTTTAATGCCTACCTGGTGTTCTCTACTCTCCCCCTTAAAGTTCAAGGGTTTTGGAATCTCGGGTCTAATTTGGGTCATTATTAGAGCTGGTGAGGAATTTTATGAGACAATGGCTTATAATTGAAAAATGTCAATTTGTTGAAACCAAAACTTTTCATGAGAGTGTGCCGGTTTTGACAAAACTTCCAATGAGAAAGGTTTCTTGTATCCAAGATGGAATTTCTGGTGAAAAAGAGGGCAAGACCCACCGCAGAATAGCTTCTAGCCCAACAACTATACCACTTATCTGGAATGAAGGAGAATGGCAGGGCAAGGACTTGAACCTTGGTTTGGCACAGCCAGGTGGGAGCCCTAACTATTGGGATTCCCTGGAGTGGGTCTCTTGCTCTTCCCTGCCCAGCTCTAGTCATTGTAGAGGTAGAGAACTAGCTGTGCAATTTCGATCCAGCTCTGGGATCAGATTCTATCCCTCCCATCCTCCAAGTTCAAGGATGTTGGGATCCAAGATGTTCATTTATCTCTATGATAGGGTAAAATTCCCCTCTCTGGAAACCGTAACTAAATAACTGATGTATCATTTAAATCCCACTTAAAACCCTGAGGATGCAAGTCATCCTGGCTTGTAGAACTGTAGCTACAAGCTTTGTGCTCCTCCCCTGTACAAGGTGACTTTCAACTACAAAGCACATATTAAATTAATAAATGTGACTATTTCAATCAGACACTTGATCCTAAGAGTTACAGAAAAGAATCACCACCATGTTACCTATGTGTCCAATCTAAATGAATCCAATGTATCTCAGATGTTGAATATCAAACTCCCATTACCAACTGCTGCTGAACAATCTGCGGGCCAAGACTTTTGACCAGAAATTGTTTGCTGAATAATTTTAATAGACAAATTTGAGAAAATGGAAAGTCGGTCATGAACAACAACAACGATAAAACGATGTGCAATTAATTGAATTAATTATTTGTCATGAATTATCTACCCTTTAAGCACATGAACAATTCCAGTGAAATCCAAGGAACTAAGCACGTCTGTAAGTCCTTGTAGCTCAGGGCCTATCTGACCCAGCTAGAGAGATGCGCTAGATTAAACACCAGCTTCTTCTCTAAGCCATTTTTAGAATCCTGCAAAGGGTTAACATAAGTTAATATGGACTTGACATTTTTTTTATATATCCCCTTGAGGTTGGAGATTCGCGGCTGCCACAGAGCACCTCGAGGCAACCTCTATTTGTGTGTTTCTAGAGAAGAAGAAAAAAGTTCAATTTTCCAAAAAATTCCCTGCTTCCTCTTCCCTGTCCGTGCTCCTAACCATCACTGTATATGTAGTTAATTGAAATGGTGTTTGTTTTATCTTGAATAACGTTGCAATTGATGGAGGCAGTGGACAGCAAGACTCCAGAGTCATTTACATACCTATGCATGGGGCGGTAATTTCTAGAAGGCTTTCCATCCCTCTCACAGTTTTTTTTCCCCAAAGAACTATACTCCCCTGTATGTGCATGTTTGCATATATATATAGCCATAGCTATAGATATTCACATTCATATAGATCTCCCCACAGCCCAGCATTCTGGTTGCAACTGTCCATTTGCTCTTAGCCGGGATCTTAAGTTACCTGTGGCAGTAGAATTTCTGGCACTCTTCCCTCCAAAAGAAAAACAGTCTTACTGGGGCAGTGCTCGCTTCTCACAAGGCCCTGATTGTGTGTGAGTGCCGAAAAAGAAACAAATGCTGTTTAATTACATTGGATGCTTGGTGGCTAGTTCACAAATCTTTTATTTGTTTTGAGAAGTGCAGCGGCACTAAATTTTGTGTGCATTCAGGGAGCCTAATATGCCACTTACAGTAGTGGAGAGGAGACGGACTAATTAACTGGGCTGCTGTCAAGCTAATAAACTAATGGAGGGCTTAAACAAATAAAAAAAATTAGAGGAAGTAGACAGGATGGGGGTGGGGGATAAAGACTCTAGACGTTAAGTCTTCTGACATGCATTTTCGCCTTCCACAAGAGGTTTTCCTCAGGCACCCAGAATTTTGCAGACAAAGTTTTATGTTGTCTGCTTCAAATCCCGCTTTTAGGAGGCAAAGTGTTAGCAGATCCATCCTGGAACGCGTCACCAGAGAGGAGCATTTCCCATCCTGCCCCAAAGAGTTTCCAGCTCATCATAGTTGTTCATCTTGGACTAGGTTCAGATTCGAATCCGAGAGTGGGTGGACAGTAATCTGCATTAAAATCTCCTCTTTGCCAGGGTGAGAGGTTGCATAACGCTAAGGAAAGTATTATAGTATCCCTGCTAAGCTTCATATCTGAAGTGTCAGATACTGACAACGTCTTAGAGACAGAATATTACTGGATGCGTGGGTCCAGTGATGTGCCTCAGGGCTTGTTTATGCAGTGTGGCAATGCGCACCATGGGGGTATGATTTCTAAAGAGCACTATGTCTTGCGCATTAATTGGCCCATGTGGACCCTGCTGGTGTGCACTAAAGATTCCCTAGTGTGCTTTCACATAGCAATGTGCAACATATTAGTGCACTTTAGAAATCACACCCCTGTAGCGTGCATTGCCACACTGTGGAGACAAGGTATTGGTTCCACTATCTCAGACTATTAGTTACGAATATTTGAGCAATTAGTTATGAGGAGTTCATGAAGTACAATATCTAAAGAAACATACACACATTACAGCGGGGATGAGCTCAGAGAAAGCGACCAGATCTGATCATTACCGATTGTTACATGAGCATGGATCTACATTTGACCTTTGCACTCTCCTCCAGTCTCTCCCATAAACACTTAATACCACAGTCCTACTAAATGGATACTAATGGGACTGATAATGAGTAGAACTGTCATTTGAATTTGGGTTTTTTTTAACAAAAAATGAATTTTTTTGAGAAAAAAGTTCGGTTCCTTTGCTAAATGTCCAGGATTTTTTTAATAAAAGAATTAAAAGAGGATTTTAAAAAATAATATTTTAATTAAAAAAAATAAAATGGTAAAAAAAAAATAAAACTGATGGGTTTTTTTTCATTTTTTTGAACATTTTACTGGAAAAGAATCACTTGCCTTTCACCTAGTTGCTGGTTTGCGCCCCTCCCCAGCTGAGATTAACCAAACATGGCTACTGTTTTCTTTTGTTAAACCATCTGATAACTAGTGGGTGGCTCATGTGACCTGATGATTTGTTCTCAGTCTATGTACCAGTGGACAAAGGAGTGCATCACAAGAACAACCACTGCTTTTTTGCCACCTTGTCAACAGTCTAGTCAGAAAAGCCAAGGACTTAATCGCCAAATAAGACTGAATTATTCTCTGATTTCTAGAGGTGATACCTTTCACCAGAATTCCAACACACAATTCCACTAAACACTTGAGAACGTTTTCTGGATATTTACTATCGTCCCTCAATACATAACTTTCCCCTCTCCTCTCACTCGCCAAAGAAAATCTCTCTCTCCCCATTAATCAGCATCCTGATTCCTGCCCAATTAATTAGGAGTGAAATTCATCCCTGTGTGGATGGCTTAAGCTGGACTTGCATGTAGGCCAATGCACACCAGCAAGTTTCACTCTAAGCAAGGTCACACAACTTATTCAGTGCTTATGCAGACTAGCTGTTTTTATGGTGAAACCTATGACCGTTTCCCCTTTTGTCTTGGTTCTTTGAATGATGAATAACCCTGATGACAAGGCTCATTGGGTCATTGGGTATGTCCACACTGCAAAGAAAAACCCATGGCACCATGTCTCAGGGCTCAGGTCAATTGGGGGTTGAGCTGCAGGGCTAAAAAAAATTGCAGGGTACACGTTCCCAAGTGGGCTGGAGCCAGGGCTCTGAAACGTAAGAGCGAGGGTGATTGAGCCTGAGTTCCAGCCCAAGTAGGAATACTTAGACGGCTACTTTTAGCCCTGCATCCTGGGCCGCACGAGCCTGAGTCAATTGACCTAGACTCTGAGACTTGGTGCCACAGGGGGAGAGAGGTGTTCTTTGAAGTACAGCCATACCCACCGAAAGACATATACATAAGTCCATCCACCACAGGAGCTTTTGGGATGTTTGAATGATGGTAGTTAGAGATAGAAGAGAGATATTCAGTCTTCAGGTCCAAGTATACCTGAGCAGTTTCCACACTCCTATTTCTGCTTCACTGTTCTATTTTTCATGCAAATATAACCCGTATGTGTTTTTAGTTAGGACAGGTAAAGAAGCTTCTGTTTACAAACTATGGTGGGGATGATAGAGAGAGAGAGAGGACATCCTGTGAAATGATGCCTTTGGATGGTTCATCTGCAGCAACTGACTCCAGGACCTCTGGATCTATAAGCAGGAGTCTTCTACATAAAGAAAAGGACCAAAATCAGTAAAAGATCTTTTATTTTCCAGAGAAGAGTTAACAGGATAATTTGATCCATTGCGCATGATCTTTGATAAATTTGAATAAAAACAAAATTTGAATGCAGGAGTTCTCCAGACATAAGGCATCCCCCTAATATGTGGGAGAATAAAGCAAACATGACAGAAACCTGATTCGGAGCAGTTCTATGTGGTTTGTTTATGTTTGAAGAGAGGTATGGAAACTGGTTTGCCAAAATAAGTCAAGCATATCCTGACATGGGGTACGAGCTTTCCCCTAGTGTTCAAGTGTTTAGTTATCTACCCTGATACTTAGGAAAGAACCAAATGAAGCGTGTGTCCACATGGTACTGTATGCTTAAAATGTGAGTCAAAGGGAAATGCATTGTCATGTTTTAAATCCATTATATAGCTGTTCCCTGCTGTAACTAATTAGACAGGAGAGCTGGTTGAATCATTAATTGTGAATAAGTGTTGCATACTCAGCCTTTCCGTTCTGTTTGCAAACCATCTCTGATTTCTACAAACATATTTCTTATTCGTAAGAGTTTCGTGGCAAAAATTGCTTGAGCAGAGATCAGACAATTGTTTGCTTGTGAACTCTTCTCTTTGAATATTCATTACTTACCATTTGCAGAGAGTGATTGGTTTCTAAAGTCACATGGTATTTATTCTGCTTCCTCACAGGGTAATTAAAACTATACACAGGAGCATAACTAATGGTGAATAGAACAATGCACTTGCCAGTCTGCATTTTCATTGGTATTAAAGCATCATGAAAGTTCTTCAAAGCACAAAGGTATCCACAGGGACCTGGCAACTTTCCAAACGTTTGTGAACAATGAATAATCTGATGCAACAGGTAGCACAAATCTGAGCTCTTTGCTTTCATTTGTAAAAATATTTGGAAATTTGTGTTATTTGACCAGCTCAGTTAAACAGACATACCGATACACACGTCTCAAGGCAGATACTGCTGGATCACAGCAGGAAAAGAGTGACTCCAAACCATAAAGGAAAGAGGTTATTTTTATCACCGGCTGATAGAAAATAATATTTCTCAGCCACAATGCTATATGTGTGACTAGGCTCTGAAAGTCCCCCTCTAACACTGGCTGTTCAGTGTGTACAGTGTCACCATAAGTATGCAGCCTGCAGCCAGACTCAAATTGTAGCAGGCAGGAAGAGCTTCTAGACCTTCTTTCCGAAGCTTTTGAACTCATTGCCATTTCTCCATTTAATTGCGCTCAGAATGAAATGCCAGCCCGGAAGCCGCTGAGATGTCTTGAGTGGATTTGACGGGTGTGTCAGTGAGTCAAAGAACCAGAAAGATTTGACAAGCCCAGAAAAAAAGGAGAGTTTTTTTTTCTTCTTGGAGATTCCTGCATTGCCTTTGAGTTTCCTTTAAACTTGGAAAACTTTGAAAGCATCTGAGGTAGCTGGATATGTTCTTCCAGCTCTCCTCTTTCCCTACCATGTAGCAGACAGATTTTGTAGCATGTCACAGTCAGGGACCCAGTGTGCCCTAATTTACATCCCGGCTACCTTCTAGCTGCCAGTGGGGTTGCGTTAGCAGACTGTGGTTCTCTGTATTGTCGGGGGATCCGATTTAGCACTAATGGATAGGACTGGTTCAAAACATTTTGAAAGAAACATTTCAGAATCATGGAGTTTAAGTCCAGAAGGGATCTCCAGGTCATCTAGTCCAAACTCCTATATACCACAGGCCACTATATAGCACACAACACACCAAGTCAACAACCAGAATGAGTTCAAAGTATTAGAGCCCTCAAGAGACTAAGTTATTGTGTGCCAAAGGGAGAGAACAAGAGGGACTGAGGTACCCCAAATGCCTGAGGCCCCTGCAATGACAGGGAATTGATTAAGTCAGTGTGTGATGGGGAGTACCCTCCTCCCAACCAGAAGAAGGCTAACAACCTCCTCTGAACTCAACTGTTACTAAACAGGCACACCTGCAGAGCCAGCTCCAGTTGGAGGAAGCAGTCTTAAAAGAGAGAACTTGTCACAGGAAGTGGTGGCAACCAGGAGGAAAGTTGCCATGCCTCTGAGTTAGCCAACTCTTGCCACAGAATCACCAGGAGGAAGACAGCTTGTAGACCTCTGCCACCCACAAGGAGTCGCCAGACTAGGTACAAGATGATTGCTGCAGGGAGTAGTCGAAGATAAATTCTGACTCAAAAGTTTAGCCATACCTAACTGCCATAAACAAGCCAGATTACTAAAGATTCACTTACAGGAAAATTCAGAGACTGAATGTCCCCTTAATTGAAAGATCCTCTTATCTGTGAATTCTGAAATACAGGAGGAAGCATCCCAAAGGTGGAAAGGACTTTGGAAGGGAAAGAGACTCTGAAAATTCCCAACTGGGACCTAGTAAAGGTCCATCCCATCACAGAGATGTACACAGATGATTCCAGCAAGTGGCCCTTGTGCTGTGCTACAAAGGAAGGTGATAAACACCCAAAGTCTCTTCCAATCTGATTTGGGGAAAATTCCTACTCAGCTCTGAATGTGATGATCAGTTAAACCTTGAGCATGTGAACAAGACCCAGAAGCCAAGTCCTGAGAAAGAGCATTCTTGGTACCACCTCAGAGCATTAGCCAACCCCTGTTGGACAGTGTGCTTTTGTTGATATCAAATTTTCTGTGGGATTTCAGTGAACTCACTGTCACACTCACGAGGAGCTACAAGTAGACTTTTGATCGACAAACCCCAAAACTAACTGTTTTGATCAGATGTTAGTCATATTGCTTAAGGCACTTCTAGAAAGTACTCAGATGATACAGTGAGAAGGGTGGTAGAAGAGAAGAGAATAGGAATCTGTTATTTCAATCCAAAGGAAAGGTTTTGAAATTCCCAAATCAAGTTTTTTCAGAACTTTTTGCTTCATGCAAAGCTTAGCCCTTTTGACTTTTTGTCTTGATTTGGGACACAAACATATTGAAATATTGGAATTTCCCATGGGATGAAAATCCCATTTTTGGTCAGCTCTGCTAATAGATATTCTTACTGAGCTGGAAGCTATAGAGTGAAGGGCTAATCCTGCCAGTGTTTATTCTTCCCCAGAATCTCACTGGTTTCAATGGGATTATGTCCTGTATTAAGCATATATGTGGAACTGTCTGTCAATCTGGGCACACACAGACAGGGAATAATCAGCCCTGCATATTTCACTTACCATCTACCAGCATGCTGCTGCTGCCCCACAATTGCTCTGCTCACTGTAGCTGAGAGTCTCTGCTGTGGTTTTAATTATAATGGTGGGTCACTGCTTTCATCCTCTGCTGATTCATATTGAGTGCCCTCCTCTGCAGATAGAGCTATTCTTCCTTTTATCCCATTCATGTGACTGTCTGCAGTGCACCAGCCTGCATCAAAGGAAATGGGCTCAAGTCAGCATTTCTGGGTCTCTTAGAGGAGCTTCACTGGTGGGGTGCTCTGGTCCGAAGAGGTCACTCACAGCTTATCAAGGGCTATGTGATGCACTATATGAGTTCATGGTGTTTTTTTAAATGAAAGATAAACATGCAGAGTAAATATTTACCTGTGAGTTTCACATTGTATTCTACATCCCCTCCCCAAACCCCTAAACAAATAACCTTCTCATTGAAATGAATTTACATCGTGTCCCATTAAAAATGATGCAAAGGGAATTTAAACTCTCTTTTTAATCAGTAGAATTGGGCTTCATAACCTACAATCTGTACAGTATATATGCTGCTGGAATACAGTGGATTATCTGTAATGCTCACAAGAAGAACTCATCAAACTATTTGTTATGAATATTATGTTTTGTCAGCAAATCATTGGCAACCCAATCTTGATTTCAGTCTACAAATTGCTGGCAAACTCTTTGCTTCAAATGTTTTAGACATGTAGTATAATTAGTTACATGAGGTTGCGGTCCTTATTAGATACCTGAAACAGGAGGCTAATGAATGATGAATAATGAATAACAACATTTAGTTACGGACTTTTGGACAAATAGCCGTTCATACTAAAGTGTGTGAAATTTGGAGATTTGTGAAAAACAGCTAATGGCTTCAATGCAGCAAAGCACTTAAGCCCATATTTAAGTTTAAGCTTGAATCCCTTCCTATCCAGCAAAGCACGCATGATAAACATTTTTGCTAACAAAAGCATTAAGTTTTACAAGAACATCAGAAAATTTGACCAGCACTGGTTGCTAAGGAGTCACACCCATGTGGCACAAACTGGAAGCATTGGTAGCATAATAGAGATAGCAGACCCTTTTTGGGAATGGGATCCTGATTCAGCTATTTAGTTCCCACCTTAATCCAGCAGACCACAGATTTATTTACTATCAGTACATGACAAACTGCCTTTCTATCATTCCCGACGTTTTCTGGGGACTAGGAAAACAGATGAGATTGAGAAACAGAATTTGGCAGGCTTCGAAGGGAGTTTTAATCTGGAACTAATGGCATTCTGAGTTATTGGGATATGAATTAATGGTAGAAGCATTCTGAGCAATAGGACAGAACAATGTTTTAAAATCAGAACAAAATAAGTAAATAAAATTCCAATACACCTGGCAAAATCTTTGTGATGCAGCAAAAATTTCCAGATATTTTCTCTCCCAATTTGCCCTTCCTTTCCTTTTGGAAGAACAATAAGATTTTCACGTGAACATCTTAGCTACCCTGAAATAGGTATCCATCACTTTGACACACTCTCAAATGACTGATGCCTGGCAGGAGGCATAGACCGTGCACTATATGGTCAAAAATTGTATGTTCTCAGAGGTTTCTTTTCTTTTCTTTTCACTTGTGTAATAAATGAATTGCACACAGATCCAAGATGGAGTTTCCAGCCTGAAAATAAAGATCTGCATTTGGTATTGCATTTAGTCACAGATAAAAATTAAATGTATAACACTTCATTTTGTAGGATATTAACCCCCTGAGAGGTGAAAGGGAGACCTTAAGTGAACAAAACTCCTCAGTGTAGAGCAGGTAAAATATATATAGATGCCAGTTTTGCCTGTGCGTGTTACAATGGTGTTAAGGTGACTAGCCCAGCTCCGATCGGTTTATTTAACTTTCTCAGCACTAATCACAGCACTCTGGGATTAATAATTACTTAATCAAATAATCGCATCGTGATGCCAACACCATCTTCTTTTTTTCAAGGAGGCTGGAAACAAGACTAGTGAATATGTAAATTGGAACTGATTAGAGGATTAGGTTTCACTTAAAAAAATTTTTTTGGAATAAAAACAGCCTGAAAATCCCCCTAAACCAAGCCAGGTCTCTGAATTACAACACCAGCGCCTGTCAGCTGTGATAATTTCACTTCATTAAGTTCCAGATATAAATAGAGAAGTCTCCCCACCCGCCCCCTCCATGCACCACCTTTAATAAGAGCAGAGACTGGAAACACAGAGGTTTATTGATCCACTCAGCTGTTTGCTATTGGGTCTTTGAGAGTCTAATGTAACAGTGAAGCAAGACTGAACACCTTATACCTGTTCACTCATGCAGCGAGGGACAATTCATCTCTGTCAAACCCATTTTAACATTTTCACTTAGGCTGCCAAGGAAGCCTTGCAAGAATGAAAGCTGTCAGCTACCCCCAAGGACTGAAATGTAAAACAAACATACTTCATGGGTCCTGCACAGTATATAGCACTGAATAGTATTAAATAGGAATAAGGCCAACATTTGCAAAGTTGGGTGTCTAAAGTTAAGCAGCTAGATGCATACAAAGACACCCAGATAACTGACCTGATGTAGTGCTAGGCTGCCACAATGCCCACTGAAGTCAGTGGTAGCTGCATGTGCTTGTGTCTGAAAATCAGGCTACTTCTTCGTCTACCTCAGATGTACATATGGCCTCCATTACATTAATATTTGAGAACCTCATAATAGTTAATGTACCTCACAAAACACCTATGAGGGAGGGTAGTACTATAGTGTCTGTTTGTATGGATGGGGGAAAGGATGCAGATCGGCTAAGTGACTTGCCCAAGGTCAGGAATTGCCCTTGAATTTTACAGTGGAAGAAGGGCAACATATACAGATATTTCCCTGTGGGATTTAAAGATTCCGATTCCTACTTTTCAGCTCTTTGTAAAAATTAGTCACTGACTTTTGGGTGGATACCATCAGAAGAAGGAGGCACAGATGTTTGACAGTGGGGGTACAAACTTCCAAGAGACATGGTGGATTCTCCATCTCTTTGAATCTTCAGAGCAAGTCTGAATGGCTCTCTGGAAGAGATGATTTGAATAAACACAAGTTATTGCACGCAGCATAGAATTGGGGAAGTTCTATGGCCTGTGTTATACAGGAGATCAGACTAGATGATGTAATGATTCCTTCTGACCTTAAAATCTATGAATCTAAGATCCAGAGACTGCATAGAGATGACTAAGGGCTTTCAGACCAAATGCATTATCAAGTCAAAGTCACTCAGTTAGTACAGTGCTGGGCATCAGGAAGAAACCCAAAGAGAGATAAAGACCACAGAAATCTCCACGGTCTTCAGTATTGATGACTGAGGCAATGGGGTGTAATGTATTGGCTTGGTCTAATTTTTCAGACCAGGGTTTGTTTTTTTCTTTCTTTTTTTTTTTTTTTATAAAGGGTTTGGTGTTTTTTGTTTTGTTTTTGTTGTTTCTTCACAGTATCTGTAATTAACCCCTCCCCCCATGCATAACAAGTTAAAAAGAAAGAAAGAAAGAAAGAAAGAAAGAAAGAAAGAAAGAAAGAAAGCTCAGGTTCACGGCAATGTGGCAATATGATTGAATGGGGGAAAGGGAAGCAATCTACTGCACATGCGGCACTGCAAATAAAGCTCTCTTTGTCTTAAAGCTAAGAGATCTTTGGGGGTTGGGAACTGAATGCTCCTCTGGGCACCTCTAAAGACCTAGGTTCAAAATTCTACTTAGGTCAAAAGTGAAACTGAGGTGGGAGGGTCTCTTAGTTTAATCCCTATTGGGTGTCACAAAAATCAACACAAAAATTGGCACTGTCTAGTTTGAGTGGCAGTCTTTCTAGGCTAAGGAAAGAACCCTGAACTGGAATAGCAGGGATTGCTGTAGGGCAGGATTGATGTGCAGTTGTAAATCTGGTTTGGAAGGAATGGGGAGTAACCCAGGACTGGATAAGTAATAAGTGATGCAAGTCAGAACTGCAATGTACTGGCAGGGCTATACGCTGGGGGAATCTTGCACAGAGCCTACCTACACCAAACCTAATGCCAACCAGTTATTTCTATTAATCCCTTATTTTTTCAAGCATTAATTTTATACAGAAAAATAAAAATAAACAGACTTGGTGGCCAGAAGGCGCAGGGGATTAGAAATGGGATATAAAGCCTTTCACCTTGTGGTCACAGTTTTGTTAGCTAAGGGAGACATTGAGCTTTGCTGAAACACACTTTTACTGTATTTATAACTTGATTCTCTCCTAGGGGGCAGGGGGGATGAAAACATGGTGGATTCCGGGCCATGGGGCATAGAGGAAGGATCAGTCACTTTTCCACATATAGGGGCATGATGCTGTACATCTGTTGTAATCCTCAGATGGAGAGGCAGAAAGGGGTAGACCTATGAACTGTTAAGCGCTGACCGAGGAGTTGATGCATCCTGACTGTACTGTTTAGTGCACAGTCTTTCTGTGTTGTCCATCTGGCTCCCCAGGGCAGCTGCTGACCAAGCAAAGTGAAGCTGTGCTGGTAGGTGGGGTGGGTTGAGAGCTGCAGGTTGCCAAGAGACAGGGTGGAGGCCATGCCAATGGGCAGGATTTTTAGTGCATCCCCTGCATTTTGCCTGGATGTCAGTGGACTTGTCAGTGCCGGGTGTCCTTAACAGAGTGATCTGTTGGAAGCTCTGACAAGGAATCAAGAAGGAGATTCCTGTCCTCGAGGAGCACAGACTCTGCCTTCCTTCCCCTTGAAAATGTACATCTGTGAAGATTTTGCAGCTTCAGAAGGGAAGAGCCAGTCCAAGGTGGCAACAACTGAGAGCATAGGTGCTGGAACTAGGGATGATGGGGGTGCTACTGCACCGCCTGGTTTGAAGTGGTTTCTATCATATACCAGGTTTACAGTTTGGTTCAATGGCTCTCAGCACCCCTACTATAAAAATTGTTCCAGCCCCCCTGATTGAGAGTAGTGGAGAGTGGACAGTTTCTACAGGGGTAACTCTCAGATGGGAGTGGCAAGTCAGCCACACTCAAGCCTGGTCTACATTACAAAGTTAAGTCACCTTGTGTTGACCTATTTGTGCATGTGCCATACTCAGATTTGTCTCTCGCCAAGGTAAGCACAGCTCCACTTTGTTCTGTCAGCGGCTGCCCTGAAGATCCTTTGGCAACACGGTAAAACCATCTCCCCCGACAGCACTGAGCCATGGTCGACCCCCTGAAGTTGATGCAGTACGAGTGTAGGCAGTATGTGACCTCTGTGGACCCTAACAGACTTCCATCATTTGTTCCAGAATGCCCAACTGCGACTGCTTTGGTCACAATCGTGAACTCCACGGCCCAGGGGTCATGGAGACCAGAAGCCGCCCCTGCTCTGTAAAAACCTTGTGTATTTGTGAAATGCCTTTTTCTGATTGCCCACTTTGCTGACACTTGCCCCACAGTGGGCTGAGATCCTTTAATTGGCAGGCTTTTGGGGGGGATGGACTGTGTTTTCTTACATGTCTGAAGAGCCATGCACACATATCTTATCATACTAACAACACTAATCATTTTCTTTATGATCCACCTGTGGATTGAATCTGGTCTTCAGAGGTAACAAGCTCAAAAATACAATTATTATAAGTGTTATGAGGCCTGAATCTATTCACACTTACCGGTCCAAATCAGAGTAACTGCATTATAGTCAATGGAGTTACATCTCATACACCTCTGAACCCAGCCTGGAGTTTAACTACAGATACACAACAGGAGACAATCCCATGGACCAGGTATCCCTAAAAAATCCAGGAGACACAGAAGAACTATTGCACTTGTGTGAACAATTGTATTCGATGGATTGTAACTTGCCTTTCCTGATTCACTATAAGAGCACATGGTCTAAATGCAGACTCAGACCTGGGATACTTTGGTGCAGACATTTAGTATGTTACAGTTGTGTATGAAAAATCAAACAGCATGGCATCTTTCCAGATTGGTACTGTGGCTAAGTGACAAGGAGAAATTGAGTGAAAGACTTGGCTGCATGCTCAGCCTCTGTAGGATCAAGCTAAAAGGTGTTGGGTTTTTTTTTTAATGTCACACTCATGGGGCTTGTTATATGTTACTGACTACTATACCAATTCTTATGGAATTAGGAGGACCTGATGCTCTGTGGTGGAGTCTTAGCCACTAAAACTAATTCTTATAAGCACCTTGAGGATTGTGGATGTTTTGCAGACACTGTTCAGGGGACTCTGATGGTGATTTCCTGGGGGAAAAAAAAGCTTTGCTGTTAAACTGTAATAACGCCGCTCAGAAAACCTTGATGTTTTTAACAGTATTCCCAGGTACTTTAAAGCTAGGTGTGCTTGAGATTGGAGTCTGGGAATTAGAGAACACAAACTTCATTTATTCAGGAGCAACTGGAAAACGTGAATGTGTTTCCATGGAGATGGGGTTATTTCCTTTCCCACAATTCAAGGCTTTTCCACAGGTCCTGTTTCATTCTGGTCACCGTAATGTTTTGGTGAGGGGGATTTTTTGGATTTTGATCTCGGCAGTTGGCTGGGCTCCAGGAAGAACAATGAAAAGGTCGTAAATCATTTTAATAGATATAAGAAAAAAAGAAGGTAGGGGAATGGGGAGATTGAAATACGGCAGTCACAGCACATCCATCAAACACAGAATACTCTTCTTGGGGTGGAGGGGAACACACCAATTAAGAAAAGTTTAGAGCAAGCTGTTATGGTGTTATAAGTGGCTCTGATGCATGAGATGCCATTTAAATGTATTATATATATATATATATATATATATTCATTGAGATCCAAAAGGAGTCATTGTGATTTAGTACATTAATCTCGGGCCCAGTTTTCCTTCTTGGTGTGGTACTACTTGTGAGGCAATACGTTATAATTTACGTGGTGGATATCATAGGTGTATAGAAGAAATCTAGCTTCCTTTGAGGCTACAGGATTGTTTGATATTCCCAAGGCTCCATTCTCCACTCTCTGTGTGAGAATCAAGCACATGGCACATGCTGTAGAAGATATGGCTTCTGATCTTTGTAACCCTAATGCATAAAACTTCATCAGCTTCTGTGGAGTTAATCTGAATTTGTGCCAGTGTAAATCAGAGCAGAATTTGGGCCTATACATGGAAAACATCAAATGCAAGAAACTTGCCCTGTAATTATACACTAAATGTGGTCAGATAATACTTGTCAAATAATGTATTTGTCAGATTTCGGCACCTTTTAAAAATGAACTATTTGATGGATAATTATTTTCACTACATACAAGTGTTGAGAACCATTCTTTTATAGAACGGACTACAGTTTGCAATCTGAAGAGAACTGTACACATTCAAACTCTTGGTTTGATTGTAAAATCTTCAATGGAGTAACTATAGTATGGCTTTAGCTCCACTGGAAAACCATGGGAGACAGTGACAGTCTAACAAGCAACACCAAGCAAATTGGAATAATATTGGTTGAGGGATCCCAAGGCATTTTACAAAGCAGTTAGGTAGCTCCTGTGTTAATGCAGTGGCTCTGTAAGTTAAAGCAGCAAAAACTGAGTCAACTCCTCAAATGGTGTAAATTAGCATGATTATATATTGTGTATAGATTATCTAGTGATTTCAGTAGAGTTCTGTTGATTTACATCAGTTCAAGTTCTGGACCTGTGTGTTCAACAGTAGCTAAGACACAGTCTAAGACATCAGAACTAGAGATGAACCCATGTAGCAAAGTTCTGATCCAAAATTTGGTCTGGTGTTCCAACTCAGGCTATCATAGCGATAGAGCTGAATTGCAAGGTTTAGGTCCAGATGTGAAGTTCCTGAAGTCTGAGGGAAGTTGTATCTAGTACTCCCATTTCGGTCCATGTCTACTTTGAATCTGTTTTTACTGAGAAAATGATGGAAATGAGGATGGGGGGGGAAGGGGGGGTTGTTTTTAAATGAAAAATTGACTTTAAAAAGTGCATGGAAAACTTTTGTTTCTTTTAGAATTCATGGGAAACATTTATCATTTTCTGGCCAGCTCATTATCATTCTGCATCTTATGAAAAACATCTGCAGATATCTAACTTCTACCTATTGGGCCACCAGAGACACTAAAAAGCGCACTGGGCTTGATATTACATCTAAAGAACAGCACTTCTGAAAAGGCAACACACCCTCTCTGGTGCTGTAAGACAGCATCAGCACTGCAAAGTAGCCTAAGCAAGCCAAGGTGTGAGAGCTCAACCAACAACCTCCTGACTCACAAATAAGATGGCTACCAACAGGTCCTTTGTGATAAAGAGGGGAACTCTGATGTAGGAGACAAAATCAAAGCTTTGCCTAGAGTGACCTCTTCCATTGCACACAGGATTAAAAAAAAGTACATTGCCAAATAAAGGCCATCAATTGACTTATTAATTGTACTTATAGCATGCCAGTCGCTTTAGCATTTAGGTTTGTCTATATTGTTGATTGTTGGAAAGTTGTGCAATGGTGTTTGTTTTATTATTTATTTGTATTACACAAACCCCGAGTGGGTCCGAACACTTGCAACCTCTAGTGATATCAATGGGAATTCACAGCAGGTGCTTAGCATAATGCAGAATATTTTGTATTCATACTTTGACCTTTCAGAAAATGAAAGCAAATTTGAAATGGGCTTGTAGCGATTTTTGAGCAGTGTAACAAGGAACAAGAATTCCGGAGCATATTTTTAGTTTAAGATTGATTTTTTTTCAAGTCTACTCTAAAAGTACAGTATACACAACCTTTCTCCTCAAAAGCTGATAAATGGTTTAGCCATTATTTAAAGTTCGGGAAAAGGCAGCTACAGAAATAACATTTTAATGTATTCCAGATTAGGCTGCATGCTATATTTGTAATAAAGACTTGTTTCCAACATTGGTTGGCAGATCACTCATATGAACAATTATCCAAATAGCTATTAGGATATGATTGCACTCATTTCCAGGCAATGCAGGAGTGCCAGAACTCAGCTTGGCTGGCAGTTGGATTTTGGTTTGACTTTTGGAGAAAACCACAAGAATTTGTCAGTCGTCTTGGCTGTAAGGGAGTCGCCTTGTCTTGAGGCTATTCTTTTTCCTCTTCAAATATAGAAGACAAACTTGTTTCATGTTTGGTATTAATTCTTTTTTTAATTTTTATTTGGTTTTGTTTTAATGGCAACTGAAGGAAGAGACAAAAAACAGGTTGAGGGAGGACAGTGTGAAAAAAATCCAAGGGAAGAGGAAGAGGGATGTGAGAAGAGACTAGTATGGATTCCAGAAGGTAAAAGCCAAAAAGGAAGTCAAAGGTCACGAGTTTCTGGTTCTGGCGGAAGGGAGTTTAAGGGAGAGAGTATTTAATGCCAAACTAAATCAGTGTTAGTTGGGAATGGAGACTACCTCCTTTTATACATTAGGCTTGTGTATAGTTTGGCAGTTCTGAATCATGTTGGCTAGTTTTGTCAAATACTGTAGTCTAAGAACACTAACTGCCTCAGAAAAAAAAAACATATCCCTTTGTCTCATGGAACATGTTCTGGGTTGATATGACGTACTTGCTTAAGATACAGATGAGCTGGTCATCAGGAAGCCTTTCCAAATTGAAAGGTGATTGAGGTACACGATGGTCTATAAAATTCAAAGGCTGTCAAAGCTGTTTGTCCCTGTTATAGCTAAAAAACAAAAACATGTTAATTATTCTTACTCAGTCTAGCATGGTGGTGGTGGGAATAGCAATCAAGATTTCTAGCTCTCTCTTCTCCCAGCACTCCGAACGATTCCCCGTAGGACCTTAAACAAGTAATTTCCCTTTTCTGTGTCAGGGAGCTGACTCTGTTGGAATGACTAATATTTGTGAAGTACTTTACTTTGATATCTGATTATTTCAAAGTATTAATTGTTGATGATGCTCAAAGCTTCTGAAAATCACCCCTCCAAGGAAACCTCTCTTTCTCTTTAGCTGGTTATTGGTGCGGATAACACTAAAATCATTTTACCCATACGATGGATGATCAAAGACACACTGACTGTCCTTCTGGTGATAGGTCTAGTGAAAATGACTTCCTTTAGGCTACAAGAGTAACCTACCATACCATCAATCCACATGAAACTCAGATCCATATGTAATTGCCATATAACAGGAATGTCAGCCCATTGCTAATAAGACAATTTTAAAATCTTCTCCTCGCTAAACTCAGTCTGGGTCCCCCCTAAAGAGTTTTCCCTGGGGCAAATACTGCAGTGTTTTCTGTGTAGAAAGCCTTTCTTCCTGGCTATGTCCCAAAAGGGACTGCACCACCAAAAGGGCTGAGGTATATCTTACCAATGGAGCAGAAAATTGCTTCAAGGCTAATTGCAGTAACATCTTGGTGAAGCAAACACTGTAATTAGCAATAAAGCAGCACCCATGTCCAATAGGCCTATTGAGTCCCGTATATGATCTTGCTCTTTGGTCCAAAGGAGAAATGTGTGTGTATTTGGAAGACGCACACAGAGGTAATCCCCAAACAGCATGTTAAGGATGAATGTGCTGGAGCTGGCATAAAGTGGAACATATGCTAATAGGAGGTTCTCGTGTCCCTTCAAATCCGCCCCCCCCCCGCCTACATTCTCCCAAACACTGCACTATATTTTTAGCATTTTTATTTTCTTGGAAAAATATATAAACTGCAGTTATAAAATGTGTTTAAACAAATGAAATGGAGCTAGCAGGTGTACGAAAAGTCCTAAAATGCTTCCCAAGGCTGCAGTTAAAAAAAAAAAGTAAACTTAAACAGTTCCATAGCTGGAAAAAAGTCTATATGTACAGTGTAAATGTCACTTTTCTATACCGCCCAGTCATTCCTGTTTTTGAGTCCTAAAACATATCAAGAATCAATTTCCATCACTTTATTCATGTTTTTGTTCTTCTCATCTCTCCTAATTTAAGGAGTTACTTCTCCCATCAGTGCCTGTGCGGGAACAGCACTCAGAGAAGTACCATGAGCATAAACTCCAGCTGAAATTCCTAGCACATTTTTTGGAAAGTAAATTTCCAGGGATGTAAAGTTATATTATCATTTTCTTATTACTTTTACTCTCACTACAGATGGGCTAGAGATGAAAACTCAGGCTCAGAATTTGGGATTGTTTTTATTCTTATTTTGATTATTATTATTATTTATATTACAGTTAGGCCGAAAGGCCCCTGTTGAGGCCCATTGTTCTAGGCACTGTATGAACATAGGAAGAGATGGTGCCTAAGAACTTATAATCAAAATAGACATGCTGGCCAAGAGATGTAAGGATATACAGAGAGATACGGGATTTACTGGAAGTCAGTAGCAGAACTAGAAGTCGAACCCAAGTCTTCTCAGTCTCAGTCCAGTGCCCCCTTTGTTGGATTACATCGTGTCTGGTTGGTTCATCTATTATAGAAATAGGGACCATTTAGGAAATTTAAATTTGCATGTGGTTTTGGATTCTGCCTTCTCCTTGCTCTCCCAAAGCTCAGAGGTTTGGGGATTCGGGTTTTGGGTCAGAGCTATTTGTAGTTCTAACAACTGCTGTGCAATGCTAATTTGGGAATGGGAAAGAGAAAGAGAAAGAGTTTCATGAGTTAAGTGAAAAATCATATTTTGCCATTCACTCACAGTATGAGATTTTCTGTCCATATCGTCTAAGACAATTCCTTTCCTATTCTTTGTCTATTCAGCGATTCATCCTTCTTGTCTTGCCTAAAATATTCCCCTCTTCATCTTCCATCTCAGAAATCTTTCCCTTCCCATGCTTGTCTTCTTTTTCTTTTTTTGGAGTGAATTGGTAGTAAAAGCCAGATGAACAGCTGTGGAAATTGAAAACCATTATGTATTCACAGATCACATACAGCTCCTCACATGCTGGTGCACATTTGTGTCTCAATCTTACCTTTGTCTCTAGGTGTAACTCAGTCTCCATGCAGGATACTTTCAGAATCCCAGAGAGGGTGCTACTTGGGTAATCATTTTTTGTGATACGGACCCATCTTCATTGGTAACTGCAGTGACTCACACATATTCGTTTCACGCAGGCCATCAAAGAACCATGAGATGGGAATGATTCTTTGTCACTTTCAACATTCTCCTTCATTCTTAAAAAAAATATACCTTCATTATTTTCTGCTAGGGCTCCAGAATTCTGCTATAATTCCTAGGTGCTCTCTAATTTCTTTCTGGCAATCAAGCAAAACAAAATACATTATTTTTAAATTAAACAAACCTTGATTTTTTTTTCCATGGGAAATTACTCAGAGTGCAGTAAAAACGTGTCACATTCACATTTCCAAACTTTCTAAAATGGTTTGGTTCTCTGAGTAATTTCTTTTTTGGTGAACCCACAAAGTTCAAGTAGGATCAAAATTTATTGAAACATGTTTTTCCATTTCTAACTTATTTCTCTTAGTCCAAGACATCCTGTTTAACTCTATTTCCACCCTGACAGAATAATTACAAAGATTCTTCTTTCTAGCCAATAAAGATCACAATTATTATCTGAAAATATTCACTAATCACTTCTGTTTTCAATAACAAATAGTGCTTTTCACATGCATACCAGCTTTCCGCCAAGGATCTCAAAGTACTTTATAACAGTAATTAAGCTTCATAACTACCATGTGACATATCTGAACTAGATCCTCACCTCCCTTTACGTCATTTTACAGCAGCTTCTTCTCTGGCCCATTAATTTAAATATTATTATCCCCTCCTACTAAAAGTGTGCTGAAATGAACATTAATGTGCCTATTTCAGAGTAACAGCCGTGTTAGTCTGTATTCGCAAAAAGAAAAGGAGTACTTGTGGCACCTTAGAGACTAACCAATTTATTTGAGCATGAGCTTTCGTGAGCTACAGCTCACTTCATCGGATTACACATGAATATGGATGGAGTATTTACATTGCCTGTCAAATTTCCCCTTTGTAGATAATTGTTATTTGAATGGATAATTCACTCTGCCACTGGTCCACAAAGTTAAAGAAACGTATTTGAAATGCATTTGAAAAGCAGATGATTGATAGTGGCGACAACTTCTGCGAACTAATGTGGATTCCACTAATTCCTTAAAATGGGTATGCTTGTGAGAGAAAGAGTCAGAGTGGATGATAACTAGATAATAATGCCAAGTGTCAGACATAAAAACAAAGACAAACTTCAGTGACTTAAGGTATTCTAGATTCTATAGGATAGTCAAAAAGGTTCTCCCCCTTTGACTTCAATGCCAAAACTCCTGTTGACTTCAATAGGGCCAGGATTTTGCAAACAGGTATATATTGTGTCATAGGGTACATCTACACGGAAAAACAAATCACTGCAACAGCGAGTCTCAGAGGCCAAGTAACCTGACTTGGGCGGGCGCAATGGGGCTTAAGATAGCAGTATAGATGTCCCCCCTAGGGCTGGCACCTGGCCTCTGAGAACCTCCCTCCTCACTGGGTTTCAGACCCCAGGCTCTAGCCTGAGTGGGAATGTCTACACTGCAATTTTTAGTCCCATGACAGGAGCCCCACAAGCCTGAGTCTGTTGACCTGGGCTCTAAGACTCACTTGCACAGTTTTTGGAGGGAGGGGGGAGTTTGCAGTGTAGACATATCCTAAGTGTTTTGCTTTTACATAGTATCGCTCATATAAGAATCATAACATGATTTAGACACAATAAATTAAGCTCCACAACTTAACCATTTTGCAGATCAGTTAAGGGAAAGTGAGGTTAAGTGATTTGGTCAAGGTTATGCGTTGAATCAGCAGCAGAGTTGAGAGTAATGCTTGCCAGACTCCTGCTCTAACCACTAGATCACCCTGTGTAATCATGTGTAATTGAGTGTATAAATTGACATTTTTCCGGAAGTCTTTTTGTTTCTCCTTCTCCCCCTCTTTGAATAGAATTAGAAACCTGACCATTAAGAGCCATTCAAAAAAAACCTCACTAACGCCCCAAAGCAGAGCAAAATTGTGGCTTCATTGTGCTCTGCATTCCAATTGGCAGATGACATAAGTAGAACACTAAAGATTCAGGAGGGAAACTACTTATGACACATGATCCATATGTCGTATAAAGCTTAGCATGATTTGTAGTAAATATATTTAAAGAAGTGGAGCAATATATTAAAGATTGTCCACATGCACAGACAAACGAAGGCTCTTTAAACAAACTGGGTGAGAATTCTTGGCTCCCAACTGGTGTCACTGCTCCAAGTCCCTGCTTCGTGGTTTGGAATCCCAGTCCGCCGTTGGCATTCCAGTTCGCCCTCTGCCTGCCACAGCTAGATTGAATTTGCTATTTCTGGACTGCAATATTGAA
Source organism: Caretta caretta (assembly GCF_965140235.1). NCBI lineage: Eukaryota > Metazoa > Chordata > Testudines > Cheloniidae > Caretta > Caretta caretta. Next base: position 5,198,127 of record NC_134219.1, read on the forward strand.
CAAAATCCCAGTGCCTCAGGTAGGGGATGTTTTACCATAGAGGAAGAAATCCCTGTCTGAAGGCTCCATCCCTTGAAGAATGGAATCTCCTAGCTAACAACTGGCAAACCTACAGTATAGGTATTAAACTGCAGTCAGTAGCTAACATACAAATGAACTGCTATTTCATTTCTCATATGGAAAAAAAAGATGCATTTCCTCAAAATGGTGGCCAAAACACGGTAAAGTGCATGCAGAAAGTTAGGACAATTTCACGTCATTGGATGTTGAAAATCAGTCCTCTGTAGAGAGTCAGCAGAAAGCCTACCTGCCATATAAATCCCACACTGGAGGATTGAAGTACTGCATCAGCCTTGGGCTAGCCCGCTGCACAGCAGTGACTTTCACATACTAGCTACTCTGAAGCCAGTGAATGTGCACCAGATAACGATTTCTGCCCTAGAGTTTTAAGTAAATAGCTATATTTTGGGTAGTAATGGATAAACCTTACGGGGTTGGAAACAAGTCTGCAGGCTGTTGTGACCAATAATAATATTTGCATCCATTCACCACTGCTGCTTCTGGGAAATGCTATTTGCTCTTCGCAGAACCAGCAAAGGTAACTGTATCCAGGAGAGGAAGGGGGTTCATCCCTGGGCAGGGACAGGTGGAAGACATGAGTGGATTTTGGTTAAATTATCTGGGATTGAAATTAACGGATCGTGATTGTGGTAGGTAGGATAATGAGAAATTAAAAAAAAAATCCTATTTTGTATAAGGTCCCTTTAAATGCAAATAACTCATTTGTAGCCACAGGTTGCACAATATGAAATTTTCATTGGCTCGGGACCAAATTAGGGACAAAGCTACGCATGAAACTTGCTCAGTTGACCAATGTTATGATTGGTTTTCATCAGCGCTGTCTTCAGAATATTAGATATTCTGGCAGTTATTAAATAAGGCAAATGCACACAAGGAGCTCTTTAAGGTAAAAGTAAAATAATCTCTATTTTCTCTTCAGGAGGTTTTGGCAAATATGAAAAGATGGGAAGAAGGGAATCTGAAGTATATGTGAAACAAAAGGTTTAACAGTCTGTCTAACCAAATAGGTATAATTAAGTTTTACTTTAGCCCTTGAAAGACCCCAGGGAAGTTTGTGGCTTCCCAGTCCGTGCGCATATTAAGCAGGGGATCATATAACTTTCATGCAATGTTGCAAAAGTTCACTTTTTAAGAGTTATGTTCTGCTCTCATGTACAGAGGTGGAAATCTGGGGTAACATCACTGACTTCAACAGAGTGACTTTGGATTTATATTTGTGTATGGTGACAGAAGGCAGAATTGGGTCCACCGAGTTTTCTGAAAACACAAGCTGAAGCAATTTAAATCAGTAGAGAGATGTCTCTTTTGCTAAATGAGGGAGAGTCATGGCCAGAGACCCTTATACAAGGTCTAGGGGAGCAGGGCTGATCTAGTGATGGAGAGTACATATTAAACTTTATAAAAAAGGTGCATAAAGGTCACTCTGACTGTATTCCCCCACCTCTTCCAGAGACATCAGCTCCAATTCTCCACTACCGCCGAATGCCAGTTCTCCACTATATCCAAACTCTGATCGGTTATCGTGGACAACAGCAGCCTTGAGGGACTAGCTGTATCTCCCACATCACCAGCCACTCAGCCCTGGATGACGTTAGAGCAGCAGGAGAACTACACTAGTTTCTACTGCTGTGTAAGCTCCAGGACTTGCACCAGTGGGGGATCAGGTATGGTGGAGCTTGGCTCCACTGTGCCTGCACCCCATTCCCAGTCCATCCCCCTCCTCCCACTTATACCCGGGGTGGAACTTAATGGGCAGAGACTGTGGCTTCTTGTGTCTGAGGGAGGTACCGTGCCTCTAAGAGTTCCTGGTGGTGTGGCAAGTGGGGAACATGACATAGACTTGCCCCCAGCATATATTGCCTGTGACAGTATAACAGCTGCACTATTATAAATAAATATAATGAATAGTAATTCCCTGAGATAATTATTAGTGGCCTCTCATAGCAAAATAATTGTTGAAGAGGTTACTCCTAGTACTAAGGCAGCATTGTCCAAGAACGGGTTGGGTTAACAAGTAGGTATTATTAGCTTCTTCTAAATACACTTATCTGCCCAATATAGGCAATGCTTCTCACCGTGAACACAACTCAATTACTTAAGTTATTTAGTACAGAGGACCTAGTGTCACATCTTCATCCTGTCTTTCCTCAAGACTTAAAACTATCAGCTTACACGAAACTTATTTATTCAGTTCAGCACTAAATACACAGGAGAAAATCCTTATCTGGCACAAATCATTGTTGCCCCACCGAAGTCAATCAAGAAAACAGAGCTAACCTAGAACTGGTTGAAATGTCTCATTCCAAACATTGTTTTTCAATAAAATATGGCTTTTTTGTGAAGATGAAAATTTCCATGGGAATTTTTTTTAGCTTATTTTTTCAGCTTTTTCATCAAGAAATGAGAAAAGCTGGAAAATCAGTTTTCTTTTCCATTTTCAGCAATGGCAAACTAACAATTTTTGAAATGTTTTTGTTTTTTTTAACCAAAAACTGATTCCCCGCCCCCCGCCAATAAAATCCCTCCCCAGAAATTGTAGAAAATGTTGGGTGAAGACAGGTTTTGATTTTGGCCAAATATTTTGCTGGGAAAAAATTCCTGACCATCTGTCTTCGACACCAGTTTACACCAGCTAAGGAGCTACCCTTGTGTACTCAGGTTAAAACCAGAAACACCTCACACTCATCCGTTCTCTGGCTCCTGGAAAATATGTGCACACATTGTGGGAAACCTGAATATGCTACTGCTGGCATTTTCCCCTCATGACAACCAGAGAGCATTCTCCAATTCTGCCATGGCATTTCCAAGTTTAACTTTGCCATTTTCACCAGTGGTTCTTTCTTCCGGGTATGATTCAAGTCATATGATAGTGCCCTCTGTTGATTAATATTAGAATTAGTGTCAAAATACTCGTGGACAGAGCTGAGGAGAATAGGGGAACATTTTTCTCCATGATATTCCTTTAAAGTTAAAAGCTAATTTCAATATGAGTATGTTTCTACCCCTTTGGTGTTAGCTTTCTTGGAACATCTGAGTGTCCGGATCCACAAGGGAATACTCACAAGAATTTTTAAGCTGTAATGCTCCCATATTTGCCAAAAGGGAATTTTGTATTGCCTACTTTAGTTGATTATAAGATTCATGGTTAGTTGCATAAGCCGTGTGGTGTTGTTCCTGCTCCTTGATTGCATGATTCATGCAGATAAGAAGCATAATGCAGGTTGTGAATAATTCTGACAGATACATAAATGGAAATTCAAGCAAGGTTGATTAGCAAACCTTGGCAAAATTAGCCGTTGGAACAGACCTCTTAAAAGAAACTTAGAGAAATACATTCAAACAAAATCAAAACTATTTTTTTGTTTGAATGTATTTCTCTAGGTTTCTTTTAAGAGGTCTGTTCCAGTGGCTGTATGTGCCTTTACAATATATCAGACATACAAATAGTCACACAATGTAGTTGCATAATTTATGGCACAAAATGTATAATGCATGTTCGTTGCAGTTGGAAATGCAAATTCCCAGCAGACCAAGAATTCTTTGCGGAAGAAATAATTTTGTTTGATCAGGATTTCTTTGGGTTTTTTTTTTTCCATTTTAATGATTCTCATTGAAAAGGGAAGCATGAAAGGTTACCTGCCTCCGCACAAAAACTACTCATGACAGTTTGCAAGGATGTCTTTGGAGGGAAGTCAATATTATTATGCCCCATTTTACAGATGGGGAAAGAGGGGTGACAAAGTCACATAGGTGTATGAACTTAGAAAAGTTGCCTATCCCTAACCATCTATTTCCTTTCTATGGCCACTAAATTACATTCCCTCGCTGTATTCAGACCTAATAATACATAGCCCTAACAGACAGACATTCGCTATAGAATCTTTTTTGTTGGAAAAATATAGGCAGAAGGGGGAAAAAATCATCTGAACAAGCAACAGTGTTATCTGACATGTCCTTCTCAAATGATGTTCAATCCTTGTTCATTTACATTTTGGGCTCGCAACCAGAGATATCTGAACTCTACGAAGCAGAGCACGATCGTTGGAACACAGATGTAGCCTTTCCCAGTCTCCCTCCCCCCAACAGTTGTGGTTCCTGAATGAGCTGCTCGTTACTGTGCATGTAGGTCACCTACACACCAAAGATGACAGAGGGAACTACAAATAGATGTTTTGTACAATGCAGTCTGTATGGTACATTCCTTAAAAAGGTGTTGTAAATTATTCCCCACCCTAGTGCTGGCTATGATTTTATTATGAATCGCAACATATTTGGTACATTTCTTAAAGTCCCAACTCCTGGAGTCCTGTGAATCTCAAGTTATATTAAAAGTAAGTGTCTAGTCCTCATGGTTGTGGATAAAAGCCTGAAAATGAAACCTGAGTGTAACCTACAGGTTCAAAAAGCAGATGTGAAACAAAAAGAAATTGAAATGTATTTTTTTTTAAATTCATGATTTTTAGGCACTCAGAAGATTTTGGGGTCCTGACTCAGGATATTAGAATGCTTGAAGTTGGCAGCATTGTCATCCCTGGGCTGTCAGTGGCTTTCCTAAGTGCAGAACACAAGAATTCTGACTTCCAGTGACCTGCTCTAACCATTCCCCCTATATCAGATTTTCATCCTTTAGACCTTTCCTTCTGTGATCAAGTTGGCAGACAACTGTGTCTTGGAATGCAAGGCATGGAAGAGAACAGCCCTAGTTTATTTATATCTGTAGATATGTAAATAGAGGGGAAAGTATAACATCCAATAGACAGTGGGTTACACCATGGACTATATTAATGGGCAGTTTAATGCACAAATGGCCATGTTTGTATATTTCAAAACTCTACCATTTGTGATATAAAACTGACCATAAACATACTCCATAGTGTAACCCACTGTTCATTGTGTGTTAACCATTCCTGTCTAGTGGCAGGTCCACAGAAGATATGCGTGTTATTCCTTAACCTCAAGTGGTGACAACGTATGCCTTTGGTGATGGATGTCCTAGGTTCAAACCCCTCTGATGTCATTTGCTACTGTAGCACTTTTACCGTTGCCTACTGAGAATGGTAATGGATGGCCTCGTATAAACACATCTTTCTCCCTTGTCCTTTAGGTTACTCAGTCCTGCTCCTCTTGGGTCTCTGGTGGAAGCTATTTCTTCAAGGATCTTTTCCTTCAGCTTCGCTGTTAAAAAGCCTCCAACCCTTGACATTGCTGATGCTTTGTCTAGTGCATTAAGTCTTTACTTTGATCCCTCTTGCATCAAGTCTATTCCTCCTCCAGCCTGTTAGCCCCTTTGCTTCTCCCTCTGAGCAACAATCCACTTCTAGGACTGAAAGCAAAAAAATCACACATCGCTTATCACATAAGGGTTAAAAACACAATAGGTGGGCGATTACTTTGCCTCCCCCTGCCTTCTTTTTTACAAGCTTGGTTGAAATTGTGAATAGAGACTGACAGCTTGCCTGAGTGTTTGTGGCTCAGTTTGAAACCACAAGGTCCAGAAGCACATGGTTTAGATTCAGTGTCTTTCTCTAGCTAACATGAACCATTTGTTCAAGCAGCTTGGTTATCTGTTGGAGAATAGCTTTGCACTGGGATCAACCTTGATTCACCCCAGATACATTCAGATGGAAACCAATAAAAAAGGAGGGGGGGGGGGGAATTTCCCAAACAAAAGCCTGCATTTACGTTTTCTCGTTTATTTTTGCTGTCTGTAAAGGAGCGACCAATATCCTGCTTGAAAAAAGTATGAAAACGCCAATCAAAAGTAGGTCCAAATTAGAGAATGCTTTTTTCCATGTGAATAACTTTTTTTGTAGCTAGCTCCTGTAAAATAATAATGTCATGGAGGGCAGGGACAGTAGAGACAATTCAGTGTCCCTGAAATATCCTTAGACCAACATTTCAAATTTGGGTGCCTAAAGTGAGGCACCTAAGTTCATAGTAGGCACTTAAGAAAGATCCCCATTCAGCAATTCATTTCTCTTCATCAAAACACATAAGCACATCCCATTCAATGGGCAGTGGGACTGAAACATATAAGCACGTGTTTAAATGCAGGTAAGTGCTTTGCTGAAGAGGGTTGGACTAAAGCATGTGATTAAATGCATTGCTGAACTGGAACTTGGTTATTTTCAGAGGGTCTGAACATCACATCAAGTTGGAAAATGAAGGTACCCAGCTATGGATGTATCTACCTCACTTCTAGGGGCCCACGTTTGAACATCTGGCTTTACTGCACTTCTGCAAAGTACTTTATGGGAATTAGCTAAGTGAGGCTGAGCCAGCACAAGGTCTATGCACCAACTCAAATCCTGGCTAAATTGGTCATCGAATAGTACTGGCCCTCTGCATGGGATGATCATAATACAACACCTGCATAGAGCAGATATGATTATTACCATTGTACAGAGAGGCAAAGGGAGTTTCCAGGGGAAACTGAGGCCATCAGTGGCACAGTTAGGGTTAGAAGTCAGGAATTCCTGGTTTCCAGTCCTGTGGTCATTCCTCTTGGTCATGCTGCTCATATCACATCACCTACCATGAGGTTTTTGCCTGTGTACCACACATGCTCTCACTGTAATGTGTCAATTCAATCCCATAGTAGGACTCTTTCCAGCATGGCAAAAACAGACAAACAGACCCAACCTGCCAGAAATACAGTGGGAAGGCAATGACACAAGCAGCCCAGTATCTACTGTAGCCCAGCATAGAGCAGGACAAACCAAAATACAATTAAATTATTTCAAATAATTCAGCCCAAACCCTTATTCTGAATGCCTTTGCATTGGTGTCTTGGTATTTGGTGCTGGCTAAGATACCTACTCTTACAATAGTGCCACTAAGCTATGCTTGTTAGCCCAATTTTTTAAAAGCATGCTTTTGCATTGCCTGAGTTTGTTGCACAAAGTACTGTATGGGCATCCATCAGTTGTAGATTTGCACACACACATGCCTTTGCAAGCATGCAACTCTGACATATGGGAATAGGTTTGGCATTTTGACATGATAAATTGGAGAAGGTTCAGAGAAGAGCCACAAAAACGATGACAGATTTAGAAAACATGCCTTAGAGTGATAGATTCAAAGAGCTCAATCTATTTAGTGACCAGATAACAACTGTGACAAAACGGGACAAGGGGTGGGAGGTAATAGGCGCCTATATAAGAAAAAGTCCCAAAAAACGGGACTGTCCCTATAAAAATGGGACATCTGGTCACCCTATTTAGCTTAGCAAAGAGAAGGTTAAGTCTGTAAGCACCTACAGTGGGAACAAATATTTAATAATGGGCTCTTCATTCTAGCAGTAAAAGATACAGCATGATCCAATAGCTGGATGTTGAAACTAGACAAATTCAGACTGGAAATAAGGTGTAAATTTGTAATGGCAACAGTCATTAACCACTGGGATAATTTACCAAGTGTTGTGGTGGAGTCGCCATCAGAGACAATTTTTAAAGCAAGGCTGGATTTTTTTTTTCTAAAAGATCTGCTCTAGGAATTATTTTGGGGAAGTTCTATGGCCTGTTTTATACAGGTAGTAAGACTAGATGATCACAGTGGTCCCTTCTGGCCTTAGAATCTATGAATATGAATTTTGAGCTTTCAACATGGTCATTCAGTGTGCACTCAATAATGCATGTATTTTTGCATATCTTGGGTTTGTCTTGATTAATATAAAAGGGTTGTCACCCAGCTACCATGTGCTAAAGTACAAGTTGCCTTGTCTACACGAGAGTTTTAGAATGTGCTGTGTAGAACATGCTTGCTAACAGGTTCTAATAAACCAGCTTTTATCCTTGTCGACACAAACCCCAAAAGAGGCCAGGATCATGGTTTTATGTCTTATCTGAAGCATTGGGAGAAGTGAAAAATGAGGTAATGCAATGGATTACTGTGGCTTGGCAACAAACCAAGCATTCAGTCACCCCAAATCACAGGTATTAGGGGTTGAAATGAACTCTCCTAAAACAATTTCCCATCATCTGAACCTTGGAATTGTTTGCTTTATCTTTTTCTTTTGTGGTATAAATGTGGTTCCTGGCTATCAGATTACAATAAATTGAACCACCTACTGTACTCATAAGCTAAGTGCTTTGGAGGGAAGAAAGAATACTTCTCTGCTATGTATCTCTGCCTCCTAGTTCGGAATAAGTGACCGTAAAATCCATGTATGTGTGAAACCACAATATATTCCCCTGTTCTTTCATGAAAAGCCACTCACAACACAAATTGGTGTTTGGAGGAGGGAAAATGGCCATAAGATTGTATACCATGAATTTCCTTCCTAGCAAAGATGATTCCTGGGAATTGTTTTTAATTTTATTTGTATTTTACTATTATGGGAATGTTGACTGTGCTTCTAATGATACCGCCCCTCAAACTACTATATAATCACAATATAATATATTTTAACAAAAAAATTCCAAACCTTCAGAGACCTGCAGCAGTAGCTGCGAAGTTAATGAAGTGAGTGTGAGGCATTGCGGGGGGTTGATACTCCATAGGTACAGGATCGGGAAAAGTGGTTTGGCAACCTCAGAGCTGAATGGAAGTGCAGATTTAACTTTCACTTCTGTTGTTTAAGTCACTTGGCGAGGCATCAAGAGTAGAGCTATTCTGAGCTGTTCACCAGAGATACAAACTCTGGTGAGTTACATTCCCCTCCCGTCCCTTCCCTTCCCTTCCCTTCCAGGCCCCTTGCCCCCAACCCACACAAGGTTACAGCCTTTAACCTCACAAGTTCATCCTCTGCAACAGAGTGGACCTAAAATAATGCCCCAGAGGTTTGTATTGTGAAACCAAACATACAAAATAACCTGCTGAAAATGCTGTAGTTTAATAACTGGAAAAGGCAAACTGTTCTAAGCACTCAGGCTCAGTAGCATTACTGAAACCATAATGTAATGCTTGTATTAAGATTGCTACATCAAAAGCTCAGTAGGACCACAGGGGTTTATGTGTGAATGCCAGTGTGTCAAAATTTAGGGATAACAGAAAGATATGTCTGAACTGAACCCCCAAAGTGCATTTCATAATCATTCTTAATTTAGTTGGCCTCAATCCAAGCTCTTATCTTTTGGGAGTCAATGCTGCACCCTTATCATTCACTCTCAAAATATGCATCATTCAAAACCTCCTGAAGAGAGAGAATGTGTCACTGAAAATGTGTTTTATGTTCAAATTAATAATCTCCTGTACATACAGAAGGAAGAAGGGTCCTCAGAAATAATTTATCTGCTCTTCATTGAGGACTGAAGAATCCATCTCACTGAAAGCGGTAACTCTCTGTCCAACAGTGTGAATGCTGTTATATGTAGCATCACAGAGATAAATGGCAACTCTGCCCTTCTCTGGTTAAAGTTGTGGTCAAAGAGGATATCACAACAAAGGATAGGTTTTCAGGCATGCCACTATTTTTCTAAAACATTAGGAAGGAAAGGAAACCAAAATTGGCTAGTTCTTAAAACATTTTGTTTCCATTAGTGTGTTTCGCTTGCAAACGTGACTTCAGATGTCTGGGATTATCAGATGCCTTTTGGTGGACAGTATTATGACAAGTTATTTCTACTGATGTTTTCTATTGGCACAAATTATGTTTATGGAAATACAGAAGGGAACATAAGAACATAAGAATGGCCCTACTGGGTCAGACCAAAGGTCCATCCAGCCCAGTACCCTGTCTTCTGACAGTGGCCATTGCCAGGTGCCCCGGAGGGAATGAACAGAACAGGTAATCAGCAAGTGATCCATCCCCTGTCACTCATTCCCAGCTTCTGGCAAACAGAGGCTAGGGACACCATTCCTGCCTATCCTAGCTAATAGCCATTGATGGACCTATCCTCCATGAATTTATCTAGTTCTTTTTTTAACCCTGTTATGGTCTTGGCCTTCACAACATCCTCTGGCAAGGAGTTCCACAGGTTGACTGTGCATTGTGTGAAGAAATACTTCCTTTTATTTGTTTTAAACCTGCTGCCTATTAATTTCATTAGGTGATCCCTAGTTCTTGTGTTATAAGAATATAAGAATGGCCATACTGGGTCAGAGCAATGGTTCACCTAGCCCAGTATCCTGTGTTCCAACTGTGGCCAGTGCCAAATTCTTCAGAGGGTATGAACAGAACAGAAACAATGATACCCTGTCATCCAGTCAGAGGTTTAGGGACACCCACAGCATGGAGTTGTGTTTCTGACCAGGGCCGGCTCCAGGCACCAGCTTTCCAAGCAGGTGCTTGGGGCGGCACTGAGAATGGGGTGGCAGTCCGTGTTCCATGGCGGCAATTTGGCCGCAGCTCCGCTGCTGTTCCTCATCACGGCGGCAGCAATTCAGCGGCACCTGCTTGGGGCAGCAAAATTGGTAGAGCTGCCCTTGTCTCTGACCCTCTTGGCTAATATCAATTGATGGACCTATCCTACACAAACCTATCTAATTCTTTTTTGAACCCAGCCATACATTTGGCCTTCAATACATCCCCTGATAATGAGTTCCGTAGGTTGACTGTGTGTTGTGTGAAGAAGTACTTCCTTATATTTGTTTTAAACCTGCTGCCAATTAATTTAATCGGGTGACCCCTGGTTTGTGTGTTATGCGAAGGAGTAAGTAACACTTCCTTATTCACTTTCTCCACATCATTCATGATTTTATTGTCCTTTATCATATCCTTTCTCAGCTGTCTCATTTCCCAGTTCCAATCTTTTTTAATCTCTCCTCATATGAAAGCTGTTCCATGCTCCTAATAATTTTTTGCCTTTCTCTGTACTTTTCCCAAATCTAATATATCTTTTTTGAGATGGAGTGACCAGAACTGAACACAATATTCAAGGTGTGGGGATACCATGGATTTATATGGTGGCATTATGATATTTTATGTCTTATTATCTATCCCTTTCCTAATGGTTCCTAACATTCTGCTGGCTTTTTAACCACCGCTGCACAATGAGAAAACATTTTCAGAGAACTATCCACAATGACTCCAAGTTTCCATGCAGTTTGCAGGCATATCTCTCTCGTGAGTGTTCCTTTTAATTTCCATTTAACCAGCTTCCTCATTTTTGAATAGTTCCTCTTTTTGATGTTAAATGCTACTGTGGTAGATTTCTTTGGTATCCCCCCCCCATACCCCGGGGTGTTAAATGTAATTACATTGTGGTTATTACCAAATGGTTCAGCTATATTCACTGCTTGGACCAGACATTGTGCTCCACTTAAGACAAAATCAAGAAGTGCCTCTCCCCTTGTGGGTTCCAGGAATAGCTGCTCCAAGAAGAAATCATTAATGGTGTCTAGAAATTTTATTTCCGCATCCTGCCTTCAGGTGATATTTTCCCAGTCATATTTGGGGATACCTGAAATCCCCCAGTATTCTTGGGTTTCCTGTTTATGTAGCCTCTCTAATCTCCCTGAGCATTTCACAGTTACCATCACCATCCTCACCAGGTGATCAGTAGTATATTCTTACTGCTATACTCCGATTATTCAAGCATGGAATTTGTATTCTTAGAGCTTCTATGGTACACTTTGAGTCATTTAAGGTTTTGACTATATTTGACTCTATGCTTTCTTTCACATATAGTGCCATTCTCCCTGCCTCCCCTCCCCCATGACCTATTCTGTCATTCCTATATATTTTGTACACTGGTATTACCATATCCCTTTGATTATCATTGTTCCGCCAAGTTTCTGTGAAGCCTATTATATCAATATCCTCATTTAATTGGCACTCAAATTAGTAGGAAGAGACAGGTAATAATAATTGGGGATTAAATTATTAGAAATATAGATTAGTTGGGTGTGTGATGACCAGGAGAACCACATGGTAAATTGTCTGCAAGGTGCAAGGGTTGTGTTCCACTAGATACATCTAGATAGATTTATGTACCGTGCTGGGGAGGAGCTGGTGGTCGTGGTACATGTAGGTACCAATGACATAGGGAAAAGTAGGAGAGAGGTCATGGAGGCCAAATTTAGGCCGCTAGGTAAGAGATTAAAGTCCAGGATCCCCGTGGTGACTTTCTTTGAAATGCTTCTAGTTCCAAGCACAGGGCCAGTTAGACAGGCAGAATTGCAGGGTCTCCATGTGTAGATGAGACAATGGTGTTTGGAGAAGGAATTTACATTTACAAGGAGCAAGGGGAACCTTTTGGGAAAGGAGCCACCTATACAGGAAGGAAGGGCTCCACCTAAACCAAAACAGAACCAGGTTGCTAGCATATAAAATTAAAAAGGTCTTAGAGGAGTTTTTAAACTAAGCGCTGAGGGAAAGCTGAGAGGTGCCAAGGAGCACAGGTTTCAAGGGGGGAAAAGATAGTTTCAGGCTGAGATTTTACTTTCCTACAAATTAAGCTGTCTGAATGGTGCCAGATTTGGTAATGTAAATTATTTTCTGTTACCTGTATATATTTCTTAAAATAAAATTAAAACAAAAATTGAACCAGATTTTCCATTTTGTTCGAAATTTCCCAAATTTGAATTTTTTTTCCTTCTGAAATGGCATGAAAACCAAAAATTTCAAAATTTTGTGTGAAACAAAATTGAGACAAAAAAAATTGGGTTGATCAAAACATTTTGTTGTGATTTTGACCTTTATAATGTTTTTAAAAATTATATAAAACACAATGAATTTCAGTTTGAAAAGTTGTTTCAAAATGAAAAATTGAAATGTTCTATTCCAAAAAATGTTTAAACTGGAACGTTTCCAGATTATTGAAATGCTTCATTTTGGTTTTTAGCCTAAACAAAATTTCCTCAAAATTGACATGGTTTTCAATACGCTTTGATTTTTTTTAATTGATTTTTTTCACTGAAAAACTATTCTGATTAAAATATTGTGAGCAGCTCTACCCATGAAGCCATTATTATATCAGGGATCATTCAGGGATGCCCTGGTCAGTTACTCCTCTCCCCTTGCACTAGGAACAGGGCTGGCAGTTAAATCAATGGGTCTACTCTGTGAGTAATACTTGAATGTATGTGTTTGCAAGATTTGGCCCTTTGACTGTGAGCTCTTTGGGGCAGAGACCTTTTCTTTTTGTACAGCGCTTAGTGCAATAGAGTCCTGATCCTTACTGGAGCACTTGGGCACTAATATAATGCCATTGATAAATAATGATAATGACGACACAACGGGGAAGAAATAGACTCCATCAAACAAACTATAAGGGAAATGTTAGCTAGCAGAATGTAGTTACCCAAACTAGAATTTCTAGTAACAAACTAGAATTTTTTTCCAGATCACATAAGATCTGACAACCTTTTCTTGAAAAAAATAGTGCCAGATTTTTCATGACTGCAAGCGATCAGAAATCAGAATCAGGGTTTAGCCCCTTACGGGAAAGATGGCACCACTTCCAGCTCAACACTTTCAGGAGAACCATTACACAGGGGTAAGGAAAGTCCCAATGATTGCTATGGTTTTTTTATCCTTCCCCCTGTTTCCAAGGCAGGGTACATCAGTTGTATATGCTCCTCAGTTATCTAAGGCAGAAGATTAGGAAGTATAAATGTCTAGCGCTGATCTCTCAAGAGAAAACTGACAATAGAAGCGTTGTTTAAAGACCATATGCACTTACCACCGCAGGTAAATGCATACATGACATAATTGGAAAGTGAATAAGAAACAAGCAAATGAAATATTTGCCTCCTCTTTTCATTCAATTTTCTACTTAAGCAAATTACCGGCATCATTCCCATGTCTGTGGTGCAAAGGGACCTGAATCCTAAGTGGAACCTGGCCCTGTTTCCATTTGCACATCTTGGCTGTTAAGGTTCAGTAGCATTGTTTCCAGTCTGATTTCCTCTATGTGGATCCGATCCTGTGGAGAAGCTGAGCAACTCAGTGAGTACCTGGAGTAAAAGGTGCACAGGAACTTGCTGGATCAATCCCTGTGTGCCTTTGCAAACACTGTCTGTTCTCTGCGGTGAACAGGTTCCCTTAGCTATTGGACATAGCAGCACTTCCCAGGATGAAGTCCACAGTTTGAGTACCCTCAGTTGGAAGATTGGGCCCTGATTGATCTGAATCACTATTTCATTTCTCGATTGCACAATGGGCTTATTTTGCAGCGGGGCTGAGGTGCTTTCTGCAAGACAGAGAGAGGAAACCATTGTGTTTGCCAAGCCATACAGTGATGAACCAGAGGCTTTATGGTTTAATGTAACCTTCTGGACCAAGGGCCATATCTTATTTAAGGAGGTGTGCAAAGACTCTTGTGAGCACAGAGGAGACTGGCGGTAGGTGACCTCGAACACCCCAGACAAACATTCAACTCCAGGTTACAGCTAACTGGAATCCTGAGGTTTTACTGGCTTAGGGCCAGTTTGAAACCCACTCTAACCACCCTAGTATTTTATAACATTGTAAAGACCGTATTGTTTGAAACATTTCAAAATTTTAACACACAATCTGGCAGCCTCCCAAAACCATCTCAAATGAGCCAAAACTATCACCAGCCACCCACCTTCCTGTCCATTACCCTCTGATTAATGACATTCCACCTACAGGGTCCACCATTAAGAATATATCTACTGAGGGACCTCTGCATAAATAAGATCATTGAGACTTGTAAATTGTCTGTATAGTTTGCAGCTGTGTTTTATATAGAGGTGTCTCTTTTTATAATGCGGTGACCATACAGGAGGGGGTTCTCAGTGGAGAGAAAGAGAGAGATCAATGCTCCTAGCATCTCATAAAACCTTAATTGGACACAATGAAGCATGAGAAATGTCTGGAGAAAACATTTGCTTCATCGTGCCGGCTGCACCATAGTGTGCTTCTGCAATAATTTTTGTGTTGCTTACCAGTTAGCATCATACCTAGGCTGAAATATCCATTGTAATAGTCATTGTGAATAAATTACCCAACAGATTTAGCCTTGTTTTTTAAATATATTTATTGTCTTTTATAGATGCTCCAGATAAGTTATGGGACAGATGTTATTCAACCAGATTCAGCAGTGGCCATGATGTTCCATTTTGGATTCTGGAACAGCAGGGTATTTTCCAGGTAGGAAGTTCAGAGACACACTGCCACTGGAAATTATGTTAAAACATCAGTCAGAACTGGCATTAACCGGTGAATGTTTCCAATGAATCCAACCTTGTTTTTTATAAATAGCACTGGAGGGGCTCTATGTGTGGGATTGGCCTCAGCAATCAAGTGTGCTGAATGTACTTCAGAAATAATATTCGTCTTCTCTTCTGGCCTCCAGAAAGGTTCAGTCCCAAATCTTATCTCAAGGAAATAACTGGGGGCCTGACACTGTCAGCCTTCCTCAGATGGATAATTCCATCTTCTACAAAGGGAATGTTTGTGTGAGGAAGAGTTTTAGAATCAGGTCTTGGGCTATGATGGGCCCTATGTTCTCTTTAGGAGGTGCAATGCTTGTATTGAATTCTGAGGTGGTCGCTCGTTTTTCACTCAGGCTCAGCTCATTGACGTCAGAGGGAATTTGACAGAGGACTGAATAAAAGCTTAGTATGCTTAGGAGTTTGCCTTTGATAGTAGGATATCCCAGAATGCATTGTCTTGCGTTGCCTAAGGCTTGCTGGTGTTGCTCTATGTGTAAGTTTTCTGGGAATGTCAATGTCAACAGGAGTTGGTTGCCTAGGTCCCATTTGTGTCTTTGAAATCTCTTTCTCTGTCCCCAGCTCTGGCCTGCAGCCCCCTGCTCTAGATGATTTTGAACACGTCAAGCACTATGGCTATGCCTATGCTGCGGTAGGGCTGCAGCATGGCCACAGCTGGCCAGGTCAGCTGACTCAGGCTTGTGTGCTCAGGCTGCAGGGCTATAGAATTGCAGTGTAGTCATTCATGCTCAGGTTGGAGCTTAGGCTCTGAGACCCTCCCCTCCTCATGGGATCTCAATGCCTGGGCTCCAGCCTGAACCTGAATGTCTACATTGCAATTTTATAGCCCCACAGCCTGAGCCCTGCCAGCCCGACTCAATTGACTTGAGCTCTGAGACTCCATGCCATGGGCTTTTTATCGCAGTGTAGACCGCATCTGGCCCTCCAGACATTTTAATCCAGCCCCTGAGCTCCCATCAGGGAGCGGAGTCCAGGGCTTGCCCCGCTTCAGTGCTCCAGCCAGGAAGCAGGGTCGGGGGCTTGCCCTGCTCTGCGCAGCTCCTGGAAGCAGCGGCATGTCCTCCTTCCGGCTTCTACACGTAGGGGTAGCCAAGGGGCTCTGCACGGTGCCCCCGTCCCAAGCGCCACCTCCGCAATTCCCATTGGCCGGAAAGCGCGGCCAATGGGAGCTGCAGGGGCGGCGCCTGAGGACACGGCAGCGTGCATAGCCACCTGGCTGTACCTCCGTGTAGGAGCTGGAGGGGGGACATGCCGCTGCTTCTGGGAGCTGCTTGAGGTAAGTGCCACCTAGAGCCTGCACCCCGACCCCCTTTTGCATCCCAAACCCCTGTTCCCCTCCCACCCTCTGAACGCCTCGACCTCAACCCGAAGCACCCTCTTGCACCCCCAACCCCTCACTGCACAGCCCGCAGCCCCAGCCAGAGCCCTCACCCCACCCCTGTATCCCAATCCCTGCCCCAGCCCGGAGCCCCCTCCTGCACCCTGAACTCCTCATTTCTGGCCCCACCCCAGAGCATACATGGCCCGCCATACAATTTCCATACCCAGATGTGGCCCTCTGACCAAAAAGTTTGCCCACCCCGGTATAGATGTACACTATGTGACACTTATACCAGTGTATGAATGCAATATGTCAGCTGATACAATATTACAACCTGGCATTTTGGCTTTGCATGTAGTACAAGGAACCATTCGTTGCGATCTAAAAGCTTGCAGCTGCAGTATTTTTTTGGCTATATAACATTTTCTTTTCTTTTCTTTTTTCTCATTTTCCATTACTCTGCCACTAGCAGAATTGAAATACAAAGTAAAAACATGAACAGAGCACGCACTGCTGTTAAGTCAGAGATTCTGACTTACTGAAATACAATATAGTTTTTAAGATACTTGGGGTATGGAACCAACTATTAATAACATACTTGAAATCTTGATGTGGTACCGGTGATAGATCAAGATGCCAGGAGCCATGTTAAAAGTACGGACACTAGATAGTAATATGAAACCTCTAGTACCAAGCCATGGTATTGTTTCAGAATTTAGATTACAAACCATTTAGGAGATTAGTCTCAGATTTCAGTGGGCAGAGCAAATTGCAAGTTATTTTTCCATCCATACTGATTATTTTGTCAGCTTAAACCTCACTGCAGGGAACTTTCTCTGCTTATTGTAAGTAGGGCTGCAGTTCTTACTCAGACACACTGAAGCCAGCTCGGTTTTGCCTGAGAAATGGCTGTGGGATTAAGCCTCAGATGTGTGTAAAATTGTGTGTCCAGACCCACTATGGGACACATTCTGTTGATAGTTTAACTTGGTCAAGATTGTTAATCAGTTTAGTTCACAGCAAGGAAGATTCAGTTAGGTATTAAGAAAAGCTTCCTACTGTAAGGATGGTTAAGCACAGGAACAGGTTACTAGGGAGGTTGTGGAATGCCTCTCATTGGAGTTTTTTAAGAACAGGTTAGACAAACACCTGCCAGGAATAGTCTAGGTATACTTAATCCTCCCTCAGTGCAGGCGAATGGACCAGATGACTTCTTGAGGTTCCCTTCTATGAGATCTAGACCCATTTATATTATTGGTGGAGTTTGTCTCGGTTAGTTTTGCCACTTAACTTAACTTTTACTCATCATGGTGATTTCAAAACGTGACAGTAGCTTTTATACAGCATGAGCTCTTGAAAGTGCGGGACCAGTAGCATTGGCTTGTGTCAGATGCAGTTTGAGCAGGAAATATGCAAGCTTCCCCCGACAGATCCACCAATACACTTCAGTTCTGACATGCAATATTCCCAGCAATTCCAGTTCTGGTCCCTCCTTGAGCAGAGACCAACAGTGGTGTTCAGTTGTAGCAAAGAGAATAGCAATTTTTTGATGTGGACAACATTCTTTGTGGCCTAGAATAGGTGATACAATAAACTCATTTTAACACATAACCCAAGTCAAAATCTGAATGAAAATCTCAAGAGGAGAAAGACTAATGCACCAACTATCAAGTTCAGTTTTTTGTTGAATAAATCAGTACCCAGAACAATCACTGGGCTTATTCTGTAGGTAAATATAACGTTACTCTTGAAGGCGAACTTGACTATTTAATGTCATTTACAGATGTATCACTAATAAAAAGATGTTGTCTTTACAGAAACATAGGAGAAAATATTAAAAATAAGAACATCTCACCTTCAAAACATTCTCATGATCATTAGAAAAAACCTTTCTTGCATACATAGATGGAGGGAAAAGATGGTTAAGTGTCACTAGTATCACTTGACATGTATCGTCTTTAACTTATCTAGCATTATGAGGTATTTTGTATGTATATCTAAATGGGTATCCTTTAAAATAAATTTTTGTGTTTGTGTGTGTGTGTATGTCTAGTGAGTGATTGTCATATCATTTTAAACATTTACAAACTAAGATATGCAGTAGTCATCATACAGCTTGGAAATTCAACATTTTGACTCATTGATTTCCATGTCCAATATGTAACAAAATATGTAAACGATTACTTAGACTTCATTACTTTTATAAAAGGTTCAATTCCTCAACTGCAGTAAAAATATGCGGGAATTGTTTACATAGAAATAATGGCAAAAGTGTTTATTTTTCTCTAGAGTATTTCTTGCCAAGGCAAGAACTCTATTTGATAAGTAGGCTGGACCCCCACTCATCTCTTTAGACCATTTAGAGCATATAGGATTTGTTAGCATGGATTTCATGTCTATCAACCTGTCAGGATGCTTTTGCTTCAGGCCCTAGCTAAATCAGAAGTCCATGTAGGTGGACCAGATATCCCAATATTAAGGGCTTTGTCTTATATAGTCAACTATTACTCGCCACCCTGATTTTTCACACCTGCTATCTGGTCACCCTAAATCCATCTATATTCATAAAGAATGTAAGCACATGCTTAACAAATTCTATCCTACTTTTTATCTATTTTTTTTTTAATTATCAGCATTTTCCAGCCACCAGTAAAGCTCGTAAAAAAAAAAAAACATCGAGGCGGGGAGAGGGATTTCTCAGGTATATTAACAGAAAAATTATTTCACTTTCTCACTTTAATGTTGAACTCTTCCAAGGAGCCCTATTGATAGCTGATACTGTTTAAAGAGGCTTACGGACTAATGATATGGTATCTTAGACTGAATAATAAAGGTAGACATCTGGGGCACCTGTGAAGATAGTGTGATCTTGTTTTAGTACCATATTATAAACAGAAGTAGGACAAGGGGCTCACTTGGTAGAATTATATTTTCTGGCTTGCAGCCCTAGTAATTTGATTTTAGTTCCTTCTTTCATCATGGCAAGAACATACAATTTAAATTTAAAAGCTAGTACCTAAGACGGAAGGTGGGAAGAAACTTTTGGGATGTCGCTTTATACTGTTGTTACATTACCCCTTAAAGGTCATTCAATTAAGATAGAACAGATTTGGGTAATATAACTTTCTCTGAATATTTTTGTCTTTTTGAGTTGTGTGTGCATGGAGGGGAAGGGAGTGGAGCACTGACTATTACATAACACATTTTTTTCAAGTGATCTGGTTTTCCTAAGGATATATACATATATCAACGAGAAAATGAAGTAGCTGTTGAGACTACTGGAGTAGTGTCATTTCCAATTCACTGCAACAAAGTTGGAGACTTCTTTAGAGTGCTTATAAGTTATTGATGTGCAAGTTAACAAGCCACACGCAGGCTAATATGAGGCAGGTGATATAACTGTTCCTTGAAACAAACACAAATACTTTGAAACTGGTGTTAATATGTGGACCAGTCCTGGCATGGATTTGGAGCCACTCTGTAATAATTTATGGATCATGTATATTGATCTGGATATTGGGATCTTTATTGTATGGATACATTGGTTTTGTTTAATACAGGGATGTGGAGGAAAATGGGGAAAATGGCACAAGATAAGCCACTTTTTAGCAAACACTTGAGAGTTTGTTAAGAGACAATGCCAAGACAGGAAAAAGACCCCACAAACAGGAGATCAAAACAACTGTTGCAGGTTTAAAAAGACAGAGACATGGGACTCCACAGGTGGTTTCTAAACAAGTTAGGCCTGCTTACCATCAGAGGAGAGTAAGCCTTTAGGTAGGGTTGCCAACTCTCTAATCGCACAAACCCAAACACCCTTGCCCAGCCCCCTGCCCCGCCCCTTCTCAGAGGCCCTGCCCCCACTCCATCCCCCCTCCCTCTGCCACTTGCTGTCCCGCACCCATTCACTTTCACCAGGCTGGGGCAGGGGGTGGGGTACAAGAGGGGATGTGGGGTATGGCTCTGGGAGGGAGTTTGGGTGTGGGCTCAGGGCTGGGGCAGGGGGTTGGGGTGCGGGAGGGGGTGAGGGGTGCAGGCTCCGGGTGGCACTTATCTTGGGTGGCTCCTGGAAGCGACTGGCATGTCTGGCTCCTAGGTTCAACGGTGACCAGGTGGCTCTGTGTGCTGCCCTTGCCTGCAGGCACCGCCCCCACAGCTCCCATTGGCCACAGTTCCCGGCCAATGGGAGCTGCGGAGTTGGCGCTCGGGGCAGAGCATGGGGGCAGTATGTGGAGACTCCCTGGCCTCCCCTGTGCTTAGGCGCCGGACATGCCGGCCGTTTCCAGGAGCCATGTGGAGTCAGGGCAGGCAGGGAGCCCTGCCTTAGCCCCACTGCACTGCTGACCAGACTTTTGGCCTATTAAAATCTCCTGGATTGCTTTTAATAGTCACCGGGAGATTGAGGCTGATTCCGGTAGTCTCCTGGCCAATCCGGGAGGGTTGGCAACCCTACTTAGGTAAGATAGACATGTGTGTAAACTGTTTATTGTGGAGTAAGAACAAACCATTTAGAGAAAAAAGGGATTTTAAAACGACAAACAATACTTTGTTTTAAGAAAACTTCCCCCACCCCCAATATATATTACTGGTCACAGACACCTGAAGGGAAGAAATGCAGATGTTTGAACTCAATCAGACCTGATGGGTAAGCATGGTTAATGCACAGGGTACCATAGGTCAGGGCTTGCTCTAAGAGAATGGAACAAATCCATCCTGAGATAGTTTAAGGCATGAAACATGACACCTTGGAGTGGGGTGAGGGCTCTGAAAGACCTGAAAGGGAACAGAAATTTATCTATGAGAAACCGTATGCTTAGCTCCCCTTCCTAACCCATTTCTGCGCTTCTGTACCTCACAGAGGTGTTGTGAAGATAAATACATTTAAAATTGCAAGGTGCTCACATAATATGCTGATGGGGGCTATATAAGTACCTTTCAGAGAAGGTAACTTCTTCATGACCCCATTCTGCAATGTTACTCCATGTCCCCATGACTTTCTGAAGGAGACACAGGTGGAACAGGTGACTTCTGTTGAAGATTTCCATTGTGAGACAAAATAGCCTTGTGGCAGGTGCATATGCATATCACCATCCAGGATTTGGTCCTATATATAAATATATACACATGTATATATCTATATGGATATAGGGAAATATATATATATATATATATATATATATATATATATATATATATATATATATATATATTAATAATGCTTGACTTCTGTGAGAAGCTACAGGGTAGGTTTTCATTTAGCAGTGACTCATCTTTCTACCTTTTTTTTTTTTCTTACTGCTTCATCCAAGAAACTCTGACTAAGTCAGCTTTGCCACGTCCCAAGTGTAGCCGGGATTCCTCACAGCTTTTGATGCAAACAGAGACTAGTAATTCTCCTCAGAAATAGCAAGAAATTGCTATTTGTGGGCTCATGCTTTACGCAATGATGACCTTGGCTGAGGCAACCTAAACAGAATGGGCCCCAGTGCATGGAGTCGATGCCATTGTGGTAAATAGAGGCAGGGCCAACAGGGCATGATTTCAACATGCATTGGCAAATGAAACCTGGTTGGGCAGGGGCACTATGCTTGTAAGCTATATTTTCATAATGACAGGCTGGGAACCTGATGACACTATGTCATAGTAAGACAATCCAATTTTGTGTCTCAGCTCCCTTTTTTGTTTAAATACAGTTGCTTTTTACACTACATATATTACAGTTGTTAAAACACATGATAATAAAACACGATGAATGGTAGAGATAGGCTGGAAGGGAAATGACAGATATTTGTCAGCAGCTCTGGATGACACCAGAGCACTTCAGGTTTTGATTGTGGCTTTGTGGCTGATCACATAATGCTTCTGTTTGGGGACATAAACCAGCTGTTACCTGATGGGGGCTAGGAAGAAACTTTCCTTTGGGGCAATTTATTCCACTCTGAGGGCTCTAGTTCTGGCCACTATCAGAGACAAGACACTGGACTAGATGGACCATGGGTCTCATCTGGTATAATAAGTCCTTTGTCTCCCTGTAGTCCCTACTGCCACCCCTCCCACCATTTTTTTATATGAATGTACTAAACAGCCTTCTAAAGGTGGAGTGATATTGGCACCAGATTATGTTCATTTCTCAGGGGGTGGTGCAAACATTGTTTTACCCACAGTTTTGTTGCATGTGGCTTTTTTTTAAGGTTTGTTTTTTCTTTTGGTTTAGGAACATCCTTACACTGATATTCAAATAAAGCCACCAGTTTTGCCAGACTGGGGCTCAAAAAACAAATCCAGAGTCATAGGCACAGATGGAACTGGAGCCAAATGTCCCCAAGGTTTGGAGAGATTCAGGTTTTGTGTTCTGTTTCAGCATGCTGTGGAGTTAGGCCTGAGCCAGGACATTTGTAACCCAAGATTCAGACTCAAACTTTCCCACAGTTCGGAGCAGATGGGTTCAGACCAGGAAAACCATAAAAAAAAAAAATCCACCAAGTTTGTCAGGGTTTCTGCCTGAAACCATAAGTCGAACGAAAACCCAGACCAAGGCAATGTAAAACTCAGTTCAGATGCACCAAAAGGCTAACAACCTTCCGTGAACCTGGCCCAAATTTCAGATTTGTAAGGTTGTCCTGGCTTTGGGTGTCTGTGCAAATTATCCCTAGGTAATGGTAAGGGCACCCAAGGCAGAGCGATTAAGATGTTGATTTTATGCTTTAGAGATGATCACAAGACATGACAAAATCAAATCAAACATACAGAACCCTTCCTCTTGTTGTGCTCTGGTGATAAGCTCCCAGATCTTGGGCTCTTTCTACATGACTTTGGGGAAGTAGCAAGCCTCCTACTGCGACCTGTGTCCTAGTGACTGGCTTTTGGAGCTTGGGCTTTCCACCAGTCGTTGTTTCACTAATCGTGCTCCACTCTATTCTATTCTAGTTCTTATACTACACTCATTAACACTGTATCCAAGTACCTACGAATAGCTTTGATAGCCCTGACTGTTGGACATGGATACTGTGTGCAAAGATCTTGTTTCAAGTGAAGTTAGATTTTACCCAAACTATTCACAAGACAGGGTAGCCATATGTAGAACTCATGGATCTTCCAAATTATTCACTGTAACTTTACTAGGTCTATTCTGGGGTCTGTTAGTGGGTAGTTTTTATCATTGTCCCTCTCCAAATCTATTTACATTATGGTTACTTCACTTGGAACTTACTGTGTGCTCTTTAGCTATTCCATATTGTTTTATAGCAAGAAATATTAACTCAGAAACACACTCAAGGTACATTGTTTATGTTAAGGTCTCTCCCTGATTCTCAGCTTTCTGTCTTCAGGACAGTTTTGTTAAGATGATATTACATCTCCGGGGCCTACTTCGTAGCAGCATTAAAGTTGTGATGAATAAAACAACTGTGGTGAGTCTGCAATAAATTAATTGCTCCATTTTATAGGAACAAGAGAACTAGCAGGAGACTTGAGGCTGAACAGATATATGACTATTACTTGGGATCCATGGTTGAAAGAGTGGGAGGAAAGGAGAAAAAAAGATGCCATAGTGGGTTCAGAAAAAAAGGGAAAGAATTTGAGAAACAAACCTCTGCCCAGAGCATTGTGGTTAATAATAAGCATTTTGGAGTGTCAATTTCCATTTGCCTCAATAAATGGGAAATCTGGAAGTTGCTCTTCAATGTTCAGATTTTAATTTTACAGGGATGTAATGAGCTAGTTGCTATGAGAGAGTGCCATTCTTCTTTACTGGATAGAAACCGAACTGCTCAACTGTGTTTCCTAGGCCCTCTAACTGCTAATGGAGATTCTCCTTAAACTCAAGAGGCAAGTGCCAAAATTTTTGTTTGCTTGTTTTTAAGGTAGACTGAGATCTATCCCTGCTGTGACTGTAAAATTCTACTGACAAATTCAGTCTGGCAGACATGCCTCAGAGCTGTTACGCTTCTGTCCCAGAAATGAGATCCCTGAACCTCAGATGCTCAAGGATAAGTTTTGTCTAAGAGGAGTAGGTAATGAATTGACTGATGTGCAGCACTCCCCTCTACAGGGCAGAATGAGAACTCTTTGTCATGTACCCTATATTGCTCAAAGCCATCTGAGATTCCCCTTTATTTCCAGCACTTTGGACTTTTGCTTTCAGAGCTTTTGGTGAGAGTTTTCTCTCTGGTGCGACAACGAAGTTCAGTGTGGACATGATGTGCAGCATAATGAAAATTTTGAAGATACTAGGTGACCACGTATTTATTACAATAATCTTTCTCTATCATAAGGCCAGAATTTGCCACCTTTACTCACGCTATACAATACCTCACTGTGGAGATAGTCCCATATTCATCAGTGGGACTCCTCTTGGAATGAGGTGGTACTCAACGTGCATCAAGGTAGTACCCTAGCCCTTAGTCTCCAAGTAACCTCAACAGCTGGCCTCTTGTGTCTTGGTATATGCCATTTTTCAGTCATTCCCCCACCCAGAGGGAAAAATGGTATGTTCTGGGAGCGATTGCTGGGTGGAAGTAAATTCTTCAGATGCACAGTAATTGTTTGACAATGCACAGTTTGTTTGCAGAGGGAACAAGCCTGAGTTGTCAGAGGCCATTACTGTGCTGAAGAGAAAAAAATGCAGAAAGAAAGAAACCTTGGCAGGGAATGTCTAGGCAGGACAGTGGTTTCTCTCCGAAATTCCCTGTGTCTGCAATGCCATTAACACTGACTTCGCTTGGGTTGCGCTTGCTTTGTTGTTTTCCAGTACAGTAAGTGGTCCATGCAGGCTGGTTAAAGGGCCCACTGCCCGCTAGTGAACTTCAGCCTCATTCTTTCTTTTTTTAAAATAAGCATGTCCTTCTTCTGCTGTTGCCACTGCCTCTCAGCTACTCCAGGAGAGGTAAGAGAGCAGCTACCCTGTTGTGTGCAAAAATGCCTGCAGGACATAGGGTGACCAGACAGAAAGTGTGAAAAATATGTGACAGGGGGTAGAGGGTAATAGGAGCCTATATAAGAAAAAGACCCAAAAATTGGGACTGTCCCTATGAAATCGGGACATCTGGTCACCCTTGCAGGACAGAACTCTTGGGAGAGCAGGGATAGGAAGGAGGAAGGGGGGGGAAAGGGTTATTAATGTGCCCAGTGTGGCGGGGGGTGGGGGGGGAGATCAAGCAGACTAATAATATTGGAAACTGATAACCCCTTTCTTGCCCTAGCATGCTGGGCAAAGATGGTCTTATGTGGGCAGGGCATGGTTGCTGAACAGATTCCACCGTACAGAGAATGTGAGAGAGAGGGAATTGTAGGTGTACTTTCCCAGAAATCCCATATATGCAAATGAAGGGTCTAATTCTGAGCTGGTGTATGTGTCTTCGCAGGGATTTAAGGTGACGTATGATGCCCCATTACTGTCCTCCACAAGCTAGTCTCATTGCAGACCACAGCCGTGGGAAGCAGACCCTGGGGAACTGTCACTCCCTCCTTCTACACAAGTGACCAGGGTCTGGGCATGGGCAGAGCTTTGGGTCCACTACCCCATGGTGCTGGCCTGCACAGCTGAGTCCATGCATGGGGTGAAAGTAAGCAGTGACAATTTGGTGTCTGCTTTGCTCCCAGGGCAGCCTAACTGTGGGCTGTCCTTTACTCAGGGCAGATTGCAAGGTGCCAGTCTGACCATAAATAAGAGTGAGGGCAGACAGTAAATTACTACAGCTAAGCACATTTCTCAAAATAATTTGTGTTTGGTACATTATTTTGGAAAAGGCTTGTATGAGCTTCTAAGCTCTTTGGGGCTGGGTCCCTCTTTTTGTTGTGTGTTTGTACAAAACCTAACACAATGGGAATCCTGGTCCATGAATAGGGCTCATGGGCCCTACCGCCAAACAAATTAATAAGTTAATAATGGTAATAATTAATAATATGAAAGCTCCCTCTTCTTTAACTGTTGACTTTTCTTCACTTTTTTCATTTTTAAATAGCACCTTTTGGCCAAGGGATAACAGGCCCCAAATTGTACACTCCTTAATAGCTGCTTATTTTTTTGATTAGTTCATATAAAAATATACCCACAAAACCAAAATTGGTGCAGATTCTTAGCAGCTTTTTCAACCCAGCATAAATGATCATTGCCATTGATGATCATCAGCATGCTTTACCCTCAAATACACTTTCATCAGATAGCTCTTCCGTCTGAAGAAGAGCAGACTGAAATTTTTTGAATTTCAAACTTATGAGGAACAACTGTCTCTACATTTTGAATTGTGGTGAAAAAAAACAGGAAACAATAAAAACAAAACGTTACAAATGTTTTGTTGACTGTGTTTTTTCATCCGTTCTCATCTCTACTTTTCAAAAAGCATTGCAAACATTATTACTTAAGCCGTATGATTCCTATTTTGAGGTAGATATGAAATAGTGTCCTCATTTTATTCATGAAAAAATTGAGGCAAGATAAAGGTGAAGTGACTTACCCAAAGTTCTCTTACACTTATGTTTCTGGTTTATATATTTTTAAACATTCGGTGAGCTCATTGGCAAATTGTTTTTCCAGCATCTTGTCCCAAGCCTGGGTTGGGAGTTAGAGGGCGTGTTTGGCACAGTGAATGATGAACTGTGTAATAGACTGATAATAGTCAACTTCTAGTGGTAATTCTGAAAATGTAATGGATGCTAAAACTGAGAAAATTCTTTTCTATTTAGCAACAGATAGATATTAGAATTCAGAGCACTCATAAACAATGCCTGAGAGCAACTACTTAGATTAGGTCTCAGAATTCAGACACCTAATTTGCTATAAAATAGCTAAGATTGGGAAAAGTATTCATGGTACTAGATTGCAAATAAACACATGGGGGCAGAGGCTCAGTTGGTGTAAATTGTCCAAGCTACATCATAATTTACACCAGCTCAGGATCTTCTCAGAGAGAGAAAATGAAGCAACTGTACCTGACTTATTTAATGGAAAACCCTTCAAAATTTTCTTCTGGTTCTTAGCAGTCTTCTTTGGGTGGGATTGTCCTTGCTTTGGGCCAGAACTTACTCAACAATGAGTATACCTTATTTCATAACTAGTCCCCACTGACTTCAACAGGACTACTCCTGGTGTAATGAGGCACTGTTCAACACAAGTCAAGGGGATCACAGCTTCAGCGTTTGTTGGTCACCTTGAACCTTGTGTGATCTGAGTGAAAAAAACCTCCCATCTTTTAGAGTTATACTTGTAAATAATATCCGGTACACTGGGAGTCTTCCTCTTCTCTAGTCTTTAATATTCCCCTCCAAGTGGGAATACATATAGTCTTAGGTGAAGATATCAGCATTGATTTAGCATAAGAAAAGCTCATTCCCCTTCAATTTGAAACTCTTGCATTAGACATAATAACTTTTCTTCTCTTTCACAGAGGGAAGCTCTTACTGCACAGTATCCAAAACGACCCTGTCGAGACATTGGCGGTGGTAAGATTTTAACTATTTTCCTTGGACGTTTTATTTTTTCTCTTTCTAGATGGTGGTTGGAGTGATAATTAGTAAGTTCTGGTATTCACCCAAAAACGTTTCATTGCTGAAAGCATATATATGTGTGTACATATATGCACGCACTCACATATTCTCAGGCTCCCATTTTGGGCAATCAAGAGAAACAAACAAAATAATAAAGCAGACTGCCCCCCCCCGGCCCCCGAGTTTGTGAGCATGTGGTTATAAAAGAGCATATCAAATGGGAATGTTCTCACATTTATATAACACTTTTTATCCCCCAAAAAACTAAACTACCAAACATGTATAGGAATTCACTGCAGTGCTACTGAAGTGGAGTCACATGTGGGGTGGAATGCAGCAGTTTAGGACAGGAAGTGAAGAATACCAAATTTAGTTGAAACTGGAGGATAATTGAAGGAGGTAGAATAGAATGTAATTGACAAAGATGGATTTTTCCCAAGACACCAGGGCTAAAAACTCTCTTTAATTTGCAATATGTTCAATGGAATATTTAAAGGGGTTAGAGACTATGGTGATAGACATTATAGTAATATAGGAAGGGAACACAAGTGGCAAATTGGGACAATTCTATCAGCATCAGATAGGTCTTCAGCTAAAAATCAAAGTGTTTCAGCTTTTGGTCATTTGGTTTTTTGATGAAAGCTCAAATTTTTTTCAGAAAGCAGAGACTTATCATGATTTTTTTGGACTTATTGAAATCTCCATTTTCTGTCAAAAAACAGCCCTAATATTTTACCTGGAACTGGGATAACTGACAGCTGTATAGTAAGCTATGAGCTTGGCATTTATCACAGGTTTCACAGTCTCTCAAATCACTTTTCTACAGTATTCAACAAAGCCTCCAAACAGGTATTTGTTTCAGACAGACTGAATAAGTAAATAAAAGATCTACCTGGAACTAGATAAATGGCCATATTCTGCTTTCAGTTGACTCTGGAGTAACTCCATTGAGTTCAGTGGAGTAATTCTGGGTTTTCCCTGACATCTCAGAGAGCAGACTCTGACCTTCTGTTTTGTTACAGATGGATTACTTGCACTCTTAATTTTCCTTTTTGTTGAAAAAAAGTGTTTTCTTTCTCTTTTATTTAATAGAACTAAGACACTTTTTGAAAACCACTCTCAGCATTAATCTGGCAGCAAGGAAGCATACTGAAGCCTACTTTTGGAGAATAAAATCTGACTAGAGTTTTCCTTCTTTAAAAAAAAAAGTTTCTGTGACATTTGTTAGAAATATTACTAGCAAATGGATCATGTGTTCCATTGCTCGGGAGATGCAATTAGATTTTCTGCAGGTTTGTAAAACAAACTATGGTCTAAGTGTGTTGTCATGGAACCACTGGTCTGATTTCCAGTTAGATACCTCAACTTTTAATTAGGACTCTAGTACTTATTTTGGTGCAACTGTTTTTTCAAATCGCCTAAGGAATTTGGTTCTCAAATTCCCGTTAAAGTTATTGGGAACTGGACAGCCAAATGCTCTAAGTAGAGTTGAAATTCTTTGCAACATAATGTTCAACGGAACTCGTAGGCTAAGAATAAGAAAAATTTGCTTAGTGGAGAAGATTTGAGCATTGAAGGATTTTATCCTCCCAACACCCCTGTAAGGTGAGGAATGGGAAAGTGAGGCATAGAGTAGATTAAATCATAGAATCATGGAATGTAGGACTGGAAGGGACCTCGAGAGATCATCTAGTCCAATCCCCTCCAGTGAGCCAGGACTAAGTATTAACTAGATCATCCCTGACAGGTGTTTGTCTAACTTGTTCTTAAAAACCTCCAGTGACAGATTCCACAACCTCCCTAAGTCATTTGTTCCAGTGCTTAACTACCCCGACAGGAGGTTTTTCCTAATGTCCAACGTAAACCATCCTTGCTGCATTTAAGTCCATTACTTCTTGTCCTGTCCTCAGTGCAGAAGGAGAACAATTTATCGCCCTCCTCTTTATAACAACCTTTTATATACTTGAAGACTGAAAAAATTGGGTTAGTTTAGTTTGCAGAAGAGAAGACTGGGATGGGGGCAACATGATAACAAAGTTTCTTCCTAGGTCATGTTTTCTAGACCTTTCTCTAATTTTTCCACCTCTTTTCCAAAGTGTGGTGCCCAAAACTGGTCACAGTACTCCAATGGAGGCCTTATCAGTAGTTAATTGAGTGGAAGAATTATTTCTTATGTCTTGTTTACCTCACTCCTGCCAGTGCTAATATATCTCAGAATGTTGTTCACTTTTTTTACAACAGTATTACACGGTTTACTCATACTTAAGTTTGTGATCCATTATCACTCCCAGATCCTTTTTCTACAGTGCTCCTTCCCAGCCAGTCATTTTCCATTTTGTATTTGTGCGATTGGTTATTCCTTCCTAAGTGTAGTACTTTGCATATGTCATTATTGAATTCCATCTATTTATTTCCGACCATCTCTCAGTTTGTCATTTGCACAAGGTCTCACAGGGTGTCTGTGGCTAAGATGGAAATGGAGCTTAGGTCTCCAAAATTTCAGTCCAATGCCCTATCCAGCCTTCCTACCCTAAAATGGGATCTGCTGGTCAAAACTCTAAGTAGAGGATAGAAGGAAAAGGATGGTGCAGTAGTTAGTGTAGTACTCAGGATATCTCAGTTCAGTTCTCTGCCCTACTCCTTGAGTGACCTTGGGCAAGTCACTTAGGGTAAAGTTTTCAAAGATGTCTTAGTGTCCCATTTTTAAAAAGTGACTTAGGCACTTAAGTCACTCTGAAAATTGGTCTTATGTTCCTAGATCGCTTAAGCACATTTGAAAATCTTACCCTTATTGTCTCTGTGCATCAGTTCCTATTTGCAGAATGGGGTAATAGCACTTCACTGCTGCAGAGGGGTTTTGCGAGGATAAATGCATTAAAGATCATGAAGTGAGCAGATAATTATGGTAACTGGGGCCCGATAAGCACCAAAGTAGATAGACAGATATCTGGCTCCAGCCAGTGGTACCAAGAGGACTGCTAAATATTACTACCAGTTTGTAATTGAGCATGGCCGGTAGCCCAGAGTCTTCCATATATTTCATGCAAGTCTTTTTTCGTTTCCCATTTGATTTATTATTTTGCTAACACTCCAGTTCCTGTGGGTCTTTAATCTTCACAGATGTCTTCAGTAAGGAAGGGACCCTCACCATGAAACTGGTAAATGTGCTCGAGATTGACACGGTGTTTTCAGATATCGCTGAAACTTTCAACAAGCAGCATGGGGATCACTGGGCCATGAAGAAAGCCATCCAAAGGCTGAAAGAAGTCTCTGGCTGTGCTCCCACTGATAGTCTTGCAGCCTGCATAGAGAATATACAGCAGGAGCCCGGTAAGCAGACAAGGGCTAAGGGTGAACTGAAGCCAATGGTAAAACAGTGATGACCAAATGCTCAGACTGAACTAACTGTGCCCCCCTGCAAGTTGATGTGGGCACAGCATTGTCTGGGCTCTGTAGAGAATCTGTCTAGTCCCCGTGGCTACTAGGAAGGTTAGCAATGAAGAGTCTGCATTTTACAGGAGAGCAGCAGAGATTAACAAGTGTATTAATAAGGATTAGTCCTCCAAAGCTGTGTGTCAGACCATGGGTTACCTTCACTTTCCCCCAAACAACATGTTTCACACCATTCAGGAGGGCTATGTTTCTTGGGGGCTGGAGGGAACGTAGGGAACTGCTTTGCATAAAATAAGAACACTGCACCTAGTTTGATTCATCCTTTCACAAGGTTTCAGATGATCAGGGGGTGAGGGGGGTCACTGTTCCAGGATAGGAGTCACCCCACTTGTGGGTGGAGTTGTATTTACACTGTTTCTTGTTTCTGCTGTCCTCATGAAGTCCAGGAGTGGGACTGAATCCAGGTCTCCCCTGTGGCATGGCAATCCTTAGACAACAGAACAAGCCCTGTTTTGCACTTCCCAGTTATTTAACAAAAGCGTATGATTGATTTGCTAATTCTTGTAAGGCCACTTCCTGGTTTTCTGTCGCAATGTGCAATCAAGATGCGAAGAATTTTGGACACCCTTTCCCACCTACCATGCTTCTAGGTTGGTTCTGCATTGTAGAGGAATAAAAAATTTCCCAGCCAGGTTCAGTGACCTAACAAATCTGTCTCAAGTTCTCCTCCCCTCTTTAGATTTGGCTTTCTAGTGCAGTAACTCTTCACTTGGCAGTAAATCCAAACCTTCCTATGTAATGTTAACCTTCTGAGCCACTGCAGCAAAAAAGAAAAACAATCTAAACAAGGAGCTAAACAAATCCCATATGGAACTAGAAGCACCATGTGTTTGTGATGCCAGTAATAAGAAGAACAATGATGCATCTCATGGAAGATTAGACCAGATTTTCAATACACTTTTTATAAAGGCTCACCCAACACCTGATGGTTTGCATTGAAAGAATGGCAGGTAAAAGACAGAGGATTAAGGGTCAAATTTACTCTGGTGTAACTCCAACGACTTCCCTAGAGGGAATATCAGTGTGTTTGTACTAAGGATGAATTGGTCCACGTGTGTATAAGCAAGTGGCATGGAGGAGCTTGACTTACTACTGGGAAATGGCTCTATTGTACAACACACGCACACACAAAACTCAACCACAGATAAGGAAGTTGGAAAGAACCTAATTTTATGTCATTCCTTTCACAGTCAGTCACTGTGAATAGCTCAGTGGTGCCAAGTGTTTAGGTTTCTAGTGACAAAAGCATTTAGACATCTTTCTTGGACCAAAACCAGAACGAGCTAAATCCCAAGATATACATTGTTTTGTCTTTTAGGTGCCTGCAATGTACAGGTGCACATGGAGGGCTATAGGTTTTCACTCGTTGCAGAAGAAAAAGAAATGCCTGAAAAATTGGAGCCGGCCCAACGGCAGGTAGGGGAGCTGAATCATGCCACGAATGGTGTCATTGCTATGGAAATGAAGCTCCAGGAAATGGTCCGTTCTGTGCTTCAGCGTCAAAGTCAGCTGGAGGAGACAGTGAAAGCTGCAAACCCAGAGTATTTGGACCAAGTACGGCTAGATGTTAATCTGAGAGAGAACTTCCAGAAAGTAAGCCTGGTCAAAGAGCTCTCAAAGCAGTATGGAGAAGATGCCAGCAGGGTGCTGAAGGAAATGGCCCAATTAGCTGGCCTGGCCCTATAAAGGGGCTCCAGAAATAGGGATAGAATTGGAGTTTATGCCCTGCCTTTTATTACCCAAGGATTGTATACATAATGATGAATTAGAGCACATCCTGGTAGTGCAGTCATTATGTGGACAACAAATATGCACTCAGCAAATAGCTTATGGGTAGCCCTAGGTATTAAGTTTGTTCTGCTCAGTCAAGGAACCTCAGCCAGGGCACAAGGATTTGTCCCCAGAGGGCCTTTGACTTCCATCTGGAAAATCACAGATGGACAGAAGGTACCTCCTCCCTTTAATATAGCAATGTCAACACTTGAGTTTTAATGCAGGATTTCAACCCCTACTGTGTCTTTCTGGCTGGAGGCCACCGCTTGATTCCACTTTGTGCAAGGTGAATTCCTGAGTAGCATGTTAAGTCAGCTTTCCAGCTGCTTTGCCGCACCAGAGCAATGCAAAGCAACCAGAACTAGGCTAGAGAGTGTATGTGACTTGTCTAAGACAACCTGTCTGTCACAGTTTGTATTGGAATTCAGTAGAATTCCCACCCTTATTTTCTAGTTCAAAGGAGGCTGCCTCTCGAATCTAAAACAGAGCTAGTGTGCTAAAACCAGGTGTCCAGATTAAGGGTCGGAAGTACCCATTGAAGGTATAGAGATATACTCTACATGGTTTATTATTGTTACAGATAATCATCCGAAATTAAAGGCCCGTATCTTCTGTGCTACTAGTTGCTTCTTTTCCTCCTCTCTCATCTCCTGAAATTCCCAGAGGTGCGCATGCTTCCCACTTTCATTGAGACAGAACCTTGAGGCAGACAGCACATTACTAAAATAGCACGGGAGTGTTGCAAGTTGTTATTGAGATGCATCAGCATAGCGGTACAGGGCCCCAGGACTAGGATCACAGGAGTTGTTACAGATGAGGATTAAACTGCATTGGAAAGGTTGACAAGAGAGGATTTCAGGAGTGCTTCTCTTTAGCTATGAGGTGTATTAACATAGATGTGTGGGATTTGAAGAGCATCAGGAAAACTGCAATGAGTGATGAGGACTGGGACAGCATGGATTGGTATGATGAAGGTCAGGTGTGAGGGGCATTGCCAGACTGAATCGATTAGCACTATATTGGATTATTGACAGCACGATTCCACTACGTCTACAAGAGCACTAAATGAACTCAAACAATGGAAATAGACAACCTGCAAATCTCAGGTGCTTGTCATGAGAGTAATGGGATCTCGGCTGAACCGTCCGCAGGGACGCTAGCCTTTGAAGTGCCTCATGCACACTCAGCTGAGCCTGAGGGGGAAGGAAGGTCAGAATAATTCCATAACACTTTAGATCAGGAGGTCTGTCATTAAAATGGGCCTCTTTGGAGAAGGGACTGTGTGACTGAGGGAGGGTGGGATGGTTTTGCAAGTGCTGGACCTGGCCGGTGGTTGAAAAGCTCATTGAATTTGTCACATTTTTGAGAGACGATGGAGAGAATAGAAACCACAAGTGAAATCCTATCCAGCCTGCTAGAGCTCCACAAATAACAACAAAGGGAGCTCAATCTCTGGGTTTTTAGACTGTCACTTCCATACTGTTGTCTTAAATTTTGTTCTCATTTGCCGCTGCTCATCCCCAAAATACATCAGAGAGCCCCAAGAGACTTATCTTGCCCTTAAATGTCCTCTCACCATTCCTCATCCCATCACACACCTCACTGGGGCAGCTTGCTGCAGATTTCTTTGCTCTCTCAGTGGTGAGCTGCTCTCTGTAAATATCCACCAGACTCTGTCCTGCCAGAAATCCAAACTATTCAGACATTTCCTTTTGGAGTTTCAGGATGCCCATTTGCTAGACGCCGGCTTTTCACAAACTCACCAAAACCCAGCAGAGAAATGCTGATCACTATTATTATTTTCTTGAACCTAAATGCAAGCAAATGCTCCTGCATTCAGATCAAACTGGGCATACATCTCCCTTTCCTTGCCTAAGTCGCAAACTCTCTCTCTCTCTCTCTCTCACTAGTTCTTTTCATTTTGTTTTGAAGGAATTTGGGAAATAAGTACATTGCCACAGCTATTTCCTGCTGCTCTGCTGGTAACATCTTGAAAACTGCAATATATGCCTCTGATAGCCTTACAGGCATGCGTTTTTCAAACAAATGGGCGTTTTCAGTTGTCAGTGGCTCCCAAAGCTCACCTTCTGTATTTGCTTTCTTGGTGTGTTGAGTTCTCTGTGGTCTGTCACTGCCCCTCATGAAGGAAAATAACCCAGATGCTTTACCCCAACAAATCCTTCATTCCCTGATTATCACCGCAAGATAGCTGTGATGACACTGTGTTGTCTGCCAGGGCTGTGTTGCATTGTGTGTGGCTCTTCCTGATGAGGGAGGGGGTGGGTGAGTGTGTTAGTCAACAGGCGGAGAAAAACTGTCTTCTACATACTATGTTTATGATCCTTTTAATAAAATATACATAATGTACACAAAATAAAGCATTAGTTCAGCTAGTTTTTGTGACATTTCCTCTGCGTTTGATGCTATGTTTCAGATGCATTCTCCCATGCCCGACATTTTTAATAATAAGAGCTGAGTGACTGTGCGCAGTGCATTTCATGAAACATATATGGGCTATATTAGTCTTATGTGTCCGGGAATTCTCATATAGGGTTCTTTTGCTATTGTTACACTCAGACACAACACAAACCTCATAATATCTGTGGTTAATTTCGTCCAATGCACTCAGACATGTCAATGTCTATTTGGAAATGTACATTTTGGAACCCACCAGCATTCCTCACCTGCCGCCTTCAGGAGAAGAGGGCTCTCCATCTTGATTCTTTGAATCAAACACATACAACAGGCCAGATTTGGACCGGGGGTAAATTTCTCAACATTCTTTTTTCTAAGAAAAGTTGTTTCATCAAAACCAGAATGGTGTGGAAAAATGTGTCAATTTGCACTGAAGTTTTGATGGGACAGTTTCTCGAGTCCAGGGTGTATGAGAGAGAGAAAGAGGTAGAAAGATCAAAAGCCTGATCTTTTGGAGCTGAAAACAGATGTTTTGACACAATTCCATTTTGCAAAAAACATCAAAAGATTTTATTTTTGTTCAAAAATATATTTTGAAACCTTGAAAGTTGTCGTGAAACAGAATTGTTGTTTTCTAGCCAGGTCTAGTAACTACGGATACAAGTAGTCCCATTAAAGTCAAATGAGTGTGATTGCTTTTCATGAGTAAGTGCTTCTCAATGTGTGTAAGGGCTGTAAAATTTGGCCCATGACAGGAGTGGAGTCAAGTGTTCCTGCCCATTTGTCCTGAAGTATATCACAGGACGGAGCAAGAGGAAGCCTTGCCTGGTGGTTAGGGTGCTAGCCTGGGGCTAAGGAAACCTGTGTTCAATTCCCTACTCTTCTATGCACTTCCTGTGTGGCCTTGGGCAATTCAGTTAGCCTCTGTTTGCTTCAGTTCCCTAGCTGTAAAATGGAGATAACACTTCAAAGGCGTTTGGGGAAGATAAATACATTAACAGTTGTGAGGTGCTCATATGCTATGGTAATAGAGGCTATGCGAATGAGCTAGATGGGCTTTTGGGATTGGAGAACCTCAGAAGATTCAATTCAGTTTGGACAAGTGCCCAAAAATCATTTGCTCACATATACTAAGGAAACCTCTTGGGTCTGCAAAACAAGGATGGAAACCTTCTGAGCTTCCCAGTACTCACTGCTTCTGGTCAAGTTAGGAGTAGGGCATCCTTTCTCACAGTATTATGGTTCTTCTGTTTCTGCTCATGGCCCAAACCTGGGAGAACCAAGGCTGCTGCAAAAATAAAAATAAAAAGATGGGGGTGGGAATCTGATCAACCAGAGTTTTTCAGATCTTGAAAAATAATTTGGCTTGGGATAAAGCTTGGAGTCAGAAGGGGGATTTAAATATCTCAATCCTTGCTGAATCCCTCCCGGTTTCCTCCTTCACATCTGCGGTTACACACTCAGGTTCCAGGGATCACAAGGCTGACCTGAGTCTGAAGCAGAAATGTGAGGCCTCCATTGCTGCTCCATCTTTCTAGGAAAAGGGCACTGCACACAAATATTTGGATCCCTAATTGGCGTCATTAAAGAAGCTGGCCATCTGGAGCCCGCTCAATCTAATTAGTCATCAACGGGGTGGTGTTTCTGTCATAAAAAATCCTCCACTCTTATCCTGTCTTCACACAGAGGCGTTTCCAGGCTCTCTTCTCTGCTTTCATACCGTGGAGAGTGGATGTGCTCCCATTTAATAGCCATCCGCCCTGGAGCTCACAGGCCGGTAACTTGTTACTTGGCAGGGCTGCCAGGCCTGTCTCTGTAAATTTCAGCAGGCTGGAAAGATTGCAGCTACATATGGTAAGGGAGCCAGAAGCATGTGACTTACCCCACCCTCATTTGTAAGTCACTCTGATGTAAGGTTTCCAAACTTCATAACCCTGCAAAAAAGCTAGTGATGGGAAAAGCAGGTGAGCGGAATAAGCAGGGTGAGAAGAAAGGGGGGGGGGGAAACCTGGACAACAAATGAAGAGGGGACCCATGCATTGTAGCTGTTTTGCATGAAAGTTCTGGGTTTTTAGTTATTCACTTTACTTTCCAAAACAGTTTCCCTCTGGTCACCATTTTCCTCCTCGCACTAGAGCTGCTGTTTAACAGAAGTGGAATTAAGTGGATTGAATGAAATATTTTATTTTCACGCCTTTCTGGTATTAGGACAGTAAGTCTATGACTTCCTGCCTCCTGTCCTCTTTAGGTTCCTCTTGGGCTCATACAGTTTCTGCATAGGTGGAATAACCAAATGTAGCCATTCCAGTGCCTTTGTCACAGGCTGAGCTTCATCTTCAGCCCAAGAGGGCTCACACTGGGTTTGCCTCTACTAAACTAATAAATACATAAACCAAAATAAGAACAAACCACAAAAAGTGCTTGATTAAAAATAAATGCTAGGAAAACTTTGAAGGAATGTGGTCGGGGGGTGAGAGACTGCAGCAAATAAATCCTATTTCATCCATCAGCGGTGAAGTAACAATGGAGGAATCAATGGTGAATGGACTTGTAAAGGCTTAGAGGTTTCTCTGAATTTTTCTAAGGATATCTTCTTATGTGTGGTCCTTCCACAATTTCTTGCTCTTACCTCCCCTGGAACACTCCATCTTCCCACCTCTTAGAAGCCCTCCCCGCTTCTTGATGATCTGGCGGCATAGACTACGTCCAGATTCCTTATCCCACTCCTGCCCAGAATACATGACTTCCCAATCTGTAAACAGAAAGATCTCTAGCACACAGTGTAGGTACAATCAGTCAACAGAGAAGGCTCCAGCGTACAATGCAATAAATATTTAGAGGTGGGCCCAAGATCCAAAGTTCTAATCTGAATCCAAACTTGTTCTGTAAAACAGGTGCTTGTCAAACTCAGGGGTTTGGTTTGGTCAAAGACTGGGGACCTGCCACAAAGCTCAGATCCAAATCCAAATTCAGTTGGAGTGTTGGTTCAGACACATCTCAAGTTTTATGATTAATCTTCCTTTATTTTGAGGGGAAAAAACAACTAGTTTCTTCCTGCCAAAGAGGAACTTCAGAGTTCTAGACACAATA
Source organism: Caretta caretta (assembly GCF_965140235.1). NCBI lineage: Eukaryota > Metazoa > Chordata > Testudines > Cheloniidae > Caretta > Caretta caretta. The sequence goes on from NC_134219.1 coordinate 5,236,825, forward strand.
TTAAAAAATATTATTCTGGCTTGGGGGAATAGAGTTTGTATCAGTTTATTAGTCATTATTAATTATTATTATTATTTCACACCACCTCTAACATATAGGAAAAGGCCCATAAAGGCAAGACACCAAAGGAACTTTTCGATTTCATACCCATCTGCACTAAAAATCCCCATCATTTTTGAGTAATAATAAAACAAAGAGCATTTAGGAGCAGCAACAGCAGAAGGCTAATGTAAAGTGATATATTTCAGGCCCAGGGAGTATGGTGTAACTTACTCTTGCCTCTGCCGCTTGTTTATTGTGTTTGTCTGGTTGCCCAGGGAACCAGCTCACGCCGTTTCACTCATTTTATAATGTTCCTGTAAATGTTAGGTAGGGTCAGGATTTATTATACACTGTCAACACCTAAAATGGAACGCGCCGCTTAGCATCGTTTATTTGGCGAGACGCCTCTCCTCACTCCTAAAAAAAAAAAAAGTCTTTCTTATACAGATATATACGTGCATGTGTACCTCTGTAAAAATAAATAAACCCTGTCAGTTTTCCAGAGGAGCCTTCGTCCAGGGAGAATTGATGTCGGGTGGTATAAAGCTTGTGTCAAAGGAACGTCTGAGCTAGACGGCAGGCAGTGACCTGCTATTGGGTGGGATCTCTGACTCACGTTATTTGCAAGAGGTGAATGTTTAGGGGACAGAGGGAAACATGTTTACCAGCAGTGTTTACCCTCCCTCAAAAAAGCAGCACGACCCATCACAGCTGTCGCAAAGGCCTCTGTTGATTCAGGAGATGAGTCATCAGAATTATTAGGGCTGGAACGGGCTGGTTTCCTTTCCTTCATCTGTCCCCCGGCATGACTGAGCAGATTTGATTGCAGACTAGCGGCTGGTGAGGTGAAAATGGGCTTTTTGGGTTGTTGTTTTTGGGTGGTACCAGCCAAGCTGACACATTCCATTTAATTAAGGAGGCTGTTAACCCTTTGAGTGCTAAGGATGAGTGCAGTAGACATCTATACTCCTTACCGAGGTCCTGGCGGTGAGCGTACATGTCTGTAATCCACACCTCTTCTCCTTCTCCCCCAAACTGGAGCCTTACCTTCAGCCCAGCTCCTGCTTCTTCCCTCCCAATGCCCATAGAACAACAAGTCCTCACATCTCTCTGTCTCCTGCAATGAGTACCACACCATCCTCTCACAGACTGGTAGAAAGCTTCATGGCTCTCCACCAGCCTTCCCACACAATGCCAAATGCTAGCTCTGTATCAGCTCCTTCTTGCTATTAGCTCCTGATGCAACTTCCCTTTCCACTACAGAGGGGTTGGGACCTGGCCGCACATGAAGGTAGGTCATGCTGGGAGCACAGGCCAAGGAAGGAGGAGGATCTGTACTGGGGTGAAAGTCAGGAAGGGTGGACTTGCTTCTCTCTACAATCCCAAAATGGCTCTGCCTTTCAGTGATCAGAAGCCTGCTTCTCCTTCTTGGCACAGTGCTCCCACCAATGGCCAGGTCCAAACCTTAAGAAACTAGCCCATGCCCAAAGCACTAAACACCTTGGGATCAGCCATTGCCCTAAGAATTAAGGTACAACAGATGTAGAATCCCAAACAGGTTTAGCAATAGTAAAGGAAAAGACGATACACTAGGCAAAACTAATGGTGACAGCGTACAGCCCTCAGAGAGGAAAATCACATGGGGACATGTGGGCTTCCACTTGAATGGTCAACTGCACGCAGTATAAGCTTTTCTTTCATTAGTGTCAGGGAAGCTGGGCTGCCCAATAAGCATCGGATTGGGGAGTGAACTCAGTCGCTTTTTGTGTGATGCTGCGTCAGATAACTAGTCTGTGCCTCACTTTGCCCATTTGTAAAGCAAGGCTGTGTGAGGTTTCATTAATTCATATTTGCAAAGAGACTTAAGGTCTTTGCACTTACAGTATACTGGTATAGGGTCTTTAATCAAAGTATGTGTGTTTTGTGTGAATATCTGTGTTTATACTGATGATTAGCTCAATGAAATTGTTTATTTGTTTCAAGTGAAACAGGGATTAATAGTTCCCCCCCCGCCCCTTCTTCTTCTCCTCTTTTTTTTCTGATGAACATTTTGTAATGAAAGTGCATGTTGCATTCACAAATATCCATAGCATTTTTTCTTAATTTCCTGTTGAAATTAATGTAATTGATTTGTGTATGTGTATGTGTTCATCACAATAGTAACTCCTCTAGTTAAAGCTGCAGCACACACCCCATATATCGCATTTAAGAAACATTTGTCCTCAACTGTTGGATTAACACAAGAAAATGTGTATTTCCTCTTTTATTAACATAGAAGTTTATTGTTACAGGGAAAATACACGGCAAAGCTCCCTGTTTAATCAGTCTAACATGCAGCACATGTGACAGCAACAGTGGCAGGACTGTGTCAGTGAAATCACAGCTGCTCCTTTTAATTAGCTCCTAATTTGCTCTCTGGTGCTGGCTAATTGGAACAATTTGCCTTCAGAAACCTGTGAGGTCTCAGATGCTAATTGATTTTGTCTTGTTTAATCAGCCCCGCAAGAAACAGACCCTGTTTCACCCACTGTTTCTTACCTTGAGTGCTGGCATTGTGTGATACAGTGGAAAGAAAATACACACACACACATACACTAAACTAACCCAGCCATTCACTGTCCAAAATCAGATTACATCTCCAAGCCAACTCCCTGTATTGAAGGTAAGACTCCACAATTTACTGGTACAGCCCAAGAAAAAGACCTCAGATGACTCTGCAAAATGTTTGTGTATATATATCAAATATAAAAAGGCAATACCTTAAACTCATTGCAGGTCAACGGTGCTCAGAGATGTGGGCTTGTGAGCATTTTTCTTCCTTGTGCTTGGTGGCCAGATACGTTTCAGTGGAAAAATAAGTCATACCTCGCAAGCATAGCAAAAAGAGATGTTTCAGAGTAACAGCCGTGTTAGTCTGTATTCGCAAAAAGAAAAGGTCATAAAACAGGCTATTTAATTTTCTTTTCAAAAACTGTTCAGGTTCTCAATGCTATGATTTAAGGAAGCTCTGTTATTCTATTTCCAAATAATTTATATTATTAATTATTATTATTATTTATTTTATTATTATTTGGTATAGAGAAAGAATGGAAGAGGTAGCTCAAAAATAATGTCACTATTTGGGGATGGAGACTATCTTTAGTGTCTCATATCAAGCTATGAAATATTTTAACATTATTTTAAAACCGTCTGACTGTTGGTAAAAATCATTGGTCAGTGTCACCAGCCTATCAAGTCTGCTTTGCACTGATCCCTTGATACCAAGCAGACTTAACTGACTGTCTCAATCGTCTACTTCAGGATATTTCAGAGAACACCAGTCTGCACCTTCTGTGGTGCAGGGCTGGTGGAGATGCATCAAAATAGCTTGTGACTCAGCCCTTCTGCATCAAACCAGTGTTCCAGGTAGCCTAATATTCTTTCTATGGCAGAGGGTAGCACTGGGAGCTTCAGAAGAAGGTGCAAGAAACTCTGTATAGAACAATTTATGGAATCCATATATTTTTAAGGTCAGGCTTGACAAAGCCCTGGCTGGGATGATTTAGTTGGGGATTGGTCCTGCTTTGAGCAGGGGGTTGGACTAGATGACTTCCTGAGGTCCCTTCCAACCCTGATATTCTATGATTCTGTGATAAGGGAAGTTTCTTCCTGACACTCTAGCCTCTAAGAGAGAAATTTTCAAAGATGCAAAGAGACAGCTGAGAAAGCTCTTTGGTGCATGGGCCATCATTTTAAGTTTTTACAATGCTACCCCTATCCAAATTGTACTACAATTAGTAAAGGTTAGTTAAGTGCACAGCTCTCTTTGAATGTTAATGAGTGTTGGATGTCTAACTCTCCTCTTTGCCTTTAAATATCTCCCACTATGTATATATTTTTTAAAGTTTACCTATTTAATGAATCCTTGGTTACGTCTCTTTGTATTTCCTTTCTTTCCACTTGCATAGACTTGGAGTGCTCCTGTGAAATTACTGATGTTTCTAAGGTTCTTATCATGGCTATATGTGAGTTATTGTAACAAGGACAGGTGTCACCCATCTTTGGTTACAGCTTCGTTGGGCTATTGACCTACCAACAAAAAAGAGCATTTGAAGGATGTGGTGTGCTGTGGCTCTTTCAAGGTGACTTTCCCTGCTATTGCCAATGGGATATTGGGAAATGAAAGCACCTTTGAAACTGGGGCAGGTGAGAAAGAGATAAATGTAACTCCCTTACAACATCCTGAGCACAGACCTTACAAAATGGGAGCTCAGCTAAATCTGAACTGGTATTTGTTCACCATAAACCCATCCCATGTGCTATTTCCAACTAACGTTTTTTTTGCACTATTGGTCAATGGGACTGATCACCATGCGTGTTTCAAGCATCAAGTCCAAAGACTAACGACACTGATTCAATTGTAAATTTCCATTTCCCATTATCAACATAAGAAAAGGAAGCAGATTGTAAGTCTATACAAATTTATAGTTCCATTGTAATATATCTATCATTTTAAACACAGCCCTGTTGCTGACAACTACTGAACTGCCAGGGATAGATTGGTAAAGTACTTAAAAAAGAAAGAGACATTACATAGAACAATATCTCCAAATACATTTAAAGAACCTTTAAAGAACTTTGAAATATATTTCTCAAACTCCTATGTATATTTCAAGTAGGTTGGTTTTTGTTGATGAAGTGAGCTGTAGCTCACAAAAGCTTATGCTCAAATAAATTGGTTAGTCTCTAAGGTGCCACAAGTACTCCTCTCCTTACCTATAATTCCTAATTACCAAGGCTTTTGTGTAAAGAGAGGTCTTCCCCTTTTTAAGCAACCAGCTTTCTCATCCCATGCTGATATCACAATATATGGTTTGTGACATCACCAGGTGTCACAACTATGTAACAGTGGCAGGATTTGTGTGGCATCACTATTGAACGTGCTTTTTAAAAAACATTATAAAACACAAGTCAGTAGATTTAAATAGCTATATAAGAGTTGACTGGGGTTCTCACAAGTCTAGGTTTAGCTGACAGAGCAATTCCGTTGAAAATAGGAGAGGGAAACATGCCCCTTCTTTTATTCTGGAGAATTAAGCTCCAGTGGCCTTCTTCTCAGCTCACACAATGTTGAAACTCACCATGCACACAGTCCCCATCTAACAAGACATGGGAGCCCCATGTAGTCACTTCTTATTAACCTTGCCCAGTGAAACAGAAAATGCTTTTATATTAAACTTACTAACAAGCTGCAGACTGTGTTTCAGCCAATGATGCAGATTAATTTTGTAACAACCAGGGATGTTCTTGCATTTGTTCTTTTTTCTCCACCTTCCTTATTTTTTTTTCTTTAACCATGTGTTTTTTTTCCTCATAAAGACAAGGTCGGTGGAGGTACTAGAGTGGTCCTACATACCTGCAACATGGAATCTCATTCCTGATACCCAGGAGTACTCAAAAGAGCAGAAAATCCATCAAAACCAAATCTCTGTGCAATGCATGAACCACAGCTTCCAAAAGCAGGGGAATGGAGAAGTAAGGGCTTGCAAGTCCGTTGGTGTTAAGAACCAATGAGGCAGAAGAACCAGAGACATGTGAATTGTGAAGACAGATACTTCCTTCCCACTGCCCCACTTTCTACTTTTCCTTCCTCCTCTCTTCTTTACTTGTTGGAGTAATTTAAAGCCCTACGGGTTTTATAATGGCACTCTTAACAAAGTTATGAATGGCAATGTGTGAAGTGGCTGTTAGGAAGCTCTCCTGAACATCCTGTTAGAGCTAAGAAAAGATTAGCAAAAAAACAAAAATGAATCGGATTCAGAATAAATTGAAAAATGCAAAAGGATTACCAAACCCCTAGCCTGAAAAAGCCTCTGATCAGGAGACAGAATTGGGAAGTTTCTGCACAGCCATCATGTCTTGCTGTTTAATCATTGAATGAATTTAAACATCTTTTGTGCTATACAAACACATTTCACACAACCGCACCCAAGCTGTGTATGCAACATACCATAAGTTGGCTTTGATTTATAAACTATTTAACAACTTACTTAATCAAACACCCTTGCACTGTTATTTAAAAAAAACCCAAACAAGTAATATTCAGGTTTTCCATGCACTCTGCAAATGAATGGCCAAACCCCAAACTCTTAACTTAACCCCAATCAAGGCAAAAGTTTGATTTTAAGGAGAGTCAAACACTTAACTTCAGTTAATGAGGCTTTTGCCTGAATAAGGATGGCGTAAACATTGACAAACGCTTGAGGACTTGGTTTGAAAATAGCAGATTTTAGGACAAGGTGAGCTAGGAGCCAGGGTACTAGCTCTTCACCTCTGAAAGTCTTGGTTTAAATTCAGGTTTTAAGCCACAAGCTGTGGTACCTAGCCCTGTGTCCATGTCACAAAATGTTAATATAAGTCAGGGATTGGCAACCTTTGGCACGTGGCCCGCCAGGGTAAGCCCCCTGGCAGGCTGGGCTGGTTTGTTTACCTGCCGTGTCCTCGGGTTCAGCCGATTGTGGCTCCCACTGGCCTTGGTTTGCCGTTCCAGGCCAATGGGGGATGCAGGAAGCAGCGACTAGCACATCCCTCGGCCTGCACCACTTCCCAGAGCCCCCATTGGCCTGGAATGGTGAACCGCAGCCAGTCGGAGCCGTGATCTGCCGAACCTGCAGACACGGCAGGTAAACAAACTGTCCCGGCCTGCTAGGGGGCTTACCCTGGCAGGTTGCGTGCCGAAGGTTGCCAATCCCTGATATAATTTGACACTTTTCATCATGGGAGCTGGTCTCTGTTAAAAAAAATCTAGTTTAAAATTATAAAAGCTGGGGATTCTTTAGGTCCAGATTTAGTTTCATAGTCAGAAGCTGGGGTAACTCATATTTATTCCATCAGCCAGAGACATACCCACCCCTTAGATTAATATCTGGGTATTTGTGGAGTAGTTATATCAAAGAGATGCAATTCGGAATCAAAATCCCAGATCCAAACATCCCCAAAGTATGAGGCCATTGAAATCCAAATCCATTCCATACAGTAAATGGTGTAGACTGAACCAACCCCACTGGATCCAGCATCTTCAAATTTTCAGGTGTTTGAAATCCAGATCCAAACATTATGACTCGTTTATTGATTTCACTAGGTGAATGATGAGGTTCCCCTATCTGAAGTGTCTCTTTCTGCAATTCATTGGCCAAAAAAAAAAAAAAAAAGTGCAGAAAGACATAGTAAAGCGTTTCAATTCCTCTTCCAATTTACCGTGGACAATGCCTTATTTTGAAACCTTTTGCAAGAGGGGAGGAGTGATGTTTAGAGGAAAAAGAACAAACCCAACAGAGCATAGTTGTCTCAATCACAACCTCTTTTCTTACTGGAGAGATGTCTCCTAAACATTTCTATGGTGATAAAGTAACTGACAGAGATTAGGAGATTCTTGAAGGTGACAGAGAGGATTCTGGAGAGGACTGTAATGAAGACTAGACTGATCAAAATGTTGGAATTCCAAGCCAAGCAAGACCCAGTCAAGAGTCCAATTGCAAGGTATTTATAAAACCTCACTCCAATAACCTTGCCCATTTTACCATCATACATTAATTTGGGCTTTTTGGTAATTGCGTTTGATAGTTAATAATGGAAAGTAATCATAGCCACTGCCATTTTCCTCTTGTCCTCCTCCTCACTGTGTGGGATGCTGTCATGCAATTAGCATTATCTCATTAATTAAACAAGTCTGCAATCAAGGGCCTTGCAGGTCTACACTGGAGATAGATTTTTCTTCGTTTTGTCTCAGGAGGCCTGTTTTTGTATTCATAAATATCATAGCTAAAGTTCTAACTTGAGTTCTGAAGCAGGAATAGGCTCATTATGTTGCCGTTTAAATATATGTAGAAAGACATCAGGAGCAGCAAGATACTAGAATACTAGTTGGGTTCTTATAGTTTTGGAGTATACTGCCATTCCTTTTACTTTCTTTCTTCCCCGCCACTTTCCGCCATCATACAGAAACTTAAATTAAGACACAATCTGAACTACCGCTGAATTCATGCTGCACCTTCCTTGTGAAACCAAAATTCCCATTGACTTCAACAGGAGTTTTGGGTTGGTAAGAAATACAGGATCAAGACTACTATATTTAACTTTAGGCACTGCTTCTGTCCCATTCTCACTTATCCCATTGCAAGGAGAAAAGGCTCCTTGATGACTGCTTCTGTCCATCATATGAGCCGTTTACAGCCTGTTGCAGGGTAATGGGCTCTGTATTTTGTCCTTATCCAACTGTCCCTAATGGATATTCTCACCATACTTCAAAGCAATGACTTAGTCCGCACCACTGTCATCATCCATGTCAGACATTCTCATCTCGCTGTGGGGTGAAGGCCTCTTCTGTTTCACTCATACCCATCAATCACTCCCAGCCTCCCTGCAGGATCCTGGCCTCTGTCTCAGCCGACCTACGGGGTAGACTGTGCCATTTTGGGGGGTGTAGAGAGGAACTGCACTTGTAACAATGGCTGGAGGCATTCTATTTGCAGTGGACAGGGGTAAACAAAGCACCTCGGTAAGCGCAAGAGCAGCAGCTCCTAAAGTTCACCCTTTAAAAGGCTGTAGTGTCCACGTCCTCCTGTGCTGGCCCCCGTCATTGCAGAAAGGAGGTAAGGCTATGATAAACAGAATTCATATTCAACAAGCAAGAGTAAGAAGGCTTTGTCCCACAGAGCAGGATGCTGTCCAAGGCACAGAGCTGACTTGGCAGGGAGAACCGGCCAGACAAGTGGCAGCAGAGTTGATATCACAGAACTGGACGATGTAGCTTCACATCAGAGAGAACATAGTGTTGCGGACATGTCTGGATTGGAGCAGTCAGGTGGGAGAGAGCCTGTGAGTAAGAGAGAGCCTGTGAGTAAGAGAGTCTAATGAGACCTGAGAGTGAGTGGGGGTTTAGGCGAGTGGCGGTTGTTTTATGACTAATGGGTCTGAACCTCAGTAAGTGGGACAGTTAATACTTAGAATTGTGGAGTGGGCCAAACTCCTGATACACTGATTGGGTTTTGCTCATTTTATTATGTGTAAATATCATAATAATACTTAGCTCTTATAGAGTGTTTTTTTATCAGCAGATGTCAAAGTACTTTACAAAGAAAGACAGTATCAGTCTCTCTATTTTACAGATGAAGAACCTGAAGTACCAAGAGGTGAAGTGACTTCCATAAGGTCACCCAGCAGGTCAGTGGCCAAGCTGGAAACAGGTCCCAGGTTTCCTGAGTACTCTGCCCACTAGGAAACACTGTCTCCCATATATATGTGTGTGTGTGTGCGTGCTTATCATGTATCTTTTGTTTGTTCCCTTTGTTTGTTCTTTTCCTTGGACTCCTCAATGGTTGTATGTATGTATGTGGGCAGCAGAGAGAAATAGATGCACAACTCTGGATGAGCACTTGAACCATGTTATGATTTATTTTAGGAAAGAACCCCCTAGAACACACTGAACCTGGCCCTTTTTGTTACTATTGGCACCTGACAGAAGGGTTGCAATATATAAAGAATGTTTTTGTCCCACCAAAATCAATGGCTTGTGCTCCCCCTAAAGTATCTGCAGCAGAAATTAACTAGTGTTTGCAGAATTCTCTGGGATTTATGGTAGATTATACAAAACCTGCTTTTTTAAGGCAGTCAAGCAAAAGTCACTGAAAATTCCATCCATGGAAGGCTACCAATATCTTAGTATGTCTATCCCATTTCCAGACCAAGACCACACATTGCGTAAAATCCTGAACACCTTACTCATAGGGCATGGAATTAACTCATGCACAAGGCCTGTGATCAGCAAAAGGCCTATAGACTCAAAGTCTGTTTCAAGGTCCTCTGAACACTTAATAATGGTCCCAACAAAGACCACGGAGTAATTTTGACCACCTATAAGAAAGGACTGATGACTTGGGGTCATTCCGGTGACATCTGTTTTAACAAAATAGTACTGATCCATACACTGTATCACTGCTTTTAGAGAACATTCTGGATGCAAAGGTTGACAGTGTGACAGTTTGAGGATGTATCAAAGTGTGCCTAGTTTTTATAGAATTTGAAATCTTGGTCTGAGATTAAGTTTCCTGGCTGGAATCCAGTTGTGTTCGTTCCTTTTAAAAAAGAAAAGTAAACATTGTGGCTAATTAGACACAAATAAATGTTAAAAACTGTGTTAAATTAATATCAAGGATCTAATTTCACTTATAAAAATATCTATTTATAATAACTGCTGCAGTATACTAGAATAATAGAGCCTGTTGTAAGGTGGTACTGTTGGGGACCATAAATTCATAACACTGTAGCCATCCTTTTTCATTAAGAGTTAAATACACAAAACCAGGTCATTTAGAAATAGGTTTCTTAGGCTGCCATTAAGCTATCAGGTCAGATCCTGAACTGGTGTCAACTAACAAAACTACATTAGTTTCAGGGGAGCTACACTGATAGAGAGCAGCTAAAGATCTGGCCCACTATGTCTGCAGATGATGGAGAAGAACCAAAGGAAGCGTATGACCATTCTTATAATGGATGTTACCTTTAGTCATTAGTAGGCAGTAACACAATGGCATGAGCTAGATATGAAATGAAAAGCCTTAGCCCTAAATTTCATAGTCTCTTAGGGGGTTAAAACCAGGCCCCTAATGTTGCTTTTTTATTTTATTTTCCATTTTATTTAATGTAACAAAAACAGTAGCAATTCCATGTTAACAGTAGGCAAAGGGGTCTGTGTCTTGTTAGCGCTCATTTTGGGGATGCCAAATCTGCATGGGCCATTGTCGTTATTATGGCTTAAAGTTGGCTAAGGTCATCCTGGTTCATCTGTTTTATACATTGGTAGCCTTCTACTTGTTACTTGCCAAACAAACCTTTTTTATTTTTGCACACGTTTATGTTGATTCTGTGGTTTTGAAATTGGATTCTGGCTCCTACAAGCCTGTGTTTCCACGGTAACTACAGGCCTTATCTGCTACTGCTCTTTGGCAGACAGACAACAAGGCCTTTCAGTTTACCTCTCTCTCTCTCTCTCCCCCTTTTATTTTTTACTTTTTTTATTTTATTTTATTTTTTTGGTTTTACTTTTCCTAACTCCTGTCATTTAAAAAATCACATAATTAATTGAGTACATCCTGTGCCACATGGGGTTGCCATGGCTTTGATGTCCCAATAGATCATTTTATAGAGCCTGGGTGCCATTTTAAAAAAAAACACAGCACCAGGCGCCAGGGTAAAGGCTTGTGGAATTTAGCATATCCTACTCCAGGTATGATAAAGAAACCTTGGCACCTTCTGTTTGTTTTTACTAATTTCCTTTCCAAACTGCCTTTTCAATATATAGGAAATACCTCCAGGACTTAAAATTTGTTATTTTCTCTCCAAAGTTAATTCTGTCTCCTCCCCCCCCCCCCCCAAAAAAAAATAAAACCCCAACAACCCAGCTTGAACTGCTTCTTCATTTGGTGGTAAGTTTTTCTTTTTCTTTCCCTAAGTGTGGTCTGATTTAGCATCATGAAGCTTGGAGCTGTTACTGATCTCTGCTACAGCGGAAAAAAAACAACCAAGGGGCTGGGGGGGGGGGGTCCTTGACAGGCTCCATTAAACCTTAAGAACAATAAATGATGTCATCACCTTCTTAAATACAGAAAAAAAATATACAATCATTTAGTTCAGGGAAGGAACGAGTCTGATGGGACAGGTAATCGAGTCTACCCTGAAAGGCACTTCTGCTGGCACAGATGAAGAAGAATCATTCTTTCTCTGTGCTGAGTTTATACTAGTATGTCTCTCAGATAGATAGATAGATAGATAGATAGATAGAAAGAAAAAATATCTATCTATCTATCAAAAACATGTTGATGAACTGTGTGAGAAAAAGGAGTGGAGGAAGAGATAGGTAGAGAAAGGTGAATTCCCTTGTAGAAAAACAATACATTCTTCTAGAGTACTCAACTATTGGGGTAGTACCTCTGTAGTGTTTGGACTATTGCTATAAAATATGGTAGCAACTTTTCAAAAGAGAATTATGGGTTCCTGGAGACAGATATAATATTAATAATCATATTAATAATGTTACATTGCTATAATTTTAAAAGCGAAACATCACTGTGGACACTTTTGTAACAAGAGGCTGATGCAGTATTAAATCCCAATAGAGAGCATCTCTGGTATCTAGAAAGATGGATAGTAGGTCCTACAGAATTTAATAGAAAAGTGGGATCCTTTCTGTAGAATTTTAAAAATCAATCTATGGCATTTCATAGAGGATTATGTCCCTGCCACAGAAGGCTTTTTTAAAAATGATTTCTGTATGATGGATTCATGTTTCACTGCAAGTGAGGGTCTATTCCAAATCCCATTGAAGCAAAGGATACTGGGCAATGATGTTGTCCATAATGGTATTAATGGAATACAATTATCTGTTAAATATAGGGGATATCATTTTCTATTCTCTATTAATTCTCTATTCAATTAGATAGCAAAATATGACATATATAATATGATATTGTATTGGTTCATGCCTGCAGTTAACTATACCTATATATACAAAATGATCTTTATAACATTATGATATGACAGTATTGTAATTAATATTTTATATATCTCCAGAAATCTATGATGCCCTTATTTTCAAAGGTGCAGTATTCTACAGTAATGACCCCATGCACTGTAGATTACAATAGGGCCACTACAATCTTTTGACTGTTTACTGTAAAAAAACCTAGCATTTTTTCCCCATAATGGTATTGATTACTCACTTTTCTTCCCTATCTCTGCCTGCCTCCTTCTCCTCTCCTATCTATTTGCTACTAACTTATTTAACTTTCTGGGTAACCCACCAAACTGCTCTAATCAAGAACATATAGGATGATACATAATCATCTAATTCCAAATTCTCCCAATCTTACTCATACATGTAATAAAATAATACACTAAATAATAACAGTGTATTAATGGGACTTCTCAGGTGAGTAAAATGTACTTGCCTGAGTAAGTGATATAGGCATGGGCTCAATACACACGCAAGAATCCCTTCACCCACCTCTGAAATTCAGCCACTTCTGAATCGTGGGCAGCAGCCAGGCAAACCACTGATGCACAACATGCTGTTCAACAGCAGGGTTAGGTGAACATGGAAGGGAGGATGGTAAACATTTTTAGAGCAAACAAAAAGTGATTGTTAAAGGTTTCCTCCAAAAGAGCCGTCTGGACCCTGCTGGAACAAAAATCTATGCTATCAGGACACACCCTTAATAAAGAGTAGGGATTTCCCACAGTAGCTGGTCAAAATTCCACCTTGCAACCCTACTATCTACAGTGTGCAGGTTGCTTATCTGGCTTTCATCACGTGCTCCAGAGTAGCTACAGTCCATTGAGGCTATCTATGTGTACAGTGCTTTGGGATCTTTCCACTGGGGTAAAAGGCATCATGTAAATGTGAAACGTTGTTATTATCAAGTCATTGCAGTAGGCTGGGTTGTAATATGACATGTTCAGGGCTATGGACTGCCTTCAGGCCTTCTGAAGGCGGTCTGTTCTTAAACACTCTCTATGCCTTTAAGTGTATTTCTTTATGCTATGCAGAGTTTTGAAGAGTCACTTTGAACTTGGGTGATGCAGTGTAGCCAAAAGTATATTAAATAGTAGATGAAGAGCATGCTAACTAGTAGCAAAGGTACTGTAATGAATTCCATGATGGCCTCATACTCATAACACATTTGTTCAATGACGCAACCTGTATTTGGAATCTTTTCCTAGCAGCTTTTGAGTTCTTGAAGCAGGATTTATATTGACATCACCACAAGTTGGCAAAAGTCACCAGGAACGTCTGACCTTAGCTCAGTGGGCTGTCTCATGATCCCACTGAGGTCCATCGAAGTTTTGCTATTGACTTCAATAAAAATGAAGATAATCACCCGAAATGAGCAATTCAGTGATCAGTTAATTGGATCATGATTCGTCCTTATCTTCAGGGCAGAATCTTACATAACTAACTTTCCTCTCGGTTTTCCTCTGGCCTGTCTTGCAACAATAAAGAGATTCTCCTTCCTCTCATCTCCCCACTGTGCTCTGCTCTTTTGTTTGGACCTGTCCACCACAACATTACTGCTTTCCCATCAGGTCCTCCTGTTCCACTCCCCAGACCAGACCAGCACTGATCCCCATCTCCTCCTTTTGCTCTGAAGCATTAGAAGGACTCCCCCTTTTTTCAGTTCATTCTGATCAGTGACTATGAATGGGCACATGGGTGGATGAGGCACCCCCATGACAGTATAAGTAATGAATTTTGTAAGTCAGTGATTGTCAAGGTTCCTCCCCCACTCTGAACTCTAGGGTACAGACTGCATGAAAAACCTCCTAAGCTTATCTTTACCAGCTTAGGTCAAAACTTCCCCAAGGTACAAAATATTCCACCCTTTGTCCTTGGATTGACCGCTACCACCAAACTAATACTGGTTACTGGGGAAGAGCTGTTTGGACGCGTCTTTCCCCCCAAAATACTTCCCAAAACCTTGCACCCCACTTCCTGGACAAGGTTTGGTAAAAAGCCTCACCAATTTTCCTAGGTGACTACAGACCCAGACCCTTGGATCTTAAGAACAATCCTCCCAACACTTGCACCCCCCCTTTTCTGGGAAATGTTGGATAAAAAGCCTCACCAATTTGCATAGGGTGACCACAGACCCAAACCCTTGGATCTGAGAACAATGAAAAAGCATTCAGTTTTCTTACAAGAAGACTTTTAATAAAAATAGTGGTAAATAGAAATAAAGAAATCCCCCCTGTAAAATCAGGATGGTAGATACTTTACAGGGTAATTAGATTCAAAAACATAGAGAACCCCTCTAGGCAAAACCTTAAGTTACAAAAAAGATACACAGACAGAAATAGTTATTCTATTCAGCACAGTTCTTTTCTCAGCCATTTAAAGAAATCATAATCTAACACGTACCTAGCTAGATTACTTACTAAAAGTTCTAAGACTCCATTCCTGGTCTATCCCCAACAAAGACAGACTATAGACAGACCCACAGACCCTTTGTTTCTCTCCCTCCTCCCAGCTTTTGAAAGTATCTTGTCTCCTCATTGGTCATTTTGCTCAGGTGCCAGCGAGGTTACCTTTAGCTTCTTAACCCTTTACAGGTGAGAGGAGCTTTCCCCTGGCCAGGAGGGATTTCAAAGGGGTTTACCCTTCCCTTTATATTTATGACAGTGATACTCAGACCTCAGTGGTTCAGGGGTCAAATTAGCAATCAACATTACTCAAAAGAGACACAGTAATGTGAATTTATTGTTTAATTTACTGTAGTACTATGTATTCATATTTAAACAGTATGACCTGGGAGATATATATATATATCATTCTCACAGCAAAATGACTGACCAAGTATTATAATTGTATCAACTGCATGTGGTTAATAACATAGTAAAAGCATCCTGATTGGTTAATAACTTAGATTGGTTAATAATTAAATCACACAGTGTTTTAATATCACATGCTGCAAAGAGCCACAGGAGACACATTAAAGAGCAGCTTGCATCTCGCAAGCCTCAGTCTGAGTACTGCTGTTGTAGACATTCTGAATGTCCTGGAAATCTTGTAAAAGTCTGGCAAGACTCTGATTTCTTTCTGTTTCCTATGAAAGGCCCAGTCATGTCAAAGGAAGGCTTTTCTAAGGTATTAAGTTTGGAGGATACCAGACACCCAACTTGCACTTTTTCAGATACTAATTGGCAATCTCTCAGAGTTCCAGGATGACTGTCTTCCATAAAATGATAGCTAGTTATCGCTGATGGATCCTCAGGTGGCTAATGAGATCAATCTGAGATCCACAGATCTTGTCACAGTTGGGGCAGATTTTCCCAGTGGAAGGGATGGTTGGCCTAGTATCTGCCAATATTTTGGTGGGATCCAAACATGTAAGCTAGTTTAATACCCACACATCCTTACTGTTTTTAGCCCCTGGTTCAGCTCAATGGAGTAGATAGAATCCCCAGATTGCCTTCACTATGTGGGTTCAGTTTTTCTCTGCTATCGTTCTTTCTTTCTAATGATCTCTTATAGCAAGGAAGCTAGTGCTGTCATTTCTGTACTTGCAAGATACGTTAAGGAATTTATGTCCACAGATCATTTTTTTCTGATTAATCACAATGTTTTCTGAGTATTAATCAACTGAGAAATAACTATTTACTGTAGATGGGCATACCAATTCGGGTAAAATGGCAACCAGCTCAAAACTAAGCCCATATATCAATTTGAATTTCCACTATTTAAAGACTGGAAAAAGTTTGGTGAACACTTTTTTTAAAAAATATATATATTCTTTTGCATCTCCTAATTTCTTCCAAGACAGGAGTTAGAAAAACTGCAATGCCAAGATAGATCTTATTGTCTAGGCATTTCTATCCTTAATGAGACCACAAAGTACTGGAACTCCTGCAAATAAAAGCATTTCCTCACAGATTTCTAGTCTGATTTCCAAACTTTTGGAGGTTTGCCCACCACTGTGTAACCATTTTGGCTTTATTTTAGTAGCATATAAAATATTCTGAGTTACACAGAGCAGGCCCAAGGAAAATCTCAGTGTCCATGCTCACCATGATCTCGTCTAAAATCCATTCAAGTCAACAAGAGTGTACAGATCGTAAGGGTGAGTGGACTTTAGATTAGGCTATAGCCTCTTGAAACACTATTTTAATTGTGCTGAAAATTCAAGCCAAACGTTTGTTTGACCAAAAGAGACAGCAGTGGGAGCAGGACTTGCAATATTGGGGTTCAATTCCAAGCTCTACCACACAGACTTCCCTTATGATCTTGGACAAGTTATTTTTGCTTTAAATTTATTCTGTAAAATGGGGACAGTCATATTTCTTTTCTCCCACCTTTTGTCTTGTCTATTTAGACAGTACACCCTGCTGGCAGTGCTATGAATGTGTGGAGCACCTATTGCAATGTGGTATTGATCTTGGTGAGATCATCAAGGTGCTATTGCTATCCATACTCTACTAACAACTTGGCCTAAATTGATAAACCTTAACAAAATCTGACCCAGATTTGAGTTTGTAACAAAACTTGAAAACAGGCAAGTTTCACATTGTTTTTGTGATTTTGTGACAAACATTGAGCACCAATTCCCCTATGTCTCTTCCAAAGTTTTAACAGGATTGAATGCAACAGTTAATGCCATATGTTGATATCTTAAGGGTAAGTTTATTAAAATAAGTGTGGCGGGTTTTTTGTGATAGTTTCTTAATCTGTAGGACTATTAGGAGACCTGTAACAAATGGAGACCATAGTTGCCAACTTTAATGCGTAAATAAACACCCCAACTTTCACAATAAACCAAAAATCAAGCTAATCCCATTTCAAAACAAGGCAAAAATAAGCCAGTCCCTAAGAACCCCAACTTTCTATGTAACTAGATTCCCCCGGCGTGCAGTCTAGAAGTGTGGTGGGCCCGCTGTGCACCCCTGTGGGCTCACCATGGATTTACATAGTGGCATTATGATTTTTTTGTCTTATTTTCTATCCCTTTCCTAATAGTTACTAGCATTCTGTTAGCGTTTTTGACTGCTGCTGTGCTCTGAGCTGAAGTTTTCAGAAAACTATCCTTGATGATCCCAAGATCTTTTTCTTGATTGGTAACAGCTAAATTAGATCCCACATTATGTGTAGTTGGGATTATTTTTTTGCAATGTGCATTAATTTCTTCCTTCTTATCCCATGACTACTTAGTTTTCTAAGCCTTTTGTGAGGGACCTTGTCAAAGGCTTTCTGAAAAACCAACTATACTATACTGACTGGATCACCCTTATCGAAATGCTTCCTGACACCCTCACGTGATTCTAATAGATTGGTGAATCATGACTTCCCTTTACATTATCCATATGGACTCTTCCTCCAACAAATTGTGTTAATCTATGTGTGGTTTAGTCTTACTCTGGTCTTCTCAATTTCCTCCCCACTGTCATTGCCCTCTGGATGTTTTGGGGAAAATAAAGGAAGTGTTGCTTTTATATATTTTCACTTTGCATGTTGGGTGAGTCATTTGGTGATACTAATTAAAAAAATCATTTCAGTTCTATTTTGAATATCTCTTTTAAAAGAATGTAAGTCGAGAAGAAAATATTAAAATTGCAGAACAAGGGTCTTTCCTACATTTTGGGGGTAGGGAGGGTTGCCATTCATGCTGCACTCATAAGTCTGCAGAATGACAGAATTAATTTTTTTAAAAAGGAAAAGGAAAATACATGGTAAATGCTTAAAAATGAGACAACGAAAAACAGACAGCTTCAGGCACCCAGCTTTAGAATTTTGGGCTGTGTGACATGATAATAAAGGTCACAGAGTCAGAGCAGGGATTAGTCTTTTGCTTGAGTATCATTCTACCTCTATTGAGCTGCCTCTCCTTATGGCCAGAGGTCATGCTCTCTCTTGAGCTCAGGAGTTCACTCAACTGCAGGCAGACAGCTGGTAGGAAATTGGTGGCAACTGTACTGTTATCAGATTCTGTGGTAACTTTAGGCAGAACTGCCCCAGACAGCTGTTAAATAGTCTGCAATCTTCCCCAAAATCAAAAGCCCTCAGGTTCTGCTTTTTCTGAATCTCAGGAAGCTCTGAGGAAACTCTGGAAGGCATTTGGAGATAATACAATAGTCCCGAAGTTTCTCTAATAGCTACCCAGCAACTCTGTTGTTATTCTTCAGCTTATTGAGAGAGACTATCTCCTGCCCATCACGAATGGGCCGACCTCTGCACTTAGCCACTTGGTGAGAGTGGTGAAGAAGATTTGCTCCTGTCCGAACAGGCTAGAAAAGCAAGAAAGATAGCCCTTGAGATTAAAGGAGTAAGCTATATCTCAGGAGTTCTGGGTTTGGTTCTGTCTGGTTTGAGGCAAGTCACTTCATACTTCTGTCCTTTACTTCCCCACCAGTAATATGAGAGATATTGAGGTTCTGCCTCATCTCTTTCGATTTCAAGCTCTTCAGGGCAAAGATTCTCTCTTGTTATGTGGTTGTACAGTGCCTAGCACAGTGGGGCCATGATGTCTGCGGGTCTCTTAAGTGCTACCGAAATACAAATTATATTAACGGCCACAGTGTTGACTATAGCCATGTGAGCAATAACAGCAAAACAAGCTGTACCTTCACAAACCAAAGATTTGAGTTCTAATGCTTTCTCTGAACGTGGTCTCTTGGCTTAGGACCAATTATACCCCACTCTAACAACACCCCTTCTGTAGAACACTGAAAAATCTCATTTTCCCCCGCGTAGTGTGTCCTGAGGGTGGAAGGCTCCATATTTTCTTCCATCAGCAGCAACTATGTAGAACGGCACCATGAATTAAAGCCAGTAAATGCCCCTATTTCCCAGCTCTTGCCTTGAGCCAGACCATACGTATTCATGAATAATTCCCCAATAATTAAATTCTTTGGGTTTTATTCTCGCTCGCAGGAGCAGAGTAATTTTGGTTCCCTTATGAATTAGATTATCCTGAAAGGTTATGATTCAGGCGTTCCCTTTTTCTCAGATGTGACTCTTTCAGACCTTGGGACTGATAGGGCACTGCACAGCATGAGGGCTATGTTTTCTCTGTAAATACAGGCCTACAAAATCTCAACAAGTCAGCCCTTGTGTGCCATGCTGAGAGATTGATGACAAACCACATTATTTTTCCCCTCCATATAACAGCCCACAATTACAACTGTACTCTCTCCAAACACTAGCTTGTTTCTGTCCAAGGTGCAGTACGAGCTCACTCTGATATCTTTGTAAAGAACTGCCTTTAACACTGGGTAACCTTATTTGCAGAAAATGCTTTTTTCCCCCTTTCTCATCCACAGTAAACTATAGGACCTGATTCTGCAACACCTCTGCAGAGCAACCTTTACTCACGAGTGTTGGGAATGCAGATAGTAAGTACTCTTCCGTGTGAATAAAGATTGCAGGATCAAGTCTATAGAGGGGCAAATCTGTCATCCTTCCTCACATGCAGTAGCAGTTTATTTGGTTGTACATGGAAAATCAAACCTTTTCTGCTTAGACCTGCTCAGATTGTGACTCTGTCCTCAGGAGGAGGAAATAGATTAGGAGCTACTCACCTGATTTTCCTCACTGAGAACTAGTGGATCAGGTGGGGCCAGGAGAAGAAGCCTTAGTTGCACCTGCCCCTGCTAATTTCTAGGCATAATTGGCCAGGTGCATGCTCTATGGAAAGGGGTGAAGTAGTTTACTTGTCTCCCTAGAAGAAAGGTGGACAGAGAAGGAATCATGCCCGGGTGAGTCACAATTAATTCTCTGCACTGCTTCGCTGATGGTGCATCTATGTCCCATCCTTTACCATGGGCAGATTGTGACGTTACAACCTTGCCCTCTTTGCATAGTGCCGTTGATTTTCTTAGGCCTTTTCGCAGAGTGGGATTAGCATGGGGTTTTGTTTCTCTCTGCATATGGATTGGTGGCATATCTAAAACACATGCAGCATTTAATATGGCACACATGTTTGCACATTATGGACATGGCATGACAACACGGTTCTGAGCTCCAATAGGATGCTACTAAATAGGATCATAGACTTTAAGGTCAGAAGGGACCATTATGATCGTCTAGGCTGACCTCCTGCGGAATCTTTTTTCATTCAAGTACAAAACGGCAAGGCCAAACAGTTTTGGGTAAAAGGCAACTATTTCCCCAAAGAAAAGGGAAGCAATGCTGTTTTGTTACCCCTGACTCTTTTGACCATCACATCAGCTTGCCTTATTTTTCCAATGCCATTCTCATTGCCCTGACGCAGTATTTGGGTAGAGGTAATCCTATTGCAGCGCTGGAAAGCACTGATTGTTGGATGCTCTGATGACATTTGCAGAAGTACTGCCAGCTTCCAGATAACCGAATTCCCAGACTCAATTGCAAACATCTGAGGAGAGACAGCATCTGAAAGCAACTTTTCTTATTTTAAAATAAAATAATGCACATTGCATCAAACATTCATCAGAGTCTACCCATTTGTCATGAAACTGCTATATGGTGATATAATAAATAATCATGACATCCTGTACTTTGTACAGCACTGAAGATGAATGCCATTTATTTGTAAAAGTTTTCCTTACCCATGTTTACTGTTATCAAATTGAGAGAATTCTTTAAAAAGTCAATTTACTATTTGTTTATTGTGTGGTTTGGATGTTGTCAGTTTCCCCCTCTGCCCCCGGACCCCACCCCATGCACTAGCTCATTTCTTCAGAATTTGGGCTCATGACAACAGTCCAAGGGAATGTTTCTAAATGTTAAAGGTCCTATTTGTATTGATTTTTTTCTTTAAACTGCATGAAAATTTTCTGTTCATGGTAGATTTTTGTAAAAGCCTATTTGAGATTTCCACCTAAATTGTGGAATTTGAACAGACTTGAATAATTTAGATTAGGTGGGGATAAGAACGTAAGCTAGTAGATATTTTATCCAACCCATATCACCACACGTTATTGATGTCTGGCCATCACTAAAAGGTTCCAGTGAGACATATCTTTATATATCAATGTTTAGAGACCACACGGACAACTCCTAAGCCTTTATTGGATATTGGCACATTTGTACAAAGTTTTTATGCATGCTGGCCTCATAGGCATGCATTATATTTATTCACATTCTCTTGAGATATTGCATGGCACAATAGGTGCATCTAGAGGGTATGTAGCTCCAGGAGAGGTGCTCAGGTGCATAAGGGAGCAGTCCAAATTGGCTGTAGAAATTTTAATCTGTGTAGATCTTGGAGACTGAGGTTAAATGATCCAGAAATTTTGCATGCTCAGTCACATCTGAACCAGTACCAGAATATGGACCCTTAATTATTTTGGGTCAACCAGAACCCAAAGTGAAGGTATGTTTTAAGATCTGGGGATCAAAATAAGGATTTACCACCTCCAATATTTCAAATTGGTTCTAATTCTTATGGAAAGGTAGGCCAACTGTTATGCTGGATACCAGAGGCACCATGCACATTTTGAGCAGCTGCAACATATAAGAATTCTATGCTACGCTAGTTACTGTATATGTTTTGTGGTCTGTGGGAGGGGTAGGAATTTCAAAGGTGTTCAGCCATTGAAATTAGTGAGAGCAAGATTAGGCCAATGCACTGAGGTCAGATTTTTAAAGTATTTAGGTATCGCTGCACTCAGTATTGCAGCATCTAATTGATTTAGGTGTCTCAATCTCATTTTCAAAATGACGTCCGCACTGAGGAACCTAAACTCCATTGACTTTCAATGAGACTTGGGCTTCTAAAGAACCTGCGGGCATTTTACGTGCTTTTTAAAATCCCACTCATCACCCATCTATGCCTTTAGGTGCCTGTATACCTTTGAAAATCCCACCCCCTTTTGATCCCTCATTTGATAGAACTCCATTTTTGTACACCTCTTTGAAAAGTCAGTTCCCAGCATTAACCTACACAAGGCCCTGTACTCAAGTTGCATTTGACATAACTGCAGAGGTGACGTGCACAGAAGCGGGACCCTCTGCAGCAAACCCTGCTGAAACACTTTTAAAAAGGAGTAGCACTTGCAGATTTTTTTTAAAAAAATATGTAATGGCCTAATCTACAAGACCATCTGCAGACAGTTTGGGGGGTCTCCAGCAAAGATGACAGGGCTCATGCTGTGACTTAGTGGAGACCACTGAGTTGGGATAGGGAGGTGAAAAGGGAGGGAAGAATCTACATTGTATTTCTTTTTCCTTTTAACAAGAAAGCAATAAAGCAAAAAGCATTTCCTACAGGTAGCCATTAAATCATTCAACACGCAGCTCTCCTGAGACTGGCAAGGTTCCTCTTTCCTTTCCAGAATGGACTTTTACTAACCATTTCTCATCTAATGCTCAGTGTCTTCACCTGGCTCTCCGAGGACTTTTACCAGACTTGCTCCAGCATGACAGCACCACAGCTCTTTCTGAGATGGACTTTGGCCCATGCATAACTTTCAAAGAATTTTTCAATGGGTCCCCAATGACGCCAGCCAAGGGCTCTGTTTTACTTGTGATAATGTGCTAATGCTCCGAGACCTGGCATAAATTTTCTCTACGCATCGTCATTTGTCAAAGTCACAACATGGGGTTGGGGCGGGGGGGGGGGGGGAGCGGGGGGGAGGGAGCAATCTTGGCTTTAGTTTTGTTTTCTCTCCCAGGTGACTTCCCCCTCCCCCACTCTCTGTCTCCTAATCTCTAAAACATCTGATTATACAGAGAGGGTACATAAAAAAAAATAAAGGCTTTAGTTTTTCCCTTCTGTCTCTCTCTGTGTGTATGTCTGTTTGTTCTTAACATTTTTATAATGGAAAATAAGAGTTCATTAAGGGAGCCTTCACCACATTTTGGGTTGGAAAATGCTCCATAAGATTTGGTGAACTGGCACTCATTCCAAGTTAAGGCATCATTTGGACCGATAACATTAGATGGAAAAACACGGTCATATTTGAAGTGGGTCCAATGGTTGGTGTGATTTGTTTTCAATCATCTCTGCAGGAACAATCTAACAGAGCATATCAAAATGTTCACTAAGGCTGGTTAAAAGCAAGAGTGGGGAAGAAATCATATAACCGTTTTCAACGTATTTTGCCTTTGATTTTTCTTATTTCAATTTCTTCCAAATTGCAAATTTTGAAATTTGAAAAATTTCAACTACCTCTGGAAAGGATTGACAACATTTATAGGTGTGTTTTTTCTCAGTATTTTCAATTTGCCCTGTCCCTCTGCCCCATCTGACACCCCGCTCCACAACAAACACACACCATCACCAAATTTTAAATGTCTAACGTTCAATGATATCCAGTGATATCTGTCAGCCTTCTCCAAATTCCTTCTGCAGCCATTGGTGAAAAACAACAGCAATCAGTGCCATTGGTGATTGTGATCTTCCTGATGTTAAACTCAGACGTGCATCTCCTGGGACCACTGAAGACCCACTGCTGCTTTTATAAAAAATGAAAGGAAGGGGAAAGAGGGTATTTGCAGCATAGATCATCATTTTGCAACCTAGGATGGGAATCTCAACCATTTTTTCACACATTGGTTGCTGGACTCCTCAGCCCAAGCCTGATTTCTTCTTTCTATTAAAAGCAGTGCAACCTCAAATGAGCAAGACAAAATTGCTTGCATAATGGAGGTACCCTTCCAATAGAGGTAGAGCACACTGGGACAGATTTTCGGGCTCCTCCTCTCTTACTCATTCTCCCGAATTTTGTGTGCATTTGCCGTGATTGCATGCACACTTATAATTGTGCATACGAATTACCCATGTATGGGCCAGAATCTCAACTGTTCAGAATCAGCATAGCTTCCCTGAAGTTAATACTGTAGATCTCTGCCAATGTACACAATCTGAAGATCTGTCCCTATATATCCATGTCGGCATTTGTGCCAGTGTGTTCAGTCACCTCAAAGATGTGAAATTTATCTGCATGCGGAGCTATACAAATCTAGGCTAATATATTTGTGGATAGGCTCTTAAGGGGGAGGGTTGCCTAAGAGAGATATCTTGTACTGATTTCATCGTGGTTACAAAAAAAGAAAAAAGAGTACATTTCTTGGGCATCTTAATCTTTGGAGTATAGTTGCAATTGTTATAACTGATCTACCGCTGGTTTAGAGGGAGATTTTACTTTGTATGTTAAAACATATTCTCACACATGCACATCACTTATCCAGAGGAAGGACTTACATGCAGTGGATGACATTATCTGATGAACAAATCTTTTAACCTCTTTTAGATGTCAGTTTACTCGCTAATACATGAGAACCAGCGACTGATGTGTGCTGAATTTTAGGTCATATTCTCTCACTGACACAGTATTCTTACAACCATAGATAGGTAGGTAAGCAGATAGATAGATGGATATGAAAGAAAATAATGTTTTTAATATGTTATAGGTTAAGTTACTTATATATTTCATTTGGAAGAAACATGAAATTAGTTTCTGAAGCTTTGTTTTTCTCTAATAAACAGCACAGGCTAGATCCTCAGCTAGTGTCAAATTATGCAAACTGATATAAATTGATGTAAAAAGTGATGCAAAATTGTTGTTAATTGATGCATTGAAGTCAGTGGAGTTGTATCAGTGTTGTCCAAATATAATATCCAACTATTACTCAAGTATTATTATACGTATTTGTTGAAAAACCAGGGTCCAATTCTGCAACCCCTTTCTGTGCAATTAGTCTCCCACGGGTACTAGCTTTTTCCCCCCTACTCATGTTGAGTAGCACTCATTCACACGAGCAGCACAGTTGCCAACTTTCACACGGTAAATCTGCACCCTGACTTTCACAGTAAACCAAAAATCAAGCTAATCCCATTTCAAAACAAGGCCAAAACAAGCCAATCCCTAAGAACCCCAACACTCTATGTGACTAGATCCCCCTGGTGTGCCATCTGGGATTGTAGTGGGCCTGCTGTGCACCTCTGACTCTCTCCCTGCCTGGCTACTGCTTGACCCCCCTTGCCTCTGCTTGCCAGGAGCTGATCAAAAAAAAAAAAGAAGCAACAAGCTACAAGCCAAACAAACAACAACTACAAGCCCAAAACTAGCCAACAAGCAACTCACAAGCCAATTAAGCCAAAACCAAGGTCAATTTCTATGTTTTTTTTCATGGGTTTGGCATGTCCGACGAGCAGTGTCGTTAAAAGCAATGGGATTATTCACATAAAGTGATATTCTACCACTGCTTCTTTGAGTAATACCTTACATTAACCACAGTGAGACCAGTTGCAGAGCAAGGTACTACTCTACATTAGTACGGCTAGCAGAATCCAGCCTGTAAAATCTTGAAGAATGGGGCCCCTAGTCTGTAACACATAAATTTCATTTAAACCATTAATGGATGGGCTTTGCAACATCTGCTGGGAACAACTGGATTTCTATAATGACCGAGAGAAAGCACAGAACCTCAAACTCAGCGAAACCAGGCATTTAACCTCTCCTTTGTTGCATTCTGTCATTTGATATGTAGCTGTTTTGCTTTTAAATATTATATTTAATGCTGATTGGTCTCTCTGCATTGAAGTGGCACAGTTCCTACTTTCAGCTGTTTAACAGGCACCAAAGCTTTATCTTCAATATATCCTAACAGGCTGTATCCTAAATCATGGCATGAAATCGAGCACATTTCTGTGATTGTTCTCTGTGCGTGAGCCACATCAGTTTTGCTGGCAACCCTCCCGACCTCTGGCATCCTTCCTCAGCAGCCTGAAGTCCAATTAGACTTCACCTCAGGTAACTCTTCAAAGGAAAATTCTAATAAATTTAATGTGATGGGCGACATGTCAGGAAAAAAAACAAAAAAAGCCCCCCCAACCCCATTAAGTCTGGTTTTAACCTGCAGTGGAAAACAAGCCATGGGGTATTTCCACAAGATATCTTGGAAACCATACAATGGATGGAGGGTAAATGGATGGGGAGGGGGGAGTTCTTCGCCAAGGTCTGCTTCTAACTGAATGTTCATGGGTTAGGTTTAGTGTTACATACCTCTGCTGACAATTTGCTACACTTGGTATCAGGAAGATTAAGGGGGAAATGTTAAGAGAGGTCCCTTACCTGAGCAGAAGGGCCACATGAGGCTGGAGGGTTTTTTGACAGTTTCCCTTTTCATCAGACCTAATTCTAAGCTCATTTATGCCATTGTAAATCCCACTGACTTCAGTGGAGTTACTTCTGATTTATTGTGGCAGGAAGTGAGATCAGAATTCTAAAAAGGTACTTTCTTTATTTTCTCCTTCCAGGATCTTTGTCATGAAGAACTACAATCCAGGCTAGCTCTCCAGTCCAGCAGAGTTGTGTTCAATACAGGACCAGAGGGACTGGAAAGGAGCAAAGACTGCTTTAACCTACCTGATTCTGGGGCTGGAATTTTACTGGGCTGGTCTCTGACATCAGTTAGAGCCACCACTGGGTGGTTCTAATCTAAGTCCAAATGCCCAGAGCCCTATTCCAGCATCCAGGGATCACGAGACATCTCATAAAAACACTGCACCAAATACAGGGTGTGGGAGAGAGAGATTTCTTTGCCACTCAAAAATCCTTGTACGCAAGAGGAGTCCTCAGGGGACCAGATGTCTGCCAGTTCGATGGATGCTCTGCACTGTTGGAATGGTGCAAAGCAGTTGGTGTGGAGCCAACTATTGAGCCCAAAGAGTTCAATACTCCTCTTGGTCACATCAGTGTACATCAAGAGTCATTGACGCTAATAGGAATTACTCCAGTGTGAAATGAAAATAAACTGGATCTGAAACAGGCCCAGTGTAATGACCATTTAACTAGCTCGTAATTTCATATAAACAGAGATGAAAAGAAATAATTAAACTGGAATTACCCTTAGGAAATTCACGCCTCTGATACCTGATAAAAGCACACATTATATATATATATATATATATATATATATAAAGAGATTAATTTACTCAAACCAATTACATTAATGCACATAATTACCTGTTTATACAACACATTACATTCAATTTTTCTTACAACATATTAGATTTCATGTCAGTTACCACTTCTGAAAAATGTAGTTAGTTTAAAAAAATCCTAGTTTTAATAGTTAACTGTTAAAGCTAATTATAGTAATGTACATCATGTTAATTAATGTACCTATTATTTAGCATAGATTCTGTTTGACGTAATACAAAATAAATAGTTTTACAGTACTTCAGCAGGAAAGGCTGCAAACTCAGGAACCTTGCTAGAGATATATCCTTTTGAATATGGTTGTCAATAAAGATACTGTCTGATATTTCTGGGTAAATACAGCAGAATAAGCTGTTACCCACACTGTGGTTCATTATTTCAGTTCATAGTTGGCCCCTCTGTGTAATTTTTCTTCACAAACTCATATGGAGTTGAGGTAACGATATTTAATGTACCAAAGAGATCCACATTTCAGATTTAAGAGTTCTAAGATTAAGAAGAAATTGTCTAAAACATAATGGATCAAAATTTTGAAAGTGAATCTTAGAACAATTGCTAACTCTGTTTTCTCTTTATTTGAGCTGGTCCTTTTTTGTTCTAATTAGGGAATTTTGATAAAACTTTGACATTTGAAAAAAAATCAGGAAAAATGTGATAAAATGTTCACAATTTTTAAACCTGTTTAGAGCAACTATAGAGGTAGTCAAAATTTCATCCAAAAAATGTTAAAGTTTAAAAAAAAAAGGGGAAAATGTTCATTAACATTCTTGTGAACTTTCCCTTCCCTCTCCCCCCGCAAACTAAATCTTATATTTAGTGCTGCTTTATAACATTTACAATCAGATTTCCAGTTACTAATACTTGTGATTACAAGTTCAGAATATTCTGCAACATTCACGTAAGCACCATTGATTTCAGCTGGGCTTACTCACTTGCCTAAAGTTAAGCACGTGCTTGAGTGCTTTGCTGAATCAGAGCCTATATGAAGATTCCCACTAGTATAACTTACTCAGTACAATATCCACAGAAAAAAGATACATAAGGGACATGATAGAAGCAATTTAAAAAATGAATTAACACTCATGAACAATTGTTTGCAATACTCTCCCAGCTCTCATGTCATTTGTTAGGAACTAGGGTGACCAGATGTCCCGATTTTATAGGGACAGTCCCAATTTTGGGGGTTTTTCTTATATAGGCACTATTACCCTTCACCCTTGTCCTGATTTTTCATACTTGCCCTCTGGTCACCCTATTAGGAACCCAGACACATGAGCCATAATATCCAAAAGGTTTTAGTGATTGTGGGTACCTCAATTTTTAGATGCACAACTGGAGACATCTTAAAAGGCCCTGAGCATCAGAAAATACTGAGGAACCATCTTATGAAAATCAGGCCCCTTTTAGGAGCCTCAAGTGGGATACTCCAAAATTGGGACCATCAAAATCATTATTTTGACAATCTTGGCCAATATCAATAAAAACCATAGGTGCTAATTTACTCATTTCCCATTGATCAGGGAGAAAGATAATTTGATATATCCCTTGATTGTGCATTTCAACATCTTGGAGAACATTTGTTTAAGAAAGAAAGAAAGAAAGAAAGAAAGAAAGAAAGAAAGAAAGAAATTGGTTACATTATATTTAGATTTGGAAGAATTTGTTTTTATTAACATAATTTTCACAAAGTATCAATTCTAGTTTTTAAGCTTTTTTATTTTTATCAATTTAAAATTTCACAGATATTATGGGGGATAGCTAATGAGGGGGCCAGACAATAATTATTTAATGACAGGAGATGCTGAGATTCAATTAATGAAAGGTTTACGGCTGTTAAAATACAAATTGTCAACATTATGTGTCAGAATATACAAAGTAAATATACGTAAATCAAAATCTAATAAATTCTCAAGTAGCATTTTTCTTACTTTTCCCATCTGTAAATGTCTATTATTGATGGAAATACGTTTTCTTAATGGTAAACGTTGATTTCACAGTACACACACAAACCGACATCTACCGATAAAAATCTAATCCTTCCAAGCTTAATTATACAGTAATTTCCCAAGGCATCAGTGATTCCAGACACCCATTTTTGACAAGAAAACAAAATTACCACACAGTTTCTAACATCAATAGTCACCTTTCCTCATGCATAAAGCATATGAGCACATTTTTGGCCAAAGGTATTTGAACAACTGAAAATGGGAAGGAAGAAACATAGACATGTTTTAACTTTCTGACAAACCATCTTGATGAACGGATTCCCAGCACCAGTCAAAGAGTGAGGACAGAAAAATGGTTCCCAGTGGTGCGGACTGAGATCTCCTCAAATAACAGAATGAGTGAGCAAATCAAGGGAACCACAACTTTCCTACTGTGTGGAGAGACCACAAATAATGGAAGATAAACAAATACAAGAAGGAATTATTTGTTTTCCATACACATTTAGTTTGTCAGACATCAATATATTTACAGTTTGGCCTCTTATATCTTCACTAGTATAAGCTTATTTTTTTCCTTAAGAAGCTTGAACTTGGATTTTGCGTCTCAGTCCAGTTTGTAGTGGGTTTTGGCTTTGTTTGAGAGGGGGTTAAAATGAATGTTTGTAAATCAAGCTTTACATCATCTCTATATGGGGGTTTGCCCCAATGTAGCAACACCAGAAACTAAAATCCAAATGCAGGCAAGCACATTTGTGCTAATTTCACAACACAAATATAACTGGGAACATTATTCAGTAGTTTTTAATATTTTAAAACTAAATAAATTAAAATAACAACAAAGGCACCTATCCAAAGCTCTAAGCACCCTACCATCATTAGAAACACAATAAATTCCCAGCAGCATTAAAGCAGTTATTTCACAGGAACTCAGCCAAACAGACAGATACCTACAGAACCTCCTTTGCAGCCCCTATGGTATAGTACATTGTCATCATGAGGTCCTATTTCCTTAAAAACAGAAGCATATATGAGGTGCCATGCTGGAAGAGACCAACTGCCCATCTATTTCATTATCATGTCTGTGGCAATCATTTAGGCTGGAAGCTTTAATTACATGTGGTGTTGAGTACATGTGTAACCCAATGATCAACTTCTGCTATGTATCCCCCTCAGTGCCCAATCCACAGAAGATGAAAGTCTGTTACAGGCCTGAGCTGCAAAGCCTGGTTCTTTAGCAGAAGCTGCACAAACTCATGCTATTAGCTCTGGAGGTCCCCACTTCAATCCCCTGTGTCAGCCATGATGGCTGCCAACACATATGTGACAGGAAACCTACCCCCACAGATGACCCTAAGTGCCTCTGCAGTGTGCCATTTGTGGACACATTCCTTCTTTTAAGTGCTCTCATAAAAGTTATATTAGAATTGGAAAAAGTACAGAGAAGGGCAACAAAAATGACTTGCGGTTTGGAGCAGCTTCCATATGAGGAGAGATTAAAAAGAGTAGGACTTTTCATCTCGGAAAAGAGACGTCTAAGAGGCACAATGATAGAGGTCTATAAAATGGTGAATGATGTGAAGAAAATGAATAAGGAAGTGTTATTTAGTCCTTCACATAACACAAGAACCAGGGGATACCCAATTAAATTAATAGGCAGCAGGTTTAAAACAAACAAAAGGAAGTACTTCTTCATACAACGCACAGTCAACCTGTGGAACTCATTGCCAGGGGGATGTTATGAAGGCCAAAACAATAACAGGGTTCAAAAAAGAATTAGATAAATTAATGGAGGACAGATTTATTAATGGCTATTAACCATGATAGTCAGGAATGCAACTCCCATGCTCTGAGTGTCCCAAGCCTCTGCTTGCCAGAAGCTGGGAGTCGATGAAAGGGGATGGATCACTCAGTGATTGCCTGTTCTGTTCATTCTCTCTGAAATATCTGGCATGAGCATATCAGAAGACAGGATACTGGGCTAGATGGACCATTGGTCTGACCCACTGTGGCCATTTTTATGTTTTTATGTGCTGACAGAACTCTGAGTTTAACATGATTTCCTGGCACATCAGCACAACTCATGCAGTTCCTTAGCTGTGGCAAATTATAGGTTCCCCTCTTTTCTGTTTAGCAGGAAACACGCACAGATGACCCTAAATGCCTGTGCAGAGTGTCACTTGTGGACACATTCCTTCTTCTCTCCCTACCCCCACACAGCTGTTCTGTCAGAACCCTTTGGTTTTAGTGATGGGGATTACAATGAATCATGGGCCCTGTAGGGGGCAGCAAGTGGGAAAATTTCAACCAATTAGCTTTCCAGGGCTCACCAGACTTAACTGACTGGGTCCAGCATGAAACCTGTGATGCTTTTTTGGGGGAGGGGAGATTCTTTCTTGGCATTTTTTTTTTCAGTTCTCAGCTGGCGTTATGGAGAAGAAATATATATATATCTAGTGTATCCGTGCTGTACCAGTAAGTACCTGCCTTGAGAAAGGCAAGTGCTAATACAATAGAAAATACATACAATCAGATAACAAAGCATGTGACCTAGAAAGGGAAAAGACATCTATCTTTGGTACTTATATGGCACCCATCTTCATAAGATCTGAGCACCTCTCAATCTTTAAAAAGAAAAGGAGTACTTGTGGCACCTTAGAGACTAATCTCTAAGGTGCCACAAGTACTCCTTTTCTTTTTGCGAATACAGACTAACACGGCTGCTACTCTGAAACCTGTCACAATCTTCAATGTGTTTAGCCTCATCACACCCCTGTGAGGTAGGGAAGTGCCATTATCTTCATTTTGCATATATCCTCATCTCAGGCACAGAGACATCAAGTGATTTGTAGCAGAGAAGGGTTTCTATTGAACCTGCATCTCCCAGTTCCTAGCCCAACCATCAGGTAACCCTTCCTTTCTTGCATGCATACAGCATGCATATATTGTATACAAATATTATATAAACAGAAAAAGTCAACCTTAGGTACTGGAGATATATACATATCAGCCTGAGTAAAGCCACTTAAATATTAGTTCGTAAAAGTCTTCAAACAGTTAGTAAATCCTGGGCTAGTCTTCAACTCATGTCCCTGAGATAAGAAAGAAAGAAAGAAAGAAAGAAAGAAAGAAAGAAAGAAAGAAAGAAAGAAAGAAGCAATCCTTTTATCCCTCCAGCCACATATGGTAGGTCTATTTCTTTCAGCAGATGTGAATAAAAATAGATATATTTACAATTATAGTTGGTTACAGAATTGAGGATAAACGAACAGAGCAGCCGTTTTCATCAATGCTAATGCCATAATAGTCTGGATTATGCAGTGTGCTCTTGCTGTAATAACATTCGTTTGCTGTCAGCGCTCCTGTGTAAAAACAAATTAGCTGGATGATTAATGAATATCAAAACCAGCATGTGGATACTCCTCTGTGATGCTTCAACCCAGTGTGAAATGGGCTGCCATGAGAGCTGTCTGTACTGTCTGGACATAACTATGTCTCTTCTGCAGATGCTGGGATGGAGAAAGGGGCTTTCTAGCCACATTGTCTTTTACTGCTATTTTTATATGGCATCACGTCTTTTTTTTCCCTTTAAACAAGGTGTGTCAAAACACATGGTTCTACCTGGGCTCCAATCTTGGCACTGGAGTCTAGTGGGCATATTCTTGTGCCCCCATGCAGGCCTATTGCCCTCAATGGACTCCAGACAAGCATAAAAGTCCACTCCTGTGGATCCAATTAAATCCCTTGAGGGCAGCATTGTGGCAACAGGCACTACAGAAAACAGGCAGACAGACAGACAGACAGACATCTAAGCAGGGTTTCTCAAATTTCATTGCACCATGACCTCCTTCTGTCAACAAAAATTACTACACGACCCCGGGAAGGGGGACTGAAGCTCGAGCCCCACTGCCCTGGGTTGAGGGTCCAAAGCTCAAGCCTGCCACCTTCGGGGGGGAGGGGAGAGAAGCGCCAGAATTTGAGGGCTTCAGCCCTGGATGGTGGGGCTTAGACTTAGACTTGCTGGGGCTCGAGGCTGAAGCCAAACACCAGCCCTGGCGACCCCATTAAAATGCCAGAGATTGATTCTGTCACTAAAAACAGTATGGAGCCAGTCTCTTGTCTTTTCTCAAAAAGAAACATGGTCCAGTGATCAGGGACCTAGTCTAGGACTAGGAGATGCAAATTCAGTTCCATACTCTGCCACAGACTTCCTGTGTGACCTTTCGCATGTCACTTAATCTCGCTATGCCTCAGTGCCCCACACATAAAATGGTGATAATAGCACTGCTTTGCCTCACGGGGTGTTATGAGCCCTAATGATGAAGGATAAATATTTTAAAGACTGAGATGTGCTCTGGTCCTATGATGATGGGAGCGATGTAAGCACCTGAGAGAGTTTCAGTAGTCTAAATCCAGATACACTCCCTGGACTTTGCTGGAGCTAATTTGGGTTTTACATCAATGCAAGTGAAATAAAAATCTGTCTATCATAGGACAGAATGTTTTAGGTAGTTCGAAAAGTGGACGGAGTGTGTGTACTCCCTGGTTCTAGTCCTAGCTCTCTCACTGACTTCCTCTGTAACCTAGTAAGTCACTTAACTTCTCTATGCACTAGTTTAAAAACACCTACTGACTTCATAGCATTGTTGTGGGATCTAATTAATGGTGCTTATGGAACAGTATAGAAGAGCAAAATATTTGAATAAATTATTACAATGGTGATATTTTAATGTAGTATATGTGGGATGACTTAATCAATGAAGAAAACAAAATCTGTGCTTCTAATTAGAAAAAATGTCCTAATTTCCAGGACACGTTCAATGGCTGAATAGATAAGAACATAAAAATGGCCTTACTGGGTCAGAGCTGTGGTCCACCTAGACCAGTATCCAGCCTTCTGAAAGTGGCCGGTGCCAGATGCTTCAGAGGAAGTGAACAGAAACAGTAATTTATTGAGTGATCCATTCCATGTTGTCCAGGCCCAGGCTCTAGCAGTCAGAGGTTTAGGGGCATCTAAAGCATGGGGTTGCTTCCCTGAGCATCTTGACGAATAGCCATAAAAGGACCTATCCTCCATGAACTTATCTAATTCTTTTTGAACCTTCTGGCTTTCACAACATCCGTTGGCAACGAGTTCTACAGGTTGACTGTGTGTTGTGTGAAGAAATACTTCCTTGTTTGTTTTAAACCTGCTGCCAATTAATTTCATTGGGTGACCCCCGGTTCTTGTGTTATGTGAAGGACTAAATAACACTTCCTTATTCACTTTCTCCACACCATTCATGATTTTTATAGATCTCTATCATATCCCCTCTTAGTCATCTCTTTTCCACACTGAAAAATCCTACTCTTTTAAATCTCTCCTCATAGGGAAGCTATTCCCTACCCCTAATCAGTGTTGTTGTCCTTCTCTGTACTTTTTCCAATTGAAATATATCTTTTTGGAGATGAAGCAACTAAAACAACACACAGTATTCAAGGTGTGGGTGCACCATGGATTTATTTAGAGGCATTATGATAGTTTCTGTCTTATTATCTATGGTTCCTAACTTTCTGTTAGGTTTTTTTTGTTGTTTTTTTTTTACTGTCATTACATATTGAGCAGACGTTTTCAGAGAACTATCACAATGATTCCAAGACCTCTTTCTTGAGTGGTAACAGCTAATTTAGGCCCCATCATTTTGTATGTGTAGTTGGGATTATGTTTTCCAGTGTGCTGTGCATTTATCGACTTTATAAATAATTGTAGTCTGTTTTGGACTTAACTCTCTTCTTCAGTAATATTTTATCATCTGCAAACTTTGCTACCTCACTGTGTACCCCTTTTTCCAGATCATTTATGAATATGTTGAACAGCACATGTCCCAGTACAGATCCATCCATGACCCCTCTATTTTCCTCTCTCTACTGTGAAAACTGACCATTTATTCGCACTCTTTGTTTCCTATCCTTTAACCTGTTACTGATCCATGAGAGGACCTTCCTTCTATTCCCATGACTGCTTACTTTGCTCAAGAGCCTTTGGTGCGGAACCTTGTCAAAGGCTTTCTGAAAGTCCAAGTACACGATGTCCACTGGATCACCTTTGTCCACGTATTTTGGTACCCTCAAAGAATTCTAACTGATTGGTGAGGCACGATTTCCCTTTACAAAAGCCGTCTTGATTCTTGTCCAACATATCTTGTTCATCTATGTGACTGATAACTCTGTTCTTTTGACAGGTTTCAGAGGAACAGCCGTGTTAGTCTGTATTCGCAAAAAGAAAAGGAGTACTTGTGGCACCTTAGAGACTAACCAATTTATTTGAGCATGAGCTTTCGTGAGCTACAGCTCACTTCACGGTAAACATCTGATGAAGTGAGCTGTAGCTCACGAAAGCTCATGCTCAAATAAATTGGTTAGTCTCTAAGGTGCCACAAGTACTCCTTTTCTTTCTGTTCTTTTGCTATAGTTTCAATCAATTTGCCATGTATTTAAATTACGCTTACCAGCCTGTAATTGCCAAGATCACTTCTGAAGCCTTACCTGGTGCACAGGCTGATTTAAGCAATAGGTTACATACCACAATTAATAGTTCTGCAATGCCATATCTGAGTTCTTTTGGAACTCTTGGTGAATATCATCTTGTCCTGGTGACTTATTACTATTTAGTTTATCAGTTTGAGGTGTCAGCAGAGGAGGCTTTGGAACAATAAGGACAGGTCTTCACATTCATCACCTAAAAAGAATGACTCAGGTGTGGGAATCTCCCTCATATCCTCTGCAGTGAAGACCAAGACAAAGATTAGCTTCTCCACAACGGCCTTGTATCTCTTTAGTGTTCCTTTAGCATCTTGATCGTCCAGAGGCTCCAATGATTGTTTGGCAGGCTTCCTGCTTCTGATGTATTTCAAAAAATGTTTACTATTAGTTTTTGTGCCTTTTGCTAGTTGCTCTTCAAATTCTTTTTTGGTCTGCCTGATTATACTTTTACACATAACTTGTGACAGTTTCCTTTCCCTTCTCTTCAGCAGGATCTTACTTCCAATTTTTAAAGGATGTCTTTGTGTCTAACCACCTCTTTCACTCTGTTGTTTAGCCATGGTTATATTTTTTTTTAATGTCAGGTATACATGTAGTTTGAACCTCTATTATGATGTTTTTAAAAAGTTGCCAGGCAGCTTGCAGGTATTTCACTCTTGTGACTGTTCCTTTTAATTTCTATTTAACCAGCCTCCTCATTGTTTGTTTAGTTCCCTTTTCTGAAGGTAAATGTTACTGTGATGAGGTTATTTTTTTATTTCCCCCCCCCCCCCAATGATGTTAAACTTAATTACATTATGGTCACTATTAGTAAGTGGTTCAACTATACTGACCTTTTGGATCAGATCCTGAATTCCAGTTAGGACTAAACCAAGAATTGCTTCACCCCTTGTGGGTTTCAGCACTGTCTGGTCCATGAAGAAATCATTGATGGTGTCCAGAAATTTTATCTTTGCATCCTTTTGTGTCTCTTGTGTTAGTGGGAGCTTGGGAGAAGGCAGCATGTTTGTGCTGAACTTTCAGTTGTGTCATAAAGTGCACATGAATAAGACCAATGTGTGTTTTCTTTATTAATGAAATACCCCTAAAAAGCTTACAGCCAAGAAGAAAGAAAGCAGGCGTGTGTTCTGTTGCTCTTTTGACGCGTTTTTCCCCCTTTATTGTATTTTCTTTTTTAAACATCTACCTTTTTTACTACTTCCTAGATCACATACCTGAACGGAATCAGAGCGAAATCTGACCACAGAGAACTGGCATCTGTCATCAAAATATACCTCCAGAGATCTTGTGTTTGTTTTTCTTACTGTACATATGTGGTCTGCAGCATTGTGGGTACTTTTTAACCTTTTTGTGTGAAACATCCACCTCTCTGTTTCATGAGTGCTTTAGATGGTTCTGTGCAATGCCATCCAGTCATACACAAGTTATAAACGTAGTGTGTTTCATTTTCCTGTAGCACTTGATTTAGACTTTTCACATACGGTCAACGAAGCAAAAGAAATTCATGTAAATGCCAGCTGACTGCATTTCTCAGTTAAGGAAATGCTTTTATTTTAGAGAATATCTTCACCATTGAAATCTTGCACATTTTTATATTGGTATAAAAATTGTTTCCAGTATGTATATTCATGAATAAGGCATACTCATGTGAATAAAGATTGCAGGATCTGGCCCATGAGACCTCAAATAATTAAAATGGAAAGAAATTAGAAAACTATCTTTGCTTTTCACCAAGGTTTGCTGTTTGTTTACTTTTTTTACACTCATCAGCCCTGGCTTGCTTCACTTTTATATAGTCATTTTCATTCACAGGTTCTCCTGCACTAGCTCATTCTTACTGTCTGTCATTTTATAATGTTCCAGAGGAATGCTTTATATTAAAAAAAAACAAAAAATATTCTTTTCACAGACATTAAAAAAGGATGGTTTCTAATTATAAGTTTGTAAAACCCTTTTAATGTTATTATATTACTAGTTTCCAGTAGCACTCACAATGTGAGTGTTAGGTGCTGTACAAACATAAAGGAAGGCATGGCCACTGCCCCAACGGGTTTACACTCTCTTTTTAACAAAGCCTAAATGTCAAGTTTTAAAACTATTTGTGTGTCCCTTTGAACCTGGGGACTAACACTGTTTGATTCTGGTTCTAACAGTTAAGACTATAGCACAGCAATGGGATAGTCTAACTTCCCCTCTGAAGTGCTAGTTCAAATTTGGTTTAAGTCGATAGTGTCAGGCAGTCATTACTGGGCCAGAGGCACAACTGGTGTAAATCAGCCTAGGTCCACTGAAGTCAAAGGAGTTATGCTGATTTACACCAGCAGAAGATTTGGCTCATTAAATTTGGAAGGCTTCTCAGTGGCCTATTTGAAAGGAGCTGATGGTTTCTATCCTGGTCCTAACGTACAAGGATCTACATTTCTGTTGGCACTAATTGGCAACCTTGGAAGACCCAGTAGAGAGGTCTACTGAATGGGCTACATAGATTGAAATACCTCCCCATCTCTGGAAAAGACCTCTCCAGGTCAAGATTGAGATACACTCATGCTCAGGGCAAGGGAAGTGTTTATTGTTGCTATCCCTACTGTATGTATTCTGTGGCTACACAGAGGATTTCAGTTTCGGAGACTGTCAGTCTAAGAACCATTCACTACCTTAAAATTTACTCTGAAAAATAAAGCTAGTAGGATATATTCTATTTCACAAGACTGTTGCAATAAAAATGAAAAGAACATATCTGACTGAGGGCTTCTTCCCTTTCGGTACATGTGTGTTCGTTTTGTTTTTAGTTACAATGACAGCCGCAGCAGCAGTCAGAGGCAATGACAAAATAATGAAGAGAAATCAATTTGAGTCGTGCCGATGGGCAGACAACCAGGCTTGTTGGGAACAGAGTGGGAATTTGAGAAATCTCAAGGCATTGAGAAATTTGTTTTCCATCCCTTTTCCTGCAAAGTGCCGTTTTACTCTAAACGTCTGCTCCAGGATCTCAGCTGCATGCCATAGCTCTGCCCCAAGCAGAGGCTCCGGATAGGCTTTGCACAAAATTGTTATAAGACATGCAGATTGTGCTTTTGCCTTCTGATTGCCATTGGTGAGCATTAATCTAAACTTCCCCTTTAAGGAACATCAGCCAGAAGTGTCTTGTGCTTCAGGTTTTTAGCATTTATGGGGTTAATTTGTGTGTGTGTGTGTGTGTGTGTGTGTGTGTAGAGAGAAGTAGTTATATAATATAAAAAGGCCCTTTCTCATATCCCCACAGTGTGCAACAGGACTCCACATATAGCACACCAAAAAAATAAAAAAATAAAAAGTCCAAACGCTGCCAAAATCTACATTTTCATTTGGCGAACTAGTTAAATCTATTCATAATCTGGTGCCT
Source organism: Caretta caretta (assembly GCF_965140235.1). Classification (NCBI taxonomy): domain Eukaryota; kingdom Metazoa; phylum Chordata; order Testudines; family Cheloniidae; genus Caretta; species Caretta caretta. The sequence goes on from NC_134219.1 coordinate 5,276,164, forward strand.
GAATCAAGTTTCAGACCAGACTAGACTGACTTGGCTCCTGGTTTTTGTTGCTCAACCTGTCTCTGACTGAATTTAGCTATGATGTTACATCTTTAGCTGTAGAAATTTCTAATAATGGTAGCCTGTTTTCTTTTGCCACTGGAGGCTATATAGACCAAGCTCCAGCATTTCCGTGTTGAGGTCCAATTGGAGCCAGTTTTGAACTCTTTTTTTTTTTTTTAAAGAAGCCCTCCTTGTTGGTTTTGACTGTTTTCTTTCTTTCTTACTTTCTTTCTTTCTTTTGTTTAATGTTCACTCTCATGGCTTTTCAGAAAGCAGCATTAAACAGAAAATGCACAGTAAAAATGACCGGTGTCAAAAATACACAAGTGATGAGGCCCTGGCGAACTTTCTCAACACAGTATTAAAAAGTCACCAGCTTCAGTGTTTGCTTCATGCTGAGGAACGCCCTTCCCACCCCGGTGCTGCTGCTGATAAAACATATCAGCTGCAAGTTAGGGGTACCACGGTGATTGTTGTGGTGTCATCTGTTGCTTAGGAGATTGTAGTATAGAATTCTTTTTGGGTCGTGGGGAAATGAAGCAGAGCTGAAACCTAAGAAACTCATCTCCTGGCACAAAACACAGGCCCTCCACTAAGAACAAACAAACTATGAATGCTGGCAAAAGGAACAGGAGGACTTGTGGCACCTTAGAGACGAACAAATTTATTTGAGCATCAGCTTTCGTAAGCTACAGCTCACTTGATGCATCCGATGAAGTATCTTTTTGTATCTTTTTGCGGATACAGACTAATATGGCTGCTACTCTGAAACCTATGAATATGGGGCAATCTGCACCCTTAAGGTAGTCAAAACCTAGGTTTAGGATCACATCTGTATAGCTCCAGCAACACACAGTTCACATTCCCTCCATGGCTCTCTCCTGGCAATTTAATATAATAGTGTGAAATGACGAAGGATACACAATAAAAGATAAACATTTAATGGATGGAAAGAAATATGAAATTTGGGGCCAGTGAGAGTCACTGGAACAATGCCAATTGGTATCATCTGAGGATCTGACCCCAAAATGAAACATCTTGTTGATAGTCTTTTCACAAAGCCCAGAAAGTGCTTGATTAAAGCTTTATTTCAGGGATGAGAGACATAAGGAGGATACACACTGCCAAGGGGGATACACACTGCCAGTTGCTGAAGTTTTAATGTAGTGAGAGAATCCTGCATACATGCAGTATAAGCCCTTGATGAGAACTCTAATATCATGGAACCATCTCATCCTGGCTCCTCTCTGAGACTTTGGAAGATCTACAGCTGAGACTTCCCACAGAGAATCCATTCCAGGTTTTATATAAGACCCAGCGTACACTGAGACAAGACATTTTTGTCCTTTTATATAGTTCTAGGAAGGCCACAAGAAATGTTGGGTATAGCAACAGCCCTGGGTACAGAATTAAAGAACATGAACCACATTCTTATCTTAATTTCACTGTTGTAAATAGAAAGTAACTCTATTGGCTTTTGTAGAGTTACACAAATTTACACCGGTGTAACCCAGAAAGGAATTTGGTCCATGAAGTGTATGATGTAGCCAGATGACTCTCAGCAGTCCAGGAAGGAGTGGAATCTAGAATATGGGAATCTAAAAGAAATAGAAGAAAGATTTTTTCCCCCAAGTAAAGTCATATATTTCACTTGTATGGCAAGCCAGGTAATGAGAATGGATTTGGGCAATGTGACCATATAAGTTGATTTTACAGAATTTTATCAAGGAAATCTCTCTCCATCTTTTTTGTTTGTTGGTTCCTTATGAGATTTTATAGCTGTGCACCTTAGAATAGGATATATAGAATATCAGGGTTGGAAGGGACCTCATGAGGTCATCTAGTCCAACCGCCTGCTCAAAGCAGGACCAGTCCCCAACCTTGGCATATCTGATGGTCTACCCCAAAATCCAGGTGGTAGGAAGGGCAACGTGATGGAGTGAAGCCAGTTTTTAATGGTGAAAAACACAGATTACAATGAATCAAAGAAATCACCCTGAGGCAAAGAGCCAATAGGAACAAGGCAATATTGGAGTAGGGATGCTTTTATTGATATCCAAGCAGTAGGAATGGCACAATTCGTGTTGATTGATACCATTTGTCCATAGAGGGATTTGGGGGAGGGAAGCAAAATGAATTTAAACAACACCCCCCAAATCAAGAGAGCTACTTAATTTGAATATGCCAACAAACATTTAAGAAGGGCCTGAGAGGGATGTGAACTGGCGTTTTTTCAGAAGCTACAGAAGATCACAAGCTCTCACTGGAGGAATCCTTCCTCAGTCTCTGGACTGTAGCATGACGAGAGGAAGTGGAGAAAAAAGAATCAAGGTTTCAGGCAGACCTAATTATGTGTGACACTAGGGGCAAGTCTACACTACCGTACTACACTGATGCCCTGGTGAAGACATGCTATGCCGATGGGAGAGTAATTAAGTAATTAAGCTCCTGTCAGCTTAATTACTTAACCTTGGTGAGAAGCAGAAGCTATATCAGCGGGAGAGTGTCTCCTGATGCCATAGCACCGGTGCGGACTGCATGAAACTTACATCGCTTGGGGTGGGGAGGGTTTTTCACACCCTGAGCAACGTAAGTTAAATCAACTGAGGCTGTAGTGTAGAACTGCCCGAAGGCTCAGGAACACGTGCTGGAGCAGCGTGTGACTCTGCAAACACAGGCCTCTTGGCATGTAACACTGGTCACTACGCACACTCCGTAAAGATCTTTATTCTACAGCTCTGCCTGCGTCACTTATTGCTAGCAAAACATCGGTGCGACTGTGCTCTCTAGAGAATGGTAGGGACCTTTATACAAAGTACGGTTCCCAGAAATATCATTTTTAAAGAGGTCACAGGCTTTTTTTCACCCCATGCTTCTGACATGATGATCTGGAAGGATCTTACTTGTTAAACCAGTTACCCTTGAATAATGGGTACTTCAATCTAACAGCCCAAGTACCTATGGCTGTCTAGTACATTACACTCCTCTGACCATGAACTCTATTTTGTAGACCAGCTGGCAAGAAAAGGAGTTGGGGAAGACTTAAGAAACAGCCTCCTTCCCCCTGGGAGACCAAATGCCAAGTCTCCATGACACACCTTCCTCCCACTTGTTTGTGGGAGCCTTGAGGTTATTTCCCCAACTGGGGGTGTTTGAGGAGCCATCCCACATGAAAGCAAGAAGCAGCGTGCCACCAGCCCACAGGGCCTGTCTGCTCTCATGCTGTTGACACAACATGATGTTGATCAAGGGGACAAGGAGGGCACACAGTCCAAAGCTAATTTGGACTATTTAGAGCAAATGTAATCTAAATAAGAAGCCAGGATTTGGGTTTGGCTGGGGGTGCTCCATCTTGCCAAGTTTGGGTGGGTTTGCATTAAACTGAGCTTTTTTTTTTTTTTCTGCCCAACCCCAATCATTACATTCTGGCATAGAAAATTAAGCTACCACACCTTTAATGAACTTAATTTCCTTATTCTGACAGAGTTCCTATTTCCAGTGATTCACTCTTTACTTCTTACACACTTCTTCTGTAAGGGTTAGTTGTTATTTTTTTGCCAGACAGGTCTCAGTGGCCAAGCACTGGACTTAACCTTTTCCTCCCTCATTAGCTTGTTGAAACACGCTAAATAATAAAAGACAGCGTTTTACAGAAGGGAGTCTGGCAACATTTTCAATCTGCAGGCACTGTAGTAAAGAAAGAACGTTCTCAGAGACCTCTCCCTCCTCTCAGACTCATAGATCCCATCTGCTTGGGTCTCCAAATATGTCACCCTGCAGACCACCAGAAAGCATACTGCAGAGCAATGAGGAACCATAGATCACTGCTGGAAATCTTTAAGGACAAAGTTGCGTCCTGCTCTATAAAAGTGTAGGACAGAGGTTTCCCATTGAGTAAGGTACTATGCCGTGCAAATAACAGTGGCACAATTTGACTCTGAGAGATTGTGTCATTGGCCCCCACCCTCCCATTCATTGTCACATGCACCATCTGCCCCCCCCATTCGTAATCACATCCGATTTGTGACATCTCTGTGGTGGCCATGGCAATTCACTTACATGGGAAAGCAACATTAGGTAAACATGTCAGCACCATAGGACCAGCTAGTTCTCTGAAAACCACTCATGATGTAAGCACCACAGTTTGGTAGCCTTTGTTCTTGGGTTTTCACAAAATCCTTGATGTTGTAGGGATTTAGGACCCATTTCTCCATGGTATCTGGTATAATCACCATAGATTTGAACACAAGGTGATGTTCAGCAGCTTGCAAGAGCGTACTCTAAGCATAAGCATCTCCACTGTTTAACCTGATTTTGGACAGTCTATTTCCACCATTTCCTCTTCTGTCCCCATAACTATTCTCTCTGTGTAAACCCACCATTTTTGGAAACCCTATCACAGGTCCCCTTGGAGGCACTGCCTCTGGAAATGCGTCTATCCTGCAAGGTGGAGCATGATTCCAGTATGAGCTGCCCTTCCTATCCAACTGGTGCGTTGCACAGGCTCTGTGTTCCAATTGTGAGGGGGCACTGCCCCCTGGTGGACAAAAGTTGAGGGGTGGGAACACTTTTATTGCTGTTGTGGTAGCCAGCTAAGGAGCATGTTTACAAGTCGGTGCATGGGACGTACAGACCCAATAAATCCCATTCAGAAGTTACAGGGAATTTATTTGCAGCTGCTTTGAAAATTTGCCCCATAAGGAGTCTGTACACATTCTGAAGACCTGAAACACACTTTGAATCAACAGTGTCTAATAGTCTGTGACTGCATTTTAAAGAACACTTTCATTGCAAGAACTCAAATTATTAAAAGTACAGTACACTGATATCAATTATGTATTTACAAAAAATTATCTTAACATAGGAATACTGTGTCCTCTCTCTCTCTCTCTCTCTCACACACACACACACACACACACACACACACCCTACCTACCTATCAAACTTCTGGAATTCTCTTAACATCTGGCACCTGACAGCAACACCTAGAAAGAGTAACTCTTGTCCCTTTATTAAATGGAAGAGTGAAAATTTGCATTAATGAGAACAAATCATACTGCTCAAGAAATCATTTCTAAAATACAGTATACATATTGATAGAACACACTTAGATGTCACTATATAGGAAAATTCAGAGACTTTTTATATATGTCACTTTGACAGGCAAAGATATATGCACCTTTGACATGTCTTGTCTTTGCTAGTTCTTCCTCAGATTTTCCATTCCTATTATACTGTCAATTGTTCTGTGAAATGATATTGGAATTTAGTAGATTATGGATAAACTATAAAACTGAGGGCCTGAAGATTAAATATCCTGTGGCCATTAAAGGACTAATAAAAATGGGCCAAACTGTGATATCCTTACTTACATTGAATACTATCATACACCATGAATAGTCTCTTTGAAATCAATGGGATTATTTGTGAACAAGGTACTTTTCAATATGAGCTGAGGGTTAGTATCAATGTCCTGGACGAATTCCAGTTTGGATAACATTTTATCTACCAAAGTCATCCCTGTGCGGTTTTAATTGGATAAAGAATTCTTATATGGTTCTTGTACTCTGTCTGTGATATTGCTTAAAGAGGTGGATGCATTTCAGTGTAGGGGTAAGTAATTCTCTTATACAAATAAGTACGGCATATATGTGGTGAGAGCCAGGTGATATCTTTCAGAGCTAGGTGGTACATTTCTTGTATTCTTGGACCCTCTGACTGTTCAACTTGTAATAGGTCTGGAATTATTAAAGGGAAGGGGGTCAGGAAGGTAAGAAGTAAAAATTATGGGATGTAATGGACACTGAGTGAAATTCTCTGGCTGTGTAATGGAGGAGGTCAGACTAGACGGTCATAATGGTCCCTTCTGGTCTGAAAATCTGGGGTCAAATCCTGGCCTCACTGGATTCAATGGCAATGGGTTTCAATGGGCCCAAGATCTCACCCCCTCAATCTACCACACATGCACTTTCCTTGCTGTTCCTGGTGGCATCACATAGAAGTTCACTGCCCAAAAGGTTGCCTTTGCCCCATATCAATATTCAACATTATGGGGAAGAAAAACAAACCCACAAAACCCCAACACAGTTGTGTCATGAGAACCAAGTGTTTCTTGACATTTCTGTCAAGAACGTGTCCAAAGAGTGCTTTCTGATTGAGGTATTAAATGAAATGATTGTTATTTGCCTTCCGGAGGGAGAGTTTACTTTCTTTTGACCCTCTTTTGGAGTTCTTCATTTTAAGATAAGCTCAAATATTGACAGAGCTGGGCTGAGATTAAAGCACATATAAAAAGCATTAGTGTTGTCCAGAGAAAACACACACACACACCTTGCAGTAAACTCTCCCAGAGTAAATAAATGGCAATGCAGATACTTGAGAAAACACTGCTGATTTTTACTGGTGTATATTATTTAATGAATTACGATTCCAATGGACTAAACACAGAGCTAAGATCTTCACCCTAACTCCCTCCACACAAACACATTACCACAATCATTCCCTCCCCCGCCTCTTTGTGTGTGTGTGTGTGTGTGTGTGTGTGTGTGTGTGTGTGTGTGTGTGTGTGTGAAAGAGAGAGAGAGAGACATAAAATTATGCTGGCTTAATGAAAAACATTTGTTTCCTATCCCTCTCCCAGAGGGAAAAAGAGCTACATTAAGTTTCTCCCAGCCCGGGCCCTACAGACTGGGATCCTGCTATCTTTGTCCCTAGTTATTGGTAGAAGTTATGTGGCATGTTTGCAATGAAACCATGCAAACCAGCCTGACTTCAGACTTCATTATAAACCCAAAACTCATGTCTAGGGAGAGGGTTGATTGAAACCGGGCTTCTTTCAAGAAACATTGGGGCGAAATATGCTTTTGCAAGTTTGTTGGGCTGAAGCCAATCTCCAACAGATATGCTCATCCCCTCAACACTCAGGATTAATCCACTCAACCTTTAGTTCTGCCCCCATCAGGATTCAATAAGGGCTAGCTTTTGGCTTTGTCACAAGCCTTGAGTAAGGGGAAGCATGTGATTGGACTCTCGAGAAGCAGATCAGAAACCAGGGTAGTGTCATAGTCTGGCTCCTGGTTCCTGCACTGCTCTGGGGTGGAGAAAATAATCTGTGGCAACCCTATATGTGTTGCCAAGTACTTCACTCTCCATGGTGGCTCAGGTGCACTGGGCAGTACATGGAAGGATGGAGTCAAGGATCTGCATGGGGTGGGGTACAGCAATTCTGGGTTGCAACCCATGATATCGTTAGCCCACACAGTGGCGTATGGGGGTAAATAGTTCCCTGTATGGGTTTCTTACATCATGTGTCACAATTGTACCTTAATTTCTTTACATGCTTGTACTAGTCCCGCACACTTCTTGGAATCAGAAATCAATAAATAATGGCCCGACTTCTGCAGTCCTTTGTGGAACAAAACTTCCATTAAACTGAAGCAAATAATATTGCTACCTGAATAAATGCAGTTCATAGAAAAAAGTTGGAGATGAAGGAAACGATGCTTTGAAAACATGAATATGGGGCTAAGGGCTGAGGTGAACAGTACAATGAATTATTGGCAAACTCAGATTAAAAAGTACATTTTGATTCAATCACATCCATGACCAGCAGTGAGCAAATAATGAGAAAAATTGTGGATCAGATTTTTAAAAATTGTGACATAAATCAATAATTTAATGTATATGGTCACAAATTATTCCTCCAACTAAGCAACTGTCTAAAAAAGGGATGGTTGAAAAGAAGAGTTTAGTTTACGTGTATGTGTGTGTATCAGAAGAGAATGAAATATTCCACAGAAAGATGACTCTGCCATGTTATAAATGACCATTAAGAGAAATAAGGGTCACTTCTGCCCAGGGATCAACAGGAAATTCTATTTCATTGAAACACGGATATGACAATCAGGCAGATATTTCAGGTCAAATTCTCCACTGATGTCCATGAGTGAAATTTCACTGAAATCATGTACCAGCAGTGAACTGGCCCTTCTCTCTCAATCTAAACAAAACCAAACAGGCCATATCATCAGCTGGTGTAAATTGGGGTGCAAAAGCTGAAGTTAATGGAGCTGGGTCACAATAATACCAGACGAGAATCTGACCGTATTATTTTAGGTTTGGCAAACATGTGGAGCCAGAGGTTATTGCCGTGTTCTGCACTTGCTTGCCAGCTCTACAGTACTTGATTCCTCCACAGATAAAAACTTTGCAGATGTTAGAGACTTATGCTACAGTACTGGGCATGGATTTTAAAAATTAGAGTGATCAGAAATAAGTATTCTTGTTTTATTAAAATATTATATTTTTTAACACACTGACAAGGTTAATCATCTTAATAGCCACTGATGTTTACATACCACTGTCTTGGGCAGCAATTTATTTATGTTATTACAAATTTGAGGCCACTACTTGTCCTCTTGACCCCATTCCAATGTACCTTTTTCGTGCCTTGTCAGTGATATTAGGGCATCAATAGTTTCTATTATAAACAATTCTCTGACTGTTGGCTGTGTTTTTCCTGCCCTTAAAACAGCAGTTGTGTTTCCTCACCTTGGGGAGCATTCCCAGGAGTCTGAAGTCCTTGGAAATTGTAGGCTTCTTTCCAACTTACCCCTTTTTTTGGCTACAGTTTTGGAACAGGAGTCGGCTGCAGGGAGCTGAACGAGCATTTATCAAAATTGTCTCTTTTTTTCTATGAGAAAACTCAGCCCAGGTTGTATTCCTAGCACAACACCGGGACTGTGCTTGTCAAGGTTCTAAATGATTCTTTTTCATAAATGCAAATTCTGGTTTCCCTCCCATTCTCATTTTACTCCATCTCAGCACTGTGTTCAACGGTGTCAGCCATGATGGTCCTTTCTGTCACCAGACTATTTACTTCTGTCTGGTACAGCTTGAAACTGGCTAGACTTAGTAACAACCCAATATGATTGGTGGCCTGCTATATGATGGATCATGGGCCATTTTTATCCTTCCATGAGGACCTTTGAATGCCCCAGGAAGGTTCCATTTGGGGCTTATGCTTGCTATTTATTTGTTTTGCTTGGACTGTATTTTCACTGTAGACACAACACTGGATTTATTTCCTCTGTTGATGATCCACAGAGATATTGGTCAGGTAAATGATGTAATTTATGCTATTACCTTGCTGCCAGCAAAACACATGGATTTGTGTGTCAATTTCTACAGTTAACTTGAAATAAATTGGTTGTGCTCATGACTTTAGGTGGCCTTAACTTGATGTCCAAACTGTTGATTTTATTTCTGATGAATCTATACTTAACTAGAGACTTTCACTTTAATCTCTCTCTCTCTCTGTCTTATCCACCAGCCTCGTATCTGAACACTTTATGGTGTCTTTAATATCATTCTCAGAAAGCTTCTACTATCATGTCAAATAAACCATTTGACTTTGTGTTTATTTTTGTCTGCCACTGAGGGATTCACCCACAGTTTTATCTGCTGAATATGTTAGAAAGAATATAAAGATCAGCCGGACTGATAAACATGTTGGAAGATATGACTTATGAGGGAATGTTAAAGGAATGTTAACTTCTGCAGCTCAAAGGAAAGAAGGCAGAGGCCTAAAAAAAAACACTACACAAATACTCAAGAGAAGAGAAGATAAATGACAGGAGGTGACTTAGTAGAGGTTGAAATAAGACTTATTACAAGAAATAATAGCCTTAAAATAAAGAAGGGTGAACTGACATCAGATATAAGAGAGAAATACTTCCTACCAGTAAGAGTAAATGGGTAATGGAGTCTCCTATCAAGGGGTATTGTTGGGGAACCATTACTGGAAATTTCAAAAGCAGATTAGATAACAAATGCAGGGGGCAATAGTGTAGAGGATAAATCTGCATTAGGTACATGGTGGTTGGACTTGATAACCTATGACATGCCTTTGAGTTCCATCTCTATGAATCCATTATACATTAGAATATGTAATGTGATATTTTCTAGCCTGCAGATAAATTAACCACCAGGCTTTAGCTTGTCCAATTCTTTGTGGCCGTCCATCCACCTAGCAGGGAGAAAAGCACTTACTGCAATGCTGGAAAATACTGACTGGCTAATGACACATGATCCCTATCCTGACAAGCTTACCATCTAATTAAAGAAAAGTTCCAACAAGCAAACATAATAAACTATAGGAGGGAAAGGGAGAGAGTGAGGATAAAAGTGATAAGACCATACCTTCACATGGGCTGACTATGTACGTAACATGATACTTCTGGACAATTTCAAAGTATTTTATTTAAAATAACACTAAATGGCTCGTCCCACCAGGCCACAAGTTAGGTGTGGCCACCAATAGAGTCCTAGTTGCTTACCCCAGCAGTGAATTCCCCCCTTGAAATGTGGGATGCTAAGCCAAACCCAAACTTCAACCCTATTGAGGTTTTTTATAACACTTCTCAAAAGGTTCCAATTCTACTGGAAAAATCTCATACACACGACATTTATTAAGTGGTTTCATGTTTTGTCCACAAGAAAAGCTTTTCCCCCATGTTTATCTTTTTCATAGCCAAGTTGCATTTTGAAACGACGAAGCCTTGTTGACTGTGACCTTAAAAATTGAGATGGGGCCCAAACCAAACCCACAGATCCAAACGCCCCCAATCTTGGTCTGATTTGAGTTTTTGTGGCTCAGATCACATCTACGTGAAAAGGTTCCTTTAAAAAAAGACTAGTGGAGTTTGACCCAGGTGATGGCCCAGATATTAAACCATTACCCACAGCCAGTGGCTGAAATTACCTGGTGCAGTACCACAACTGAGGAGTAATTTGGGGCAGTAGAAGGCTGTTGGGAGTTCCCCTTCACAAACCAGATGGAATTAGGCTAAGATTGTTTAAGGTGTAACCTTTCTTTTTGTTTAGGTTAATTCCAGCTTGGTTTTAAACCAGTTTAGGTAGATTATTGTAACTGATCGTTCTAATGTCCCTGGCTAGAAAGCAAACTCTGCCGTCAAATCTTTGGGAAGTGTTGAAACTTGAATAATTTCAAACGTGTAAATCCTGGTGCAACAAACGACATAAAGTTGCTTACTTTGGACCACAGATGAGAGAAAACTTTTTTTTAAAGGAAATGAGTGAATAAATAAACCAAATAACTAAAGAAGAAGAAGAAAAACAAACAAACAAAGGGAGAGAAATAAAAAAAACAAGCAAACCTATTTCCATGGTTTTGGGTTGGGCAATTTTCACTGTCAGTCAAGCCATTCTGCAGACGGGGAAGTTGAGACACAGAGAGGTTAAATCGTGAGCCCAGGGTCCAGGTCACACACAGTGAGTCAGGATTAGAAGAGAACCTAGAACCCAGAAAGAACACAAGAACCCACAAAAACATAAGAACCCAAAGAGAGAGAGAGAGAAAGAAACAGGCTGCTCTCTGAGGCAGAGAGACACAGCTCACCCGACCTTGCTAAAATAGCTCTTTCCAGATTGACTCTGATTGCACACTTTGCTAAGGAGCTCTCTAGCTTGCAAGCAGGACCGGGACTCCCCCTTCCCCCCGACTTTCTTAAAGTGATAGCTTGCAGTTCCAGCATAATCCTCAATACATCACAAGAGCCAAATTGTGTCCTGACTTACACACTGGTTTCAATGTGGCCCTATTGAGTCCAAAAGGCTTTACATGGTGGTAAGTTAGTACATGATGTTGTCTGTCCTGTGAGCTGTCTGAAATTCTTGACTAAAATTAGCATAATTTCTGAATCCAACAAAAAACAGATATTTAGGTATTTTAGAAAGTTTAGTGTTTTGGTATTTTTGTTGTTGTTGTTCTTTTCATTATCATGCTTCTTTTAGATGTTTTAGATTAGCTAAAAATCTCATAAGAGCTGGTCAATTTTAAATACCTCTCACTTTTGTCCAAGGAGGAAATATCAGGAAAACAGCTAAAAGAAGCATGATAATGAAAAGAACAAATAAAAAAATCATACTAAACTTTCTAAATTACTTAAATGTCTGTTTTTTGTTTGATTCAGATATGATGCTCAAATTCAATTAAATCTAATTAAAGTCATCTCTACTTTTAGTGAAATCATTTTTCCATCACTAACTCTGAACCTTCTGCTGTCATGTTTTAAGCCGAGATCATTTCTGCCCCTCCTTGAATTGTACACAGACAAGGGAAACTACAGAACAACAACAAAAAGAACAAAGCAAAAAACATTATCAATCCTGCTGCCTACAAACCAGAGAGATATTTAGAATTTTTGTCACACTTTGCGAAAAAGCGCTGTACTTGTAGTGTTGAGCTACTGTAATGGTATAAGCATATTAGAAAAAAACATATTGTGACTATGCTTTATGATATCAGTAATGATCACAAATCTGTGTAACTGGAAGGTTCATTACACTGTAAATATAATTCTGCTAACATACCTGAATTCTATTACTATCTGTATTTGGAAGAACGTTAAAGGGTAATAACAAGTACATCACTCACGTATCTCACCTTTTGATTATACTAATTAGTAGTAATTACTGAAAAGCAAAACCACATTGTAATTATTCTGTAATTACCATTTAATTACATTGGGTATTACAGTACCCTTATCATAAAATGTGAGCAGAATTCCTTTATTCACTACTCCATATCAGCCCACAATTTTTTTGGTGGGGGGAGCACTTAGTGCAGCTCTCTCCATCCCGAAACTTCTTCCTCTTGGCCCCACACACTTGTTTCTGTGTGATCCTTTTTTCCAGAGCAGGGAAACCAGCTAGTACACTTGGGGTGTGTCCACATAGCAATTAAACACTCATAGCTGGCCCCAGGGCAGCTGACTTGAGCTCACGGGGCTTGGATTGCTGGGCTGTAAAACTGCTGTATAAGATGTTCTGGCTCAGTCTGGAGCCTGGGCAATGGGACCACAGGAGGTGGGAAGGTTTCAGAGACCAGGGTCCAGCCCGAGCCCAAATGTCTACCCAGCAATTTTTAGCCCCGCAGCCTAAGCCCTGTGACAACTGAGTCAGCTGACCCAGGCCAGCCACGGCCATGCCTCAGGTCTTTTATTCCAGTGTAGATGGGCCTTTGGAAAACATCCCCGCGCCACAGCCTCTCTCCTCCTTCCCCTCAGTGCATGGAAGAGAGCAGAAGGGCCAAGATTTTCAAAAGTAACTAATAATTCTGGGTGCCTTAATTTTGGGGCCCTCAACTTTAGATACCTTAAAGGGATTTTCAGAAAGTATTAAGCAACCCCATCTCTGAAAGTCAGGTCCCTTTAAGGCAATCAGAAATTAAGACATGGTAAATTCAAAAGTGGCTAGCAAAGTCTCTTCATGAACACAGGCCTCTTCTGGCTTTCTACAACAAGGTTACATGTGGAATCCAAGACTCTCTTTCCCCCATCCCCCTTCTCCCCAAAAAACTTTTCTTCAGGATAATGCAGATGCATGCAAAATAACAATAATAATAATAATTATATCCACATTAGCTTTGACAAGCCACTAGATTATATACACCCACATGGTATTTTAGTTGAAAACAATCCCATAGAATGGGAAGTTGAAAGGAAGGTGGGCGACTCAGCTGGACTTTTAAATATTTTTTTATGCTAAGGAACTTTAGCTGAGCACGCACTTCGAAGGGCTGCTCAGAGGCTGATGCTAATTGCTCTGCCAAACCCCAAAATAACTTACAAATGCAATGGGACAAGGGCTGCTTGAAGAGTATTTGTTGAATATTAAATGCAGTGAATTGAGGAGAGGTATCTTGGCTTCATGAGATGGTCCTATTACATGCAAATCTGTTTGGTATTTGAAAATATTTGGCTGCATCTGATGAAGTGAGCTGTAGCTCACGAAAGCTTATGCTCAAATAAATTGGTTAGTCTCTAAGGTGCCACAAGTACTCATTTTCTTTTTACTATCTACTGAGGCATTATTTAGAGACTTCAAAGAGAACAGAGTGCCAGAGATATGAATACAATAGTTCTAAAACTATTTTATCATAGGAGGCTACCATTTCCCCCAGCAGTGAATACATATACATTCACACATAGAGACCTTGAAGGTGACTACAGTTAATGAGATATTAACTGGATCTACCATCTGCAACTCTCCAGATTATTGATGTTGTAATTCCCAGGGGCTCCAACTAAGATCCAGTTCTGATTGAGCTGGATGGTGTCTTTGGCTACAAGAGCTTACCACCTAAATATACAGGACAATCAAAATAAGCCCTGTCTCTATTTTACAAGTGGCGAACTGAGCCACAGAGAGATTAAGTGACTTGTCCAAGGTCATGCAGAAAGTCTGTGACAGAGGTGGGAACAGACCCCAAATCTAGTCGAGGGCCTTAAATCTTTCTCATCTAAGAGCCTGATCTAAAGCCCATTGAAGTCAATGGAAAGGCTCCCATTACTCACAGTGGATACTGAATCAGGTCCTAAAATTAGTTCTCTGAGAATTTTTAGTCCTCTCTTCTCAGGAGTTAGCAACAGATTTTAAACTAGGCTCAGGGAGTAAATAAAGGCTGGGAACACTTCACACAGCTTTCTTGGAGCTGGGTCAGTGTGTCATCACAAAAGACTCCAATTAGAAAAGGAAATGTGATAGGGTTAGCTGCTAAACACTGTATCAGCAAAATCACTTGATCTAGAGGCCATAGAAATGAATAATTAATCTCTTAATGCCAGACAGCAGTATAATAATTCAGATGGTCCAATGCATGCCAAGAAAAGGAGCAGTGTAACCCAAGTAGGCCTGATTACCAAGAAAGAAAGGAGGGGCAGTTTCCTTATCATTATCTGAAGTTTCCATACAGTTTGTTCCCAGCAGACTTAAGAGTTTATGGCAGGTTGTGACATTACAATGGCAGAGGCACTGTATTGGATATTTCCTGGGGGTAAGCAAGCAGTCAAATCTTCTGCTCCTGAAAGAAGAAAGGGTGTCCATTGTTACCGTGAAGAAGCCACCTATTTGGACGGGCGATATAGGGGTCTGTCACGTTTCACATTGTTCAGTCGACTAAAGAAACAGTCTATGCACACTTTCCATCCTTACTTCTTTTCTCAGTTTACCAGCTACAGAACAGGATCTGGGTTCAGTGAAGATGTAGATCTGAATATCAGCAACACACTGATGTCACTACAGTCCATGATGTTCTTAACATAAGAAATGCTCAACTGGATCACACCCAATGTCCCTCTAGTCCAGAATTCTGACTCTGACACTGATCAATAATAGCTGCTTCAGAGAAAGGTGCAAGAAACCCTTCTGCAGGCACCTAAGGGATACCCTGATAACCCCTGATAGTTAGAGGTTGGCTTAAGTCCTGAAGGATGAGGGTTTATATAACTTCTTGTGTATTTTCAAGCATTTGCTGTTATAACTCTGGATATTCTTGCTCATAAGTGACATGCATTTAGAACCCTAAGTCTCACTGAAAGTCAATGGGACTTAGGCCCCGAAGTCATTTCGGTGCTTTGAACATGTTACCCCAAATCACTCATAACTTTGGAAAACTGAAGTGCTGAAATATTACAATGATGAGAGCCAGCTAGACAGGATTTTGATTCAAACCCAGTTCTGAAATGCACAGCTCAGACCCAACTCTAAGGAAATCTGAGATATTGTGAATGTGGAATTCTAAATTTAGCAAATACTTTGCTAAATCACAGACAACTTTTGCTACTTCATGCATCCAACTGCACAAATAATTAAGAACAACAATCACACAGGGAAAGATAGTTTAAAATCCTGCATTACTCTCTTCTCAACTACTGCAGCTTACATTTTGCAGACATCATTGCCATGCCAGTTCACACCTTCTAAATCCCAACTCTATTTACATGATGGTGGGGCATATAAATACAGGAATGAATTATTCTAACAAAGTGACCTACTGCCACCACTTGATCAGCGTAAGCTTTGCAGGACAAAGTGCTCAGTTTGCTTGCAAATACCACTGAGTGTAGCCAGCGAAATGGCAAAGACGTAAATGTAATGAGTTTGATTCGCTGCGCTGTGCACAGAAATACGTGTTTTGCCTGTCTGGGAAGATCTTTTGTTGTTAATATAACACAGAACTCATGTCTGACATGGGATCTAAAGGGAGAGGGTGAGCAAACGACACATGAACATATAGACAATCTCTGGAATTTCACACTTATGTGCTATCTAACATGCACTGCAGATTCACAGTGGTCTACCTGTTTGCCTTCACTATTTTTATTAAGAGATTTTTCCTCCTGCAGCACTACTGAGGGTGATGTGGTGTACAAGAAATGTGATAGTGGGAACAAATAGAGAAGAAAATGTTGAAAAGAATTCAAACAAAATATCAGTGCTGCTGTATTATGTGACTAATGGCATAAGACATTTGTTGACAGACTGGTCTGTAATAATTTCATGAGCAAGCAAAAGAAGCACCATCACTCAGAAAATGTAAAACTGGATTGGACAAGGTAATGGGGACTATAAAGCCAAATTTTCAAACTTGGATACCTAAATCTATGTTTAAACAGCTACATGCTGATATGCCTGGATGCCTGAATTATCACTTAGATCCTTAAAACTGGTACTTACATGCCTGGCTGTAGGCACATGGGTTTGAAAATTTGGTCAATACAGTAAGAAAGAATTCCTTCATTGAACTACTCTTTATAACACAGTGAGAACACAGGGGTGTTTGAGGAGAACAGCTAACAGGGCACATCGTGACCTAGCCATGCTCCAGAACATCACCTTTGCTGCCGCGAGTGCATGGCATGAAGCTGGCTATGATGGCTTTTTTGTCACCCAGGTATGCCCTGTGTTGTTCCCTGAGGGTAGCTTTCCAGCTGCTTTGCACAAAACAGGTGGACAGAAAGATATTGAACTGTCCCTAAAGCTTCCAAAATAAATGAACACAGCCCAAAGGAATACAGAGGGTGAAACACGGCCTCATTGAACTCAATGGGATTTCTGTCATTAACTTCATTGGGACCCAGATTTCACTCTATATTACTCCCTGCCTGTTCTTTATTAAAGATTTGATACTCTAGGAGACCAATTCTGCAGCCCTAACTCATGCTGAGTATCACTCACTCACATGGGAAGGAGAATGCTTCTAGAACTGCAGTATGCCTCTCATTCTATAGCTTTGCAAGTATCTACAGCAGTGGAAAGAACCTTGTAAAGGGGTTACAGTATCAGTGTCTATGTTGAGTTCACTGATTTTTTTTTTAATTTTGTGCTGTTTAATTGACCTGGAGGCAGGAGCTGTCTTTCCAAGAAGAATTTGTACAGCACCTAATCCAATGAGGGAGTCTCCCATAGTCTCTGGAACATACAATTTCCAAAAATTTTCCTTTGGGTTTATTCATATCAGGGAGTTCCCTTCACACACGTGAAAAAAAAAAGTTTCCTTCTTTCAAAAATGACCTGGTAACTACTAAAATGATACTAAAGGGGCTGTGCCAGAAACAGCCATGCTAGAGCCTGAAAGATCAGAAAACCATAAATGCAAACAGAGAGCCCATTAAAACCGTGTGGTAAAATGGAAGCACTGGAATCTCTCCAATATAATTAAAAAGCGATCCAGGGCCCGAGTGAGTCTAAGGTTTGTTTTTTGTCTGTTTTTCATGATTGACTTATTGTGGCTCAGGAAGAAAATGCTATAATTTACAGAGCCGGTGGACATTTTGGAAGCAGAAAGATGGTTTCATCGAAAAGTGGACTTCTTCCCCAAGATAGAAGTTGCCCACATTGCTGAAGGACTTTGGTTAAAATTCACTTAAGAAAGTTTGTCAAAGATATTATTTTTTTTAAAAAATGATCAAACTGGTCATCGAAGGTTTTTGTTTCCAAAACCAGGTTTGTAATAGTATTGGAAATGCTATTGAAATGGTTGCTTTCAATAGGTTTTTCAAATTGTGGAAAAAATGTAGAAAGAGTGAAAACTGGGCCCATTTTGAACACTTCAGAGTGAGAGCCACGGCGACATCTTTCAGGGAGACTGGTTTATTTTCTGAGCAGCTCTAATAGCTAATCATCTGAAAGGTGCCGTTTGCAGTACGCAGTGCTAGAGGCCCGGAAGCACAAGCTGGGGAAGGGCTACGTGGGAGTGAAGTGGGTCAGCAAAGCCATCATGAGCACAAAAAAACTTTTCCTAAGCAAAAGCCAAACAAATGCCAGAGCATCAGCTGTTTTTAAAAAAGCTTTTTGCTGTTTCAAAATTTTGCACAGTAGGGAAGAAGGAATGGAAAGGGGGGGAAGGATTTACTTTGAGGTTCCTCTCAAACCTGTTCTTTAGCTTTTTCTTTGCTTTACCTAACCCCACCTGACATGCTTTGCTCTACAGCTCTGCCCTGTGCTATAGGTTATTATAATATTAATCATTTGTATTAACATAGTGCGGAGGGGCCCAGGTGGAAACACATGTCCCATTGTGCTAGACACTGTGTATACCCCTAGTCAGAGACAGGACCACACAGTGATATCCCTAGTCACACTGAGTAGTATTTTTAATGTTGAATAGTCCCCCTGAATTCAAGATAAGGTACTATACAGCATGAGTAAGTATCACAACAGAGCCCTACACAGACAGTGAAGACAAAGGGTGAGAGAAAGGGTGTATTGTCATCCTCATTTTACAGATGAGAAACTGAGGCAGACATCGAGTCTGCCAACCCTCTTCGTAGGCTTCAGGCTTCAAACCTGAGCTGTAACTTCAAAGCACTGTCTATGTACAGCTATTTTAGAGCGCTAACACCCCCGCCTTCTCACTACCCGAAGTCTCTCAACATTGTCTGGGAGGCTTACTCCAAAATGCTGTGTAGACATACACTCTGTTCCTTGAGTATTTTCTGGATGTCCAAAGCCAATTCAGTCCCTGAGCCAACACTACGGCTAAAATTGTGTGCAAATCTATATACCAGGTAAACCACAACCTGCAACTTTAATTTGTTTTGTGTCTTTTCTTGGGTCTATTATTAACATGTTGTTATTAATTAACTGCTCCTTTGACTCTTTGCATTGCAAATGTAGTCAAATGCTTTTCACAGGCTCCATGGTGCTGAAAATAAAACATAAAGAGAATTAAGGAGGACAGCAAGTAGTAAAATAGGATGTGTGGAAGGATAATCTAGAGGATAACACTCTAGATTGGGATTCAGGACACCGAATTTCAATACCTGAGTCAGCTGTAGGCTTCCTGTGTGACTTTGGACGAGTCATTTAATCTACCCTGTGCCTCAGTTCCCCTTCTGGCAAATGGGAATAATACTTCCCTACTTCACAGGAGTGTTGTGAAGATCAAATCTATAAATAAATGCAAGACATACAGATGGTCTGATGATAAGAACCTTGGTGGATATAGCTGAAGGTGCTCAGTATGTCCTAATGTGATGGCCAGCAGATTGGCCAACACAGGGATTGCACCAGGGACCTCCAAAGCTAAAAGTCATGACTTTGCTACAGCTTGAGTTAAAGAGCCAAGCACGTCTATCTGGGATTACAGACTTTTGTCTTGTGCAGATGGCCACAGAGAGGGACCTGTCACCAGTCACCAGTGGATTACACTAAGATTAGGTGTGGCAACCAAAATATAATTGTCTGTTGTTACGGAACAGAAAAGAAATAGAGAAATTGATTTACTGGAGGTGGATGGTGACAAGGGAAGGAGGACAAGAGGTTCCTGAGCTATGTGTTAAAGAAACATCTTAATTACACTAATGGCTTGATTTTTTTAAAAATGTAATTACAAGCCTTTTTCCACACCTCCCCCGGCTGCTGATTTTGTATGAAGTGTATTCACACTAAATATTACCTACAGTATGTTTATTTACACAGATGTAGTGTATTTGAAAATTTGGGGGGGGATGAAGGGGGGGGCACTGGAGCCAGAACCCAAAGCCCAGCCCCACTCCAATGGTAATTTGTGGTTTTTCTTCCAACGCGTAGTAGCCACAAAGAAGTCTTAGAATTTGTTGGTCAGAGCCAGAACTGCCCTGTTCCTTTATATATAAAACACTGAGCCTTTACACGCATAACCCAATAAATATTCCATCTGGTTTGGGGGCAGAAGGGGTGGAGGGCAGTGGAAATGGTGGATCATAAAATCAAATCACAGCTCAAACTCTACTGCATCTCCGAAGGTTTAGTGTTATCTTATCTGGCACCTGTTTCTCCGTGCGTCAGTGAGTGTGCCCGTTTTTTCAGATGTGCTGAGCATGCAGAACACCACGTGATCAGCACCTTTGGAAATCAGGCATGTGTCATCTCCCCAGACAGAAAACTCTGCAAAGATGAAGTTAAGGTTGAGAGTACAGATCAGTAACTGAATGGTAAAAAACATGATAAGCTCCGGAAGTTCAGAGCTAAGGTTAATCTTTATAAAAACAATCAAGATAAAGAAATAAACAATTAGGACACTCAAACAACCTTCAGGTTTCAGAGGAACAGCCGTGTTAGTCTGTATTCGCAAAAAGAAAAGGAGTACTTGTGGCACCTTAGAGACTAACCAATTTATTTGAGCATTTATTTATTACCTGGCCCTATTTATAAACAACCTTAACCTCTTCCCTGATGCCATGTGTTACCAATTAATGCATACTAGTATTCATGGACCCAGATTAAACAGATTTCTTAAGAGACACTCTCTCCCACCCTACCCCCCACCATATATTTTTACCCTCTGGGGGTTACTTCAACTAGATTCTCCGGTACAGAGCAGCTACTTCACTTCCTATCTGTGGTGGAATCTGGCCAGGCTCGAAAAGGATCATGTCAGTGGAAGGGGAGTTTTTTGGTGTATAAGAGGCTGCTATGCCATGTCAAGAGGAAAGAGTGACAACTGATTGTATGTATATGAGATACAAACCACACTGTGACAATCCCTCACTATTATTTTGGCCCCTTGGGATATGTCTCCAATCTAAAAAAAAGAGTGGAGAAGTGGAGGGTGAGTCTCAGAGCCTGGGTCTTTGGGCTGAGGCTACACCACTAAAAATAGCCCTGTAGATATTCTCTCTCAGGGCTGGAGCTTGGGCTCTGGGATTCACTCCTCTCATCATGTTTCAGAGCTCACGCTCCAGCCCTGAGAGGGAACAGCTACATAGCTACGTTTAGTGCCACTGCGGGAACCTGAGTCTGCAAACCCAGGTTCTGAGACTTGCTGCTGTGTGGGGTTTTTTTTTTTTTTTGCAGTGATGATGTGCCCTTGGAGGTTACAGCGGGTGGCATAAATTTGACCACCCCGATGCTGCTCTAACTCAGCGGTTCTCAATGAGGGGTCTGGGGCCCCTTGGGTGTGGGGTCGCAAGCAGATTTCAGAAGGTCCTCCAAAATAAACCAGAGAGCAGGGCCAGCGTTAGACCCCCTGGGGCTCGGCGTCAAAAGCTGAAACCCAAACGATGTGGGGCTGAAGCCAAAGCCCAAGCAACTCAGCTTTGCAGGGCCCCCTATGGTGTGGGGCCACAGACGATTGCCCAGCTTGCTACCCCCTAACGCCAGCCCTGGCTTTGAATTTACTGGGTATGCAGAGAAACAGTTACTGTGGCACAAGTGGGCCATGGAGGTTTTCATAGCTGCGGGGAGGCCTCAGAAAGAAAAATGCTGAGAACCCCGGGTCTAACTCACACCAGGACCATGTTGAATATGGTAACCCAATGCTCGGAGAAATGCAAAGGCGAACTTTAAATCTGCACACACATCGACCTGTGCCGCAGCCAGTCCTCAGGACGTGACCACACAGCCTCTAATTCTGTGTCTTTCCGTCAGGTCACTAGACAACAGAATTCTAATGTAAGCTCTCCAAACTGAAGGCAGGCGCAAAATTAAAGGGTCAAAATCATAAAGCAAAGATGAAGACCCTTTGCGAAGCTGGCCCTCTGGGTATGCCTTCATTCTTGACAGGAAATCCCTCACTCCATCACTCACTCCTAGGTTTTTTTTATAACACCAAGAAGTTATATTTATACCTGAATACATGCTGCTCTGAAGAGAGATTTTAAACCACTGGGTTCATTTCTGTACATGTGAACCCAAATGAACCCAAAGACTCTGGGTTGGCAGAGTTATGAATAAGCAATCAACCACCACTCATCAACTGAAAAATGTCTGAAGCCTATTTATGAAGTTAAACTAAACTAAACTAAACTAAACTAACTATATATATATGTATGTATGCATGTGTGGGGGGGGTTATAATTTTAAAGAGAGCAAAATCTTTTAGAGATTCTCCTTAGGTTTGCTACCTCATTAAGATAATATATCATAACTTATTACAGAGCATTACACTGGCACACTGTCTGCTGCAAATAGGGTGTGAGGAATCTTTAAATGCAAATCGTAAATTCTTGAAGGGCTCCTGTAAAAACCAAAAATGGACAGGCAGCCAATAAATGTAGTTAAGCCCTATTTTATGAAAAGCTGAAACTAAAATGATAAAGCATGATGGTCTCTATTATGAAAAAGAGGTAGAGGAACTCGGTCTATATTCTTTGAAGTAGCTGAGAATAATACATTAAGTGAATAATATTATACAGCACTTTTCATCCAGAGAAAACCCAAAGTACTTGACATGCTGTTTGGCATTGTAACACACTGACTAAGTGTGATGTGTTTCTTTTTGTGAGCCATACAAGATACACCTGATATTAACAATCAAGGCCAAATTTTCAAAAGCTCGTAGGTGATTTAGGATCCTTTCAATAGGACTTATGCTCCTTAATCACTTAGGCAGTTTTGAAAATTCTGCTCTTGGTCTTTATGTGTAAATTGTGAAGGTCTGTGCTTTGGACCAAGGACTGTCAAATACAGTCCCTGCTGACAATCCAACCCAAGGGATTACTACACAAGATCTCACTCGCCCAATGTCCAAACAAAGTGTCTATTCCAGCTGTTGTGCAGAGATTTATATACATTATCAATTTAGAATGACGATCTTTAAATGAAAACCTCAGTGAGGTATTGCATTTTACGTTATACAGGGAATAGAGGCAATGATTCTACTTATTTGCTTGTATTCATTTCCAATGCAAGATCAAATGCATTAACATGGGGCTTTCGAGAGAAATTGTTTTCCTATACCACATAGCAATGACATGGAATAAGTCAGAAGCTAAATGTTTTTTAACATTGAAGGAGGGTGCCTGCATGCTTTCTGTCACAATCATTCCATCTGTAATTCTGTCACATTTTATTGATCAGGAAGATTATAACTCCTTCCCCAGGTACATCCCGACCCCAAATTACTAAAGTCTAAATGCAAGCTTTAGCGGATGTCTAGCATACGTAGAAGAATATCTACTAATTTAAGAGAAATTTTATTGTGTTCTTCACCCTGCTAAACTCCCCCTACAAAACCTGGCCAGTGTGGTTGGAAGATGATAAATAGTTTACTAATATAGCTCTCTGTAAATATAAAGAAGACAGTTTTATGGAAGAGGTAAGCTATAGAAAAAATGTAGGAGTGGAATCCAGCATAAAGGATAATCAGCTTCAGTGCAGAAGTCACTTACTAAGTGGCATGGTTAACAGCTTCTGAAGATTTAATGTTTTATCCTCTGCTTAAACTCCAAGTGGCCTCTCATATCACTTAGAGATTAAATGCTGCAGGTAACTATGCTATCTCCTCTTGCTCCATTAGCTGTATGGACTGTCAATCCTTCTCTTGGGAATGCTGTGGATCTTGTATGTTAATTGTCTTTAGTGAATTTCAGTGCTGATGAAAAACACCAGGATCAGGCCCTATGGCAACAATAGAGCTATAAAATCCACATCAAGCAATCAGTGCTAGAGGATAACAAAGTAATGGTTAATAATTATTCCCTTAGTGCAGATAAAGCCTGTCAAGCTCTTATTGGGGGAAGCTGCAAAGGGATTTTAAAATCAGCCTGCTGGTGGTTCTCTCTGGACTAGAAGGTTAGAGGGTTCTGGGACTGCTCTGATTTATCGGGCTTTTGTTTATTTTTAGACAGCATTAATTGGTGTAAAATAACAAACAGTCTTTCAGAGACCTGCTGGCAAACACTTTCCTGATGGCTCTGGCTTTTGGGAGTTACATTGGGAGGGGAGGGAGGTTAGTAGGCAAGGCCACTACATTTAGATGTAATTTATTTACTCTTGAGATCCTTTCAACCCGAAAGGGAGAAAAAAAACATTTTCCAAAAGAGGCCCATGATACCTTCTCCGCTTTGCTAAGCCACAGAAGAACCATATTTAGTTACAAATGGCCTTTGCTTTAGCCATTTTAAAAGGCTACAAAAAATTAATCTGATTTAGAGAGAAAATCCAGTACTTCCAGCACATGAAAAGTTTTTCTGATAGATAACACTTCCACTTACAGGAAAACCCTATAGAATTGAATGGAAAATGAAAACCGGTTGGATTCATCTCTTTTCCCTTCTACAAGACTATCCCATTAGAGCAATAGGATAGGATAAGAACAGTAGCATAGGACAAGGTATGCAGTTATACTAGATACCTTCATGCCTCAGGTGTTTTACGATGAATGAGATTAAAGCTTAGTTACCCCAGCTGAGGAGCCTGCTCTGGCTATCATCACTGCTCAGGGACTATGTATGTGTTTTTTCCAGGGTTAGGCTCTCCTGAGCCCTGTATTTTAACTGAATAATCCACAAGATGGCATGGCCAACTTTTTTATTTTTATCATGAGTCTTATGATGTTTGGTGCTTTTCTAAAAGCCCCAACTCCTGGAGTCATGTGATTAAAAAAAGCTGAGATGTTCATGTAAAGGAAGTTTCTAACCACCTTCATTTTCAAGAAAACCTTGAAATCTTGACTTAAGTGCCCTAAAGGTTCAGAATCCATAAGGTTTCAGAACCCAAAATGTAATGTTTTTTGTTAAAATCTCATGATTTTAAGCCAATCTCGTGATTGTGCATGCTTGGGATTGGCACTACTATGTCAGATACCACACATACTGGACCTGACAGTTGCCAACTGTTACTAACTCTCATTGAAATCAGAGGGATTTGGAAGTGCCAGCACCTCCCAGGATAGGTGCTCAGCAAGCTGCTCACCCTACAGCCAAGTCTCACAGTCTATGAACCCCTTCTGGGGTAGCTAAAGTCCAGCAAGTTCTCTGCCCTCACCAGGGTCTTCAGCCCCGTCTCTGGGCCCTTTAAGGCCCACCCTTCCTTTCCAAAGGAGCCTTGTCCCCTTCTTGGGGCATAGGTTACTTTCCCACTGGCCAGTGGAGGAACCAAGTCCCAACCCAAGAACTCTATAAACAGCAGCCATGTATCACTGGTTTGAGTTTGCTGATGCTATTCCCTGGGCCTTTTCCCATGCAGCCCCTTTCACCCATTACTTTAGGGCTACAGTTACCAGGTCCTCATTCCAAGGGCCAGTAAATCAGCCCCAGTTCCTTTGCTCAGAGCAGAGCACCCTTCCTCATCCATCTGGTCCCACCCACCAACTGACCTGCTCAGACCCTGCCGCTCCTTTTATCTGGACTCCGACTGGATGCTTCTATGCAGCCTCTCTAGGCAGGTCTGGAGGAACCACCTTCACTGCTCCTTTCCTGCGGCAGGATGTGGTAGGACGGCAGGGCCTCCAGAAGTGGGCCACAGGGGTGCTGGAACAATTTGTATAGGGATGCTGAGAACCATTGAACCCAGCTGTAAACCCAACTGTATGTGATTGAAACCACTTCAAGCCAGGGCCCCAAAACTAGTTTCAGTGCCTATGTGGGGCCCACAACCTCGCCACAGGTTGTCATTCCATTGTCAGCATCTACCAACTGTAATGTCTCCTTTCCTTCCTCCTCCCCATTCCCACCAGCCCCAGTGGAATCCAGATTTAAAATAGCAGTGGAGGTTTTCAAAGGCACAAAGGGCAGGTTGCTTCCCAGCTCCCATTGAAAGTCACCTAACTTCCTTAGGTTTCCTTGAAAATCTCATTCGTGGATTAATTATTATGATTACTATTATTATTATTATTTTAAATAACAGCCCTTCAATTTTTTCCTGGGGCAAAGGCCTGTGGGGCAAGAATTCTGTTGGAATTGTTCTTCTGACCTGGCTCACACCGTAGCAGCATTCGCATTTAGAGCGGGATAATAATTTGCTTGCCGTGGCCGTCACTCAGACTAGAATCTATGTGCCAATTTTTGATATAATGAGTAATTAACAACACACCTAGGGATGTTGTGGTTATTCCTGCAATTGCAGTCATTAAGTCAAGACTGGACGACAAGATAGGCCACAGCTCAATCAGTAGCTATGGAGTTGATGCAAAAAATACTTAGAGGAGGTTCTTTGGCCTGTGCTATGCAAGAAATCAGCCTAGAGGATCATAACGGTCCCTTCTGCCCTTAGAATCTACCAATCTGTGAGTATTTGATATTCCAAATGTGAATTGTTTTCTTTGGACATAGAGGTCACTTGGTAATGTTCCTGATCCCTGATCCGAGGAGTGTAACACTCACTTATCAGGTTTCCAAAACAAATATCCAAGTGAGTTCAAAATTCATTTTCTCAGAATATTCTGCAATGTTTTGCTTAAAATGTGCCGCTTTGCTTGACCAGCCTGCTGGTATCCTCTTTTGCTAGAATATTTGCAGAGAGTGAACACAATTGGGACGTTTTGGATTAAACTGCTTCAGGAGTGTATTTGTGGAAAACAGGTTGTAGAATGCACCCAGCCTGATTGCCATTGTCATTACTGGAGCAGCAGACTGAAAAGTACTCTCAACTGACAGAGCAGAGTCCAAAGTTTCATCTTCCAAAATATTCCCGTCAAACATCATGCTCAAGTGTTTGTTTTTCCTTTTGTGCCTTTGCTGTCAACTTTTGAGAGCTCTCCAGATTTCCAAGTCAAGTTGCTGGTCATTAGCTCTAAGGAAACATGGGCTTAGTTCATCCGCCATATCAATCTGAGACCCTTAACTGTACCTGTCATGAAAAGACAGAATCCAATAAAACAGCTAGGTAGTTACAGTCTCCATTAGGCTTTGGGTAAATACCTCTGTTTGTTTTTACACCCCAGCCTGTGCATTTTTCAGTAAGAGTCCAAACACTTGTGGGAAGACAGAGTCAGACTGTGAGCCACTTATCTTATTTCAGTCCCTTATGTAATATTTAGGACTAGACCGCGATATCCTTAGTCACATTACTCTTCAAGTAATCCCACTGAAATAGTTTTATGGAGTGAAGTGCTACAGAACGTGAGTAAGGGCATCGGAATTTAGCCTGAAAAGGCAGGTAACATTTTGAATTGGGGGGTATAATTCCAACTTCGGGGGTGCCGGATCTGGTGAGTACAATGCAAATCACATGTGCAGCACACCCTTGATCTATTTAACCTCTAGTACAAGAAACCTCAAATGCTATACAATTCCCAGCTGCCTTTATTTACCCTAAGGTATAAAAGTTAGCCTTGTAACACTTATATCTGTCACATGCTTAACTGAATATACATATAAAGTGCAATATATAGTAAATTTCAAATGGGCCAAGCAGGGTTTTGATGACAGGGAAACTCCAAGCATTCCTCAGATTAGTGAAAAATAAATGGATTTGGTTAATTTGGTTAATTGCTAACTCCAAATTATTATGGTTCATATGGTATCCAATTAAAAATGGAGAATAATATAGTTTTCCTACCCATGGGTCTAGAGCTCTAATCTGAGCCACCTATGTCTTCACACTTGTATCCAGAACATCTTTCATTTCTATTAACACTTAAAAAGTAAGCCCGGCTCACAAGAGTCCGTGTTATGGCTCCTACAGTTTGTACATTTAGAAGAGTTACTTAATAATACTAATAATTAACAATTATTCATTGATTTCTATTCATTGTTGCACAGTTGTTCTGTGATTAACATCTCTAGAGCGCACTGGAAATATAACTGAAAGGCAATGACATTTTCATGATTATTTTATGGATCTGGGCTGGCCACTTTAAAAAAATACAAAAAAAACTATCACTCAGAGCCTTTTCTGCTCAGTTTCTCCCATCTATCCCCTCTGAGTGCTTGCAGCTGTGAGTTACAAGTTCATCCAGAGATCCCGCTCCTCTAACTTTCACTTTTTATTAAAACGTCTACATCTGGAGATTTGTTTTTACTGCCGTATGTGAGAGAGTAGGAGCAAGAGCAAAGCCCCACTATGATTTATGAGAGTAATTTACTGTTGTGGATCAATGTGAAATCCCTTGCTCCATCCTACTAAGATATATCTCCTCTCTCACTCCTTCAGTCTGTCTGTCTGAGTGCATGTGTGTTAACGACAATGTGTTCCATTTTCAAAAGAGTCTAAGTGGTTTAGGAGCCCATGTTCAACTCATTTATTTGGACATTTGGCTCCTAAGTGGTTCAGATGCTTTGGAATGTTTGGCCCTGTATGCATTTAAAGCAAAATCTGCACTGTTTTACAAACTGTACAATCTCATTGAGGTCAATAGGGTTGTTTGGGTGCAATTCACCCAGAATCTGATCCCCTGGTTTAAAATCATGAAAGAGAACTGATGTGTTTTTAAAGTTACATATGCTATGACTTGATGTGCCCTTTTTAAAGGTTTCACCGCAACAGCACAGTGCTCAAAACAGTGCAGTGAATGGTCCAAATAGTACCACTGCCTACTTAATTACCACCCACAATGCAACAGTTGTGACAATGATGGGAGAAAGAATAAATTTTTATATGAAGCCATCATTTTCATTGCAATAAACAGCTCTGGAAAAGCATTTCCAGACACATTCGCTACTTCCAGGGATGGTAATAATAGGCACACTATTCGTGCAATCATTGATAAACTCTGTTTGTACTTTTAGTTCAGCACTGCTGAGCAATGGACCAGATTCAGATGTTAGTGGCTCTGGAGTAAATTAGTTCAATGCAGTTACTCCAGATTTACACTGATGAAATTAGGATCACACTTAACTGAAGTTGATTCACTGCTCCACTACACTAGCATGACTTCATTAAAATCAATGGAGTCATCTCAACAGACATGGTATAAGTGAGTGGTGAAAGAGGCCCTTTGTCTTTTTAAAATTGGGTTTAAATCACTCTGAGTAATGTTAACTCTGCTATTAGCGCTGAATTGGGAGTCGCGTCAGCTTTCAGGATCTTATAAATGGTCAGAGAAGCCCAACCCCTGTAATTCAAAAGCAGTAATTGTATTGTGTTGCACGGGTGGCCAGGACTGTGCTTTGTGTCTGTAAGAGAGACCGGGTGCATTATGAATTAAATGCCTTTTTCTCTTCTGCCCTTTCAGCCTACATCATAGGCATAAGAATGTATCCTAGCACAAGCCGAAGTTCCCTTCTCCTATGATTCATTCCCACCTGTTGTTCCCTAATAAATCCATCCGATGAACATTCATTAATAATGTGACTTCTAGAAATGTTGATAACGTGGCCAAAGCTGATGGAAATGTGTATTGTGTCAGACACCTTATCATTGAACAAGGCTTTCGTCTTAGTAGGCCGTGCAAAACTTCAGTAAGACACTGGATAGCTAACAAGATTTTTTTATTATTTACTGACCCTTTTAAATTCAACCCAGATCAGAAGAGAACAAAAGTTATTACCTGCTAAAGGCTATTTGATGCCCTACTTGAGTTGGTGAATCTCAATCAGGTTCTACTAGACAGCCATCCATATAACAGAAACAAACACCACAGCTGGCACCAATTAGTACATTGATTGGCAAACTCACCAGAAAGGCCAAAGACTGAATGGATATGGAGTTTTTAACCCCATATTTGCCTATAGGAGTTCCCATCCAGACCAAGTCCCAAGGTGATGGAGTGACAAGGAGAAATAGTCACACTCATTCTCTTTGCTGTGTTTGTGTCATGGAGAAAATGAAAATTTCATGGTCCAGATGTGTCAACCTGGATCTTTAAGTGAGCATTGTAATACTTAAAATATTCCTGACTAGTTCTAATGGTTGTTTTTGTTTGTTTATTACTTTGTTTGTTTTTTGAGGTTTTTTCATTGGAAAATGCCAGTTCATTGAAACCAAACTTTTCAGAACATCCTATTTTCACATTTTCAGAACAAAAATGTTCTGGGTTTTGGTTTGAAACAACTTTTTGTTTTGTTTTGAAATTTCAGTTAATTTGAAAATCATGTTAATTAAGGAAAACAAACATATTTTACAACAAGTCAAAATTTGAAACAAAACATTTTGAAATTACCGAAACAACATGTTTCCAATCAACTTGATCTGATATATTCCCCCCAAGATTTTCAATTAATGGAAAAATTCAAGATTTCAACTTTTTGTCCTGATTCAAGACAGGAAAACATTTTGAAATCTTGAAAATTCTTGAGAGCCAGAAAAAATTATTCCCACTCAGCTCTATTATTCAACCTCTAAACAGAAATGATCCCAGTAGAACTGAGTTATTGGCAGATAATTAATTCTGAGGGAAAGAACATACGATTCTGGAGGTGCCATCCCTTGACATACAATTACATATAAATTACTAGTAGATACTATGGTAGCCAAAGTCAATGAACCTGGATTTTTTGCAGGATGTTGCTTTGTATCTTCTGGTATATTATTATTAATGATGGGTGAATCACAAAATCTTCATGTTCGTTTCAGCATTCAAATGCTTGAGACGGCTATTGGAATGTAGCCAGTCCTCTTTGGTCTGCAATTTTCCAAGAACATGTATCTTTTAGTGTGGTTGATAATAAAAAGGATAACTTTTCAAACATTAATAAAAAAAATGTTGGGATTTGGTTTGGTTAGAATTTTGGGATAAAGTTCAGAATAGTTCAGAATAGTTCTTATTTAATAACCCATCCATAATTATTATGGGAAGAAAATGAGTTGGTCTTGTATGAGCCACAAACAACAAGTGAAATAGACTAATAAAAGATCATCTAGTTTCATTGATCAAGCTGGCAAGATGCTAATAAATAAGGAGATTTTCTCCACAAATGGGACTTAGTTATTTGGCTCCCACTGACTTGCCTCCAATGGCTCCCTGTGCCTTTGGAAATCTCCCTCTGAACTAACAGCATAAATGGTAAGAAGCCAATGAGATGTTTCACATACTTGCAGTTTTAATAAGTTAAAGGATGGCTAATAACACAGAAGAAAGAAATTACTATTTTTTTAAATATCTGATTTTTATCCTGACACTGTCCTTTAAATTAAATAAATGAAGAAAAAGGCTGACTTTGGACATAGTCACAATCTTTCCTATATACATGGAAAGCTGCAAATATAATACCGTTTTAAATGATCATAAATCAGTCTGAGTCCCAAAGCATATTTATTATAGTTGGAATTTAAAATAATAAAATGAAAACCTTTCACAATATTCAGAGTGGAATTTAATGGAAATAAAATGAACCTCTACAGTTTGACTTTGCGCTTAATGCATTGTCACATTTTTGGACCCAAGACACTTCTAAAATTACGTTACTTGAAAAGTTGTAATAAGTGCATCAAAGTATAAATCGAGACTTTTTTTTCTGGGCTTTATACATGTCTGGTGGTCTCACTTTACTACTCCTGCCCTTATATATATGATCACCATCTCCAGTTTCCGGTGTCAAGGCTGGGTAAGGCCAACTTCTGTTGGTTTCCTGGCTTTGGTATCTAGTCTGCCAGCCACCCCAATTCTAGGGCCATTTTACAGATGGGGAGCTAAGGTACATTTCCATATGCTGAGAAGTAGTTTGCAATTTTGGTAATAGTATAATCCTCCTTTTTTTTCCCTTTTCTCCACCCACCTCATCCCAACATTTCGAAAATCTTCCATAAAAACTCCATGGAACAAATGACTTGCATTTCTCTAGTTCCTTCTACCCTCTCTTAAGTCCAATACTCCAGTTCAGCAGATGCTATTATAAATATTTTCCAATATCATTATTAACCATTTAGACTATCATTTAAACCATTTAGAGAGTAATTATTTGGAGTGAGAACCTTACACAATGTAGCCAAATATAGGATTATCCATAAACCCTCATCAAACTACCACCAGCTACTAAATTAAGTTCCTGTTTCCAGAGAGACGTAAGTTTGATTCCTTTGAAAAATATTAGCAAAAAAGTTAAGATCTAAGTTTGAGGGTATTTAGGGAAGTTTTGGGGTTTTAATTTTGATCAGTTGGTAGTAGAACCCAGTCCTGATGTCACAAACAGATGATTCTGATATCATCTGGGAAAGAAACAGCAACAAAATGAAATCTTAAAAATGGAATGACCTGTTTTTCATGCAAATATCCCTAAGAATTCAAAAATATGCGGTTACTGAAATATGATAATATAAACAGGATTACTGTCAATATTAATGTTTTCCATGTAAAAGACAAATGGGTCTTTAGAAGATACATTGTAAACAGAAACATTTCACAACCTTATTCAAAAGGTGAACCCGTATAGTATATAATGTTTTCATGGACCCCAAAGCACCGGTTTCACTCAGCTCTACTTTATTAATCTCTTTGTGTGGATTTGAATAGATCTTATTAAACTCATCAAGAGGTGGATGTCATTCAAATGTCTTCCTTTGACTAAAAGAGGTAGCTGTTAAAAAGGGCAACATTTGTTAGCACTGACAATATCTACAGCCAATTAGAGCAAAAAGAAAGGAGCATAAAAACAACAAACACACCCAACCCATTGATCTCTGGAGCCAAATTTCCTACCAGCCAGTCAGCTGTGCTACAGGTTCAAGTCAGTTCATGGAGATCATAGAATCGAAGGGACCTTGGGAGGTCATCTAGTCCAACCCCTGTTCAAAGCAGGACCAATCCCCAATGTTTGCCCCATATCCCTAAATGGCCCCCTCAAGGATTGAACTCACAACCCTGGGTTTATCAGGCCAAAGCTCAAACCACTGAACTATCTCTCCCTTCCACCGCCAAATGGTTCTGCATCTCCCAGAATGAGGAATGGTGCAAAGAAAAATAAACAGCCAGGGAAAGGTAATGTTGGCAGAGCAGGGAGAGATGAATGTGTTGAGATGATGTTTCTGCATCTGCCAGTCATCTTTTTAAATAGGTATCCCTTCCACATGCCCTACTCATTCCATTGTGAACCTACAACATAGTCTCAAAGACCCAGTAGTCTCCAAAAACAACCTTACTCATCCCTTTGTGGGTGTCATTTACCAGATATATTCAGCTGAATATGGGTTGTTAACTTTTCTTCCATGAATTGCCCTTGTGGAATATATGTCCTGCGCCAATGGGGTACTGGGCATCTCAGAAACATCTGCTGAATGATTGTTTCACCACAGGTTTCGAACATGCAAAAATAGTGATACAGCAATTGCTTTTCTTCCTTTGAGCACATAATTAAACACTGCCCATTAATCAATGTAAAATTTACACACACACCTAGGCATCATTGGTCCAGTACTTTGCTTGTGTGTTTTGGCATTCCACCATAGATTTATATAGAACTACATTAAATTTCACTAGGATCACATCTGAATTTGGCTGTAAGAGTTGAAAACTTTAATGCATGAATAGTGATAACTCACATATCCAGCAAACAATCATGTCAAGGATCCCATGTCATTTCTAAATGCAACTGGTCTAACAAACTAAACATTTTGCCCTCATCTGGTATTTCTATCTGTCATAAATATAAAGGGAAGGGTAAACCCCTTTGAAATCCCTCCTGGCCAGGGGAAAGCTCCTCTCACCTGTAAAGGGTTAAGAAGCTAAAGGTAACCTCGCTGGCACCTGAGCAAAATGACCAATGAGGAGACAAGATACTTTCAAAAGCTGGGAGGAGGGAGAGAAACAAAGGGTCTGTGTCTGTCTGTATGCTGCTTTTGCCAGGGACAGAACAGGAATGGAGTCTTAGAACTTTTAGTAAGTAATCTAGCTAGGTATGTGTTAGATTATGATTTCTTTAAATGGCTGAGAAAAGAACTGTGCTGAATAGAATAACTATTTCTGTCTGTGTATCTTTTTTGTAACTTAAGGTTTTGCCTAGAGGGGTTCTCTATGTTTTTGAATCTAATTACCCTGTAAGATATCTACCATCCTGATTTTACAGGGGGGATTTACATCTGTACCCTAGAGTTCAGAGTGGGGGAGGAACCTTGACACTATCCATGGAAGAATATTTCCACTGAAATAACTCAGAGGAAAAGCTGGCCAAGGAGGAGATGAGGAGAGTCAGTGTTGCTTGCACTAGTGATTTTATCACAAGTCTTGTGATATTTGGTGGTTTTTCATAAAGCCCCAGATCCTGAAATCATGTGATTATGTAAGAGACTCAACTTTCTTTTAAAAGCAAAGTTTCTAGTTCTCATGGTTGTGCAGAAAAGCTTGAAAATGTGAGTCTAAACTTCATAAACCAGAAGGCAAATAAAAATGTATTATTTTAAAAAATCTCATGATTGCAATTACTATTTTATATTTTGATTAGCTAAAAAATTCAGTGACGTTCATGATTGTGGGGCCTGACTTCTTGATTCTTGAATGCTTAGAGTTGACCATACTGTGGAGTACTCACAGCCTCCTTTCATGTAACCCCATCACAACCTGATGTCACTCTATTCTAGATTAAAAAATTCAGGCTGTTGGTGATAGCTAGCCAGCAAATACAAACTGTTCAATGGATATGCACAGCACCTGGTCCCCCACACTTGACCTGTGGAAGACACAGAAGATCAAGCAAACTCTTTTCTGAGTTCCATGAAGGAATGAATGTGACAATGCATTGGAAGGAATAGTTCTTCCCATTCTGGCAGTGGTACTGAGCAATGATGAAACAACATTTGCTCCAACCTCACCAGTTATTTTGCAAGCAACTTCCATGCAATCCCGGTATCATAATTACTCAGAACGAGTACTAGCCTAATAAAGGAGCCCCAAATATGAATATCTAACTCACACTATTATCTGCACTGTGAAAATGCTTCTGTGTTCAGGAGAAAAATCTGCTGATAGACCATCCTTGCAGATCAATTTCTGTTGAATAATATTCTTTTGCAGTAGAGAATTGCTTACGGGTACCTTCCCTCTATATAAGGGAGTTGGCACTCCCATATTCAGAGCTTCCCAAAATGTGGCCAGACTCTTCAGCACATGTGTATCTCTGCCTTGCCGAATGGTCCCTTTAGTCCTGTTTGGATGTCAGGTGGTTTACAGCTATCTCCTGAGGTGATGTGCTAGTCTCGTCTGTAACATAAGCCCCATGACTGGGTATCAAAGTCGATGTTGCCAGCCCAGTTCAGTGGCAGAATCAGATTTTTTTTTTCCCCAAACAGCTCCTCCTCATGGATATGCTTTGTGCATCTGCATCTGGAAAAGAGCTTAGTCATTTATTTTTCCTCTCGGTAGGCACATTTGTAGCTGTGGGTGGCCTCTCCTGTTTAAAAATAAAGCTAGGAGAAAGCTTTGTTCTTTTCAGACCAAAAAATAGAACATCTGCTCTGTGCTGTAAAGAATACAAATGTAGCCAATTTTCTGGAAGGATCCCCTCCTTTCTCCCCTCAACTTTTTATTTTATTTTTTGCAAAGGGGTAGTGGGAATGTTAGCAGCAGCCACAACAATGACAAAAGAAGCTTAAAAGCACAGAGTGAATTGCTCCCTTTTGAGAAAGCATTTTGAATGAGAAGGGCCGACTTACAGGAGATCTTTACCTCTGCAGTAGATGGTTGCTTCAAATGAAGCCTGGGATAAAAATGATCAATCGTGACACCATCAGGTGGCAGTTTAGAGGCTTCTGTGAAAGAACTTTGATCTCCAGTCTAGTTTCGAGTATTCTACCATCCACATCACATTGCCATCAAGAGGGAGCCAGTTGCACTGGTGGGTAATCTCAGAAAAGAGGCCAAAGCTGAATGGACATAAAAAATGAAAACACCTTTTATATCTGGAAGCAGACAGGCTCATTGTCACAACAATATAGGGGGAGTTTGCTTCAGTCTTTCAGCTCTTCGTTCTGGTGAAGCTCCTTTGAGGCCCTCATTCTTGGGAATTTTGGAAGCACGTTTACCTCCAGTTCCAAGTTATCTGTGGTACAGAATTTGTCCCACTTGTATTGACTTCTAGTCCTACCTGAAGACATACAATAGAAGCAGAGCAATGGCAGGAATTTCTTCCTACGGCTCCTAACTTATGGCAAACCATGCTGGCAACCTTGGCGAGATCTCACCAGCGCTAATTTAGATCTCTGGCCAGTAGCTCTCTCCAAACCGACAGTGATGTACATTATTCATGGATATTATGGCACAAAGCACCGGGCATGGGTGGCATGTAATGGAGGCTGGGGGAGTGTCAGTGGCAGATTTTGGTCTCCCAGAATAATCTTCCCCCTCTCACTCCCTGCTGTGTCCCTGGGGCTGCGATGGGGTCGTAGAGTTTTTCTGGTCTTGGGGCTGCAGCCGGGGATGGGGGTGGGGGTGGGGGGGTGGAGAAGAGTGAGTGGGGGCCAGGCCTTGGGGAGAAGAGGAGGAGTTGGGGTGGAACAGGGGTGGGGCCGCAGGGAAAGAGTGGAATGGGGAGGGGGCCATGGGTGGAACAGGGGCAGAGTCATGTGGGGAAGGGGCGGAATGGGGCTGGGGCCATGGGTGGGGCTGCGGGCAGAAGGGCTAGCCTCCCCAAGGGGAAGCTTCACCCATTCCCATGATTTTGGGGATTAGTTCACCACACTGGTCTTTCAAACCAGGACACGCTGGCTTTTACCTTCCCATTCACTATTTTATCCCACTTCATTTTACAATAAAATCACCCCCTTCTTGAGCTGAAAGTACTGTCCATTTGCACAGTGCCCATACGTTTATAAGACATGCTACTGCAAACTGAACAAATGTAATAATCACATCACAGGTATATTGACCCTTCCACTTCCTATCATTTCTGATGGAAGAAATGACTCCTGGAGGAAGTTTCTGGTCCGACGTGCCGCATCCTGCTAACCTGAAAATATACTGTGTGATGCCACTGTCCCTTCATTTACTCCCTATTCAGCATATCCGTGCTTAGCCCAGCTCAGTACATCCAGCATAAACCCCATTTTTCTGCCTGAAACTTGGCTAACTGGTGGTAATAGATGCTTCATTCTCACACTCCTCGAGCTGGAACAGGACTTTACTTTTAAAATGACATTTTACAGGCCATTAATCCATACCTTGGACTTGAGCCTTTAGCCATTTGCCTCCCTAGTGACCGAGTTATTTACTGAGCATGAAGAATAGCTGTTTTTCACAGTTGTTTAAAAAGACGTTGCACATTTTTGAGGCATTATGGAGCATCATAGCAGCCTCCATGATATGCAACGGCTTGTATCCTTAATCCACCCTGAAAGATATACAGTGCATTACACTGAATCATGCCAATGTAATAGAATGAACATTATGTAATGTCCTTAACATGCAATGTATATTATTCTTAATATTCCTTGGCTACTTTCCCTCTAATGGCTGTATATGCTATTAACACTGAACAATTATAAAAGCTTCTTTGGGCTGTGACAACGTTAGCAGAAGATCTGTAAGAGTCCCATTGACATGGCTCTGGCCATGAATGGCTCTCAAACCAGTTCCATAATTGGCTGGGGGAGGTGTGAATATGTAATTATCCCGCAGTGCCAAATTTTCAACTTGGCCTAATAGGTGGATAAATATTTCTTGCACATGCAAATTATATCATCAGAATGTGGAAATGATGGATTCTGTCACTTGTGTGTATAAGATACAGTAATAATCAAACAACAGAATGGTTTACACATGCAAATTTGCTCATGCATTGATGGAGAACATCTTGGAAATATGGCCTTTACTTACTATCTAAAAACTAAAGTAACTAAACTTGAAATAATTTAAAAATATAAATTTTAAAAAGTCAGGGCTCAGCTATCAAAAAGAAGAGATTTTGAATTGGGGTTTCCAATACATCCTTAATACATCTGTGTTATGAACAAGTATTTCTCATGAGTCTCAGAACAGGGATTTAATGCTAAATGCACTATGAAGTGGGTTAAAGTCATAACTCAGAGCTTCTTTTTATTGGTTCAAAATGTATCTTGGGCATTTTGGTCTGCAAGTCTAGTTATAAGCAAACACTTGGACTATATAACATCCTCTGACTAAACATAACTGTTCCATATGCATCTCCTAGTCACATCAGCTGGTGTCCCCATACAAATTTTCATGCCAGTTACCCTTGCACATTCAGCATAGCTTGAGAAAATGACCTGGACATCCTTTCTGTCTCATGCATTGTCAGCAAACAATACTGCAGGTAACATTCTGATTTCCAAATCTTTGTTGCTGGTAATAATATGAAAAACAGAGAGAGCTGAAATTGATGTCTTCCCCCCCAGCCCCTGCCCCCACCCTGGCTAAATCTGGGATTGATTGATTGATTAATTTTAAGAAATAACTCTGTTTGAAGAATAGGAACTCAATATATTGTGTAGAATCATAAATACAGAGATGAAAAAGACCAGCTAAGTTTATATGATTCATTTCACTAGCAATGCAGGGTTGTTCCCTATGTCTCTGTATATGTGTATTATCCAGGATAGAATTTATGGACCAAGAATGGATGTAGGGAATACTGACCAAAAAATAAAATAAAAATCACTTTCCTGGTAATAATGATGATTTAATTTACTTAATTTGAACAGGGTATAAAAATGGGGAGTGAGTGAATGATGGCTCAAAGGGACATTGGAATCACCAGACTAGAACAGAACGATGGTCCATCTAGCCCTTTAGCCAGTCTCCATCAGTATGCTGGAGTAACAGATGCTTCAGAACAGTAACAGATGCTTCGTTTCAGAAGAAGCTCAAGAAACTTGCACTGGGAAGATAAGAAATAACCTGACCAAATGTTAAGTTTCTTCCTTACTGCCATTAGTTAGAAGACAGTATTAATTTTATGTTCCCTATGTTAACTCCCTCCACTTTTGACATTCCTTCGGGCTGCCTTCTGCATCTCAGTGTCTTTATTTTCAGAGTAACTAAGCATTTCCAGGGCACTTTCTGAATCAGTAGTGATGTGGCGAGAACAACAGTCTAAACATAAGACCAAGCCATCCAAACAGTAGTAGTAACGTTTTGCCACTTATCTCAAGACAGTGGCAGATTAAAAAGCATGGGATGATGGACGAGAAGTCTCTCCAGAAAGATAGTCTCAGCATAAGTTTCCATGGTTTCGTTTGTGTTTTGGCTTAACAGGGAAGAACTCCGTGGCAGTGTGTTGTTTTAGTGGTTGGAGTATGACATAAAGTGAAAAACCATAAGTTCAAAGTGTCTAGCTGTTTACTGGAATCCCACCACCCGAGAACTGGCAGTTGAGTACAAGATTACTCATCTGTGTTAACCCTTCGGATAAACATTTTCCTGTTGAGTGTAAGGTTGGGCGGCACATTCCCTGACAAAACCCTGTGTTCAAAAATAAACAGAATGTATGTCTGAATTATGGGTTTATTTTTTAAAGATATATTTAGACAAGGGTAGCTCATCACGGCACGTTCATTCTCCCAACCAGCACGTTCTCCATCTGTGAGGAGATAGGACACCTGAAAAGACAAATGCTAAAGGAATACAGGCCTAAACTTTTAATAATGAATATCAGCTACCTTGAGAGGTGAGAATGTCACAATATCATACCATGCTTTGGGAGACATGAGTTTGAAAATAGTCTAGTGACTCTGTATCTGTGGG
The DNA here is from genome assembly GCF_965140235.1 of Caretta caretta. Taxonomy (NCBI): domain Eukaryota; kingdom Metazoa; phylum Chordata; order Testudines; family Cheloniidae; genus Caretta; species Caretta caretta. The sequence continues at coordinate 5,315,780 of NC_134219.1, forward strand.
AATCTGGGAAGGAAAGAGAACTGGCAGGCCTCCTGAATTTGCTGCACTGGTTTTTCTATGGGTTTGAAGTGGGAAAGTTATATAGTGCCATCGAGGAAGAATCTCTTAGAACTCATACATTAGAATAAATCATGAGCAACTCCACTGGCATCAATTACATTTTGCTGATGTAAAACTAGTGGAAATGAATCCAGAATCAGCGTAAGATGTTGAGAAAAAAATCACCGGAAGATTCAGTGAAATAGGCTTTATTCCAGCAAAAAGGATGCATATTTATAAATGAGAAGAATTTAAGATATGACACAACATGTTATTGGATTCCTCTCTACAGTTCTATGATGTAAGGCTGAGAGAGACTCAAAATCTGTAAAAAGCAATCCTACAAGCCTGAAGCATGTTTTATGAGGGTAAACATATTGATGAGTTCGTTGGTTTGTTTTTGAGGTGAGGGTAGAAATAATGATAAGTATGCCCAATATTTAGGGTATAAATCTAGAGCTAACACCACCCTTGCATATAGTTAATGGTATTTCAGTAGGGGAGGATATTTCAAAATGGGGCTAAGGATGCCCTGTCTTGATCTTCATTTCACTGGAAACATTCATTCGAGTGCGGACTGTTCATTTGAGTTGAGGGCTGGCAGGACCAGGCTATACATCTGAAAGCAACACATACACCTGGGAGTGCTCCATACATAAATTATTTTTACTAAATAAATGAATAAAGAGCAATGAGTTGAATGAATTTGTGTCATCCTGGCCTTTTTCCCATTTGGCTTCCATGGGGGTAATTTAGCAATGCACCCATAGGAAACAATGACCAATGATCTCAATCTGTTCTTTCAGTCCTTTTTGTGATATGATTTAAATGGTTGTAGCATGCTATCAAGGTAAAAACTTAGTACATGTATTGGACGTTGGGTCTTTAAAGTGCTGTACATCACTGATGAAGCAATAATGCCTATATCCTAATGCTTTGGGTGTTTTAGGAGCCCAAATCAGAAGAAAAAAACGGTGAGTAATATAACTTCTGGTTTTAAGCATATTTCGTGCAGACTAGGAATATTAGCAAGCTGCTGATTCCTGATGGAAAGATGTTTCCCAAAGCACCTACTGTGGGCCCCTTTGAGTTTGACCTTGCTACCTAACTAATGTCTGACCCCATAGCAAATACCCTGGTCACTGAGAAAGGAAAGGAAACAAGTGAAGAAATGAAGTAGTCAAGGTCCCCAGACATGAGAGGTCATCTGGGCCAAATCCTCAGCTGGAGTGAATCAGCAGAGCTCTGTTGCCTTTAATATAGTTACTACACATGCATAAAATAATAACAGTCCCTCTCCTAATGAGCTATGCTGATTTATAGCAGCTAAGTATGTGGCCCACTGACTTCAATGGTCTGTGATTGGGCCCTCATCCACTGTACTAAATAGACACCTACTGAATGGTTTATGGATAGTCTGTATAAATGCCCTATTAGCCCGTCTCCCTGTATAGTACTTTGCTCTGGCCACATACACAGCTGCTAACGATGGCCATGCTGATTACCCACAGGTTTTCATCCTGGTACATCCTACCAGGAACCCCACCGTGGCTGCTACAGATATTTCAGATTTTGAGACCAATAGAACTATATGGGCAAGATTTTATCATCTTTCTGGCAATCTAGACCCACCAGAATAAGAGGAAATTTATCCACTGGCTTAAAGCCAGAATGAGTGTACTGACATGACCTAAAATGCCAATATTTCCACCAGCATTCCCAAAGCTAACATTTTAAAATATATTTATTAAGCTAACGATTCCAGTTAGCCACTATGTCAAAAAAGCATCCCCCATGTTCTCCTAAAACAACTTTTTAAAAAAATATGGACAAACATCGTTTTACAGGTTTGTTAGCTCTCTGGCAGGTGCCCCTGTTTAGAAATGGCTGGGCAGATGTAAGAGGACCTGCCTTGACTTCTAAATCTGCCAGCAGAACAGTATTTCTCTTTCTGGAGGAGGATGTGCTGATAGAGTGTAGGTTGGACCTTGCCAAAATACAGCATGGTAATGCAATCAAATACCCCTGATGACTCATGCTAAGTTTAAGCCTCTTTCCTTGGCTTACCAAAGTGTTCTGTAGCTGAATGTATTAGTACATAGAAAAGTTCAACTGCTCTCTTGTTACAGTGCGGGGAACTGGACTGGATGACCTCCCGAGATCCCTTCCAGTTCTATGACTCTATTATTCTATGATTTAAGATTCTCTCCCCGCCCCCCAGTATAAGGGTTCGCAACACTGGCCAAAATCAATGGTAGCATAGTCAGGTAGGAGCACAGCACTAACATTTTACTTATCTTCCTTTTGAGTCATAGTGATAGGCAAGGGGAGGCTGGTCTGACCCTTTGCTCTCCCCACCCCCACCCCCATGCTCCCTACTTATACTCATCAGCTATCCAATCAACATTATCCAGCCAATAATAGGTGTGTTATACCGCACACCAGCTGTGACTTTAACCCTCATACTTCTGGAGCCCTGAATCCTCTACCTTACAGAGGTGGGATGTATATAGGCTTGCCCTTATGCCTACTCTCAAGCCAAACCTTCAGCACCAGTATTAAATGCCGCTTCTCTGAAGCTAAGTAGCCAACTGTGCCAAATTATTATGCTGTTTATTTCAAATTTGTGAGTTGATATCCATGGGGAGCTAGATTGATACTAATGTGGAAACCCCCATTTTATGCAGAAACTTGGGCTGATTCGAGACTTTCATGTCTAAAACTTTTGTACTTTTGGTTGCATTATTAAAATGACAAATTAAGATGAAGGCTAGTACTTTCCCTTGCATATTGGTCCCACGGATAGGGTGACTAGACTAAGAGTCAAGTAGCTAGATTCTGCTCTTAGCTCTGCCACTCAACAGACCTCTGGGAAATCATTCCTCAGTTTCCCCATTTGTAAAAATTAACCCAATGACATTTATCTTCCTTTGTAATCTTGCACAATTTTTAAGGTTGGCATGGACTCAGGAAGGCTCATGGGGATACAGACAGCTAAGGCTGTCTAGTCATGATTGATCTGTGATGTCTCTCTTTTCCAGTGCACAACTTGCAATACCTTAAAGAGGCCTGATTTTCAGTGTTTTCTGAAAAGCCTGGACAGACATCACAAAACTGCTCAGCCCTGGCAATGTGGCTAAGCCGTTTTCTTGCTGAATACTGATTGGCACCTAAACTGGCAGTCACACCTATCTTTTCTGGACATTCCAGAATCACCCAGCTGGAGAAATTCGCACCTGACTGTAATTCATGGTATGCCTTACAGTCTAGTTAGTACATATTATGCTCACCTCCAGCTAGTGGAGAGATGACAAGCAGGCCAAATAAGAATGTTCACGTTGATTTAAAGCATAGAAGCTAGAGCCAGAACTTTATCAATTCCAGTGGAAACCAAGGATCATGCAGCTCAACGTTATTAATCACTGTGGACTAGAAAATTCAAGGCTTCCATTAATTTCCTTGTCCGATTCTGTTATCTTCTCAGATTTTCTTGTCATTTCTTTAAGACTTTCCTTGTAAATTTTGCATTTAAAGCTGTAAGAATGCCATTAAAAGATGGCAAGAGGCCTGTACTTTTCTTGTAATGAATTCTCAAATTACACTGGATTTTCTTGTGCCAAACAAACTGAAGCCACACACAATTATCCATTGGCTGTACTGAGCAGACATTCTTTGGTAGGACCTTTTCTTTTAATGCAATGAGTGCAAGAAGTTGGTTAAGGATTCTGGATTTTGCACACTTTTGTTATTTTATGTAAAAGTAAAAGTTTAAGAACAATTACAAACACTCAACATGATACAGCTACCAATGAAACACACTTACCTCCTTCATTTACACATGGAGAACTTTTGTTTTACCCTAGTGGGAAAGTTCACGTTTTTGAGTATCTCTTGATACTCCTTTGCTACGGCAGCTCACGTGCTCTTGGAGAACAGTGCTACTGGCCCTTTATCATACACAGATGATCAGCACTGCCAGGGAGATTAAATTATGTGAAGTAATATCTTTTATTGGACCAACTTACGGAGTGGAAGCATTGGTGGGAAAGAGTCTATCACTGTACCGGCCTCCTTGTCTATTTGATAGTAGATCCTGGTCTAGGCTCAACAAGCTACTCTCTGGCTTGACCAGAGTTGTCACAACCATGTACCGTGTTGGCCTGGTTTCTTCCACACACCTGTGACTGTGGGGCAGCATTGCAGACAATAACTCATGTAGTGGAAAAGTGCCCAACCCTATATCTGCAGGTGGTCTACAATGCTTACGCTCCCTTGATACAGAGCCTATCCTTTGGTTTCAGGACTTGGACATCAAACTCTCATGTCGACATACAAGAGAGAGAGAGATGAGACCTAACACACATAAGGGTTTCATAATGCAGCCCTTAAACGGCTACAGTCTGACCTGGTAAAGCACTATATAAATGCCAAGTATTATTATTAATACCTTTTAACTGTTGCTCTGTTCCATTTGCTGGTTACACTGAATGAGGAAAAACTGCATATTTTGTTATTTTGTTGTTAATTTGTGTTGTTGTTTCTCAAGTCAGTGGTTTATAATAAATATATATAGTGCCCTGAGGGAGCTTCTGTTTGGAAAACAGAGTTCCTTATTCATCATTCATCTCACTTAGAACCGCTCAGCTTTGTTTTACATTCCAATAGCCGGGAACTTGAACCATTCACAATTATTGAGCTGTTGATGGTGTTTATTTTTCCATAGAAATGGAGTCCAATATTTGTCATCAGTGTGTTTTTTAGTTTGGTTGGGATCTTTTAATATACAGATATTCAGAGCATTGGCAGGATTCATTTATATAAATATAAATTACTCAGTAAATATGCCTAATGTAGAGGAACCAAGCTACCAAGTAAAATGTATAACATGTCTGGATTGTATCACATACATATCAAAGACAAGATTATGTCTGTATAGCCTTTTAATGGAAAATGGTGGTGTGGTGGCCACCATCCTCACCAGCACCAAGATTGAACTAGGGACATCCAAAGTTAAAAGCATGACTCACTAGACTTGAGCTTGATGAAGCCTTCCTCTGATGGAACTAGGATTTTTAGGGCCCCTTTTCCTGACATAAAGTGGCCAGAACTTCACCCTAGTCTACCTAACTGAAAGATGATCTCTGTAAGCATACTATCCGATTGCCTCACAATCTTCAATGTATTTATTCACAACACCTCTGTAGGATCGGCGATCATTATGATTCCTATTTTACATAGGGGGAACAGAAGGACTAACTGATTTGCCCAAGGTCACACAGGAAGTCTGTGACAGAATAGGTAACTGAACCCAGGTATCCTATGTCCCATGATAGTGCCTTAACTACTGTACCATCCTAGTCTTTCCATTGACTTTAATGGACATTGGATTGGGCCTCTAGTTCCAGCGAGAATCTGGAACTACAGAGGCTATGGTGAAAATTGAAAATAACTGAACAACATTAATTGAGGCAGACTTGTATTTATAAAAGATGCTCCTCCAGGTTGGGGAGAAATTCTAGGAGAGTAGAAGAAGAAAGAAATTGGCAATGTTTTTTATTTTATACAAACAAGTTTGCCCCTTCTCTAAACGTTGTATGTTCATTAAGGAGCAGAAAGTCATTGCAGCGGGCTAAAACTATTAAAGAACCCCCCCTTTTCAGTCTGAGAAATCACTAAAATACACACCATGGCTTTAATTTGTGTCTGTACCATCTTTTGTTTTAATCAGATGCCTTGTGTAATCTCCCTGTTTATGAGACGCTTTTGTTCCTATCCGTGAAGTGAGCACATAATATTTTACAGGTTGGGTTCCTTTGATAAATCTACCACTAACCCTGATCTCTTTGAAAATCCTTTTATTCTGCTTCCGAGTAGTCTATTAAAGAGCTCCCAGGCAGAACATGGACCTAGGCAGTAGGATATCTGTGTAATAAGCCTTAAATTGAAAGCCTTGCTCTGCTTCCCCACTGTGAGGGCCTGCTGAGACAGGCTTCTTTTAATATTGCCTTAATAGGCCCTTCAAACCCAGTTAATTAAGTTCAGCATATCTAGTCAGGCTTTCATTGCCTGCATGTGTCTTGGCAAATCGGTGAATATTCATGATCAATATGTGTCTAGAGAAAGTGATTAAAAACATTGGTAAGCAAATTTGATCAGCTTTTATGGCTTTGATTGCTCCACATGTTTCTAATGGAGATCTTATTTGTATGGATATATGACAGAAGAAAGAAAGAAAGAAAGAAAGAAAGAAAGAAAGAAAGAAAGAAAGAAAGAAAGAAAGAAAGACTTGGAACCCACTTCGTAAGTTCCTGCTAGGGCAGCATAAGGCTTATCATTGAAAATAGCATGGCCTATAATTGAAAATAACATGGCCTTACAGTTATAAACCTGAGGCCTGCAAAGGAATGCAGGCCTTAATATTGACATGTCATTAAAGCCATGGGCTGCTGTGGCTGTTAATCACGCAATTATACTCTAATTATCATCACCACGGCATTAAAAGGCCTCCCATGGTCAAGAAAGGATTGCAACCATTCACTTTGACAGGTGATCCCTTCCACAAACACAATGCCAACAATAGGCCTTGGTGGAGTTATCAGCATGACGTGGGCTGTATCAGAGTCTGGGACAAGGCCTGTTGGGGGTTTTCAGCAACCCTGACATAGTAGATCAAAGACAGGGAAACAGCTGATTCCAGACTGGCTGGTGTCTGCCTGGTGTTTCCTCTGTCAGAGGCAGATGTAGTACCATTTTATTGATTATTCATTCAGCGTTCATTCTAAAATGAAAGTCTTGGCCTTGGGGAATACTGCAGGGGGACTTTCATACTTTGAAGGCACTTACAACAGAGATATGGATAATCTGCTCCTTTCACTGACACCATCAGATGAACACTGGACAAAGGAAGTCTATGATTCTAGTGAGCTGGATCTAAAGTCCCAGATGTAAAAAACACCCTGTGGAATTTGGGAAAGTTTAGATCCAGAACTGACCTTTTTCAGATCAGGCCCATCTGTGATTATAGGAATGTCTTTCAGAATTGAAAATTGCCATTAAAGTGAATCTTTTTCCAGTAGCTTGGTGTTGTTTTGAATATATCCTTGAGCCAGCAAGAAGTCTGATGAATGTTTTGAGGATGGTCTTCTGAGATGTTTTAAAGTGATTATTTATTGTTAGTCATATAGATCAAGAATAAGGAATCAAAACACAAACACTTATAAAATTTTAGGTCATAGAATTATTTACCTCACAGATCATAAGAGTAAAAATTATAAAGCATCTTTCACCCACAAGATTTTCAGTGCACTTTATAAACTATATGTGGATCATTCTGCTATATAGCTAGAGAAAGTCTAGCTATACAGGGACTATTCTGCCCCCTTTGAAGAAAAGTCTTATAGCTTGGGAGATGGAAGGCTTTCTTCACCAGCAGTATTACAGTTTTCAGGAGGGTCAGTGAGATATAAATTATCTATATGATATTGCAGGTGGAATATGGAGTGGGTAAAATGCAATTATTAGAGATGGGCTTGAAAAACTCCCTCAAGATCTGACCAGAAGTTTATATTTTGACTTAGATATTAATCCAAATTTGGCTTTTCCTTGTCATTTAAATTTAAGCAAGATACTTGCTGCCTACTTAGAATTAAATAATTTCTTTTGGCCATATTTTGAAAATTGTTGTCCCTCCCTGGAATTCTTCTATAGAAGAACCACTTGCGTACATTCATTAACATACATATATTTCTTGGTAGACTCAGTGCCTCTTAGTCTCTATTGCCTGGTGCCCAAATAAAAGACTCAGAGGGTATGTCCATACTACAATACAACACCTATGGCTGGACCATGACAGCTGACTCAGACTCAAGGCCACAAGCTGCAGGGCTATAAAATTTCAGTGTAGATATTTGGCTGGAGACTAGGCTCTGGGACCCTCCACCATCACATGGTCCCAGAGTCTAGGTTCCAACCTGAGCCTGGATGTCTACAGTGCAATTTTATAGCCCCGCAGCCAGAGCCCTGAGACCTCCAGTCTGCTTATAAGGGCCAGCCAAAGGTGTTTTATTGAAATGTAGACATATCCAGTAAGACAATATCTGTGCTGCAATCTTAATTATTGTCAGGATGTTGAGGATGTGCAGACTGCATTGAGCCAATTCTCTTGTCGAGCTTGTTTCTTTGCAGATGAATGAAGCTCATGTAAAACACCTAGGTAAATTGAGACTAAGGGCTTGTTTACAAAGGGAAATCCAAGAAATTGAATCTGAATTAACTAAAGGCATGATTTTGAAGTGAATTAGTTAACTACATTAAATCATCCTGTGCATGCTGTTAATCAGAATTAAATTCAGTTTAGTTTAATTCATTTGGGAAGTGAATTAAAATAAACTGAATTAATGCCATTTTCATTCTGAATGAGGGTTAATGTGGTTTAACTAATTCACTTCAAATTCAAACTTTTAGTTAAATTCAGATTCTCTTTCTTGGATGTCCCCATGTAGGCAAGCCTTAAACTGCTATTAGATTCAAATTAGTTGTCACTTTAAATGGGCAGTGGAGCATTAAGCCCAATAACCTGGCATTATAGGATGCTAGAGTAATACTATAATTCTGTCAGCCTTTACAATATCAATTTCTTTTCCTTAGTTTTAACGTTGCATTGGGCTATGTAGGTATGCAGTGAGTCAGCCTGTATCAATTTCCCTAATCCCCACAAAATGCTGATAATTTGTTCAGCTGTTCTTTTTTAACAGAGCAACAGAACAGATGCGTAAGCAGTGTATGGGGTGGGGATGGGTAACAGTTTCAATTTGGGACCCAATCCAGAACCCAAACTCAAGGGCTGGGTCTATATTAATGCTGGCCAGGAATTTTCCAATGAAATGCTTTTTCCGTCAGAAAATGCCAGTTTGTCAAAACCAAAACTGTTCCCAGGAAATGTTGATTTTGATAAATCTCACAATTTGGAAAAAAAAAAAGTTTTGAAATTGTCAAAATGGGACATTTGGATATTTTCAAAACAAAAGACGAAAACGTTTTTCAGTTCAAAATGACATTTCATTTAGAAATTTTAACTAATGTATACAAAAAAGGTTAAAAAAAACCTAGGTCAAAATCGAAATTAAACTTTTCAATTGACTTGATACGTTTTTCCCCCTCTTTGAAATCTCAACAATTCTTGTGGAATGGGAAAACCATTTCCAACCCAGCTTTAGCCTGTATCCAGGGATTTGAACCAAAACCTGCCCAGAAAGCATTTGGATTTGAGGTTCCACTTTTGATCCCTTCTCTACGTCAGTATGATTGACAAAGAATAGGAAGGATTCTCTTAGTGTACAGGGACTCAGGAAATGCAGGTTTATGTCTTCACTCCGTCACAGATTCCCCTTTCTGAATATGGCCAAGTCACTTAATCCATTCTGGGCCTCAGTCCTCAAAGAGAATATTTTGCTACCTCACAAGTGTGCTGTGAGAATAGAATAAAATGCATTAAAGACTCTGAGATACCCAGAAAATACAAGGCTGAAGGCTACGTAAGTGCCTGGATAGATGATGACTGACGATGTAAACTATATGGGCCAGATCCTCAGCTATTGTAAACATACATTGCTTCACAGGCTTTGCTGATGTACACTAGCTGAGGATCTGGCCCTATACATTTTAGTCTACTGAGATTATACATAATTTTTCTTCCAGAGATTCAAGTAAACCTGTTGGAAAAGTGACTCCCGGGACACTGAAGAGGATTTTGCAGCAGGTATCAAGCAAAAGAAGCTGATTGACAAATAAATAGGCCCTTGGCAAATTTAGCAGCAAGTACCACCCAGATTTTAGAACTCCCTGGGCCCAAAATGTAACACGCATTGCTACTTTACATGGGGAGGGTGAAATCCTGATCCCATTAAAGTCAATGGCAAAACTCTCATTGATTTCAGTGGGGCCAGGATTTTGTCCATAATTACCTCAATTGCATATGCAGTCAAGGTAATGGTGTGCACAAGTGGACAGTCATAGAAGCTGTGCAAAGTCTAGTGAATTGAGAAGGCATATCTATGGTTACCTCAAGACATAAGGCTAAATCCTGAAGTTCATATTCAGTTAAAATACCTATAGGCATCCCTGAGTAAAGACTGATTAAGGACTCAGGGTTTGGCTCTTAGTATTCCAGTATATTATAAGAAACAAATCTTGCTGTGAGTATCCTTTAGTGTCACGGCCTGTCCTCCTTGTTACCCACAGGAAATTCAGCTCCCAACTGCACAAAAACTACTGAGCAACGAAAGGGTCTTGAAAACATATGTAATGTGCAGAGTTTTTAAAACAGATTCCTGGTAGCTGTGGGTGAAATGTCCTCCAGGCTCTTTACTGTGATCTGTTACTTGTTCAATAGACTTTTTATTTGTCACCCTTATATTGGTAACGTTAAAAAAAAAATAGACTCCTACGGAAAAACTGAGAATTAGATTCTCCTCTCAGGGACACTGGGCAAACACACGGACAATGACGGAGTTGTATCAAAGGAGAATTTGTCACCAAATTAGGACTTTCCCTTATCCATCGAAAAAGCTACACTTCAACCAGCGTTGCCAAGCCTCCAGGATTGTCCTGGAGTATCCTGTAATTAAAGATGATTTTTTAATTAAAGATTATGTCAGGTGACGAAATCTCCAGGAATTTGTCCAGTCAAAGTTGGCGATCCTAACTTTAATAAATGCTTTACATGAGACACAGTGAGTCTCAGTAGATAAATGGAAGGACCTGTATTAAGGACATCTGCATGAATACAACTGCAATGATGCATTCATAATGGTGAAAACTGCTAATGGTGTGCTGAGACCATGGTGTTCTGAAAGAAGGTTGATATGATACAGTTGCAACCTACCATGCTGACTAACACTGTTTCATTTCTTCCTTATGATCCCACATCTCCCTGTCTATCTGTAGCCATCTGTTGTCTGATGCTTGGATTGTAAACTCTCTGGAGGAGGGGCTGTCTCTTTATTCTGTGTTTGGACAGTGCCTAGCACAATCAGATCCTGGGCTATGACTGGATAAATATTATTCATGTTTTATTATTAAATTGCACTGGGACAAATTAGAGTATACACTGGTGCAGATAATTTTGATGATTGGATTAAGTGTCATTAGTGTAAACTCAGTTTTGCACTGGTCCTTCATCTCTACATTAGGGGATGTGTACCTGTGTATTTGCAATGAAGTAGCTACCTCGGTGTGAATTTCCTCAGTGTAGACAGGGTCAGAGGTGTTAGAGTTCACTTAACTCATCTAGTTTAGCGTGTGTTAAAATCTGCAATGCCTTGTCTACACTTGAATTTTAGAATATGCTAGCTAATGCTTTCGAACAACATGCCCTCACATTCTAGCAAAGACAAAGCCTGTTTGAGTGCTGAGCTAAGCTTTAAACACACACACACACACACACACACACACACACACACACACACAGAGTGTAATGAACTGGAAGCATCGGAAGCAACAAGGGTGAAGCTGGGCATATGGGGCACTGGAATACAGGCTGAATACACTCGAGTCAGAGCGAAACTCAGCAACAGACACTCTACTAGGTCTTAAGGGCCAAGAAGTCAGTGGTACCACTGACGTAGTGAAAGGAGAGCCAGACGTAAGAACAAACCCTCGGCTGACAGCATGAGGAGAGGAAAAACTACTACGTGACTAGAGAATGACTAACTTTAGGCTCCACAGAACTTTGTGGCTTGGACACCTCACTGAACATTTCTTTCGCAATCTGACATTTCTCGCTCTGATTAATCCTTGTAAACCCTCGGCTCAGCTGACGTGGCTGAGCCCATCTGAACCCTTTGTTAAACTTTCTGAACATATTTCTTTTCTGCACACAAAAAGAGGTATCCCCACACCCACCCCATCCTTCATGCTAAAAGACTGTTTTGTCAAATCCAAAATGAAACTCCAGGAGGTCTGGTGACTTGGAAATAATCCCCTGAAGGATTTGAAGCACTTGGATGTGCCGTGTGCATTGTGACAACTCACGGATGTGATTTCCCACCCCCCGTTCTGCTGTGCAGTGGTGTTTCATAAGTGCTGGGCATTAAATTAAAAAAAAAAATTAGACAAACTCTGCAGTGTGTGTGGACAGCACAGTCAATAATATCTCACTGAGTGGTGTGTTACCAGATGAAAATATCTTCAATGAAGAGAACAAAAGATGGGCCCAGAGCAAAACCCGAACCATAGATTCAAATGCCCTTGAACTCTGGAGTGATTTACATCTGGACCTAGCTGTTCCCTTTCCCTATAACTTTCAGAAACCACAAACACACACACACACCACCATCATCGTCTCCCCTCTCCCCCCAATTCTAAGTACCCCCAAGCTCAGAATGCTCAGATCCAGATGTGCAATATTCTACTTGGGCCTCTCTTTAAAGGAAATGCCAAAAGAGAAACAGAATGAACAGGGGTTTCAAGATAGAAAAACACATTCTAAATGCAGTTTCTAGGAGCCTGCTCACCACATGTGTGAAAACCAAGAGTGGTACAGGAGAGTGGAACAGCTTGGAAAGTCAATTCCAGTGATGCAGATACCAAGAGAAGGTACAGTTGCCACTTGCCACCTGGATATTTCTACTGACTCATTTCCTAACCCATATATCCAAATTGCCTGATGCACAAAAGACAATATTTGGGTTTCAACCAATTAATAGGAAGGCAATTGGCCCTTCATTCCAAAATAATTAATTTCTTGGGAGCAGAATCTTTGGGGCTCTCTAGGAAACAGTACATATCACGGGCAGTGCAGAGGATTGGGGGGAAAAACGGCTAGCCTTTATGATTGTGAAGAAAGCCTTATGAGAGTGAACTGATGCAGCGATGTCTTGCTGAGTCTGCAGACAGACTATTTAAAACAAATAGCTCACTGAGATGAACACGTACTCTAAGCAACTACTCATGTCCTTTTATTGCTACAACCCTTTTCCTTTAACCCCAAAGACTTAAGCCATATGCTTTCCTTAGCTCTGTAAAGCACCTAGTACACTTTTTAGGGCGGTATTAATTATTATAAGAACTACACATAGTCATGGACTATAAGGTGGATAGAAAGCTGGCTAGATTGTCGGGCTCAACAGGTAGTGATCAATGACTCCATGTCTAGTTGGCAGCCGGTATCAAGTGGAGTGCCCCAAAGGTCGGTCCTGGGGCCGGTTTTGTTCAATATCTTCATAAATGATCTGGAGGATGGTGTGGATTGCACCCTCAGCAAGTTTGCAGATGACACTAAACTGGGAGGAGAGGTAGAAACGCTGGAGGGTTGGGATAGGATACAGAGGGACCTAGACAAATTGGAGGATTGGGCCAAAAGAAATCTGATGAGGTTCAACAAGGACAAGTGCAGAGTCCTGCACTTAGGACGGAAGAATCCCATGCACCGCTACAGACCAGGGACCGAATGGCTAGGCAGCAGTTCTGCAGAAAAGGACCTAGGGGTTACAGTGGACGAGAAGCTGGATATGAGTCAACAGTGTACCCTTGTTGCCAAGAAGGCCAATGGCATTTTGGGATGTATAATTTAGGGCATTGCCAGCAGATCAAGGGACGTGATCGTTCCCCTCTATTCGACATTGGTGAGGCCTCATCTGGAGTACTGTGTCCAGTTTTGGGCCCCACACTACAAGAAGCATGTGGACAAATTGGAAAGAGTCCAGCGGAGGGCAACAAAAATGATTAGGGGACTGGAACACATGACTTATGAGGAGAGGCTGAGGGAACTGGGGATGTTTAGTCTATGGAAGAGAAGAATGAGGGGGGATTTGATAGCTGCTTTCAACTACCTGAAAGGGGGTTCCCAAGAGGATGGATCTAGACTGTTCTCAGTGGTAGCAGATGACAGAACAAGGAGTAATGGTCTCAAGTTGCAGTGGGGGAGATTTAGGTTGGATATTAGGAAAAACTTTTTCACTAGTATGGTGGTGAAACACTGGAATACGTTACCTAGGGAGGTGGTGGAATCTACTTCCTTCAAAGTTTTTAAGGGCAGGCTTGACAAAGCCCTAACTGGGATGATTTAATTGGGGATTGGTCCTGCTTTGAGCAGGGGGTTGGACTAGATGGCCTCCTGAGGTCCCTTCCAACCCTGATATTCTATGATTCTATGATTCTATGATTCATTGCAGTGCTGTGTTAATACTGAAGCCTAATTGTAATGTTTGAAATTTCAACATTGTTAACTATTTCTTAGCAAAAACCTCCAGCGACTTGGGATTGTGGATGGAGTTTGAGATTGTGGACTGACCTTCAGTAGAATAACATTCCCAAGCTCCCTTCCCCTCCTCCCCCAATATAGTCTCTTTTTCGCCTGTGTTATGCCTGGTTTGAGGATAAATGGGGAAGAAGTCATAAAGAAACAGTGTCTTCCGATATATACTAAATGTTTACAATACATAAGACAACAGGTGAATTGGAAACATAATAGGAATACTGAAATGTCCTTTAGAAAGGAAATGTATAAGAAGGCACATATAAAATACACAGACTAATGAATGGTAAAGAGAAGATAGATCAGGAGCATCTATTCTCATGGACACTTAAACATAAGAACAAGGAGACATACCATGAAATTGAAAAGTGCCAAATTCAAAACTAAAAAAGGAAGTACTTTTTCAATACAATACTTAATTAGACCATGGAACTCACTCCTACATGATAGTGCTGAGGCTAACAATTCAGCATGATCAAAAAAGGGGATTGGACATTCATATGGCTAGCACGAATATCCAGGATTAGAAGAGTTACTGCTATCAAAAACAATAGAAGGGCTCTAAAACCTCATGGGTCTAGATTTAAAACAATCTCTATTAGGGATTATGATAAGAAACCAGGGGGGCAGATTATCCCACATCTGCTTACTGCCAATTTTTTTCTCCTAAACAGCTGATGCTGGTCACTGTCAGACAGGGGATACTGGCCTCAATGGATCACTGGTCTGATCCAGAATGGCAGTTCCTATATTTGTACCTAAGGGTACATGTGGGTATGGAGTGAGTTGTCTTCAATTAGTCCCACTGGAAAAGAATTTTCATGGGAGAACCTCAACCCTCCCTAAAATAATAGATCTAGATAAGTATGGAAGGAATGGAATACAATTGGCACTTCCTACAATAGCAAGAATAAAAGAAAGAATTTTCAATTTACATAGACGAGCCTGCCTGTCTATATCTTATTTGAGACCCCCAGTCTGGAGGCAGCAGCTGTCTGATGACATATTACAAATGGCTTGTTGCTGTAATGTATCATCGGAGTTCCATTGCCCTAATGATACATTACTGTAATACATCATGAGACCAGTGCCCAGCAGGAACAGGAGTCCTGGAAACCAAACAGCTCCATACATTTTCACACAGTCCCAAAAATAAATAAATAAAAATTGTTTTGAATTTCTTTTCTTCTCTATTCAAGACTTAAGCCTCAAAAAGTGTGGATCAGAACAGGTATTCATTAAACAGGCTCTGATGTTTTCATAAGTCTCCTAAGTCATTAAAGGTTCTAATATAGTAGATTACCTATTGCTAGTGCTGCTCAGTTAGAATAAATTATCTTTAATTAATTTTTTAAGCTTTCCTGGTAGTGTGTCAGGAACTTGAGTTTACATTCAAGTAGATACCTAACTCTGGGAGCTCGAAGAAGCATGGTTCCCTCTCGTTAAATTACGTGGTTTAAGGCACCAGGAATGTGACATAGTGACTCTAGTCCAGTGAACTAGAGAATGCACTCCAGAATTTGATGAGCACTCTGCTGGGTTGCTTGCAGAAAGACTGAGCACCCATAACTCCAGCAGGAATCAGTGGGAATTGCAGGGGGTCAGCACTTCTGAAAGTTAGATTCTAAGAGGGCGGAAGGTGCACTGGATACAAAAAGAAAAACAACTCCTCTTCTCAAAAAGAAAAGGAGGACTTGTGGCACCTTAGAGACTAACCAATTTATTTGAGCATAAGCTTTCGTGAGCTACAGCTCGCTTCATCGGATGCATACTGTGGAAAATACAGAAGATGTTTTTATACACACAGACCATGAAAAAATGGGTGTTTATCACTACAAAAGGTTTTCTCCCCCCCACCCCACTCTCCTGCTGGTAATAGCTTATCTAATGTGATCACTCTCCTTACAATGTGTATGATAATCAAGGTGGGCCATTTCCAGCACAAATCCAGGTTTTCTCCCCTGCACCACAACAGGAGAGTGGGTTTTGGAGGGGTGGGGGGGGGGAGAAAACCTGGATTTGTGCTGGAAATAGCCCACCTTGATTATCATACACATTGTAAGGAGAGTGATCACATTAGATAAGCTATTACCAGCAGGAGAGTGGGGTGGGGGGGAGAAAACCTTTTGTAGTGATAAACACCCATTTTTTCATGGTCTGTGTGTATAAAAACATCTTCTGTATTTTCCACAGTATGCATCCGATGAAGCGAGCTGTAGCTCACGAAAGCTTATGCTCAAATAAATTGGTTAGTCTCTAAGGTGCCACAAGTCCTCCTTTTCTTTTTGCGAATACAGACTAACACGGCTGTTACTCTGAAACTCCTCTTCTGGTATCTTAGTAAGATGAAGGTTTCCTGGCCATCTTTTTTTCAGGATCCAGTTTGGTAAGGCAATTAAGCACACCTAACTTTAAGGATATAAGTTGCCCCACTGACTTCAACAGCACTCCTCCCATGCTTAAAATATTCGGCACATGTTTAAGTACCTTGCCAAACCAAGGCCTCATTTATAGTAAAGGGGGGGAAGACAAAAGAGCTCAAGTCTGCAGCACTTCGTCATGGCTGGCAGCCCTTCTCACACGAGTAGTTCCATTATCTTCAAAAGGACGACTTGCTGCAGTAAGTGGGAGATGCTGTGGGCAAGAGCTGCACAGTTGGGCCTTAAATGTGAGACACTTAATCCCCATGTGAGAAATGTAGGGAGCAATGCAGAACATGTGTGCTAAATTCTCCCCCTCCACCCCGCCCCCCTGCCTCCTGGGAGGAAAGGGCCAACTAGTGTATAATGGGAGAGGTACGATGTTTTTCTGGCAGTGTGTAATCCTACCTGGTCCCATTTTAGAAACAAGGAATTCTGCATGGAGTATCTACAGTTACACCAGACAAGTGACTCAGGGCCTTGGCACCAAAACTCTGCTCTAACTTCTGCTGAAGTCAATGGGAGTTTTTCCTTTTACTTCAATGGGAGTGCGATCAGGCCCCATGATCCCATGCAGGTGCTTCTATATCCTGGCACTTTGACACCATGGTGATCGGTACCATGGAATACCGTGGATTAGACTAGACTGCAGGGAGATAGAGAGATACCATTATATGCAGTAGGCAGGAATCCTATACTCAGTGTTAGAAGACCAAATGGAGACAGCATCTTTATTCCCCAGGCGAGAGCATAGTGCCTCACAGGTTATTAAGCAGTGACACCTCTCTGCATGGCAACAACAGGAGAGACCATGCTTAGCTGCTCTAGAGCACATTTCTTCCAAAGATCTGAAAGCCCTCTGCATTACAGTCCATTTTACACATGGGGAAAAGTGAGTTACAAGGAATTGCCCAAGATCTAATATTACGTTAGTGACAGAGCCAGCTATAGAAATCTGGAGCCCCAAGCTTTGCTCTAACCACCGGATCAGGATGCTTGCTCTGGAAACGAAGAGGCTTTTTTTTCATTTAGAACTAACTACCTGGTACACTTTAGCAACCAGGCATAATTAGGTATGATAACTAACATCAACTGAGCTCACGAAAGCATAGGTGCTAAAAGAGGAAGGCTGGTTTATGGCTAGTCTGTAGATAAAACCCTTAGTTTCCCCAATACAGAAATCAGATCACTTTGACACACATAGGATTTAGAAGACAGACACATGCTATAGGATCCTAGCTTATATATATATATATATATATGCATTATTCCTTCTAGCATCCTTTGGTCCATAGGAAGGGCTATTCAGTGAAGTCAGGAGTGCTATAAAAGGAAAATAACCATGAATAAACAAAAGAAAGAAATGGAACAAGCTATTCTCTCTTTATTTGCAAACGTGAACACACCCTGCTTATTAGCTCACTGGAAAATTCTTCAGGCCACCATCGGATGATTCTGAGGTACCTGTGTAGTTTAATTGGAAAGTGCCTGCTGCAGACGGTTTTGGAAACTCAAAGGGGGAATTGCCAACAATTTCTTAGAAATATATTTTGTGGTGCAGTATCAGCGAGCTGAATTTGCCTTGGAAATCCCACTACAGCTCTGGCTGCATGATGCCAACTGCAATTTTGTAGTTATTTTTGATCCAAGATTAAGTGCCTTTTAAAAAAAAAATAATTCTGAAATGGATTTTAATTGAATGTGCTGCCCTGCTCGAGGTGCACCAAAATGATTCGGTTGGGTGTTTTTCTTTCCCAAATCCTAAGGGGGACGTTCCCCTAGACCAACATTAGACTGGTTTCCCCCGCCTCCCCGCCCCCAACCCCTTGGTCAAAAGATCCAGTGTGTGCTAATTCTGTCAAGCTCCCTCTCACTCAATCACTCATATATAGTGCCCCTTAAAGAAACACTGCAGAAGCCAGAAGGCTAAGAAATTAACCAAATGAACTACTGGGGCTTTGCCCTTACATACCAAATACTGAATTGCTGCCACCTTGCTGGTAAAATTAGCCATGTGTTTCAAAGGGCTCCCTTTACTGATCGAGTATGTAATATAGAAGTTGCTATGCTACATGAGACTAAAGGCCTATCAGTAATCAGTAATCATCAATGCTTGATGAATTAATGGAGGATCTAATACTCTCATATAATTAGTTAATTAATCAATTAATTAATGCACTTGCAGCTCCGTCCTTACATGTGCTGAGCACTCTGCCCCAGTCCAGGAACATGCTTAACTTTAAGGACATGAGCAGTTCCGTTAACGTCAGCACCTTGCAACCAGCCAGGATCGAGTCTCTCATTAAATGTTGTAAGGCCGTGTGTCAAAAGAACTTTCCTTCCTGACCTCTGCAGGCAATAAGTTTATATCCTGAAGCATGAAATAAAAAGTCCTTGGTATCTTTTAACCTAGTTCTAAATTCTGTCCTGACATAACCCTACTGAAGTCAGATCAGAATTTGAATTGTAGCACAAAGGGCTCCTGATCTATTACTGGGGTGCTTAGATGCAATACTCTGAAACCTATAAATAATAATATTATGAATTAATAATTAATATGGGTTTGCACCACATGTAATTCATGTTGCCATTTATCCCTTTATGTTGTCCAAAGCAGCCAAAGTTACGGACTGCCATATAATTATCATTCCATGGTTTTTTAGATTTATTTTTTAAATTCATTTTTAAACTGCTAAGTCATTTGTCTTGATCTCCTCCTGCACCAGGGTGTTGTGTAGGTTAACTGTATACTGAGTAAAGCAACTTTGTTAGCTGATGGCTGCTCCTCCAGATAAAAATTCTTTCTTTCTTATAAAGAAATAAAACCTGAAAACACAGGTTCCCCCCATAAAACCTCACCTGTGATTGAAAACAAACAAGCAAAACACAAAATAAACTATTCTTCTTGCAATATTTCTCAATGACTTGGTAGTACAGTTCTGAAATCCATGGGACGTATAGATATATGTGCAAATGTTCCAAGGGTTTAACTATTCACATGCAAGATGGCTTTGTAGGGAAAACTCTGTGCAGATAGGTTTTAAAATGTAACTACAGATACAAGCAACTAACATGCAACAACTTTAACCGACAGTGACATTCTTCTCAAAGGGTCAATTATGCCACCCAAGATTATGAATAAACTGAGAAACTTTTAAACACACTGCCAAATCTAGTTGGTTTCATTAGAATTAGACCTGCATTGTACTGCTTTTGAAGACAAAAATATAGAGAAAAGATATAAGCAAGTGGGTGAGGAATCAAAATAAATAATTAACACTTTGAGCTCTGTGGAGAAAATTCCCCAGAGACTTAAGTATTATTAAGAAAAAGTCAGTATTATTACCCTTGTATGAGTGGGGAAACTGAGGCAAAGAGAAGTGCACTGACTTGCCCAAGGTCAGGTGCTTAAGTAGCAGAGTCAGCTCTCTTGAGTCTCTCAGTCCAGAGTCCTATTCGCTTTCTTAGTGAGAGCAAGAGACTTCCTATCAGCTTCTTCGCTAGATTCTGTGAGTCTGTGGCCAAAGTTTGTTAACGTCACCAGAAAGAAAAAGGTTTCAGGTCCCCAGCCTTCTGCAGTCCAATTTATGTCCAATTTGCAGACTTTCAACATAGCAGCCTCACAGTTCATAAAATCAAACTCAGCGAGGGCTAAGTCCCTGGGTAATGGATTTAGGATCACTCGAGGTGTTACCGGCAGTTCATGATGGGTAACTTTCTTGTTAACGAAAGTCCCTTTTGCTAAATGAGTTCCAGGTTTAAGTCTCCCTCTGCCTCTCTCTTTTTTTGGCAGCAGCACTGCTGTGGATGGGGAGTGGGGGAGGAGGTGGTGTAGGGCTTTATTAGCCTGTGCAAGGAGAGCTTTTCATTGCAAGGGCTGCAGGGAGCAGAGACAGAGGGAGGGAGAGGGAGAGAGAGAGAGGGAGGGAAAAAAAAAAGGTGGGATAAGTTAGTCTTTGTGTAAACGGAAGGTGCTGAAAGGAAGGCAGTGTGCTGGGGCCAGGGGATCGACCCTCTGGCTCCACTTGTCTACACAGGGACTATGGAGACGGCCATGTGCGTAGACCGGTGCCTTTTGGTTTCCGCAGGTAACTGCAAGCTCTGTAGGGAATACGTCCAAGGAGAGAAAACCACAGATTACATATGGGCGGGGGGAGGAGGGGAGGGGGGGATGCTTAACTTCTCCTGTCTGCTCCCAGTGTCCCTGTGCCTGGCAGCCCATTTAACCGCTCTGCTCTCAGCAGAGGAGGGGGTGTGTGTGTTTGTGTGTGTGTGTGTGTGTGTGCGCACACGTGCCAGGGGAGAGAGAGTCCCAGTCAATTGCTGAAAACAGACTAATTATAGATGTCATATTTCTGAATTTTCCAGTTAAAAAGTCTTGCTATTTATCCGGCACAGATTATTCCCTGAGCACATTGCAGGGAGGAGATACATCAGTTCCAGGGCATTAGCAAACTCGAGGGAACCTTCTGGCATCCAAAGCAAGAAACTGGGGTCTCTGTTGCTTTCCGTTGTTCCCTCAGTCTGACAGGTTTGCAAACCCTGAGCAAACATTATGAAAAGGCCAGTGGATAATTCTCTGTTTCTGCCTTCTAACTTGGCTTCAAACCCACCCCGGTCATTCCACGTTCCAATATAAAACTGCCCTCCTTACCTGCTCTTCCTCAACTTAGGAGCCGAGCCGAAGGCTATTGAGATTAAGAGAAAGACTCCCATTGAGGACAGAGGGCTTGGATCAGGCTCTTGAAGCACTTACGTAGTTCAAGCCAGAATCCCCAGCTGGACTATTCTTGGGGAAAGAACAGTTAGAAGTGGGGTGGAAGGATCTGCTTCTCAGGCTGTTCTAATTGGCAGGCTGCTATGGCCCTCAGAAGCAGAAAATAGTCATCGCAAAGTAGACTGGAGCAACACCCCTTCCTGATGCCTCATTCCTCTCTGCCTCTGACCTGCTCCCAACACATCCCTTACACTGAGAGCTGCTGGCCTGCCTCCTGGGCAGGCCAGAGAAGCCAGGGAAAGGGATGGAGGAGGTATTCTTAGTGGGCTATTTCTGCCTCCTTTCAGTTCCCTATAAACTACCAGAGCTGTATAAAAAGGCCTTAGGACCTAGAGTATCAGGTCCAGGCACTTCAGCGCTCTGTTCACATCCTGCCTATTGCTCTCTTCCTTTGGCTTGTTCTCAAATGGAATAATCTGTGTGGTCCTGCATTTTAGGGGTTTCGTCATTGCCCTTACGTCCAAACAAAAGCTATTATTT
The DNA here is from genome assembly GCF_965140235.1 of Caretta caretta. NCBI lineage: Eukaryota > Metazoa > Chordata > Testudines > Cheloniidae > Caretta > Caretta caretta. The sequence goes on from NC_134219.1 coordinate 5,337,750, forward strand.
AATCATGGTAGTTGCCAAGGGCCTGCACCAGGGATCAGGTACTGTGAATCATGGCAAATCAGTCTCAGAAAATAATACAGCTGAATAGTGGTTTACTAAACAGGAACAATAATTATTATTACAGCAAGGTGAAATTTTTCAAATATAAGTTTTTTCCAGCAAAAAAATACAAATTTGGTTCAGCTGAAACTTTTAGCAAATACAGGTAGATTTGGGTGAATTGTTTCAACTGAAAAGAAAAGAAAACTAAACCCAAATTTCCAAAACAGCCAAAACGTTTTGTTTCAATATTTCCAAAAAGGGAATGCTTCAGCTTTTTTATTCAAAATGATCTTTTGTTTTGAAATGACCTTTAATTTTATTTAAGAAACCCAGAAAAATCTCCTGGCATCAAAAATGAAATGTTTCATTTAATTTCAAATGAAAAAATCTGTTCACCCTGAATCCATTTTTCTTCTTTTTGATTAGCCAAAAACGTAAAAAAAAAATTATTTTCAGGTCAACCAGAATTGTTTCCCTTTCAAAATGGCCAGTGAAAAATCCATTATTTGAACATCTCAAATTATATTATAATTATTTATTTGTATTACTGTAGTTCCTAGGCGCACTACAAACTGTCCTGGGAGATTTTGTATTCATACACTCGACAGCCCGTAGTTGGTCATGAGAGGAGCAAGAATGCTCAGATTGTGGCTGGCTGTAGAAGGAGGAAGAGGAGCTATTTGCCTAATACCTCCTACTGCAAACAACCGAGCAGGGAGAGGCCAGAGACAAACAAGAGTGCTGTCCCTTCGTCCTCCCACTCCCTAGCCAGAGTTTCTGCTGGCCAGACATAGAGAGCAATGGCAGAGTACGGGATGAATTGTTTCTCATTAAATTCATTCTCTGGGGTAGCGCAGCAACACACCACTCTTCAGCAAGGCAGATTGTCATTCAAGCATCTTGCCCTGAAGCTACAAACCAAAACATTTGGGGCCAGATCTTTAGTTGGTGTAAATCAGTGTCAGCTCCCTCAACTGAAGGTCTGTGCATGAGATTTTAGCCAGGCTAAAACTGAGAAAAAGCCTTTTTTACATCAGGACAGGAAGAGACCATGTCTTCAGGGCAGAGCGGCCTTCCTAGACATTTTTTTTAAAATCATCTAGCCTCAGATGATTTCTTTCTTTCCTTCTCTTTCTTCTGTTTTGCTTCCACAATTGGATGGTTCCTTTAGAACGATATGTCACCAAAAAATCAGCGAAGCAGCATTTGGCTGTCATTGGTTTCCTCGCTCATGTCGTCTCCTTTGAAAGGCAACCTTCCCATTTCCTTTTCTTGTATTGAACAAAACAGACCATCATCCCAGAAGCTATTTACGTTCCTGTGCCACATTGCAGAACCCAATCCCTGATCCGCTAGGATAGGGTGTGTGGTCCTGCAGGTCGCCTTATCCAGTGGCAGAAGAGATGGAGTCCTTGCTGCCATCCTACCCCCCAGTCCAAGTCACATTTAGAGGTAGAATGGTTGTTTGTTCAAAGCCTTGACTAAGGGACAGTGCTCAGCACCAAAAGGAGCTCAGAGACACACAATTCCTTCTTTGCTTCATCCTTGCCCCTCGGGGGTGGGAGGGGGGGTTCATTTACTGCAGTCCTTCCCAGGGTGCAGTTTACTTCTCCCTTTACACTGGCTAAGGGTCTCCTCATTGGTGCACTGGGGGGCAATGGAAAGGGAAGTGAGGCAAATATTCATCCACGGGCTTGCAGGGAGAGTAGTAGCTCCGTGCAGTCTCCTCTTCCTCGACTTTGCCTGGACTCATCAGCCAGGCAAGGCTCATGGTGGGAGGGAGGGAGGGAAGGAGGGTCTTTGTGGCCCCTTGTTCCCCTGCAAGGCCGTGAAGGGCTCCAGTAATAATTAAGCCCTGAACAAATCAGTGGCACTCTTAGTCACTGTCATTTTGCATTTTCTTAAAATCTAGTTTTAGAGACAACTGGCTGGATTCCCACCACTAACTTCAGCTCCGGTGTTGTCTATTCTCTCTTTCTCTTTCTTGCACTTGATAATAGGAAAACAAAATGCAGAGAATTTATATATAAGTTATATATATTAGACTAGATGGACCATGGCTCTGATCCACTCTTGTAATTCCTGTTGTTCACACATTTTAGGCTCTCTAGTGTATGAATTCAAAATTTCCAAGGACAGTTTGTTGTGCGCCTAGGAACTACCGTAATACAAATACATGAAACAGAAAAAATTGCTGTGATCTTCTTTGCAGCAGATGCTCTCCTGAGATCCAGTCTCCCATTCACCTTTCTTTCTGTTTTCTCTTCTTATTCTTCTCCACATTCTCATGATCAGCCATAATTTTTTCATAACGTTATCTATGCCTTGACCTGCAGTCTGGCCACATACCACAACTTGCAGGATCAGGGCTTTAGAATGTCAGCCCCACAGGGCAGGGAATGTCTCTTCTTATTCACCTATATTATTAATAGTTATTATTTGTTTTGTAATAGTACCCAGGCACGGACAAGGACCTCATTGCGCTAGGTGCTGTACAAATACAGAACAAAAAGATAGTTCCTACCCCAAGCATCTTACAATCTAAGTAAATCACCACGTACAACAGCAACACTATGTGTAGTCCATATGCAAGTTACAGTATAATTATCCAACAGTGATCTCTAATGTATATTAAACAAAAAATGATGATTTAGATTCCTTACCTCAAGTATAAGGCATTTTTTAGACGTTAGCCAATAATCATAGTCTATTAAGGGCATGAATCTATAAATGGAACATTATAGTAATTCAAGTGGAGAATTGTATTCCACTCCATTTTGCTGCTATTTGTTTTGAGTAACTTATATAGTCATTTGAGCCTTTTTTCCTCCGGGAAGGGTGCAGCACCTCTCACTGCGGTTATGCCAGCTGCATGTGTTTGCTCAGGGAGTGCGCTCCCTGTAGCACAGCTGGGTATTGTCTTTCAAGCTAAACAAATACTTTTATAAAAAAAAAGAAAGAAAATTTCAACTTATCTTCCTTTTCCCCCGTGGCTCTGTTTTCTCTGGCTTTCATGACAAATGTGGAGGAGAGCACGTGCCCCTTGCAACTAGCTACCTCTCAATTTGTTTTCTGGCAATAGGGATGGATGATCTCCTATAAAAATACCATCTCCAATTTGAACTGCATGAAGAGTATTTTTTTAAACACTTTATGAGTATTTAACCAGGATAATAGTAATCTCCTTTGTGTTCTGAGAAATCATGGTAAAACATCCATCCTTTAGAGTTGATTCAACTGAAACTAAATTGTGTGAACAACAGAAACTATGAGACTGGATCAGAGCCATGGTCCATCTAGTCTAGTATTGTGCGTCTGACAATGGCCAATAGTAGATGCTTCCTAGTAAGGTGCAAAATGTCCCCCAGAGGGCAGGCAGGTGTGGCATAATCTGTCCTTCGTGAAGCTCTTACCTTAATCCTCCCTAGTCAGAGTTTCTCTTCAACCCTGAAGCATAAAGTTTTATTTCCCTTCCAAAACTTTTGTTAGTATGAATTATTTTTAATCTGAATATTCTTGATATCCATATAAAAGTCCAATCCCGCTTTGAATTGATTCATGAATATCAGGGTATCACCTTTTTAGTAATGGCAGTTGCTCTAGCATTTGTTTAGCAATTCTGGTTTTATCATTACCCAGTTGTGTCAGACTAAAATTTGAAATAGCCCACATGCTAATTACTATACAAAAAAATCTTTATATTCAGTATGGATTTCAGTTTGGTCATTCTCACTTACTTTTAGTGCTGAATATAACTACTTTGGACCCAGTAAGAGATGTTTTTATGCCAAAATCAAAATCAAAATAAATAAATTTAAAAAGCTTGCTGTTACAAAAGTAACATTTGTGTATATGGACGAGGGCCTGATATTTTGAAAAATAAAATGTAATAGTTGGAGTTGTTCACTTTAAATGTTAGCTACTGTTAAAAGGCAGGCATGTTGGCTAGTTTTTTAAATAACTTAATTGCTTTTCAAAACATTTGTGGTGAGAAGGAAACTCAAAATGAATGGGACAAAAGCTCCATTCATATTAATGGGAGTCTGCATTATCACAGAGCATGGCCTGACCAGAGGCAACGTGGTCTAGTGGATTAAGCAGAGAACTAACAGTTCCTCATTTCTAATCAGGGCTCTGTCATGAAGTTACTTTGTATCTTTATCCATGTCTTCTTTGGTTTTTCGGATTCCCCATCTGTAAAATGGGGCTAGTAATATTTACACACTGCACGAGAGTAGGTGTTTTGCCTCTGCAAGCAGATTGTGAAAATCTCAAATGTATTGTCATAACCAAATAGCATTTCTCTTCTCTGCCTGGATAACTTCTGTAACCAAACAGCTGGTCAGAAAATGGGCGAACATTTCTGCAAAAAAATTGGCCTTGTTTTCCACTGGAAATATTATTATTTTTGATTGGCTGTAGTAATTAACCAACAGCAGCACAAATTTCCAGTTGCATAGCTGAGTGTAAATTTGTAGGCAGAAATACAAACTGGTGTAAGTTAGTTATGCAATGCAACATTCACTTTAAATGAATATTCAAGTGATTGGGCATAAAATTTGCTTTTCATTAATATTTTCGCTCGTAGGTCTTGTTGAATGAAACATTCATGGTACGTGAACCCAAAATATGTGCAAACACAATTAAAATACATTTAAAAATTTAAACAAATATTTACAGAATTAATTTTCTTTTTTAGCAGTATTCCCCAGCTCCAGGTGTGGATGTTTACACTTTCAAAGTCCTACACAAACATTGAATAATAAAGCACTATGTAGAGTAAGCATGTAAGTATGGTTGACTATACTGAGAGATCCATCAGACACTAGAAAGATTAGTGGGTGATGCAAACTTTGGCCCTCATCCTACAAAAAACACACACACATTGTTAACTTTGTTTCAGAGGGACTCCTCACACTGTGCAGAGTTACTCACAGAGTGTAAAGTTAAGCATGTGTGTAAATCTTTGCAAGATCAGAGCCTTTCTTTCAAATGAACAATATCCCGGAGACAAGATGCCTTGCAGAACCTCTTTCTATTGCATGAGTCCAACTCCCAGGTTAACGGTTACTCAGACCTTGTTAGGAATATTTCCCTGCTGTAACTCAGACTCAGCATAAGATTTTTTTGTTTTTCTGTGTTTGTCGTTAATAATGCGCACAAAGTCTATTTGCATAGCACACCATAATACTTTCCATTGGCTTCAAAGGGAGAAGGATGGAGAAATGATATTAGTTGTAAACCTTGTTTCCATCTTCTCTGTTTTATGTCACTTTATTTTAGTAGCGTCAGTCCAAATTAAATGTTGGTTAATGTGGTTGAGTTTTACTATCTGACAAATGCAGCCTAATAATAGCTTGGGAACAAATAACTTAGGAAAGCACAGTCTGTATTGATATTGAGCTATTTTGAATACCAACTTTCCTATTCTATTATATATATATATACATATAAAGTAATGAAGAACAAAATAAAGGTGAACCAAATTGGGACAATTCATCCAAAATTCCCACACACAGTCCCACAACACTGGGGGTCTGGATAAAGTGGGATAAAAAATCAAAACCATGCCTGGCTTTGATGCAAATCTAAAATCTGACCAAGCTTTTGCAAAACAAAAACCATCTCACAACTTTGCAGAGGGTATGTGCCAAAGGAACAGACACAAGTGTATCACATCAGGAAATGGCTGCGGTCTTCTTATGTCACACCCAGTTTAGTATTCATAGAACACTGAGTCCCAAACACAGAGTCCCAAATTTACAAGGCTGAAACAGTCCCAAACCATGCTGGCCATTCTAAGTACTGAACCAGGAAATCTCCAAATTTGCGGCAAAGAAAAAGGATCCTGTGGATCCAGCAAGCCAGGGTCATGAGTTGTTACCTAAGCTAAAGAAAGAGCATCTCCTGCTTGTTCATCCACTATGGAGTTTGGGAAATCCTTGTCCCCACTGAGTATTAATCCCCAGATGAGAGACTAATCTATCCCCTGCTGACAAGACCATTGTTCCCAACATTACAGTCCTGTGAAGAAACAATCTGACATCCAGAAATAGCTGGATCCCCTTAATCTGGATCTCAGAGTTGACAATATTTCAACCAGTAAAACCTCTTTCCTTGTGTTTCTAGACCTACCGAAATTAGCCAGAATGATACTGGTAAAGTATACTTTCTTTCTAGGAAACCAAACATAATACAAAAGGAAGGGTGGTCTTGTGACTGAGGCAGCAGTCTAGTGTTCTGCAGATCTGGGTTCAAATCCTCTCATCTTTGCTTCAAACCTCCCACGGTTAATCATTTAATCTCTTTTGTTCCCCATCTCAGTTCCCCAGATTTAATATTTCCTTCAACCTGCTCTTTGTTTATAGTGCAAACACTTCAGGACCCGGACTTTGTTTATGCATAGCACCTAGCAGCATAGGGACCCAATCTTGGTTGTGGCTTCTACATGCTGCTGTATAATGAGTGTGTATACATACATTCTTGATTCCTCTTTATAGCCACCTTTGCAAAGTCTGAAATACTTTCTCTACCGAAGGGCTGCTTTTTTTAGATATCAAAACAAGGGGGGAAACAAAATATAAATAATGGATTAAAGAAAAAGAAAACAAACAAAAATATCCAAGAAGTCATATTTGTATAGATACCGCAGGCTCTTGTGAAGGAAAAATGTGTGTAATGGACAAACCTAAAACAGAAGGTTGCTAGTTGCTTAATAGGAACATCTATTTGTTTGTCTGTCTATTGATGCTGATATACCACATCATGGGCACACAAAGTACTCAGCTCAAATTTGTATAAACAAGAGAATTGCACTCAAGATGTTTCTGCCTCCCAAAACCTCTAAGCAAGGGAAAGAGGCTGCCCTGGGATCTTGCCCACGCTGCTGCTTGAATCTTGCTCATGCTACAGAAAGCACCAAAGGACGACACATACTCTGCTTACTGTGCTAAAGCCACCTAGGAGAACCCTTTCTGCCCTAGTACCCTGTTTTGTCTAAGGAACTCTGAAGGGTTGAAGTTAAAACTGAATTTCAGTTGCAGCTTGTTTTTCATCCTATGGATGTTTAAAATAGCCTGCCTCGCATGAGAGTTTTAGGGTTTGTCTTTTTACCTTGGAGAGAGACACAGTAGAGAGAAAAGTCTGCCCATCTTCTCTCTTTGTTCTCACGGGCCAAGACAGTTAACTAAATGTGATTCTAAACGTCTTCAGCGTTTCAGATGCAGAATCACCTCCAAACTGGGCTACCCTGTGTTGTGTCCATTTCCAGGGTGAGTGACTATATTCTGGCTCCTTAAATTTCCCTGCAATTTTATTTGGCTACAGTATTCTGCACTTCAGTGGCCAGACTGCTGTGTATTGTTGCTGTGCCCTGTAACATAATTACTGTGTTTTAGTGGTTGGTGATCTGATTCTATCTCTCTGTCTTTTGATCCCGTGAACAGTTACTAGTACACATGGTCCCACTGCAGCTTATGGTACTAAGTGTACGGAGAAAGAAGGTACGGGCGGTAGCATCTTGCCATGGTGGTACCTTGGGCTTCATTTAGAGGTGATTTGTAACACGAAATGGATTAAATAACCCTTTACTCAGTTTTCATTGCATAGACAACATTTAAACCACTTACCAATGTTTAAGTGAGTCTATGAGCTTGCACAGATGTAGTGTAGGGAAGAACATGATCTAATGTCTCTAGTGAAATATCTTTTTACTCCGTGGAATCAGGGAAGGTTCTCCCCGTTTTTAGTGAGAAACTGTGTGTGATTTTTACTCGTGGCTGTAAATTAACTCAGAATAACCTTGTGTTTCTTTTACCTACTCACTTCCAAATACCACCAGCCTCCACTGCTTCTGGGACTGGGAGCCAGGGGACATTCAGAGACATGGAGTGACTCCCTTGTAATGGTCTCAAAGAACACGTTCATTTTCAGCAACTATAACATTCAGGAAAGAATCTTGACAATACAAATGAGTCCCCATAAACATGTCTAAGGAAATTAAGATGCTACAACTGATCTGCTTTAATAAAATTATGCAGTCAACTCAGTTTCCAAAGTTAGTCACTGTATTTTCTGCATTGTGCCATGCAATTAATCCTTCCTAAAATAAACGGACTGATTAAAATTCCATTATCCTGACAGTTCACAATAAACCTTGGGACCAATGATCCCCTTTCTTTTTAACCATTTAAGCCATTATAATTAATTCTGGTTTTATGTCATTTGCTGGTAAATGTTACGATCACCTTTCTAACTACTTAAACAATTCCAAACAGTTACACCCCTTCTAAAGCATGCAGGCAGTGGACAATAATTAAACTATTTAACCTGATTCACATTTCAGACAGTTTCCTTTACATACAAAGCTCAGCGTTGAACTGCCAAGTTCTAGTTTGCTCACTTTTTTGGGGGGTAGATAATTAAATGGTCACTTTTTAAAAACTCTTTGGGAAAGACAAGGAAGTTCCAGGCTTTGCTTTTGTGATCTCATTGGTCTCTAGTGAAAAGGAACTCACACAAACATTTTAAAAACATGTTAAACATGCTAAATTGCAGAAATATTTTAACCAATGTTCTGCAATTTATTTTTGCTCACTTTCCCCATCATCCCTCCTCAAAATGTCTTGTGTTTCATGAAGGCAATTCTTATGGCTGTGAAAAGCACATAAAATTTTAACCCTTTGAATACTTCCATTTTTGCTCAGAGCCAGGCATGCTTACACTGCAAATGATCTTATTTTAAGAGTAAATGTTTTGTGAAAACAGGACCAGTCTTAAAATCAAACATTTGCAGCATTTTGGAATTCCATTAAGCCCCACTCCACCACCCTTGCTTTCTTAAAAATCACCAGAACTACTCATGGAGTAAGGTCCTCATCATAAGTAAGTGTGCCACAATCAGGCCGTTTGTAAATATTCTGCACACTTTTAGTTCCGACCGACCTTGGTATAGGTGAGGTAGGTGAACTTCAAAAAGTTTGTATGTTCTGTTTAGATCAGAACCCAAAGGTCTAACTGCTTGTCCAAAATTTACTGTAAGATTTTGAAAAATCTCTCAGAATGTTATAGTCTCTTTCATTTCCTACATCTCTTTGCATGCCTCTTCTCCTTTCTATGTGCCCATCCTTCCCTTCTACCCAACTTCTTTGACCCTACTGCTTTCTCTCCCTGGCTTCTTTTAATTGCATGCATCTGGCCATCAATTCCCCCAGCCTTCCTTTTCTCAATCCCTGATAACCCTCTAACTCCTGCAGCAATCCTCCCACATCAATCAAGAAGCCTCTGAAGTTTCTCCTAGGCTAGCTGCTGCCTTCATACCATGCATATGCAGTGTTCTGTGGATCAGGGAATTCCCCAGAATACATTATATGGCCACAGTCTGAAGAATGTGTTGAAATTCTCCTGTATTGTATGACACATGCAAGATGTGAAGACATCAGCTAGCCTAGAAGAGATTTCCAGATCCCTGAAAACAACATCTCCCTTTCCAATGGTGTTTGTGGGTTCTCCATCATATTAGGGAGACATTTGGGGTAGAATGAATTTACAACTAGAACTGGTGGTAATTTTTTTGTCAAAACAGTTTTCCATCAGAAAAATGCCATTTTGATTAAACTGAAACATTTTGAGAAATATTGATTTCCACAAAATTTGACTTAGAAAATAAATTGGGGAAAAAATTAAAAGTGTCAAAATGTCCCTTCTCTTATATTTTTGGCATGAAAAGTTTCAATTTTTCATATCAGAATAACTAAATAAAAAAGTAAAAATTACAATGAAATGCTTCACATTGATCAAAATAAAACATTTCAATTGATCCAAAAGTAACTTTTTTCCCCAAAATTTCATTTTGTAAAAAAAATGGAAATTGTGTCTTTTTTACTCAATTTGGGATATATATATTTTTTAAATCTCAAAAAAAATTTGCGGGATGGAAAAATCTGTTTTCTAACCAGCTCTACTTATGTCTGGGCAGAAAGGTTTCTTATCCAAACCAACTCAAACCTTCAAAAATGCTTGGGTTGATGTCAATGTTTGGCCTGAGGTTTGGTTTGGCTGGTATTTAGTTTTCCATAGCAGTCACCCATCCCTAGTAGAGATACAGCTCTGAGATGGAATAAAAGAAAATGAAACTCTGTAGAAAACACATATCCCAAAATGAGCTTTTATTTTAAAAAAATATAAAATAAAATCATTAAAAAATGTTTCTCGTAATGAGATCAATTGTTGCATTAGCAGATGCTATGTGAAATTGATCAAGTACAAATCTGATCTAGAAACATCAGCCATAATAATATTGTCTGGTGAAAAGGGTGAAAGAAAAAGGATTTATTAACTTTGTTTGTGTTGATAAATAAGCCTTTCTGGAGACTCGGAAATTATTTTTCGAACCATTTTTGCAGCTCTTTAGTGAGCCAGCAGCAGGATCCTTTTGGGAATTCACCAGCGTCATTCTCAGAAACTTTCTTTCTAAATCTCATGAGTTGTGCTCAGGTGCAGAGATTTAAGGATGTGCTATTCCTCACATCAGCTGCACAGGATGGACTCTCGCCCATACTGTCAGCACCTTGTGAACAAGAAAAGGCCTTCTTTGTGTGCTTTCTCAAGGCACTACAACGAGGCTATCTTATTCTGTTTCAAATTAAAACTGGTGGTGATTTCCGCTGGTTTTGCTTTGTAAAAACAACTTTACGTTCTTTAACTGTTCTCCGATTGCTGTGCACTGTGGGAGGGTGCAGGGATATGCAAATTGTATTGTCTCACTTTGCTTCCCTAGTTTTTCTTTCCTAGCAAGCCTGGAAATTAAAGAGTTGGGGCTTTGGACGTAGGCACGGAGACAAAAACGAGCAGAGATTTGGCTACTTGATTTGGCCATAAAATCAGACCTTTGGGGAAAGTGTGCTCAGCAAGCAGAATAGCTGCATCAGTGCCTACAAAAGTGCTATCATCCTCCTCCATCTGGCTTCTACAATAGATCACGGTCAGGGAGCATCTCATTCATGATCATTAAAGAAATACTCAGTTGTAAGGCTACAATACATCAATGAGTTTTGCAATAGGGTCCTGATCCAAAACTCACTGTGGTAAATGGAAAGACCGACACTTACTTCAATGAGACGCTAGATGAGATTGAAATTATACATCAATAGACAGTGCTTTGCATTTAAAAGCCATCAATTTACTAATGGTGCCTACACCATAGTATCTGAGGTTCTATAGATTCTGTCTATAAGGAACAGTGGGGAAATACCCATAGTGTGCTGCAGAAACTGTGATCAAATGACTCTCTATTGATGAGCTTTCATATACACAGACAGCTACATACTCTGTGTGTGTGTGTGTGTGTGTGTGTGTGTATGTACATGTGTGCACAAACAACAAGGGTGCTTAGTAATTGCCTGTGATTAATTGTGTGTTTACTGCATGGAATTACTCAGTAATTATCTGAATATTTTCCCAGTCATGAGCCATTTATTTCAATACTATGTATCATGTATGTATCATACATTCCTCAGACATGGGCTGGGAGAAAAAACGAAGGAAAGACTGAGCGGATTGTGGCTGCTATCACCTTGAAAACACTCATGCCCATGCTTAATGTTACTGATGTATGTTGTCCTGTTTACGCCTAATGGCAGTAAAGTTAAGCACATGCACAGGATCGGGACCATACAAAGTAGCGGGGTCCATTGCAAATTCTGCCTTCTGTTATACTAGTGTAAATCTCTGAACTAGCTCTGCTTTTCCACACGTCACTCATTTTAAGTGCACACTAAATAATATGCAATGATTTTTAGGATATATTGTGTAGCTCACTGAATAGAAAGTATAGATTTCTTGTATGTATGTTGGGGGTTATATCAGCTTTAAAAAAAAAGAGAAGAATTTTGACATTGTACTCAAGCTGTATGCACAGTCCCAGAGTAGATGGATGTTTCTTGCTAAAATGTACAGCAGTATTTACCTGGTGACATTTACATTCTAATTGGTAGTCAACACTAGAGTGGGTCAAAATATTTGGTTCAGAAGTTTGGATAAAACATGGCCTTTTTTAAAAAAAAATGCAAAAAATTAGTGTTTTCCAAATTTTGCAATTCTTTGAATAAAAAATCAAAACACTTTTGGCTTGCAGATTTTTGGTTTCCCCCCTTTTTCCCCTTTCATCCTCTCAATTCTCCTTTTCATCCCTTTTACCTTTTTCTGAACATGTCGCCAAGTCCCCAGAACACTGGCTGAGGCAGGGGTCCCATAGAAAAAACACTGTGTGACCATTTAATTGAAGACTCTGTCATAATAATGTATATGTGCAAGGGGGCCAAATTGGAGTTGCCAAGCTCACTTTAATTCTAGCATTTGCTAAAGTTTGAATGCTTGATTTTGTAACTTTAACAATGTTCTTTTAATGCCGTTTTTGGGTGTGTATGTGCAATAAAATATATAAGGCAAATTTTGCATGGCGTGCATTTTTCAAGCTTGCATCTCTGACAGCTCTGCAGAAACATAAGCACTGGGTTCAAACAGTCTTCCTCACAGTTCCCAGGAGCATTGTGGAGTAAGCGATGTGATCAGGCTTTAAATGGACAACAGTCCAAACAGCTCTGGAATATAATTATATGAACACCCACATACACACATCCACACAGGCTGTTTCTTCTTCCTTTTCCTCCTTCCTCCCATTTATTAATGTATTTTGCAATGTGGTGAGGTTTTCAGACTATCCTTCTCAAATATATAATCCCTGTCATCATGGTTATTCTATGATTTTCCTCAATTCTATATTTTTGATTAATTGCATTCTACTGGGAATACAGAATCTTATAGGGGACAATGTCTTTTAATTGATTTTATTTATAAAAATGTGAGTACACATTGTATAAAACATGTTTTGATGAAAAGCAAAAGGAATTTAATCATCACATTTGCTATGCATCATTAATGTGAGCTGTTCACATTGGCTGAAATGCAAAAATGATTACATTGACAGTATTGTGTTCAGTTTGCCTTTTGTTTCACTCTATCTAGTTTGTATGCAATAGGGACTTTACTATGGTGATTAGATAGACTTGTTTCCAAATGATCTATTTATACATCTATAAATCAAAGTCATTTTAATTCCACGTGTTTCAAAAAGGAATTATTCTTGTTAATCAAAAATTTTAGTAGAAAATATTTTGTTTTTTAAAACAATGGATTTTCAGGTTTCGTTTTGTTTTTTTCTCCATTTTTCTTTGTCTCCCCTCTTGCCCCATTTTGTCACTGTGAAAGCTGGCTGGTGGGGTAGGGTAAGAAATGGGGGGAAATATGAAAGGAAAATACATAACTAAAATACTCGCCATCAGAAAAATGAAAACAGGAAACAAAAAATGAAAACTATTTTTATTCATTTTCAGGTTTTGTTGAAATAACAGATTTTTTTTTAAAGTTAGCCAAGAACACTGGAGCAGAGCAGAGATGAAGGAAGGAGGTGTGTGTTTGGGGGGAATTATATTCTTTAAAAGGGGTGAAATTCTGGTCCTAATTAAGTCAATGGGAATTTTGCCACTGACTTTAACGCAGTAGGGAAACTGATGAAGCAATGTGATGCTTTGATTTAGTGACCGTGAAAGGAATTTTCTGTAGTATCTGGTTGATGAATCTTGCCCATATGCTCAGGGTTTAGCTGATCGCCATATTTGGGGTCGGGAAGGAATTTTCCTCCAGGGCAGATTGGAAGGCCCTGGAGGTTTTTCGCCTTCCTCTGTAGCATGGGGCACGGGTCACTTGCTGGAGGATTCTCTGCTCCTTGAGGTCTTCAAACTACAATTTGGGGACTTCAATAGCACAGATATAGATGTGAGGTCTTTTTTAGGAGTGGTGGGTGAAATTCTGTGGCCTGCATTGTGCAGGAGGTCAGACTAGATGATCATAATGGTCCCTTCTGGCCTAAATATCTATGAATCTATGAATCTATGAATCTATGAATCTATGAAATTTGGGAATCCCAGCACCACAGCTACAGAAGAATTAAAATTCTCCAATCTGAGGGCCATATGCTAGTATAGCTTTTTACATTGAACTCCCCATTGAAAATAATTCAGATTTCTGATTTTTAAGCATTAAAAATCTATATTATGGAGATTTTTTATGGCTCTCATCACATAATAGGACATTGTCCGGCACCCTAATACCAATTGATCTGGAATGAAGTTCCAGGCAAATTGTGATGGAAAAATGTCTGTCTAGCTAATCTCTCTGTCTGTTCTTTGTAGATTCTTGTACTTCCACCATCATCGTGGTATCTGAGATCTTTACAGTAATGCATTAAGCAATGTGACTAAATCTGATAAGTGTGATCCACCCTCTTCACAGGGGGAAATTTTCTGGGCAGTGCAGTGATTTTGTTTTGGTAGTTGTTGTTGCTGTTGTTGTTTTGGTGTGGGGGAGTGGGGTTATATACACAGCACTGTGGGTGTTTGTCTTAAAAAAAAAGGGGTGCCCAAGGAGTGTGCCTTGCACTTGGACTAGAAGGTGGTGAGGATTGTGATCATTCTTGGTTCCTGGGAGAGTTCGTTGCAGAGTGTCCAACCAGCCCCCTGAGAAAGCTTTGCATTTTGCATAGTTGTGATCTACACTTATGGTAGAACCTTCTCTTGTGTCTAAAGAGCAGAGTCAACTAGTTTCCTCGTCCCAGAGTTTTAGACAATGTTTTGGTTAACCTGGGCCTAGGCCGTTGAGTACTTTGAAGATCTGGGTCTCAATTTTTATCTTCAATGGTAACATGATGGACAGAGAGACTAGTGGCCAATTGAAGATATAGAAAATAGCAGAAAGGAATTTGACAAAAAGAGAAACTTTTTACTTTATTTTTTCAAAACCTCTACTAGCCAATTCTCACTGATTAATCTGGCTTTCTAGCTCTCTGTGCTGTTTCTTGTAAAATTAAAAGCATACACTGTTGTGTTCTGGTGGGCAACACAAGAGGTCAATGGAGCAATATAGTGGAGAGAATATAGGGTTGGGTTTTAAAAAATGCCTGGTAGTAAAATTTTCAAAAGCATCTATGGGAGTTAGGCTCCTAAATTATTTAAGCACTTGAAAAAATTATGTGATTTATATTTACACAACCCATGGACTTTCGTTGGGACTTGTGCTCCTAAGTCACTTAGGTGCATTAAAATCTCATCCATAAATTTCACCCACACATCAGGAAGAGTTTTTACTATAGAAGTAGGGTTTTGTTTAATGCAACAGATTGACAGTTGTAATGCTGTCCAAATTAGAAACACCTTTCATCTATAAGAATCCCAAAGAGCTTTACAAACTTTGCAAATCATGCCACTGATGTATCCCCATCTTGGGTATTTAAATCCTAATTCAAACTTCAGTGGGTTGCAAAGGGTATGTCTACACTGAAAAAAAGAAGACCCACAGCAGTTAGACTCAGAGCCTGGACTCCAGCCCCAGCCTCCACCCTGCTATTTTTAACCCTGGAGCATGAGATCCACAAGTCAGTTGACCCAGGCTCTGATACCTGGAGATTGGGGATGGGTGGGTCTCAAGGAAGAATGGAGAAACCATCAGTCCCTGACTGAATATTGCATCATAGTATTGATTGTGAGAGGAACAAATGTGGTGTAAACAGGACAACACTGTCCTCTCAAGGGTGAGAGCTTCTTCAAATATTAAAAAAAAAAAAAAAAAACCCAAGGCAAACTACCTTGGAATCTGAGGAGATTGAAGTCACGTTTTGAACAGCTAAATGCACTAACACCCTTCAAAGACCCAAAGGATGAAATATTAGTCCCACTGAAGTCAATAGGAGTTTTGCTTTGTCTTTAATGGGTCCAAGATTTCACCCATAGGGTTGACCCTTAACAACAATGAAATCTGTCTCACTTCATCCCTCTGCACTTAAAAACATCACAAAACTTTGCTTCTTTCCCAAAGGCGGTTTAGTTTGACCATTGTTGGTCCTATGTTTATTACCTTCCCCTTTTGGTTCCTCTCTCTCTCTCTCTCTCTCCCTCTCTTTTTAATGGGACCCCTTCATTTGATTGTATGTGTCTGTATTTTAAAAGGGTGATATTTTACTATGTTTTTTTATACTGCTTTTTCTTTTTGTTCTGTTCTACATCATGCAGAATGCATTGATAGGGGTTTAGGGATTACATACAGAAATAAAACAATTTACACAAAAGTTCCCCCTTATGCTTCACAGCATATTTGTAAATATGAAGGAATACACTTTGTAAAAGTAATGAAGTTTGAGTAAAATGGGGCCTCATTAAAGCTCATTACTATCAAATCTTAGCTGAAAACTAGAATGAGACCACCAGAAGTTTTTATTAAGAACGTTATTGGGTTTGCTGATTTCTGAAGTAAGCATGAATCAGGTTTTACTATATCCACACTTAAATTATGATACACAGTTAAAACTACCACCAGGATAATCTATAAATACTTAAACCATTAATATAACTTTGGCAGCTCTTGCCAACTCCTTTCAAAGATAATGCTTCTCTGGTTCAGTCTCTAAACAACCATTAGGCACCCTACAGAATTGATATTGGAAATATTCTGATTTAGGGTTTCTTTCTGAACTCCATCACAGATTTATATTTAGTCTGTGTTTCTGTGCCTATTTTATAAACACAGGCACCCGAGACAAAATAATAATAGCGTGAAAATGACCAACCTTGCCGATGGTGAACATATTGATAGACATTTTAGCTTATTGTTCCGTGGAAAGTCTTCAGGGCCCGGAGAAAAGCATGGCCTTTGGTTGAAGCAATGGTCCCTAATCTAAGATTCACATCGAATTATCCAGCACATTGATATTTTAGGCAAAAAACAAACAGATAATAGGGTTATAGAGAAGGATGTGAATTTCATCAGTCATGCATATCCACTGGATAATTGACTGGACCACCTAAATGTTATATTTTGTTAATTTAGCTAGGGCTGTATGTCAAAGCTTTTCTTAGCAGGTCAATTTTAGATTTGAAAGCTTTTATCTTTCCAGAGTATATTTCATGTCCTTAAATCAGTTTGTGGTATTATTTGTCTGGTTGGACTAATTCGGTTAAATTAATTGCTATCTGCAGTAGGAAATGTTATTTACTTTTTTAAAGGGGGAAGACAGAAAAGATCAGACATGATATGATGGTTAATGCACATAGGAAAGAAAATCATATTTTCCTTTCCATTTACAGTAAACTAAGCAATAAACATTTTATGTGTCTTCATTTAACTGCTCATTTGATTTTCCAGCTGGGACTGTTACCTCTGCATTAGCAAAGAATCACTCTTGGAAAAGACTAGATGTTAAATTATACTTTCAGATATCTTGACAAGCTAGATTTGGCAGTGTTTTCTCAGAGAACAAGCTAGACTATATATTTCAGAGAAATTAAAACCATATGGTGACACCTAAAAAAATAATAATCTGGAAGCACCATTGGAGTTTGCAAAATGCATATAAATTAAATATAGTCAAATTTCTTTAGAAAGCGTCAATTTGGACCAGCTATAATGCTTCACTTGTATTCCAAGAACTGTATTACCAATGTACTAATGCTATTAGCCACAATAGGAGGTAACTTAATTTGGGATGATTGATTGAGTTTCTATTAATAGTCTGTTCATCTCTATATTAAATACAATGTTTTACTTTGGCTGCCTTCAACTTTAATGATTATTCTTCATATTATTGTATGTTGACTAGAGCCCTTAATCAGGATTGGGCCCCACTGGTCTAAGGAAATGTTTCAAATCTTATAATTGATATAAAAGCATTGTGCATTTAAGGCCTGATCAAAAGCCTGCCCATGGCAATCAAATATTTTGCTTGGCTTTGGATCAGGCCTTTATATAGTGTTTTATATCTTCCAAATGTTTTTACACATATTAATTAATTAGTCCTCACACCTGTGGGGAGGTAGTTAGCACCATTCCATATATATTATTGAATTAAATACCTTCAGGTATGAGGACTAGTTAGCTAATATGTGTAAGACCATTTGGAAAATATAAAGTTTTATATAAAAGTCTGGATCCAAAGTGATGGGAAGATCACAACTGCCTTAGATAGTTATTATCCCCATTTTGCAGATGGGGAAAGTTCTGGCATAGCGGATGCATGATTTTAATTAAGCCCTAAAGTGAGTCAAAATGGCATATCCAGGAGTTATGACTATCAGTCCCCATTTATAGCTAATATAGACCACAATGCCACCCAAAAACCCTAAGGCAATCATTTTAACTGGGCCAGCATTTGTTAGCAATTTGAGCCTATGCCAAATCAACAAATGGGATGAAATTCAAAATAAGAGTGGCATTTCAGTCACTACAAATTAAAGAGATCAGTGCCCATGATCCCACAAGCTGGGACTGACCTGTGTAATTGTTAAATACCCTGGTACACTGAATGACAGTAAAGTACTGAAAGGTAGCAGCATACAGAACTTATACAATTCAATACGTTCTCTAAACTTTGGTATGTGGAGTCTGCTCTTCCACCCTTGCTAGTATATTGTCTTGTCTAGTGGTATGCTCACCTTTGCTACTTATGTATTTCTTCTTAGATAGTATGAGTTCCTCAATATTTAGTCTCAGAACCATCATTTCTGTGTTCCTTCTGTTGGTGGAGTTGACATCAAACTAGTAAGCCCAAGTCTTACCCTGAATTCTCCCATCCATTCCCCTATATAACTTTTTGTCTTACTAATAAAATCATCAGCATACGTTGCCTATAACCCTTTAAAAATTCTATATACATTATTTTGATACTATCTTTCAGTTATTTTTTGTCTTTACTCATCACAGATCATCTATCTAAAGCCTGAGTCTCTTGGACACATGGTGATATATTGTTCAACTGAGCAGCTCAGGACAGTTGAAATGAGCTAGCAGAATTACCTCTTCTTTTAATTCCATCTTGCTGGTAACAAAAAAGTGGGAATTTTGTAAACATGATGCAGATTTTCTTTTTTCCACTTTTTGGTCAAAATTCAAATCATGAAAGGAATGCTTTAAAAAAGGAGCTGACTTCCCCCAATGAACAGGTTGCCTGCATTTTCCACTTCCAATGGTCACACATTTCTCAGCACATTTGTGTGTGTAAACTGGAGTAGGTGCTGGGGAGAATTATGATGTCACGATGATGTCATTTCCCTTTACCGGTTACTGGAATTCCTATGTAAAAGAAAAAACATGTTTTTCTTCTGCAGCAGCTGCTAAGCCACTGAATTTTTATGGACTCCCCCTTCAGTTTCACGCACTTTGCTATCCCACTGTAAATCTGTAGTGATCCCATTGCAATCAGTTGAGTTACACTGCTGAACCTGCAAGCAGAACTGGGCCTAATCGGCTATCACTATGCTCAAAAGTCTGCCCAGCCTTACATCTCCATTATAATCAACAGAATTCCATAGCATGCAAGGAAGGCCAGAAACTGGCCCTGAGTCAACAATGATGACTTGCATCTGATGAAGTGGATATTCACCCATGAAAGCTTATGCTCCAATACGTCTGTTAGTCTTTCAGGTGCCACAGGACTCTTTGCCGCTTTTACAGATCCAGACTAACACGGCTACCCCTCTGATACTTGAATGATGACTCGGAGTCAGTCGGCACCTGGACCTGCTGCATCCTGAGTTTATCTGAGAAAACCAAGCATCCTGCCTCACAATCATATTAGGAATCCAAAAATCAGCAAGGATTGTGACAAAATGCTTTGCAAAAATCCACAGAGCGGAAAAACAGATTCAGGAATCGAGGCACTATTTGCAAATGCAATGTTAATTCAATAGGGGGACGTTGGAGGAGGCATCAAATCCACGTTTACTTGGATCCAATGTCCCCAGTATGCTGAGCACTTGGGACCTGATCCAAAGTGCACTGAAGTCAATGTCAGTCTTTCCATGGACTTCAATAGACTTTGGATCGGGTCTTTGGCAGAGAAGGGCCATGGTCTGAGTAGGTCTGGCCCTGCGAGAGAGGAGATGAAGTCTCCCCCCTTTCTGTGTCAGATACAATCTTATTCATTAAGCTCAGAGGGATCCAGAAGTGGATAATGTTAGTATTTAGAGCGCCTCTAGTTTCCCAAAGGGGATGGATAGAGGCAAGATCACACTGCCCCCTCCTCCATGGCAAGCTGAGCTGTTCAAGCTTGTAGTTCTCCCTGCATTAGCTGGAGACATTAGAAGCCTTGACTAGGGAAGGTATCCTCCAACCTCTACCCATAACACAGGGGTTTTTTGCCTTAAAAGCACAACCCAGCACCATATGTGGTCAAATATAAAGCTTATGTGACTAACATTTTGTAAGGATCCGCGAGATTAAAAACTGGGGGAGCTGAGGTTCCCATATCAGCTACTGGGAGGCCAAGCAGAGTCCCTGCAAACAGCACTGTGGAGATTAAGTGATGTAGGAAATACCCCCAAAGGGGCTGAGCAATAGGACCCTGCAGCCCTCTGATCAGCCCACACTTACTATTTAAGGCTGGGGGGTGCCCTTGGAAGTTTTCTGGACAACGATGCAGACTCCTAGCTTGCTGCAGCTCCAGACTTCATCTTGTCTTGCTTTCCAATCTCCAGTGTCCGTCCCCGGTCTGACTCTGACCCTGACACTTGCCTATTGATCCTGGCTCTAGCAATTACTGTGATCCCTGCTTGCAGACTACTGTCTCGTGACTGTCCTTGACTCTGTGACACCAGCCCATCCGCGACCACTAGGCCAGACTGCCTGCGCCTTGGGCCCTTAGACATTTGATCAAATATGTCACTATATAAACAGCATTATTTGGGATAGGTATTGTTTTCATATGGGAAACATAGTTTTCATTTCATATTTTCTGTTAACAAGAAAGCATGTAAAATGTTTTCAGCTTTATTATACTCTAAAAAGCAAAGCCATCAATTTCCCTTCTCCCCCTTTCCTGTAAACTCCCAGTGTATTTACTAATTTGGCTATGATGACAATTAGTTCTGTGCTAAGGGACTGGATGGATTTCTCTTTTTTGGGTCCCTTCCAGCTAAAATGTTACCATTTCAAATACAGAAGCCTCTGGTTAATGAACTCCAGAAAGTGTAAAATACGACGGCCTTGCAGTTACATGATCACCCTTCCGAACAGAAGCACCAATATCTAACAAGGCGAGCTACTGTTCCACCCTTTAGAAGAAGCTCATAAAAAGTGGGTTTAATTTGACTGGGAAAAATAGACCAAAAAAACGTGGTGTAAGTTCCCTGATGGAAAAACATGGCTTCTATTATGAAGCATTCCCACCAAATGTCTTGGAAATTAGGCAAAGTTAACATGTCCAGTTGGAGCTGGGCCAGGAAATGAACAGTGGATGTTCTCTTGTAAAAATCCTGAAAGCTGCAAGTAACCCATAAACAGTTTGTAGAATGAGTCAAAATGGACTGTTTTATGTTCCCTAATGGAAGTACAGCTTATTTGTACATGGATTCAAAGTAACAATGTGATGTCATCAAATGATTTAAGGTCAGAAGCATAGCAAGAATCAATATACAGTGGTGGATGGAAACATCCTATTCTTACTGAAATATTTAGGAGGAACCACCAACTCTCGGGTTTGTTTTGGCCTTTTTGAGCTAGCATTGGAAAACCTCAGCAACTATATTACTGGAATTATAAGATGGGAAGGTTAACCATAAGTCTGAGTAGGGGCAGTAAAACTTTTATTTGGTTCATAGGAATGGAAAAATTGCCCATACATAATCAAACCATTGATCAGTGGAGACCTATAGGGCAATGGTCTTGATGCTTCATAGGAGGGTGAACACCCTCTGTACAAATTACCTGGCCAGTTGCTCAGTGGTCTCACTTGAGATGTCCCCAAGTCATGAAGCTCAGCTCCACAGTACAAAGGGGTTTGAATCTGGTATTCTGATTTGGATTTATCTCATGGAAATGGTCCAAACCTGAAAAGTCTGGATTGAGATCTGAACTTCCCCAGTGTCTGAGAGGATGTTCGGGATCATTCTTTTGCAATGACATAAAGAGGCCGGAGGGGAGCGACTTCCGAAACCCAAGGGCCATCAGCGCATGCTCTGAAACATGAGATTTGATTCTCTTTTCCTGCAACATGGTCTTAATCTAAAGGGGATGTCGTGGGGGTCTGTGGTGGAGAAACAGATGGTAGGAACATTAACTGACACAGAGAGCTGAACTTTCAAAGTCTCAAGAAACATGTGAGCTATGAAAAATCCTTGCACATCTTGCAGACAGAACCCAGAATTAGGGTGCACAAACTGTATGCTCACAAAGAGGTAATCCTAAAAGCAAGCACAAATTTTTTTCACACACAGTAGGATACCCACAGATCCTGGAGAAACTGAACTCACAGAGAAAGAAACAAAGGTTGGTTCATCATTGGTCCCTGCGAACAGACTCATAGATCCTGCTAAAAGACTCATAGATCCTGCTAAATTTGTAAAGTTCCAGACAGCACAAATCACATATATATGGATATTAATAAGCTAAAATCTGTTCGACTTGCTGACAATGTACAATGCTATCTAGTGCTACCTAATATCATGGATTACAAAGGAGCAGATCTCAAGAGGTTCATATTATACGTTTGGTCAGGGCAAAGATCCAAACATTTGAATGCTTCTCTGAATTTTGAAGCCTTCAGAATCAGGCTGGAAATCTCTCAAAAACAGGCTTTCTTGTGATAATTCCAACACTTAGGAAGGGAATACAACAAGAACAAGCTTTCTCATAGAGTTTCAACATTTCCAGGTCAGATTCAAGCCAAGACCCTGCAGTGTGTTGAGGAAGGATCCGAACATTTCAGAAACCTAAAAGAGGTTAGGTATGAAGGAGATCCTTGAATCAACCGGTGTTAAAAGGGCTGTTCTTATTTATCCCAGATCAATTTACCCATCCTTATATTAGCTGATGTGATGGGCAAATATGATAAATATGATGCACCTATTAATGAGGGAGGCCAATGTACGTGGCTTGGCCTCCCTCATTAATAGGTGCATCATATTTGCCCATCATATCAGCTAATATATGCAGATAGGTGTTTAGTAGAGAACGGCCTGATGCACCAGAATTCAATACCACCAATTTAGGATATGGCATTGGGATTCAAACCTGGTTCCAAATTTGATGCCACTATTTATACAGTCCCTTTTTAGTCTCTGTTTGTATAGGACCGAGCACAATAGGGTGCTGGTTCATGATTAGGGCTTCTAGGCATTAGAAATAAATAATAATGATGGGCTGAATCAGAACCCACTGTCCAAATATGCTCAAATATTTATTTTGAGCAAGAGGATGAAGAGTCTCTAATATTAATAAAAAGAACCCAATTAAATACTAATAATTATGTGTTCTACAGCTGCTTTTCTACATTGTTATTAATATGCTTTACATAGGAGAGTAAGTAGCATTATCATGATTTACAGGTGGAGAAACTGAGGCAAAGTGAGGTGAAATGTCTTGATCGAGGGCACACATCAGCTCAGTGGCACAGTGGAATAGATTCCAGATCTCTCGACTCCCAGCCCAGGACCCTATTTAATAGAATGCACTCCTTCAAGCCAAATGGTACAGTAGTAATTCTTATTTCTAAGGCTAGTCAGGAAGTAATAGATACTGTCAGTGAAAATTCCTCTGACGCAGCCCCGAAATGAATTTTTTTTCCAAAGATTTTGTGGAAATCTTCAAGTTTTTCAAAGAAAATCATTTCAGTTTTTGAAAACCAAAGGTTTTTTGAGCTCTCAGTTTTTATCAAAAAAGTAGAAATTTTCAAACAAAACATCCAACTTTGATGGAAAAGTTTTGATCAGCTCCACTTACTCATGTTTTCAAGTAGTGAAGTAATTTGTCTTCAATCCCTGCAACAGTTTTTACCATAGGTTCAGTAGAACAAGTCATTATTTACACACGTTTTTGGACTTTATGGCAGTTGCCAGTTGGGCGGTGGGTGACAGGTGTGGATAGGCTTGAACCATATGTTATAGCTTGAAAGCAGATAATTTAGGAAGGCCGTTTATTTGTATAAAAATTGTGCCTACTCTTACCTACCTGCTAGGCATGGCCCTTTCATGAATCCAGCCCATGGTTACAAGAAAAGCCAATTGGAACAAGGTGAGATGCCAAGAACAGCACTCACTGGATGGGAACATTACTGTTTTATTGTAGGAAAATACCTGTACTGCACTCATAAAATAACTATTAAAAATTTAGGTAGGCTACCCTTTCCACTCCCTTTCACATACACATACACACAGAACCTGCCTTTCTTCTGAGCCACAATTAGGGCCAAATTCTTCCAGGCGGTTGTGCCTATATGCACACCAGAAAAGCTAGGAGCCCAGGAGGACGTTAGGGTGGAATTTTTCCATTTCCATTATGGTTCCTCAAACCTGAAGCCGAGGATCAAGGGAGGTTGCAAGGAACACAGTAATGAGCCCTACACACAAACACAAATATATAATCTGCATGGAGGGTTAATAAATAGTAATAATCTCTTGACTCAGTTTGGCTTTTAACTTTTGCATTGTGTCTTACACCAGATAGACATAACTGTGGATGATTGAATTGCATATATACTCTGCAGTCTGCTAGTATTCATAGGTCTTTTATGACAAGACTCAAGGTTAGACCTTTTAAATTCCATCATTTATTAGTTATTATTAATTATTATTATTAATGTATGAGTTTGTTCTGCTACAATGTGAAGATTTACAATGAGTTGCATCCCCTTGGTTTACTAGGCCAGAGTCATTGCAACACAATAGTTAATTTTGGCTTCTAAATTCAAGCTCTGTCTATCCTCTCTCACCACCAGAACAACTTCTATTCACCACAGAAAACATACCACAAGCTGGCCCCAATATGGTTTCAATATCCCAGCCCTCACCCATCCCTCAAACCAGCACCCTCCACGAACAGACCAGATCCAAATTTACTCATGTCTGTGGAGTGGTACTGGACATTGGCTTTGGTAGTTGGGCCCAGTTAAGGTTGTGATATGTTGCCTATGGGGTACAGTGGGTGCTTTAGGGGTGAGATGTGTGTTTCTAGGTGGAAGAATAGAGGGACTTATGCTTTAACTTTTCATATGTGGTTTTGTGTTAGATAAATTATATATAGACAAACATTAACTCAGGTACAACATAGTGGTTCTATGTATTACATTATACAACAGTGATATCCTTCTTTGTAACAAAAGGCTGAAATATGTCATGGACAACTTGTCTTTCACGTCTCATCTAAGTTTGTAATGTTGATTAAGATTCTTTAACTATTGTACAAAAAGGACAGTGACTGGGTATTTTTTTTTGCAGATTTTCTATATATCAAATTCTTCACACTTTTTGAAAAGAAAATACATTTGGAAATGAGGGTAGATTGTTCCTCTGGTGGCCTGATTCTTCTCTCATTTACATTGGCATCACTCCACTGATTGTCAGAGAATTTGCACCAGATTTACACCAGATCCTTTTGTCTTGTCTATTTCAGCAGTGTAGAGAATCTTTAATGGAAAGGCCCTTTAAAAATAAAAAAGTCATAAGATGTATAGCCCTCCCTTAAATATTACAAGTGCATTAAAGAGAGAGATTCAGGAGGTGTATATATACATTCATTCTCCCCTTTGTCACTCTGTTGGACTGAGTTGGGCTGGAGCTGATCAGAAGCCATTAAATAAATAAGAAGCTTAAATGCTAGGTTTTGTCAGTTGGCTGAAACCAAATATACTTGATAACAAGGGTGAGTCTTTCACACATTTCCCTGGGAAACATTTGAAAAGGATGCCCCTCCCAGTTTTTTTAAAGGAGCTTTTCAGTGATTCCCTAGGTTGTGGTTTCAGAGCCCAGTACATGGGACAATCCAGTGGTTCTTTGTGGGAATTTTTGTATGGGAGTCACTTTGGAACTTGCTTTCCCTCATTTACAGATCCATACCCCCACCCTGTGGCTCCATCTGGCCTATAAACCAGGTGGAAGTCAAATCTCTTTCACTGTAGCTGGCTTTCACAGCCTTGTCCTGCTGAAATCAGCTTAGCATCTGAGCTGAAACAAGGACGTGGGATGTGCATCACAGGGACAGACAATGTAAAGAGAAAGACAGCATAACTCGTCTTCAAGTCAAATGACTTCATATCAACCTGGTGCTGCCTTGGGTACAAACAATAGAGGGCCTGATTCTTCTTCCACATACAGCCAAGCAAATGAAGTAAAAAATTATTTCAAAGGAGATACTCTCGATTTATATATAATGCCAGTATAAATGGCAGTGAATAGAAAAGTACAGAGTAAATGAAATCCTGTATTTAGGCTGCTTGTCTCATTGAATGTTAAAAGCTCTCCTAATAACAGTGTCCCAATCTCACCATTTCATTTTCAATTTAATTCATTTCAATTTTCTTTTCCAATCAGAATACATGTGGGCTTAGATCACTGAGATCAACTGTTCTCTTGCAGCCTCTTACAGTGGTTTAGCATAACAGCTTCTTGTGAACTGCTACAACTTCTGAGACCTGAGTGTTCTCCATAGAGCCAGACAGATTCCAAATTTCAGTTATGCCAGTGTAAACCCAAGGAAACTCCAGTGACCTCAATGGTTTTAACACTACTGAAACTCCAGAGTACGTGACGTAAGAAATCAATGACATTGCATCTGATTAACACCACTGTAATTGAAAGCAGATTTTGGCCCATTTATTTATTTACTTACATCATTAAGATTTAGATCCTGCACATACTTTCTCCCATTGCTGTCAGTAGGACTGGTCAGGTCAATAAGGTTACCAGGCCAGATGTTGTGAAGGGGTGTACTTGTATTGACTTCAGTAAAGCTATGCTTATTTGCATCAACTGAAGATCTGGCTCTTTGTACTTAGGTACAAAAGTGTCTGCAGGATAGGGCCCTTATTAGAACATTCCCTGCCAGTAATCAAAACAAGTTAACAAGCTTTGCTATATGTTCTCTGCTGGCACTGTACATTTATTAAGGAATAGGAAATACTGAGACACTGTTACAAAACAATTTGGAAAAGATTAAAAATAGAGGGATTGGTTATAATATCGCTAGTGAATATGAGATCAATATGGGAAGGCTACAAATTATTGATGGAGTATAGACTGGTGAGAAAAAGGAATAGCTCTTTGATACTGACTTTCATCCAAGATATGCTACAAACATTATTTAATCTTTGTCGTCAGTGAAAGCTCAGGGTCACCATGTTATATACTGAGGTAATCTGAGGCTAAGTGACATTCTCAAAGTGACAGGAAGAATCTGTTTCAGAGCTGGAAGAGTTGTGGATCCTTGCTCCCACCTCTAGACATTAAGAAATATTCTGAGAGTTAAGAAGCATATATCTTTCCCCAGAAGATTCCTTGGTCCCTTCTTGTTCTGAATTAGGAGAAACCATCACTGCAATCACTGAAAAGTCGTTAGAACAGCAGACAAAGTCGTCCCAACTGGCTGTATCACACAATAACTATTCTGGGAGGCTAACACCTATTCCCCATTCCCACTTGGGAAGAGTGAAAAGTGTTACATCTAGCCTAAACAGCTCAGTTCCTATTGGATCTCCCGAGCCTTCTATCATATCCTGTGTTATCTACAGAGCGCCTGGACTCAGCATAAATGTGGGAACAAAAGGGGATTAACTGAATGGAAGAAACAACGGGTGAGATTCTAACTCCCATTTATTTTAATGGGGTCAGAATTTCACCCAAAGATAGGTCATGCTGACAGGATTCTGTGTGGTGGAATGACATGGCTAGAGTAATCCAACTGGATTCATAGCACTAATTTGGTTATTTTAGTCACAACACATTTCAAGTAATTTAATTTGCTCTCAGGAAGGTGGGTACAGAATGGAAAAAGTGTTGTTTTTTTCCCCCTCAACAGGCATTCCAACTAAGAATAATCATTAATAACATTAATAACAATAACAACATCATAAAAAAATTACCTGACCAAAATGAAAAAGTTCCATTAGGAAAAATATAAGGAAGCTGAACACTGTGATTGGTTATGCCTTCAATGTAATATTTTCCCCCACCTCCCACCTCAACCTAGAGACATAAAGGATATTTTTGAGGTTTCATTTCAAGGGGTGTTTATCTTCTGGTCTTTGAGAGTGATTTTTTTACCTTGTAAATAATTGGAAAGAAAGAAAGAAAGAAAGAAAGAAAGAAAGAAAGAAAGAAAGAAAGAAAGAAATCACTGGCTTTTATGAAGTAAAGAGAAATGTATCACACACCATTGGTTATAAACTGATTTCTTAAAGGATAAGGACCTATAAAGTGAATCTTTTATGTGCCCTGTCTCCTCATTCGACGTTTCCTAAAGGTCAGAAGATACACAATCTAAGGTCGACCCCTAGGGTGTATAATTTGCAACACAGTCCCTTCATTTCAGAGCTTCCCTGCCACAAGGCACAATTATGTTTTCCTTGGCCCGAAGAACTGTATGAAATAAATTATTCTGCAGCCAGTCTGACAGAGCTGGGCATGGGGTACAGAGACCTGGACAATTTCCCAGTGGCCTCTTGCCTAGAATTTGTTCTGAATGCGTGAAGCTGAGCAGGGATTGTAGAAGACACATGCGGGTAGTGTATGTGTTAGTTCCTATTTCAAGTTTATCTCTTCATGTCATAAAAGGACAATGTATTATGTCTTTGAGTTTCATTCAGCAGCACTGAATAAGACTCCTAACAGAGATTTAAATGGGTCAGGATTTAAATGTGTGAATCTTGATGGTTACTCTGTATCCTTATTTGCTATCATATATTTCATGGCTATATAGTTAAAATGTAGTGGCCAAATTCATCGCTGGTGTAATTCCATCAAAGCCAGTCTTGGTCCCTTAAACATTATTTTATGGTGATGGATTATAGGCAATAGCGGAGAACTGGTATGAGAAATAACTGTGTACAATGCTCCTCTTACCATAGGGGGAAAAAGTTACGTCCTTTTCAAAAATAAATAAATAAATAACACTTCAGCTTTGGGCTTCAGGCATTATATTATTAGGTATAATATTATTATATGTTAAATGAGTAATTCTAGTCTATTCTACCCTGGTCCTTGTGCTGAATCTATCATTGTGGTATCTGAATGCCTCCATGCTATCTAAGTGGCTACAAAATCTTGAACCCAATCGCTCTTTATATGGCAAGGTAGATAAAGACATGGGCCCGACTCTTATCTTTCTTACAGTGGCATGACTACTGATTAACTACAATGAGGTCAGTGAAGTTCCCTTTTAATGTGTAAAAAAAAATAATCAATCTTTTTTTGAAATTAGGGCACTTTTTATGTGTGTGTGTGTGTGGCGGGGCAACGATATGAAATGTAAAATGTTTCTCGATTCAATGCTTTCGGAATTTCTTGGATAAATTCAGCCTTATGCACATGTGGAGAAATAAATATTTGAAACCCTGATATAGCTTGTGCTGTAACTATCAGAAGTTTCCAGCCTTGCACTTTACAGTGAGATGTTAAAATGCAAAAGCACAACACAAAAGAACCTGCGCAAAATGACTCCGATTCTGGAATGGGGGAGAGTACATCAGGGGATTTATAAACGAATATAAACAAATTTAAATTAAAAATAAAATGTAAACACTTTCTTTGTTCTAGTTTCCTACCTGACCCACATAGAATTATATAGAACCCCAATATGAGATTGAAAAGTACCTCTCGTTTGACGTATTGGATGGAACTTTCAAAAGCACTCAGTTTTGGCCTAACTCTGTTCCTGGTGATGCTATAATCTGAAGAGAGCTAAACTAAATACATGTTGAGTGCTTCTGAAAATCCCATATAAAAGCATAGGATTTGCCATGCTGTACCAAACCTTTGGCCTGTGGTGTCCAACCTCCTCCAGTGGCCAATATCTGATGCTTCAGAGGAACGTAAGAGAAAAAAATGCAGTTAGCCAATTGTTCAGTGTTAAACATGGGGAGGGAATGCCTTCCTGATCACTTTTGACCCAGGGATGTAAGATTTGAGGGCTTTCTCCTTTGTTCTTAGGAACGACAGATGTTATTTATTACTGGTCACAGAATTACCTCGGTAGCTCACGTGTTCAATGGTGTTTACTTTGTGAATTCTGCTGTTCTCCAGAGCCCTTTCTTATAAGGAGCTGAGCTCATGCCTCGATGTCCTATCGCAACTGTTCTGCTGGTTCAGAGTGTATGTCAGGAACATACACTTGGGAAGTAATGGAGCTGTAACACCTAGTCAATCATTATTCAGCACAGTAGCAGTGACAATAAGGTTTGTTAACAAATAAACATAAGAATGCAAAAGAGAATATTTTCAAGTTGACAGTCTGTTCATAAGTGGCCCCAGGAATCCAGCTGCCACAGGGGTTTGCTATCAGCACTTGACACTCTCCGCTGTATATTCTGTATGTTTCTTGAGAAACCTGGAAAATAAAATATTAACATCTGCCCTATATGTCTAGATAGCTGCAGAGTAACCTACAGTCGAAAAAAATGCCCTGAAGTGTGTGAATGGCTTCCACACGGGAAGGTTAAAAAATCCAGACAAATCAAAAACACTGTGTAGCTAGCAAATGCTAGTAGATACCTAGTTGGCATTGTCTTGGGCATTGATGCTTTAAAAGACTAACATATTGAAGCTTCACCTTGGCAGCTTCACACTATGGATTGCCAGTGAGATTCAGAGTCAGAGATTGGCATGTGAACTGAAATAAAATAAATATGTTGCATAATTGGCTAGAGAAAATATAGAAAGAAAAGCAGAATGTGTAGTTGGATTGCAAGAGAATCTGTTGATGAACACAGAGAGTTTGATTTTGCTGCAAGAAAACAGTCTAGGGTCTGTCTCTCTCTCAAGTTATTTTGCAGAATTATTGAAGAGTAAAAATGTTATCACAGGATAGAATATGATTTCCAGAAGCCGTTTCTTCAGCTAAGTCAGACAGTGGCCACTTTCTCTAATGTGAAAACGTGACTTCTACATATGGGGCAATGTTCGATAACAGTTTCAGACACTGAACATTTGACAGTCACAGGTGCAAGGTGTCTTCTGCCTGAAGAACATGGATTTTAGTCTAGTGGACCATCTGCTGTAATTAGCAGCATGTGAAGTGTACCATTGACCCATCTTGCTGTATTTTTGCAAAACAATTAACCAACATCTATAAAATGCCACAAGATAACTATTAAATGCAAAAAGACCCCAACACCACAAAATGAAAACAACCCCCCCAAAAACCACAACTGTATCATACTGTTGCTAATTTTTTTTCACAGCTGTCTGAATTTCTGGCTGCCTTTTCCTCATGAACATCCATTCAAATAAATAGGAAGTCAGGACAGAGCAAGGATCTCTTGCTATTTGTTGGATATAACTTGTACATTATTAAGCAATAAAATGGATAATATTCTGAAATAAGCCTATAAAGTTGCAATGAAGTTCATAGTTAATTCTCTTGCACCCTGTGGTTAATCCACAAAGACTTTTATGTCATAATTAGAGCCAATCTGATAGGGATCAGTGCCTCGAAACAGTACGTAGTTCTTGAACTATGGGAGTTGCGAATGCATTGGTCAAGGGCAATCGATGTTATGGCCCAAATGAAGGGCACTTTCTAGTAAAGATAAGGTGTACTAAGGGCATAGCTATCTTATTATTTTACTCAAGGTATCTCCTCTTCCAGCTCCATATTGGGCTATAAATCTTTCCAATGCCTTCCCGTGAAGGAAGGGAATGCAAGCTGACACCATAATGCATGTTCGAGATTAGGCAGCCAAGTTGCAGTGGCAAACCAAGATGGCACTGGATTCCAGACTGATGTGAGTCCAGTTATTCCCAACATCAATCCTGCAAGAAACTCACTGAAAACTCCAAGACATGGAAATGATAGAACAGCAGAGGGCTGTGAAGTTGATGGATGATTATATGCACTGGACTGGACAATGAGGTAAGAATTTCCAGTCTGAGAGACAAGCCTAACACTACATTTTAGTTCAAATTGTTGGATCCAAGGATTAAAAATAATATTGTGGCCTCATTTTCCATATCTGGAAAAAAAAAGTAATCTGACAAGATGCTTCTACAAGACGTTGTTGTGTGTAGTGCAATGCCCCAGCATGCAGAGTCTAATAATGAAGAGCAAGGAAGCAAAGGAGCCAGACAGACCATTGCCAGTTCCTCCCAAGCCTAGAGCAGGTTCTTCTCTAGGTGTGGATTCTCAATGGCATTTTGGGATGTATAATTAGGGACATTGCCAGCAGATCAAGGGATGTGATCGTTCCCCTCTATTCGACATTGGTGAGGCCTCATCTGGAGTACTGTGTCCAGTTTTGGGCCCCACACTACAAGAACGATGTGGACAAATTGGAAAGAGTCCAACGGAGGGCAACAAAAATGATTAGGGGACTGGAACACATGACTTATGAGGAGAGGCTGAGGGAACTGGGGATGTTTAGTCTTCAGAAGGGAAGAATGAGGGGGGATTTGATAGCTGCTTTCAACTACCTGAAAGGGGGTTCCAAAGAGAATGGCTCTAGACTGTTCTCAGTGGTAGCAGATGACAGGACAAGGAGTAATGGTCTCAAGTTGCAGTGGGGGAGATTTAGGTTGGATATTAGGAAAAACTTTTTCACTAGGAGGGTGGTGAAACACTGGAATGTGTTACCTAGGGAGGTGGTGGAATCTCCTTCCCTAGAAGTTTTTAAGGTCAGGCTTGACAAAGCCCTGGCTGGGATGATTTAGTCGGGGATCGGTCCTGCTTTGAGCAGGGAGTTGGACTAGATGACCTCCTGGGGTCCCTTCCAACCCCAATATTCTATGATTCTATGGACTCAGAGCTGGAAAGTATAGAATCAATATGTCATAATATTCCACCAAAACCCAAGGCAAAACACTGTTACTGCAGCATTGCCTAATCTTTACATAGTGGAGCTTGTTGAACATAGATGAAAATATAACACCAGTCATAGCAGGTACAAAAGTTGTGACCTTCTCCGTTCCAGACTCCAGTAATTATCAAGTCTTTCAGCTGCCTTCCTTGTGTTGACAATATATCCATGGTGCATCTTGGACTATTATTATTATGGAACTGATACTTCAGCGTTCTGAGCATTTCCTAAGAGGTGCTTAGCTCTCTTAACTCCTTCTGCCTAAGTGTTTAGCACTTTTGAAAGTCAGGCCTCCTATTAAGATTGCTGAATATGGACTTTGGAGTCTAACATTAGGTACCAGTGTGAGGAAATCTTGACCCAGGACATTTCTGAGTGTATGAAAAGTATTTTTACCAACTGTGGGGAAGTAAAGAACCTTTTGTCCTGGAAATCTGCTTTCTGTCCATCAGTCTCTATGAGTAGGACTGTTTCAAGTGATTGAAGGTTTTGGTCTTACAGAAAAAATTCTTCTTTAAGAAAATAAGAACAGCCATACTAGATCAGCCCACTAGTCCATCTAGCCCAGTATCTTGTCTCCAACAGTGGCTAGTCGCAGAGCTTCAGGGGGAGTGCTAGCACGTCTCTGTGGCCCCTGGCGGGAGAGGGACAGTGTGTCTCCTTCCGCTGCCCGCGCCCACAAGCGCCGCCGCTGTAGCTCCCATTGGTCAGGGGCCGCAGAGACGTACTAGCAGCCAGCTGCTTCCGGAAGTGGCATGGGGCCACAGCATGCAGACAGCCTGCCTGAGTGCCGCACTGTGCTGCAGGACTTTTAGTGGCCCAGAGTTGGAGATCTCTGCCTGTGATTTATTTTTGTGGGGCCCCCCCTTGAGCCAGGGCCCTGGGCTGCAGCCCCTAAAGCCCCTGTATTAATCCAGCCCTGCCTACAGGCTTAAAGTCAAAACTTGTAGAGTTTGGCCCTATGAAGCTGTGAATGTATTATTGGACTTATTTTGAGATGGGCTACTTTATGCAAACTGTGGTTTAAAAATATGAACCTATAAAAATAAAATATACATTTTCAACTAATTATAGAAAATGTTTCAATAACTGATAATTATTTCTGAACCCTAATGAGAGCAAATAATGCTTGTGATTTTTCTTGAGAGTTGATGCTATGATAAAATCCCAGTTGAGTAATTTTGAAGTATCACCGAGAAAAAACATTTTAAAAAATCCAGGCTCTATTTGTCGCTGTGTTCTTCCAGTTTTATGCCAGCATAATTCCTCTCAAATCAGGCCTTCTATTCTGAGATGTAGTCAATAAAAATAATTGAAGGAAATATCAGTAATTTATAAATCCTCTGAAAAATTTCTTCCAAAACCATTCAGCTAAAAACATTTGACTTACACAAAGCCATGTGCTAACAAATAAAAATATGCAGATCAACGTCAGTATCTCATTGACATCTGAAGAAACAGGATAAGTTCATTTATAATTCTAGTGCTATTCAGCACTCTGAAGTA
This sequence comes from Caretta caretta, assembly GCF_965140235.1. NCBI lineage: Eukaryota > Metazoa > Chordata > Testudines > Cheloniidae > Caretta > Caretta caretta. The sequence continues at coordinate 5,372,173 of NC_134219.1, forward strand.
CATTTTATAACGAGTCTTTTAAAGAGATTATATCGCACCATCTGCAGGAGCTGAGGTGCACACATATTAAAAGATTTTTTTTTTAACGCAGTAACCATGCAGCTTATTAAAATACTAACATTCATCTTCTATTCCAGTCCTCATCCACAGTGAAGATCTTATCATTCATTTGACTTGTGAATGCGTATGTAGCTGACACATTACTAAATAAGAGAAGGATTCAATTATGCATCAGATGTTGTGCTTTTTACAGTTTGTGCCTGAAATGGTTCATATTCAAGCTAGTTTGACAAAACTTTTTATGTATCCTGCAGATATCTCATAACTTTGGTGTAGCACATATATTCAAATATTCAAAATTTGGAATTTACTATGTAAAATATGTAGTAAGGCACATGGAACTAATTTAGTGTCTCACTTAGGGTTTGTGTACATGGCACTGCAGTCCATACTATAGTGAATTGTAGCACACCGTAACTTGTTGTACTGTAACTGCCCCTAGAAGATCCTGCTGGCGCGGATTAAGCAGAACCTGGTATGCATCAACATAGTCTTGCTGGAAATTTGCGTGGTCACTTTAACAGCTTTTTGTGCATATGGGTTCAGCCAGTTAGAGAGTGGGGATAACACCATGTGACTTGGTAATCAATCACACAGTGCAAATCTGGAGCAGAACTTTGCTGCTCAGTTTTATACGTAATTTATATGAGTCCTCTCCACAGAACAGTGACCTCACAGAAAGCCACATGGGCCACTGAAGTCCCACATGAAAGGCTTATGTACAGCTCTAGCGGTGGTATCTCAGACCAGTTCAAGCCCTGCCTATATGCTTTGCAGTACAGCTCTGCATGGGCTGTGCACAACTTGTATACCACAGAGCATACCTTCCCCTGGCGTCTCTGAATCCTGTCATGGAGGTTACCTCTGGGGAATTAGCGCAGCTGGGGCCGGGAGATGCAGAGATCCACCTCCGTGAGAACCCGGTTGTCATTTCCCTCTGTGGTATGGGGGAGCAGGAGTGATGCACCCTCAGGAACGTAAGTGGAGACACAAAGCAACTCTGCAGGCATACCATACCTAGAGGGAATTCCTTCCCACCCTCCCATAACCCCCAGAATCTGTTGGTGCTCAGCCTAAATACTAGGGCTATGTATATGGGGCAAGATTTGCCCCACGGTGCATGCCTTTCACATACAGTGTGCCAGGTGAATGTGTGTGAAATGTTTCAATTACTTCTAAAATAATGTTTAACATATTCCAGACGTACGGCATTAAGCAAATGCCCAAGCAGTATTCGAAGCATATTCTGTTTTTCATTTTAATAGATTGTAAGTGTATTAAACACATGTTAAGAATATATTTCATATACTGCATTTGTAAAATATTATCAGATTTATATAGGCGGAAGCCACAGAGCCACCACAGGATGGGCCTGGGAGTAATACCATTTTGTAAGTTAACCTTTTCACACCATTCTATCATGGTTTTTTTAATAAGAATATATTAGTTAAAACTGAAAGTATTCTTTGACCACAATTGTGAACACTGCTGGCTGCACATGGTGCAGTGTCTTGATAACTGGCACCCTAGCCCCGTGAGTTCAGGATTCCTGGGTTGACATGCTGCCACACAAGTGAGGATAGCAGAATATTGCTGCTAACATCCTCCCTGTGGCTGTGCGATCCAAATTTTGCTCTGCAGTTTAGGCATTTCATCAAACAATTGGAGACTGTGAAGCAACTTTACAAAGAGGGAATATTGTACCGCTAGCAACCCAAAGCGGTATAAAGATCATTGTGAATTCAGAGATCAGCTCAGTCTCATTGTTAAGGTTTGTAAACTGTTGGAGGAAACCTGGATGGCTTATGGTTTTGCATAGAAGCCATGAGGAACAGTTTCAACTACTGCTGGGTCCTGGATCTGGAAACCTCAAGGCTGCTTTCAATCAGAATCCATTCTGGACCTGGATCTGATCTTTGGGCTCAGTCATAATACCAGATATCAAAACTCAACTCAAGAAAGCAGCATAGGAGAACTCTACGCAACCAACTTGCAGGACAATGCTCAAGCTGCTCCAATATATGGTGATATTGCGAGGGAGAGGACCCAGGTTCAGAATTTACAGGAATGACCTCTTGCTCTTCAGAAGTCAGGCGTGCTATTCAAGTGGTGTTTGCTACTGCCATATGAGGACGAAAGAGGTGTCTGGCTCTGTTTGTGATCTCTATTATCTGACCATTGAATGTCACTGATGGACAGCTGGTTGGAAATTTTAAAATTCAACATTTTTTAAATTAAAAAAATGCCATTTCTTCCAAACTGACATTTTTCACGGGAAAGAGTTAGCTTTGATGATTTTCTTGATTCAATTAAAAAAAAAAGGTTTCAAAATTGGCAAAGCAATACATTTTCAAAACTAAAAAAAAAAATCCAGTGTTCTGGGTCAAAATGGTTCAAAATCCAGTTTTCTGATTCATTTAGAAATTTAAGCTAATTAGAGTAAACAATTAATAATGGTCATCATCCAAATAAAGCATTTCAAAATGATCAAAACCAAACATTTAGATTAACCTGAACCAAAATATTTTTGGGTGTTCAATTTGAAAACAATTTCAATATTTTGACTTTTCATCACAATTTGGGTTGGGACAATTTTTTAGCATCTAAAAAAAAAAAAAACTGTAGGATGAAAAACTGTTTCCTGCTCAGCTCTGATTGATGAGTTCCAGAAGAAGCTCAGTCTAGTCCTACCTACTGGGAACTGAAACCCTATAATGGGCCTGGTTCTGATACCACATTGGTGTAATCCCTGTAATGCCATTGGAACTACTTCTGATTTACATCAATCTACATGAAACTGGTGTGAATGTTTAATGCAAACATATAGCTGCACAAATATTCCTGTTATGTTTGCAACATTTTCCCTCTCCACAGACATTCCTGTACACAACACTGCACTCAGACCAATGTTCACAAAAAGGGAACAGAACATGTAGTAAATAGTGACGGAGAGAATCTGTGGTTTTCACTCAAATGAATATTCACAAACATTTTCCCACCGACCTGCATATGATTATTTAATGCGGCTGGATGGCTAAATGAATGTGTTAGCTGGCTGTGAGAATTTAATGTTTCTGAGAGGTCATCATTGTTACTGAGAGGCAGTAGGTTCGAATGGATAGGACCCTGGACTACAGATATGGGTTGTATTCCTAGCGTTTCCATCAATCTAGTCTGTTACCTAGGGCAAGTTACCTCACCTCTCTGAGCCTGTTTTCCCTCTTACCCTTTGTCTATCTTGTCTATTTAGATTACTGTTTGGGGCAGGGTGAGTTTTGTGCAGCACCTAGCACACTGGGGCCCTGGTCTTAGTTTGGACCTCTAGGCACTATTATAAAATAAATACTAACAACAATGTAAGTTTCGTTACTTGTTTAGGTGTGTAGACCTTCTTGTTTTCCCCTTGTTTACATCTCAATTAACAAATGAAATAATAAATGTTTAGGGATGCAGTAGCCCCACTTCCACTCAGGTCTTAGAACCAGCCATATCTGGTGTCAGAGATTTGCCTTCAGGGACCATGCCATTTGTGTAGAACGCTACATTCTAAAGGTGAGGAGTCAGGGTTTTCCTTGCCTGGGTGTTTTGCTTAGTATTTGGAATCCAGTTTCTTTAGAGTTAGGGAAGCAAATCCATGTCTTCCTCCCCCACCTTGGAAAAATACAAGAGAGAGGAGAAAGGGAAAAGGGAAGGGGGAAGACGTGTATGTTCACCCAATGAAAATACAGCTAAGGAAGCAGACAACAGCAGAAGTCTTCGTGCATTTCTGTGCCTGTCCAGGAAAACAGCTGGAGCCAAAAGAGCTGAAACGATTTGCAGTGAGCCGTAGAAGTGTGCTCTTGTGTGTGTGTAATTGGTGGGGTTTTCACAAGGCTCTTTCACATGCCAAAGGAAATGTAAAAAAAACCCGCAGTGATGTTACTGTCCCCACCTTCAGTTGGCTCTCCTGCGGACCCTGGCTCTAAATTTACATGTGATGCTTCTGCTTGTTTGTCTGGGGGTTCTTTTATATCCACTGCCTCCTCCTAATTATTTTCATCTTTTTAAAAATCCTTTTCCCTTGCCAAGTAAAGTGGGCTGTTATAAATTTATCCTGGTGGTGGTAAACTGCAAGCTCTTTCTCATCTGAGCTTTGGTTAGGACACAAGTTTTAGCTGGGAGCCAAAAGAAAAAAAAAGCATAAAAAGCCTAAAATAGACAAAATTAGGTTTAATTTGGGTGGTTTGTGGATATTCAATAATTTGTACATGATCCCTTTTATATTCAGTGAAATATCTTAATATACACATTCAAGAAAGGTGCTCATGAAAATCAATTCAGATGAGAGGGCAGCCTGTTTGCTTTTTAATAATCTACTTCACACTAGAGAGCAGAATTTGGAATTTCTCTCTAAATATTGTATCACATTATCATCTGTCTGTATGTTTGGGCTACATCTCAGGCAATAAATTCATTGAGCAGAGGCTCTAACATGCTTTTCATTCTCTTCAGAGAAAATACTTTAATTCCCCATGTCCCCATATTCTGTGAAGCCAATGATCCTACTTTTGTACTAAGAACTGTCACCTGGACAAAAATTCTGTGTTCAGATTAGTGGACTCCTCTGGTGTTGGCATCTGCTTCAACAGATGTTCCATCATGACTTTGATTGTAAGTTCTTTGAGTCAGGGACCATTTGTTCTGTGACTATATAGCCCCTTGCACCATGGTCACTAACTACAGTAATACCAATTTCAGAGGGGTAGCCGTGTTAGTCTGTATCAGCAAAAACAACGAGGAGTCCTTGTGACATCTTAGAGATCACACTTTCTTGTCAACTGTCTGAAACGGGCCAATCTCATTACCACTTCAGAAGTTATTTTTCCTCCCTTGGTATCCTGCTGTCAATTGAATTGTCTCATTAGACTGACCTCACACTTAGTAAGGCAACTCACATCTTTTCATGTATTTATACCTGCTTCTGTATTTTCCACTCCATGCATCTGATGAAGTGGGTTCCAGCCCATGAAAGCTTACGCCCAAATAAATTTGTTAGTCTCTAAGGTGCCACAAGGACTCCTCGTTGTTTTGGTAATATCAATTGTTATTATTTTTGTTAAATTGGACTGGGTCAAAAATTAGCACGATGTTTCATTGCGGGAAGCGGGAGGGAAGTATCACACATTATTCAAGTCATATTCTTTTATGTCCTGCCTCTTAAAATGAAAATAATAATAATACAGATACTAAAAAGGGTAAAAAATGTTGTTTGCATTGCCTGTAAAATGGGGAAAGCCACATGATTTGCATCCCTGGCAAGCCCTTTGGTCTATTTCTAGTCAAAAGAGCATATTTGAGATATCTAAAGTCAAGGCCCTGATTCTTGTCTCACTTGCTCCTGTTTCAAATTGGTGAAACTCCATTAACTTCAGTGATGTTAACTCTTCATTTACATTGTACAAGTGAGAAGAAAACCAGGCCCACTCTCTAAAGAGCCCTGTGCAGCAACGAGCTAACGTACCCAAAAGCTTCCTATGTCTTTTTACAGCAGAGTTTATTCAACTACAGGAGAAGCACAGGCAAAATGGCTTTGGTAAAATAAAGAACTGCCCTTCCCAATCACACTCATTAAAAAGGCAAGTTTGCATTTTTTGGTTGTTGTTTTTCTTCCCAAAGGCTGCCTATATTTCTAATTTCAAGCTGGATCAAATGTTAGAAATTCTGAAACTCAGTCAGGCTCTCTCTATTGGTTGACTCTTGCTACTTTTGCAAAGCTAAATATTCTCCTTTAACTCAAGTGGGAGAGGCCTGCATTTTCTGTGCTGAAATCCCTGGGTTTGACATTCAATGCAAATTTCTCCATTGACTTTGATGAGAATATGAATGGAGTTCTTATATTCACTCTGTGGACAATGCTGTCATATTCCTATTAGGCATAATTCATGATTGAAATTAGAGCACCCCAATGGAAGTCCATTGAAGGTAGGATGAATACATGTCCCAGTTTATTTTTACAACATCCATTAGGCTATCTCATCTATATCATAAACTAGTATAGTCATTTACAGTTATAGTAGCTAAGTAATGAGGAGTCCGGTGACACCTTAAAGACTAACAGATTGATTTGGGCATAAGCTTTTGTGGGTAAAAAACCCACCCACTTTGGGTTTTTTACCCACGAAAGCTTATGCCCAAATAAATCTGTTAGTCTTTAAGGTGCCACTGGACTCCTCATTGTTTTTGTGGATGCAGACTAACACGGCTACCCCTCTGATACTTAGTAGCTAAATACTATTTAATACATTCTGATCGCCTACTTGATTGCTTTTTGATGTTTACCAAAACTGACTAGTGGGGCAATCCTAGAATGCCTTAGAAATTATTCCCAAATGTCTCATTTACATACATTAACTCTTTCTTTTTTTTTATTTTTTTGTTCTGACCATGATACATTTTTTCGCTCTGTGATTCCATTAGAGGTCAACCTCCCTGGCATTTTCTCAGCATCCTCTTGGGCAGAAAAGCAGGTGGCAAAGTCTATATAATTTAATTTGCTTCTAGTTTTAAAATTATACAGTAATCACACCACTGTGAAGTAGAGACATGGCACTCATAGATCTTTAGTTTATATACCTTGTATTTTTGGCTTGTCGGGTTTTTTCCCCCTGTTCCATTCAGACCCAATTTGCCCTTTTCAGCTTCATGCCCAGAAGCTTAAAGGAAAGTTTGTAGATTACAAATTTGAGTAAACTGCTTTTCAACAGTAAACAAGCAAAAATAACCACACCGGTGCCAGTACCTAATAAATATTAGACCTGACGTAGGTTGGGGTTTTAACTTGGACTTCTGGGTGTTGTTGCGTTCCAGTAATCAAGTTTTGCTAGGTTTTTTTTTTTTTTTTTTAATTAATGACTTGGCTAGTTTGATGTTGTACACTAGGCTTCAAGCACAGAGCTCATTGTATTCACGATTAAATGACAGAGTCTGAAACCTGATTGGTCTGACTGTAACCATGTCTTAAATAAACAGAACAACTCACTTCAATGTATTCATTTTCCTTTTCTAAGGAGGGGCGTAAGTTGAGGGGGAGCAAATTTTACAGAAAAGAATACCTTCAGCATGTTTCTTCTCCACCCCCAAAATTTAGTACCGCTGATGTACTCAAAGGTAAACTTTCTGTTTGAATAATAACCAGACATTCATCGACTGTGCAACGCATTGAGAAAGTTCCACATTAAAAGTTAGAAAGCTGCCAGAGCAGGAATTATTTTGCTTTAGGCAAAACTTTGGGCTAGGTTTTTTGCCCCGTACTCATGCTGCGTAGTACCTTACTACATAAATCTTGGGACAACTTTCAAAATAAGGTACTATTCACTGCACAAGAAATAAGGGAAAGGGTAAATATTGGCCTTTAGAAACTGGGGGAATCCCCCCCCCCCAATCCAATGTGTAAATGGCACAGAGGGAGGGACAATACCTGGGATAAAATCCTGAGGCAACGCAGCATAGTGTTCTGAAATCTGGGAGGGCTCTGACTATTTACACCACCTAAGTGCCCTGAGAACTGTTCCTCAGAATAGTGGCTAAAATAAGAGAGTGTGAATCATAAAGAAACCTGAGTGCACACAAACTATTTCTGAAGACAGCTTTGAGTGCCATGCTCTAAAAACAGGTGATTCTACTGGTATGGAACAAGAGGCTTTAAAATCTGTTTAGCTGCTGATTCTAAAAGAAATACTAATCAGGACACGGGACCTCTTCATAAATCTTCCCTGCTCAAAGGGCCAGATTCTGAAATCTTTACTCAACTTGGGTAGTAGTTTAGTCCTCTGGTAGTGCCATTGGTTTCAGTGCGATTATTCATTCGAGTTGGGTCATAAGAAATTAAGGGTTATGGGCCCAATCCAGCAAACTCTTATTCAACAGAGTAGTCTTTACTCATGGAAGTGGTCTTATTGATATAAATGAGATGCCTCAGGGGCCTCATCCAAAGCCCACTTGAAGTCAATGGAAGTCTTTCCACAGAGCAGGATCAAATCAGGAAGTAAATAATTCTACCTGGACCTGCCTGTACTATAGTCAATGGCAAAAATCACATTAACATCAATGGATGCAGAACAAAGGTTCATTGTGTCCTGAGATAACTTGAAAACCATTTGGAATGTTGAAAAATAAACACTGAATACTACTGAGATTATCTACAATATATATCATAACAGAGTTTCATAATACTATTGGCTGCGATGAATCTTTATTGCTTTGTTTAAATTGTAATTTAAAAAAAAATAGAGTTGGGGAACTTCTGCAAGAATATGACAGTGAATATTCATTTGAATTTTTAAATATTGTCAATACGATTTCCTTAACATTGTTTCCTTGTGCTCCCCCATCAGTCGGTCTCTATCAATCTATTGTTTCTTGGCCCTGCCCCAAAGATCTGCCAATCTACGGCTATGACATCTTTTTGTCATTTTTGTATATTTCCACTCTAATAGGGTCCTGGACCTAAGTATTACCACAGTAGGTAGAAAGAAAGAAAGAAAGAAAGAAAGAAAGAAAGAAAGAAAGAAAGAAAGAAAGAAAGAAAGAAAAGTTGTTTACTTCAACTGTATGTACTTCCAATTTCAGAGTAGCAGCCATGTTAGTCTGCATCCGCAAAAAGAACAGGAGTACTTGTAGCACCTTAGAGACTAACAAATTCACTTTCTGTGAATATTCTAGCAGGCGAATACACTGGCTTTGCAGAATAACAGTGAATTTTAAGGGACTATTGGAGAATTATTCATTATTCATGGAATGTGAATTCTGAATTAATAAATGTCAGGAGACTGGATAAAAAGAATTATGCTCATTCATTTGGTATTGTGTGACCTATGTAGACAATGAAATCTAACCAACACAGCTTCACCAGTTTTGAATGTCAAGTTCCTTTAACCAATTGATGAGGCTCGATCTCAATTCCAAGAACTATTTCTTCAGAAAAAACGAGGAATTCTTAAAAAGAAAAGGAGTACTTGTGGCACCTTAGAGACTAACCAATTTATTTGAGCATGAGCTTTCGTGAGCTACAGCTCACTTCATCGGATGCATACCGTGAAAACTACAGAAGACATTATATACACACAGAGACCATGAAACAATACCTCCTCTCACCCCACTGTCCTGCTGGTAATAGCTTATCTAAAGTGATCATCAAGTTGGGCCATTTCCAGCACAAATCCAGGTTTTCTCACCCTCCGCCCCCCCCCACACAAACTCACTCTCCTGCTGGTAATAGCCCATCCAAAGTGACCACTCTCTTCACAATGTGTATGATAATCAAGGTGGGCCATTTCCTGCACAAATCCAGGTTCTCTCACTCCCTCACCCACTTAATTCTTAATCTACCCATAGGAAACATAGTACGGGGGGGGGGGGGAATGGGGAAATTACTGAAGAAACTAATCACTGGGAATCATTTGCCCTAATTTTCTGACAGCCAGAGGTCTCTCATCCCAGCATTGCTTTGTCTTCAGGAAATCTGCATCCACTCCACATAAGGCTGTGGTCTAAGAAGGGTTGGGCATGTTTATTTGTACTTAGACTGGAAACCTCCATAAACAAATAAAAACCCAGGTGCAACAAGAAGTGATGCTAAGTGACTCAACAGGTGGCTCCTAGCCGACTGAGTCAATACTGGCCCGGCAAGGTGCTAGGACACACTGTGCTTCTGTTGGTGCCATCTGCTAGAGGAGACATAAAACAAGTGGTTGTTTGTAAAGCAAAATAGCATGGGACCATTTTTGTCATATTTCCTTTTTTCCCCATTGTCAGGTTGCATGCTTTGGGCATGCACAGGGGGAAATGGGGCTGTTGGAATCCACTCCACAGTGGTAGAAAGAAAGTACACCTGGTGTAATGGAAAAATGAAAGGAGTACAATCTGCCCACAACCCCAGCTCTTCCAAGTATTCCCGGAGCCTGCCCAGTGAGCCCAGAAAGTGGGCAGGGCCAGGGCATGCAGGAGATGGGCCGATTCGCCTTTGATCTTGGGAACTGACTGGAACTTAAAGCTGCTCCCACCTGGTGGAATCATTGGGGAAGGGAAGCAGCAGTAGCTCCATCTACCTTTCACTGTGGTGTAATTTCCCTTCTGATGTAACTGCCCCTCCTGGTGGAGGAAGTAAAACATTGCACATGCCCTGCAACCATCAGGGGTGAATCAAGCCTCATACTGATGTTTTTTGCTGCACAAATATTGTCCAGACAAAACACAAATCATTACCACTGGTTGCCAGGATGTCTCATCCACTCCAGAAATGGACGTGGCATCTCATTTGGTGGTCAAGCTGCAAATGGGCAAGGAACTATCGGTATGGGTGTGATCTCAGCCTTCTGGCTGGTATTGACATTGGCATCCCTGAGATGGAAAAGCAAGGGGCCAGTCCCACCTTCCTTCTGCATACAAAACACAATGGAAGCTGAGTTGAAACTGCCGGTGTGCAAGGAAGGCAGGCCTAGGCCCTACATTTCTGTTCTGATATGGACTGGTCACAGCTCCATTCACGCTGTCCAAAGCCAAGCTGTGACACTGATTGCCAGGGTGAGACATGAAGGCTAACGTGGCTTGCAGTGTGGCTGCCATGCTGTTTTAAAAAGATGCTTCGTGCCAGCACAACTCCATGACTCTATAAATCTATTGTCATACTTCATTTATTTGCCATTACATAATTTCCAGCTGCATAAATCAGCCCTCTGCGTAGAGACCAATTTTCCAGAAGCCTGGCAGATTCTAGTCGACTCTGAACATCACTGCTGGTCAGTTCTTTATTGCTTCCTCAAAGACTTAAATCTTTTTACTTTTAGAAGATACCCCTTGGTCTAAATAAAGTCTCCAGTCTCATTCAAAATTGCGTATCCTCTTTTTTTTTTCCCCAACAGAGGCAAGATCTGTGTGCTTTCTTATTAAACCATTTCATTCTTGGCACAGTTTATAAAAAGGCCGTACTTCAGCAATTTAAGCTTTTCTTCCTGGAGGCACAATACCCAGACAGGAGGAAAAGTAAGTCAAGAAGACAAAATAAACACATTTTTCAGAAGGACTCTAAGCCAACTGGAACTACCAGTGAAGGTTTGAGAGACTAGTTGCTTACGATATGTGCAAATGCCTGCCTGCAACACACACACCACGGAAGCACACACAAGATTGCTGTGTTTCAGAGGACTGAGGAACTGTGAAGGCGCAGCTGGAAAACTGAGGCAGACAAAATAATTCTGCCCCTTCTGCTCCACTAATAGGCCATGCACAATTCAGGAGCAGTTGTGCAAGCCTATCTGAAGGGAGAATTGAGCTCCTATTGTTCAGACAAGACTAGCTCCAGGTTGAAAGTGTAGCTTTTAAAATAGTCTAAATTACCCTCCCTCTGGGTGAGCAATCTTTAAGGCTGTACACAATTTTTTCTCTCCATACTATATTTAAAATAGTAGGTAGTGTGTATGTCTTCACCCACTTAAACACAAAGGTTCATTTTGGAGATTGCGCCAAAGCAACTTCATCCGTGGAGGTGATCCACATTTCCTAAAAAAAACCCCAAACCCTAAAAAACAGCCCAGATGCGTACAGCTATATATTAGTTTTGGAAATACACTGGTGATAACTGAAACTAACCGTCATTGACTTCAGTAGGACTACTTGCATCTCACTCATTGACTTCAGTGGGAGTAATCACTGTTACCAGATCTTCATCTGAGAGGAGGAGAAGCAGATTCCTACCAAACTGTGGGTGGAAGAAGGCATTTCTGATTGGCGTCACTATCAGGTCATCCAGGGTTAATGAACTAGCAGAACCTCCAGGCTCTATGCTACTTAAATGAATGGGGAAATGGGAGGGAGCTGTCAGCGACCTCAAACCACTGTAAGCAAACTGAGGGTGTTTTGGTCCAAGGTGCTGGGGGCAAAGGGAGGAGTGAATTCCAAAGTAGTGGTCCCTTCAAAAGAGAACTGAATGTCAGCAGCTCCCTCCTTTTATAATCCCTTTGTGGAACAGTTTGAGTTCTTCTGGTGATCACAAATATGGCAGTGCTGCAGAGGGTGCTAATGCAAGCCGTGCTCAAGTTTTAACGACTTTTACTGAAAATGTGTATGTGCATGTGTAGTTTAGGCCTTAGAATCTTATTCCATGTTCCAGTGTGATTCACAAGGGAGGCAGAAATACAATTATGGACTCAAGCCCAGTTTGAAGTGAACTGAGAAACATTGTCTATTTAGATAACTCTGCAAAATAAAAGGGGAAAAGAAACCTACCTCTGCATCCTTTCTCTTCCTCTATAACTGAAATTGAGTTTGAAGTTCAGGTTATGCAACAACATAGTATTGTCTCATTTTATTAAGGCCATCAGCTTCTGGAGGTCTTGGGCTTGTTATTGCTCTCAATTAACACACTTCTCCTCTTTCTCTCTGGAATCCTTCCTGCTGGTTTGCATTGTAAGAAAAACTCCATCTCACAACCTCCGAGATATATTTCAATTTGTGAGGCTGTAACCCACCAAACATTATCCACGGTCTCCATCCCAGCATGCCATGTTAATTAGAGCGAAATTAACAGAAGGAAAAAAATCACATTGCTTTTTATATTTTCCTTCTTATGGGCTCGTGTGTGTGAAGAAATCTTTTCTTTTACATATTAAGAAAGAAAAGAGTCAGCAAATGAAGCCAGACAGTAGCTGTGTCTTTTGGCAATGGGAGTAATCTAATAAAACATCACCTTTCAGAGACCAAAAAAAAAAAAAAATCACCTCTCTGGACACCGGGTAACGTCACCTCAGCACGAAATATATTCCACTTTTGGTTTGTGTTTTTTGGACCAATGCAGCTTAGGATGGTTGTTATCCCAAGACCATGCCACCAGAGTTGGAATTAATAATATAAACGGTGAGCCCGAGCTCTGATTGACAGCCCTGATTCTGTTAATACCCTCTAGTGAGTCTTCTACCACGGTCAGAAGTTAAAATTTATTTTGACAAGCTTTCTGCTGGTTACGGAGGCTAGAAGCTTTATACTGGGGTATCCCATGATTAAATATCTGGCATACATTATCAAAAACTATAGGGGTAGGCAACTAAGGCCTCTTGATGACAAACTAGAACCTACAGCGCATACAACTTGGTTTTAATTAAGTTATTTCTTTCTTTAATGGCAAGTAGCTGTGCCTTTGTTCTTGTGCAAGTCAGCAGACAGTTACTGAGCATGGAATGTAAGCAACTCAATTAAGTAAAGGCTGCCTTGATGGGTGCTGGGATGGACATGGAGTTCGCCCGCTAAAGTACCTGCTGGTTTCTGTTTCACTCAGTGGCAACTGCCTCTTTGCTGAAGGATTCAGGATTTCTGGGGTGACAATGTCAAGGCACATGAATTTCAACCCTGTAGGGATCAGAATGAGTAATTCATGATTAAGATGGGAGCTACTGGGCTTAATCAATGGAACCATAGTAATTAAAGACAGAACGATCTATGAGCTCATCTTGTTTATTCTCCAGCCGTTGCGGGATTGCTCTTCACAGTTTCTTTTCCTGTCCTCTGTCCACTCCTGTTTCCAGTGCTACATCAAACAAGATGGGTATTTCAAAGAGGAATCACATAACAGGTTTCTGTATTTTTCTCTGAATAATCTATTGGACTGATGGATCCAGCTATAATCTATGGCTAACAGGTGATACCCCTCCCAGTGAAGAGAGGTGAGAAAGGCCTGTTTGTCCATTAACTATCACATAATAGAAATACTGCAGGGGTGAATTTCCCCCAGCTTGTCTAGAGAACAAGCACTGACCTAGCAAGCGAGGATGGCCCTCACTATCATTAAGAAATACTTAGCCTGATTCTGATTTTGCTGACACCCAATTTACCCCAATGTAACACCACTGACTTCAGTGGAGTTACTGCTGAGCTCAATCCAATTGTCTTTTTTTTCCTTTTATGAAAAATAAATAAACAAAAACGTAACTAATAAAAACACCAAGCAAGCACTGAGGGACCAAAGCTGCAGGTGAGTTCATAGAATCTCAGGGTTGGAAGGGACCTCAGGAGGGCATCTAGTCCAACCCCCTGCTCAAAGCAGAACCAATCCCCAATTTTTGCCCCAGATCCCTAAATGGCCCCCTCAAGGATTGAACTCATAATCCTGGGTTTAACAGGCCAATGCTCAAACCACTGAGCTATCCCTCCCCCAAGTTGAAGTCAATGGCCCATTGAGCCAAATTTGGGGACCCAGAACATCATATTTGGGGCCCCATTTCACTTTATTCACACAGGTGTTACAGATGTTTGGGGGGGCCCTGACCTTGGGGCTCTAGTACAACTGTTCGCTCTCCCCCGACCTTGTCAGCCCTTATACCCTATAAGAGCATGTCCTAAATAAGCATTTTAAGATTGATGGCCCCTGTGAAACCTCCCTGCTTTTGCGGAATGGTTTAAATCAAACCCGTATACTCTATTCTACATGCTGCTAAAGAAACTCCACTGTTTTATTCTTAGTTTGAAGAGTCAGAGTTATTGGTCAGTACTGAACCTACAGAGAGTCCTTTCTCAGCATACGGAGAGAGCATTATTGCACAGCAACAAACAGCCTAGAATAAAGCAATACCACAGCACTATTTAGTGGGGATCTGGATGACTGCACTGAAGCACAGATTTCACATATGGTCACAAGAGTCCCTTGTGCAGAGAGGTAGCAGCCCAAATCTTATTGCAGACTATACACTTTACATTTAATTCATCAACAAAGAAACAACTTCCATGAATAGTTTACTGGAAAAACAAGGAATCAGGCTGATTTCAAAGCCACAAATGGAAGAATTGCCTCGATGATAGTCTACATATGCCTAGATCTTTAGGCTGTCTCTCATCGCTTTGCTTCACAAGGTATTGTTGAACTCAGAGCCTCTGATGTTAGAACCACTGAGGCAATAGATTCTCTGCATATTCACTTATTTAAAAAAACAGCAAAATCAGTTTAAGTGGCAAAGGCAAAACCGCACAAGTGATGCTGAAGGAAGGCCATCCAGGTGCTCTGCTACACTGAGTGACATTGACACAGATTCAAATACACTGGAGCCTGGAAGGGAAATTCAAAACTATTCAGGGCAGCGCAAATCCACATTCACTGCTCTGAATATTTAGAGTGGGAGTTGGCTATTATCTGCCTTATGGTAGGGCTTGGATGTCCCAGTCAAGATCAAAGCCTCATTGTGCTAAGCACTCTACAAACACACAGTGGCTGCCCTGAAGATCTTTTAATCCAAATAGACAAGAGAGGAAAAAAGGCTGGGGAGAAAGGAAGTACTATTAGTTCCATTTTACAGACAGGAAACTGAGGCTCAGAGAGAAAGTAAGTGGTATACCCAATAGGGGGTTTGTAGTAGATCCAAGAACTGAAGCCAAATCTCCTGCATCTGAGTTCAGTGCCTTAACCATGAGGCCGTCCTGCTTCTGCATGGGCCATAACCAATACCAACAATGTTCAGATGGAAAATAGATGATGGGTAAACATGGGACTCAGGTACCTAAGGACATGTCAACACTGCACACTAATCCTGGGATCTGACTCAGGTTTGAGCCCAAGCCCACCTTCTGTCCACACACAAATCAGTCTGACACTGCTTAGCAAGCACTCAGGACCTGGGTCCTAGGACCCTGCTAGAGGGGTGGATCAGAGCCTGAGTCACATTGAGACTTGGGTCCACTCTCTGACATTTCGCAGTGAGGACGCATCTCAAGCCACAGAGGTGAGTCAGAAGGTCTGTATAGTGACATATGGATGTGTTAGCATGGCTGTGAGAACTGCGTTCAGCAACTGTAAGCCCAGGTTTACACTCCATGTGGACTCTCAAGAATGGGCTCGGAAACAGAGCTCACAAGTCTTGTCTTAGTGTGCATTGTAGACATGCTTTAAGTGACGTAGGAACTTTTGAAATTTTTACCCAAAATGCAGGGCTCAGCTTAAAGAGGATCATGTATGTGCTTGAACAACTTTTCCAGTATATTAGACATTACTTGTTTATTAGGATTATATAAATATCTATAGAGATAAATAGAGATATCTCCATTTTTATATTATAAGCTATTAGATTCATTGCTTACCTGTGCCTGTTCCCTTTTCTTTATTTCTACTTGCATTTTGGTTACTATGATCTTGTACCAGATATTAGCCTCCTGTTATCCAGGTATAAACTTGAATTGGCCAGGTAGTTTCCAAAGAGAATGGAAAATTAATGGAAAATGCAGTGTCTGAAAAATTTAAATTTTCCACAGGAAAATTTAGATTCTGCCAAAACATTTCAATTTTCCATCAGGAAAACCAAGAGCTGAAATATTTAATTTGAATCATTTCAACATTAAACTTTTTCTTCCCCTAGTGCCACTTTGTCTCATGGGAATTGTAGCTCAGGTACTTCTTGGCTAGGTGACAACCTCCCTGAAGAAACATGGTCTCCCTTATCCAGTTGCATGGTGCACCATGGGAATCACATGACTGTAGGTGCATCATGGGAGATGTAGGGAATGTCAGGCCTGTTTATGAGGAGAAATAGAGGGACCTGGTTAAATCCTCTGAGATTTATGGCCAATACTCATCAAATTTCACCTTTTGACAGGGCTTAAAGGTTTTGCACAGCTGTCATAAATACTCAATACTGCTGAAGAAAAGCTATCTAGGTCAATGTTATTTGCTCTTCAAGCACCGTGCTTGATATTTTACTTGGACATTGATTAATATTCAGGTATCCTTGAAGCAATTATGAAATTGCACCTTTAGTATGGGAAATGAAAACCTGATCCCTAGATACTACTAGACTATGTAAAAGGAATACGTTTTAAACTAAATCCTTTGTTGGCCCTGAGACTGAGGTTTCTCATAAAAGACAGCAGCTATGGGATCACTGCAATAGCATGGCTGAACTAAACATGCTTAACAAAGTTTCCCTTTGTTGACAGCGTTTTGCTGAAGTTCCCTTGTAACAGTATGAGTATCAGACTTCAGGCCAATCTCCGTAATTCTTTAACTAGAGATTTGCACATTATTAAACAATGGTTTTCTCCAGGGCTGAAAAGTCATCATACGGTGGAATGTTCTTCATCATGGAAAATTCAGACACTCCCTTCTCCACATCAGAAGACCACTGTGAGGCATGCCAGTGTGGAAGAACAGAAATGGTAACTGAAGTCAGAATAAATTTCAGCTGAAATACTTCTTTTACCACATCTGCCCACGGAGTGTGTGGGGAAAGGCACGTTACTTGAAGTCAGCTCAAACTGCTTTCCTAACCATTAATTAGCCTCTAGTTATAATTATAGATTTTTGCAGTGGCCAGTGTTGTGTCCCTTCTATAACTGCTTAGTGCAGGCCAGGAATTAGCGAGACACTGTGTGATGTATTTAGTCTGTGTTAAATTAGTCGGGGAGCTGGAGAACCAAAGAGAACCACAGGGTCTGTCTGTGTCCAGTGAGCTCAATAAAGAATCCCCTTTATGTTCCTCTTCTCTACCAGAAGACACACTGCACTCACTACATTTAATCATGGTAACCCTGATTTGTCACAGTCCTTTTGCTTTTGGCGAATGTTCCCCTTTCATAGTTTGGAAGAGAAAATGTATTTGTCTGCTTAACTCTCTCTGATTTTCACCTTGGGATTTGATCAGGACTATCACAATGCTGATCTCAAATGAAATTCTTCAATGTGCCTTTGGCAATGCACTAGCCTTAGAGATGGTCAAAACTTTGTCATGGAAATATTTGGCTTTTGAACAAAACTTAAAATTTTCGTGGAAAATTTCTTTATGACAAAAATGTTCTGGGTTTTGTTAAACACAGAACCAAACATTAAAAGAGCTCTGTTTATGGCTTTCAGTTTCTTTATTTCTTCTCATATTTCATTGGGGAGGGAGGGGAGGGAGTGAAGGGGAGAAACACAAAAGGCATTTTTTATTTGAAAAAATGATGGGGTTTTTTTGGGGGGGGAGAACAAAATTATTTTTGGTTTTCATTTAATCAAAAAAAAACGCATATTTTGTTTGTTTGTTTTGCCCTTAATTTTTTTTCAGAAAATATATAGCAGTTTCAAAAAGTTCTAACTGGGCTGAAGAATGGGTAAGGTGTACTTTTCAAAGCTAGTCCTATAAATCCCTTAAAATGTGCTTCCTAAAGCAAAGTAACAGTGCAAAGAAAGCTATGATGGGCCTAACAATTAATCTAATGCCAGGTTGAACTGTAGATATGTGTTTTAGATCATTAAGATGGAAGCCCAATGAATTATGAAGAGTGTTTTCCAAGGAACGCCACTACGTGGTTGGCAATCGCAAGGTTGCAAAAAGCTTCAGTGTCATAAGATCACCAGTGATGGACATAAACCCTCTTAAGGACCCAGATAGACATAGACCAGGGTGGTGCTCGATCTGTAGGGAGGCTAGATCCCTTTGGAATTTGCTGTGGTGATGATGGTGATGATATACCAGCACAATACCATGGATATTTAAGGGTCATTGGAACCTCAATGTGTCACAATGAAACAATGCTCAATAGCCCTCAAAACTTCTCATTGCTTACTGATTGTGTTGTGGTCTAGTAGCTACCAAAAAAAAAAGAGACATTCTATGTACAAAGCACTAACGTGTATTAACATAGTTCATCTGCTGCACCAACTGACGATCTGGCCCTCTACATTTTATCATTTTGTAATTAAATCTCATCAGTTGAAAACTTCCTGCTAGTGGTAATGATTGCTGGATTTTGGCTCTTTGATCTTGGTGCGTTAGGTGTTTAGCCGAAGCATTGAATTATTGTTGAAGCCTCAATTTATGAGCACGTGCTTCATATCCTCATTTTAAGTCCCAAGTGAAAATGAGTTTGTTGGGTCCTCATCTTATTTTGTAGTGGATATTGGTTCACATTAAAAATATTGTCAAAACAATTGAAACATCTGGCACTATTGAGAGTCTCTGAGGATCAAAAGAAGCTCACACCTGAAATAGCAAAGTTATAAGACAGATTTAAGAGGATCTATATTGAGTGCTTGTCTTCCTATTAGGAGTGTTATCTGATCATCACTCTTATTTGCAGAAAAATAATAGGAAAACTAATTGTTTTATAATTTATTTGGGAGAATCTACATGAAGTGAATAATTGAAACTATCAGTGCAAAATTCATATCAGCTAACAACTCTTTGTGTCTTGACTATCTATTTGCAGGTTACCTACACTGCAGAATGAATCTCCAAACCTCTGGGGGATATTTTGGGTGCAAAAGTAGCACATGACAGGGCATAGGAAATGTGTCTAAGATATGAAGGAATGTTACACACTGGTCAGTATATGCAATTGTGATGTGACAAAGCAGTTTCAGATTTTAGGAACTTATTCAAAGGTCATTTTGGCAACCGTTCTACTGAGCCTGTTCTAAAACAGTTGCATCAAGATATCTTTTTTTCTTTCTTTAAGGTTGCATCCACAACTTCTAATGTTATCTTCTTTCTCTTTCATGGACATAGGTGCAAACATAGGCCATTACAATGGTTTTGCTTATAGGCAAACTCCCATTGGCATCAGGATTTGGCGTTGAGGCTTCATCTTGAATTCATTTGCGTGTGGCATTTGCATGCTGATTTCTTTGACTCCTGAATGGTTCAATTTCAAAGCACATCTTTCCCTTTTATCTTCAGCTGAATGAGACATCTCAATAAGCGCCAGATAAAGACGGAAGTCCTTTCTCTGAAATCACACAGGCATGGCCAGCTGTGATGAAAACTGGCTGAAGTTTCACAAGCTGCTTGTCTGCCCTCAAGCTGGTGCATTAGTTCCTTTCATTTTGGAGGAACAGAGGGGGGAAAAAAGACATTTCTTGCACACATGGTAGCCAAAACAGCTGAGCGTCTTCTACTGTTTATTTTTCCTTCCAGAAGTTATTTTTGATTAAAACACACACAGAGCATATGTAGTGACTAGTAACAATTAAATACATGATTTGCATCAGATAGGTTATTAGGTGATAAAACACTCATTATATTGGGGATAAACATTGCCTTTTGCTTTTGGACCTTTGAGTTGCATTATTCAGTTGTTTGACAGTAGAATGCCCTTGTGCTATTTTTTTGACTTCAACAAGTCCTGCTTTTATGCCTTTCCCTTCAGATATTCTGTTGAATACAAGCAACGAGCTGTCTGGCACTGAAAAAATAAAAGCTATTTTTGAACCGATTATCCATGAGTGAAATTCTCTCTAGTTTATAAAATAGTCAGCAGGCCCAACAGGATGGTTTTATAAAGGCAAGGCTCTAATTCAAGGTTAACAGAATGTTGCGTGTTTAAAATAATACCACGAAGAGCATTAGAAAGATTGACCACTATGGGCATACCATAGAGGGTTCAGTCCTGGGCAAATAATAATCACACCCAATCTGGCAGTGACACTAGAAATGGGCCAGAATCTTAACATCCACATATGCCAAAAAATCTACACAGTGAGGTAATTCCCCAAATGATCTGCCCTGGAGGAAAGGAGAGATTAAACTTTTTTTTACAATATTATTGAAAACATATTGCGATCCAGCCCAAGAGGTCTTGACACGTGGAGAGTAGTTTAAAACCTGAAAGGCCAAGGTGCTTGTTGGGATTATAGCCTGTGTAGACTGAATAGTATTTGCTGATTTTGGTCTCGTTACAGCCCTGTGTTGCGGTTTGCACAGATTCTAGTTTGGCATGAGCTGCTCTCTATAAAATCAGTGAATTAGACCCATTGATGCATCTTTGGCCTTGTTTTGCACAAAGGTTTGGGTGTAAGCACAAAGGCTAATGATGCTGCCAGACCAATGCCATTTCACGAGCCATTCGGCAGGACAATAAGGATACATGGTTCCCCAAGGAACTTCAAGTGGTTAAATTCCTTGGAAGAGGGAAAGTCAGATGGGCTCATCTCAAATAAGCTGCCCATCTGGGAAATGTCAAGGTTTCTCCTAATGTTTTTAAGGTTTTGTAATGTGGGTGATCGTTTGCATGCATGAAAATAGCATGGGAATGCAATATTTCCTAAGGTATGTGTGGTGAAGCCCTCTGGTCCAGCTGTATTTTCCTTGTCATGTTCTTGAATTCTGACACCATTTAGAACATGCCAGTTCCTACTGTAGAAAATGCATTTTCATTCTGTTCCTTGGATGAAAAGTGCATTAAGGCAGAAGAGAGAAACAGCAGCTTCTGGACCTATCAGTGAGGTCTCCTTTTTATAACATATCATTTCACCAGGGGATGGTGGAGGTGGGGGTAAAACTCAGCTTGACACCATCCTAAAAATGAGAATGTGAAAGTCTGGGCTGGATGCCACAGAGGAAGAAAGAGAATGATGACAACATTACTGTCACTACATTACCACACGCTGTAAATTAAAGTTAGCGGTAGGGAGTTTAAGCACTATTCCTGTTTGATTCATTAAAAAAATACAGTAGCTGTGTGGGCACAAAACTGTTTTTTATGTATCTGATATATGATTGGAAATGTGTATTATGCTCTATCCTGAGGGTGAGAGTCCTGTATTTTCGGTTACTCCTAGATTTGTATCCATTGCCTTCTGAGGGCAGAACCCCACACCTCTGAATTTTGACATGCTTAAGGGGAAGCCTCTTTGAAATCTGCAGGCCAGATCCCCAACTGGTATAAACTGATATAGATCCATTGAAGTTATTGATTTACTCCAGGTTAGGTTCCGGCGCTATGTCTGTGAGTGTCAGGAGGAGAAAATATTAACCATTAACCCGGGGTCCTCGCTATTTAGCCCTGGTGGTTTTCAGGGTCCCAGGGTAGTTAAAGATCCAAAGGAACTTCTTCAAAAAAACCAAAAAACGATACAATATAAATGAGTCATATGTCCACATGGTGGTTAGCATGACCATTCATGGAAGTTGTAATTGTAGTATTACTTAGTACAGGCTACATGATCCAGCAGGAAATGGGGTGTGGGTGGGTGGGAAGGGGAAATAAAGTATGGTGGATTGGTATGTATCTGTTTAACTACCTGCCTATACGGTCAACCATCATAATATTGGAGTGTCTTCTGCTCGCTGTCTGTCCTCTCCCCTCAAAATCCCATGTGTGTACAATATGCTACAAAGAGAAGCTGCTGAAAGAACAGGACAATAGCAAAATGTATCCATGAATAATTATCTGGCTGCCCTTGCTCCTATTTATGAGCTTTATGCTTGGGTGGTTGCTGCCATGTTTGATTTTACAATACATGATGCTAAGGGAATTTGAAAAGGAAAGCAAAGCAAAGAAAAGCAAAGAAAAGCAAAGAAAAGAAAAGAAAAGAAAAGAAAAGAAAAGAAAAATTGCTTTTTATATTATTTTTGAAATGATAAGAAATCTGCTATACACAGTGCCCCCTTTTACCTTCTTTAAAATATGTCCACATAAATAGGAGGAGAAAGCTCATCTGGCAGTGAAGCATGGAAACTAAAGTTGGAAAATTCTTCTTGTTATTCTTTACGTCTGCAACTAACATGATATTTCTGAGCTATGTGATTCTAAGGAACAGCGGTGGGCGCTTGCTGGGTGTCTGACCCATTTAAAATAAGCAGCTGCAAGCTTCCTTGCTCTGCACATTTACACATCCTGTCCAGAGACACTGCTGCGGCAGTCTCCAAAATGTAGGCTTTTTGGTGAATAAATCTTTACTTGACCAGACGAATGTTGTTGTGAGAGTCTATAGTGGGATTTCACAAGGGATCTGTCCTCTACCTTTCCCGGTAGCAACTTGTCTGCTGAGTCTCAGTTTGGATCTTCTGAATTCATTTTTACAGAGGAGTATGTAAAAAGGAACAAAATCCAGGAGTTAGAGTAAGAAACCATGAGAAAAGTTCTGGGTCTAAATCATGGCTCTGCAGGTGCATTATCCAGGAGAGAGCTCAGTGGAACCTTATTCCCTCCTATCTGATGTACCCACACAGGGACAGTGTTGTAGGACTGCAGTGAGAAAGACATAGGAAAAGGCCACCAACAGGTCTGATATTAACACCAAATCACCTCCAACTCTATTAAAGGGTTCTGGGCTCACCCAAAGAGTTTTTACCCGAAAAGGGCCAGAGGTTCCATGAAGTCAGCTGGGAACTTCTCTACTTGCCATTGATTTTATGTGGAAACTAAGGCATTCAGATACTATGATGATCTGTGGCATTATAAAACCCTAATCTAGATCCAGATTGATGCCCCTCCATTCAGTCTAGGTTTTTGTTTTTACTATTTGGCATCCTCCTTTTGTTGTCCTTACACGCTATAGCATTCAACAGTATTTGTCCAGAACACTACTCCTAGTAATGCTCTTACTGAAGTGTTTTGAACCCTGTAGCGTAGTACTATTGATATCATTGGACTTTACCCCCTTGGGAATAATGCATTGCAGGGGCTTGTAATGGAGAGTTACTCACTTGGGCTTGGAGTGCAGATGAGCTACACAAAATGCAAACTCTCCAGTCTTTCTGGTGAATCCTGGACACACTGGTCATTTACTTTGTCAGTGAAAGCAAGTTCATTCAATAAAAATGCACAAAATCCAAGATACCATATGAAGACCCTCCCCCCACTTAATTTAAACAGTGTGCCAGATTCTGCTCTCTTACACTGGTGACACCTCACTGAAATCAATGCGTTTGCACCAGTCTAGCTGCAGAACACAGTTTGTCTAACAGTACTATTTTCTGGTGAGCATGAACAAAGAAAAACATCATGCACACAACAATCTCACAATTAGTAACTGTACAATACACGAGACACCAAGGTTTCAGACAAAATAAATACACACATGAAGGAACAAGACAGACATATTACTAATCCCATCGAATGCCCTCTGCAATTAGATACTTCCAAGAAACAGGACCAAATTTCCTGAAGTGTCTTACACTTATCATTGACTTGTCATTTGAGATTTTCCAAATACACTTCGGCTTGAATACCATTCCCACTGACTTCCAGTTCTTGATGATTCATCTATTAACAATCACTCTAACCTTTGGAAAGGAGCAACCTGTGTGCCGCTCATCTCAAAGGGATGAGGTTTAGATCCTAAAAATCTATTCTAACCACAAGTAAAAAGAATCTAGGATCTAAAGAGCTAGTTCTCAGCATCCTCAGTGCTATGTTACAGAAAAGCCCAATGGCCTGTGTTAATTTTTACACACACAGATATTTTTAACCTGCAGCCACTGCATGATTCGGGCCAGAATTACAAGTGCTCAGGACCCACAATTAGCACCAAATTTTCAAAGCTCAGCTCCCATTTAGGCACCGAGATAAGGGCCAGGTTTTCAAAAGAACTTTAGCACTCAGTGTGTTGAGCATTTTTGAAAATCCAGATGCTTATTTTGGTGTCTAAATGGAATCTGACCTCTTTTAAAAATCTCACCTGGATTGGGGTGAACCCTTCCGAAAATTCTGAACCCTTCCGAAAATTCTGCCCCTAATTTGCAATCTAATTTTGCCTCTCTGTAAACTGTATCTGAAAATTCTACATAAGACACACTGATGAAGTGAGCTGTAGCTCACAAAAGCTTGTGCTCAAATAAATGTGTTAGTCTCTAAGGTGCCACAAGTTCTCCTTTTCTTTTTGCAGATACAGACTAAAATGGCTGCTACTCTGAAACCTGAGAAAAAGATGATCATGGACCCCACAGAACCAATAGGGGGATGCTGTGGTAGAACACACCATGTAATGTGAAATCAGAAATATCTGAGTAGGGCGTGTGTAGACAGGACTCACCTTTTTATGCAGGATTAGGAAAGTTAAGTGTTTATGGACAAAATTAAATTTATCGCTTGGATTTATTTATGTCTGCAATGGAGTATGTAGAATTCCATATAAAACAAAGTGGGTTATATGGAAAAGAGTTTCCTTATTAACATTTTATGGGATTTCCGAACAGCATGCATTCTAGGCATTGTAATATACCATTGAGAAAAGCAAGGTAATAAATGGAATAACATACACAATGCTTTGTGTATGCTGTCTAATCTGATTGTCTGGGATTAATTTCAGCGCTATGGGATAAACTATATTTATCATGCACCTTGATGCACCTCACCTGCATATTGGTACCTAAACATACCTTGTTTGCACAGATTTTAACATTCCAAACCTCTGAGCAACTTCAAGCCACCGCCTTTTAAAAAACCATAATACAAAATAAATTGCCCAAGCAATGCTTCCTTCTTTCTACTCCAAACATGGAATTTCCCTTAAAATTATTGTGTCCTTAGTCCCAAATCAAGAAAGATTCTGCATTAAACCAGTTGCAAATTTACCTTATTATTCACAAATGTGCTATAGCACAAACAAAATAAAATAAAATAAAATAGGACTTCCTCTTTATAATGGGATATAGGTTTTGGGTCAGATCTTCAGCTGATATAAATCAGCATAGCTCCACTGAAGTCAATGGACTCGTGCCAACTAATTATATGTATTACAATAACAAATAAAGGTCCTAATTGAGATCAAGGTGGCAGTATGCTAGACATTGTTCGTACACATAACAGGAGACAGCCTCTGCCCCAAAGGGCTTATGGTATAATACAAAAGACAGACAAGTAGAAGGAGGGGTAGCGGAGGAGGATAGATGTGAAATGATTTGTTTGTGTGTAAATGGTAGAACAGAAAGTCGAACCCAACTCTCCTGTTTCCCAGTTTAGTGTCCTGGTGAGTGCTGTCTCTACTGTCTGGCCCTTTGTTTCTTACCCTGGGAGACTGTGGGACAGTGGACCCTAAATGCACCCCGTTAGGTATGGAACAGGAATGGAAGCAAATTTTCATCTTTTTTTCAAATATCATATGCTTTTTCTGAAAGGCACGTACAAAGCGCTCAAGATATGAAAGACTTTGCAGGCAAAGGGATGCAAATAATAGTGCCAATATAATGTTGGAAAAATGTTGAAAACATTTATAAAATAATGTTTCTCAAATGTAAGTGTCAAATACAGCCTATATTATGGCATGAACTGGCCTAATCATTTAGATGACTCATATGACTCACATATCACTTCACTACTTGTGAATAGAGCTGAGGGGTTAGAAGAAGGAGGAAAAAAAGTGAGGGGGGGGAATTTGTGAACTTGTTTTGCAGTCTTCCCCCCCCCTTTTTTTTTTCTATTTCAGTCATTCAACATTTTGAAATTTCAACCAGGTTTTATCACTGGTTAAAAATCCCAGGGGGCCTGGGGAAGGAGGGGAGAAATTTGAAAATAGTCATCAGTTTTCCTGATTTTTTAAAAACTTTGAAATTTCATCAAAACTCAAAATGTTTTGCCCAATTCTACATGTGAATAACATGGCCAACCCACATCCAAGCCAATAAAGTCACATAATCTTTTCTTTTTTTCTCTTGCATGCTTACATTCTCTTGAATGCATATGCACATGGACACACACACTTTTTAAAGGGCTTGGAGCAGAGAAACTCTGTCCGCTGTCACGAAGATAAAATTAGAAAACGAATATTTGGGTCTTGTGCCAGTTCCAGCTCTTAAATCGGACTCTGTTCAGAAATGTGTTATTATGAATGCTTGCCCGGGGTTAATAAATGAGATATTTTTCTGAGATTTGATTTCACCAAATGTCATTTGAACGACTGCTGTGGAATTTTTAATATGGCATTGTTCGTATCAAGCTGCTCAGCGTGAGACAGCTTCTTGGAATCATCAAATACATTCATGAAAAGCATTCGGAAGGTCAAGCACATTAAAGTAGAAGGTCGGACATAATAATAGCCATATTTAGATGGCTGAACTGCTCTAGGCTCTCCCCCCAGCTGAATGGCCTAAGCAGCCAACTAAGAGTTTCTGTCACGGTCAATGTGCCTCTCTTCTATTACAACCTGTAGAGCTGGTAGAAATGAGCCAGCATGCACAGCTTGAAGAAGAGGCATCTGGTGGTGAGGAAAGAAATAAAAGCAGCTGTGGAGAGACCACTGAGGAACATCCTCAAGGATGGATCTCCTATGCTATGGTGTAATATACAGTGCATTCCTCTCTGCGCTATGGACACTGCACTTACTTATACCTCTTCTATAACAGATTTCTAGGAAGTGATGGGGTTTGCATATACTAGAATCCCTCAGTAATATTGACAGCCTGGATTCACTCTGATATCCATTTGAACTCTGTCATCTGTTGCAGGCAGGTCATCTGTATACCAAAGTGACCTGGGAAGCTGACATATAGGGAGAGGACATTCAGGAGTCAATATATCAAGGGTGAAGGAAAACCAATGGGACAGATCTTCAGATGGTATAAAAACATCATAGCTCCATTAAAGACAATGATTTCTAATCAGCCAACTGAGCATTTAGGGCAAGATGAACATACTTCTCTGTTGCCGCCTGGTAAAGATGAACAAGCGTGTGCAGCTTTAAGAGAAGGCATTCAGCGGGGATGAAAGAAATGGAAAGAGCAGCTAGTCATGGATACAGGACAATTTTCTCCTGCTAAGGATCTACCCCAATATCCTTAAAAGTCGTTGATGAGGTGGGCTATATAACAATCTCCCTTAGAGAAATCTGAGGCCAGCTCCACTAATTCCTGAACATAGAGACCAGGGAGAAGGATCTTGCATCTTGATGAAGCTCCTGACTTAAGCTTGGAAGAGACAAGGATTTGATCAGCACAGAGTTATTATCTTCCCCACTCCTTCAAACTCCAGTCCTGCTGAAAAGCCTCAGATTCAGAACCTGGAGCTAAGTGCATATGACCAGAAATGACCTGGGATAGTCCCCCTGCTGTCCCAGCAATGATGAGATCCAAAATCGGTTTTGCAGCACCCTCGTTGCAATTGCAAAGTTTTAGAACAAATGTTTACTAACCAGGAGGTATCACTCGATTTCTCCCCACCCCATTCTGAAATCCACAGTATTTCAAAACTGCAAAAACAAACACTCAGATAATAAAATAAAACCTGGTAAAGGGGAAAAAAATAAGTCCAACAAGATTAAAATAATTTTAACATTTTTTTTTAAATCTTGTCCTCCAAAATAACCCTCTACTGCCACCTTGAGGAAGGGAAACATTATTGTGCACCCTGCTTGCTAACAATGCTTATATAATTGTGTCAATGTCCAGGAAAACTAATGGCTGATTACTGGGATTCTTTTATATTGCTACGTCTATCTACATATTAGTGTGGAACTGAGGTATTTTATTTACTTATCATTAGGGGAATGGAATGCAATGGATAATATTTTGTGCTCCAGAAATTAAAAATTGTTTGAGCCTTTCAGGTGCAGATGAGATCAGATTTAGTCCTATTTCAATTATCTGACTAAGCCTCTGAGTTATTACACCAGAAGAGTGACTTGCCAACAATGCTATTAGACCAAATCTTCAATTGGTGGCAATTGGCAGAGCTCTACTGAAGTTAACGGAGCTATGCTGTGTGATCTGGCTATTGTTGTCAGTGGTGTTACGTCATGATACAGTGACTTATCTCATAGTATTGGAATCATAATCCAGCTAGACATTCAAGAACAAACTGGGTACATTATAGGGGTGTATGATGAAGAGGAGGGAGTTCTTCAAAATATGGGTTTGAGAGAGAGGCTAAATTATCCACATAGTTGTTTTTTTTTCTCTAGCCTTCAGATCTATGGCTGTATTACAGCACTCTGTTCTCTCTAACGTACCCATCAAACATGTCAGCTAGCTAACAGTGAAGGCTCTTCCTTTTTACAGTCCTATTCCTTGTTGTTGGTGTGATTTTAGTGCTTCTTTCATACAGCATTTTCTCCACAGATATGTGACACTGGTGACATATGGAGGGTGCATCTGAATCTCATCTTGCATATTGTGAGATGACTTGCAACTTGTGGGTCACAAGTCAATGCATAGTAAAATTGGCTAAAATCTGATACATCCAGTTAGATCACCATTCACAACACTTGCAGCCCAGCTCTTATGAATAACCCTACTATAACAAATCATTGTATGTGTAATTCCTGGTAATATGTTTATCACTTTTTAATTTCAATCTTGTGAGGAATAGACAGAAACAAATATTTAAAATGACACAAAAAGTATCTCAAAAGTATCCTTTCCACAGGGCATGGAGGGCAGGTAATTAGTTGTAGAAAGTGATTTTATTTTCCACTTAAAGTTGAGTTTGCAAGAAGTAAACAGCTGCTAAAGATGGCCTGTACTAAATGCTTCCCTAGTGAATAAGTGTTAGCACAATAATTGGGTCCTAAGCAAAAGGCCTACATAACGTTGGTGTCTTGGCTTTGCTATTATAAACTGTCTGCTTTGCTTCATTTCAAAACACTGGTGTCTGAAATTAATCACTGTTTTCTTTTGGTTGATACTTGTTTGCTCCACTTCTTAGCTTCTAATGATTCACGGCATTGACTCAGAAGTCTGTGCCAAGAACTGCATCACATTGATATGAACAAAACTCTCACAAATTCAAGCTGGCCCTCAAAATCCATTAGTGCCCTAGGAAATTCAGGAGTTGGAGTCGTGGCAATGGAGAGGTATAGATTTGGTTTACATATGTTGACATGAGGATCTCAGTTGCACCACTTATGAGAGTAACCGCACTTGGTGATGAGTGAGTAGGTTCTCTAAGGGGGAATGGAAAAATCAGAAATGGACCCTGTGTGGGAGCAATACACTAAGGTGCTGACAGCTTAACGAATAACTAGACTGTTATGACAGTAGGACACCTTGCAGTTCCAAAAGCAAATATTTGAAATCATATGCAATGCAGGAAATGTATGTATGTAGAGAATATGTGGCTTACCCATATCACTAACAGATGGGCTATGTTTTCACTTTAGAGGTTTTATTTTGCACAATGGTGAGTTACCGGGGTAAGAGTGAATCCATGGCTAGCAACATACGACCTAAACATGGGACAATCAAAGTCCCCTTTTTATGGTAGCCTTGTAGCTCAGAGGGTTGGTAAGAGCTAATGAAGCCATTTGCCTCTAAGCCACCAGAACAAATCTGACCCTGATCCAAAAATTCTTGCCAGCTTGTGTGATAAATGACGTGAAAAAAGTTGGGGCGCTCCATCCAGTTTATTGAAGATGTAGTTTCAAAAAAAGGTCAGCATAACTTGCTGTATTGAGAACTGCATCAAGTGATTTTGCTTCCTGAACA
The DNA here is from genome assembly GCF_965140235.1 of Caretta caretta. Taxonomy (NCBI): domain Eukaryota; kingdom Metazoa; phylum Chordata; order Testudines; family Cheloniidae; genus Caretta; species Caretta caretta. The sequence continues at coordinate 5,402,358 of NC_134219.1, forward strand.
AGTCCAAGGAAAGGCCTTTGTTAAGCAGAGGTCAATGGAATTGCACCATCAAATAAAGAGGATCTCTTACAAGCACCATGGGCCCAGGCTGATTACTGAATACGACAATGACAATTGTTACCCACATGGTCATTTTCCTGGAAATCTGAGGATTTAAATAGACCATGGAGGCTGAACTCACCTCTTACACCAAGAGGTGTTTCCCCCAGGTCATGTTTGAGGAGCATTAGCAGGGAATTGTGTGAGGGTCTTTCACTATGATTAATGTATGAGTTTGGGGAATCAGTGGACTTTGCTTTCCAGGGTTATCATCCAGAACGTTTTTCCCACCTGAAATGTACTGACACAAATAAAAATAAAGTCTCTTTTTATATTAAAGCTATCTAGGCAGATGATCTTACCTGCAGTTGTTTTCACTTCCTAGTACGAATGAATGAACCTTTTGAAGCCAATGAATTTTGTGATCTTCTTGGATTATTTGGGGGTGGGGATCTCATAGGTTTTGCAGAACTAGCTGGATTTGGTGAACCTTTTCTCCCTCACATTTTAAACCTTTGGATTTTTCAAGGATAATGCAATTTTTTAATCGAGAAAGGCAAGTTGATTTCAGCTTGACGTTTAAAAAAATCGCATATTGTTTTGCCATAGAAGACTTTGCTATGTGTTAGGAATAGGATAACTTCTCCATTCCCAAAAGCTAAATTGGCTACAGTAGGTGCCACATTCATAGTATCTTCTTTAAGAAGCAAATTATCTTTAGAAACTGACCCTGGGTGACTCTAATGAGTATCAGAGAGAACAAGGTCAACACCTTAGGAAGGTATAGGAAGGATAGATTAACCCAATGCAGGTCCTTTAAAGAGGGTACTGAGTTAAAAAGGAAAGGATGGGGATCATAGAAAAATCAAGGTGCTCCCATAAAACTACAAATGGAAGAAGCAATTAAAGCTTGTAAACATATCATTAGGGTATTTTATTACTGATCCAATTCTAATGAGTCAATTTGGGAATGGAGTTCCACGGTTCATTCAAATTCGGATTTTATACTGAATATAGTATACTATGCCAATAAAGACGTTGAGCAAATGTTCAATACCATGTGGCATACATCCTTTCAACAACAGGCTCATTCCCTTCCATTGCCTTGCTTGCAATTGCCTCTTCTTTACTTCTTGAATGTTATGCATGCCTCTGTTAGCCTTGTGGGAGATGGCTTTCCACTCCCACATGTATGATATGGTTGGGCTCAATCCCTGGGGACAGAAAAGTCCAACCCAAGCATTTCATATGAGGCTGGCAAGGTAATTGTCTCCTGCAGCTGTCAGGACTAATTATTCAATGCAAACCAGGTCTCAGCATTCATAGCTGCCTGAGGCAAGCAAAATATCCATTGGGCTACAAATCAAGAGAGCAGCATCCTGTTGCATCATGAATCAGTTAAATTAGACAAGCAATTCTAGTGCTAAGTCAACATGGCTTGTGTAAACATCAGTTTGGAAACTGTATTTCAATGGTTCGCGTCACTTTATTTTTAGAAGTCAGTTTAAAAAAAAATAAAATAAAATCTAAGTGAATAAACTGCTGGGGTTGGACAAACCAGTTTGGATCAAATACACACCAGCCTGAAGCCTTCACACAAAAAACTCCAGCTGAAAATGAAACCTTTTTTCTTTTTTCTTTTTCTTTTTTTTTTTTTTTTGAGGTTTGGAAATGTTTGGTCAACTTTTCAGAGCATGAAATGTGGAGATTTTCTCTCATTTTGTTACAGACCTGAAGCAGAAATATAAGATGCCACAAGAAAATCTGTTCTTACTCATCTGAAACCAGGAGACATTAAGAATCTTGCAAGAAAGCTTGTTCACTTGAGATTTCCAGACCAAAGAGGTTGGGATAAGTTCAGATAAGCCTTGGGAAAGCAAGCATCCAAATACAGAGATGCTTACACCAACCAAACTGAGCTACTGAACATTAAGAACTTGTTAGCACCTCTTGTAACAGGTTCTCTTTACATGTATTAATTAAGAGGCACGGTCTGCATTTCTGTGAAAGATTCGCCATGGAGCTGCAAACAGGGGTGATCTGTACCTGCCGATAGTGGGGGGCCAGAGCGAGGGCAGCGGTTTCAGCAGATGTTACTGAGCATGTTCAGTCCATGTGAGCATGCTCAGTACAGGCCAAGCAGCAAGTCTGGGGGGACACGTGACCCAGTGTGCCCCCTCCCCCATCACCTCTGGAACTGCACAAAACATTTGTTACGAAACATGATACCAGGCAAAAAGTTACCTGTTTTCAACTTTCAAATCTTGAAACTTAGCCCAGTTGTCTCAAAAGAAGAGACAGGCTGAGGGTAGTGGGCGAATAATATATTGGTGGGAACCAATGAAATCAATGGGATTATTCATGTGTGTAAAGATAAGCATGAGTTTAAGAGCTTTGTTGGATGAGGTCCAGAGTGCTCAGAATTTTGCAGGATCAAGCCCAAACCCAAGGGAATTTACTCAGATAAGTTTCATATAAAACCAAGGAGTTTTGCTCTGATCCTGGGGATTCATCGAACCTCAAATGTTCACTAAACCGAAAGAAAGTTCCCATGTGAATCCTTGGAATTACTAATTAATTGAGTAATTATGACTAATTACTTAATTGTTTTACTGTATAGCAGCAGTGTGCTGAAGAATTCAGTGGGCTTTGGATCAGGATCTTTTAGCCGATAATAAAAGCAAATAAAAAAATAAAATGTGTCCTTGATTTCAAAATGTTTAGTTCATTATCTCATGCTTTTACAGGTTGTTAGAATGGCTATTTGTTAGAACAAGTGCAGCGGTAAAAATTACTAATATTGTTTTTTAATTTGTAACCGGTGTGATTTTTTAAATAGACTGTGCACTGTATCTTTCAACTCCCTTTGTCAATTTTAGTGAAATATCTGGGGTGCTATCACTGCAGTTATATCAGGCCCTTCCACAATTTTAGTGGGTGTATTGAACTGATAAAATTTGTTGCACAAAAAGTTGCCATGTGGGCCTGAAAAGAATTGCATAGGGAGTAACCAAATACAGATATAGGGAGTTGGACCCAATATGCTCAGCCTCTAATATCCTGATATTAAGTATCATCTTATATAATACATAGTCCCACTGAAGACAATGGGACTGCTTATATTGTAAAGTGCTGATCAGCCTGAGATCAGAATCTGCCCCAAAGATTCAATTTCCTTATCCTACCAAAATATAAATGTGTGGCCAGCTTTTAAAATTATGTTAGGACTGTGATCTGATTCTCCATCTTGTTCTTCTCTGCTCTAGCTTCACAAGCTGCCAACATCAAAGAGTTTTTACATAGGGGGTCATGTTTCAGAAACTGTGTACTGCAGCTTCCCTTTCTCCCCATGGAGAGTGTCTAGCTTCAAACATCCATAAATCTGCTTCTAATTGCCTTGCCATTGGTTTGGCTCAATTTAACTAAATGTTTGGCTTGATTGTTAATACCTGTACATGGAACTCCTTTACTGCAATACATTTCCATGGGTCTGGTGGACAGAAATGTTCACTTACTGTAAGGTTTATGATCATCTATAAGTGTTGTTCATTTCTTTAAATAGTAATTTATCTCTAGTTCAGTATATAGGGTCTCAGATTTGGAACTGAACTTTACAACTTCTGTTAATCTCTAGCAAGCATGGAACATCAGCCATTATATTTCCATGCTGGTCAATAGAGGAGGAATATGGCCTGTTGACTTAAACCTACCAGTGCCACAGTGTCTCAAATTCATAATCATATTCCAGAGTTAACTATCGGCAGCTCGGTGGGAGTTACTGAGATATTTATAGACATATAGTCATGCGGAGCCAATAAAAGAGCACTTACTACCCATATTTAGTCATCAATAGACTCAAATTCATATCTGACTTAGCATTTCAGTTATGAATACAGCAAAACTGAAGAGGACACACAGGCAAAAATTATATAAATAAATGATTTTGTATAAAGACTAAGTCATGGAGGATGGAGGAAAAGAATATAATGTTGAGATGTTAAAAGGTAGTTCCCATATGAGTGTCCCCCAACAGCCTCCATCTGCATCAAATCATTCACATCTACCATCTGTCTGGCACCATTGATATTCTTTCAAGGTAAATATTTTCCTTCACTAACTGGTCCAGTAATGGGAAACTAGCCCATTCACACCATCTTAAGTAGGTGACATCTGTGTGTGTTTTTATAATACACTTTTGTAATACACATTAGTACTCAAAACTTATTCTCCTCTCACCTACACAAGCTTTACACTGATGTAACTCCACTGGCCTCTGCTACTCCTGTTTTACACTTGGAATAAAAGCCCAGTGTTTTCAGATATAACACTGCCAATAGACTACAAAGTCTTAATTGTATTTGCTAACTGTGCACAACAGCGGCATGAAATAAACATAAGCTTTGCATTATCAGCATTGCATTGTCAGATCTGTGTTTAAATAATCAAGACATTCTCTACCAAAGAGGAGATTGCTAAAAAAGATTGAATTCAGAGGTTTATTTTATTTGCGTCTGCTCCAGATGAAGACCAACGTCAATGATGAGCATTCATCTGGTATCATAATAAATGCAGCCTTTCTGATCTGAACTGGAATAGACTATAAGGAAAGTAATGGGGTATAAGAATGGATAAGGAGACAGAATATTTACATTATTTTGGAACATACAAGTGAGGCCAAATGTGTGTGCATGTGTAGCAAAATTCTTACCATCTTTCCCTCTCAGTGAGGGAAATTCATCCTTGAGCAGAAATCTGTCACACTACTTACACACAACAGCTGATCAAAATATTCTGAACTATTTTTATTTAATTAAATAATGGGGGCCCCACTGAAAATAAGCTTTTGCGGGGTGGGGGAAGGAGAGTTTTGTTTCATCATTTTTTCTCCCCAGCTCCTCATTTTTCTTTGCCACTATTTAGTGGCAAAATGGAAAAGAGAAAGAATGGAGGGGGAAGGAGAAATAAAGAGAACAGGGGGAGAAGGAAAAGAGAAAGAAACATGGGGGAAGAAAACTGAAAATTGTTGTTAAAGTATTACACTAAATGAAAAAATGTTCCTTTTTTGTAAATATATATATTTATATATTTATTCTTCTTCTCCAACTGGGCAGGCGCATATTAAGTTTCATGTAGCCCTTCTATATAATCCTAATCAGTTCTGTCATATACTTTTCACTGTCTAATGACAATATAATTTTGGCTTCTTTTGACAGCATTAATCCCATTAACTACTTGGTGAATACTATTTATGGAACTATGCTCTTTAATAAATGTAACCCAATTGCTATAGAGGGTAATCACTTTTCCAAATCTGTCTGCCAATAACTTGGCCCCATTTTTGAAGATCTTTATTCAATAATGAAACTAGCTGGTGAATAGCATGTTTATCATTAGGCTGGATGTCTTTAAAATTACAGTAATATCGGAGTCATAAAACAATTTTAGAAGATTATTCAGTCTTATGATATCACTGAAGATCCATTTGCAAATAGGAACCAAATTTCACGGATAAGCGTTTCCAAAACATTACACAAATAATTAACATTCTCTCACTTTCCCCTGGAGGCCGAGCTTTGATTACCTCTATAATTTCTCCAGCTTTCATTTCTTTGCTACATATTTTTTAAAACCAACTTTTACAATTTAATTGGAAATAATGTGCCTACAGCAGAATTCTATCGGGTGATTTGCAAATTCTATCAGAAGATATAATTCTCTATTAAATTCTATAGGATTCTTTTCCCCAGTAATACTGCTTAACCCAAATATATGTAGAAATGTATGTTTTACTTCTATATTTTTTAAACAGTATGTAAAAGCATAGCCTCCTCTCGGGTGCTTCCTCGTGGCAGTCCTGCAAGTGGCCCCTTGCCTCAGTTTCTCTTTTTTTGGTTAAACCAAAGGGGACCCTGCCAGCATGTACTCAAGTTCTTCAACATAATTTATCAATAAAACACAGTGCAAGCATCCGTAACCAAAAGTCCCACAACATAATCCATATCCCGCAGTGCATATCGTCTTTTTTAGTCCATGAACGTCGCAGAAACCAAACTTCGGCATCTTCCATCATCCCTGGACTCTTCTTCAAACCTCCTCTGTCCCTCTGCCAGGACAGCCACCCCATCCCTTCCTTCTGAGATGCAACCCTGCTCTTCCCAGTGGGAACTTCCATGGTCTCTCTCCTGGGAGCCTCCCATTGGTCCTCTGGGACCGAGCTACCCGGCAAGGAGACATCAGTGCATAAGCTCATCCACTCTTTCCCTTTCTTCTAGTCCTTAGCTCTGGCTCCTTGGTTTAGGGATGCCAGCTAGCAAGCTCCTTGCTGCTCATCTGCCTTCAGCCCTCTTCCAGAACCAGCATCTCTACTGGCAGCTCTTGTCTCCTGGTCTGTCTCCTGACTGACTCCATCTGCTTTTAACTGTCTCTATCATAGCTCCTCAGATGCTGCTCCAGCCTCTTAATTGGCCCAAACAGTGGTTCCTGGACAGGAACAGGAAAGCTGAGTTCAGTTTCCTTTAATGGGCCAGTGACCTCATTACGCAGTTCATAGATGCATGTGTTTTTTGAAGGGTAACATTTTCAAAAGTGCCTAAGTGACTTAGGATACCAGGCCCATTTTTAGAAGTGAGGTTGTCCTCCAGGAACTCTGGGGACCAGCTAAAATGTTTGAGGCATGTCCATTACTTGTGGCTTTGTTGAATTCTATTCTACCATATAGGGCACTTTGGAGAAAAAAGGGAAATTACCAGATCTCCGTGCTTTGCATCATCTAACCAATAATGAAGAAATATTACACAATGATCACCAATCAGAACTTGGAAAAACAAAGTTGTGATGCTTTACAAGCCCAAATCATTCATTGCAAAGAACAGGATGGAAGAGTACGCCAAGAAAATATCTCATATATCAGAAAGGAGAAGGACGATGAGTTTATTGCTTGCCACTTGCTCTGAGTTCTGGGAAAGTGGCAAAGTGTATGCCAGCAGCATTAAAACCTGATAACCAATCTGAGTTCACTCTCCCCTGTGCATCCCCCTCCCTACTCCCACTGTACCCCAGACCTGAAGTGCAGACAAAAAGTTATCATTGCCAGTGTCCTCAAAGATGCCCACACATTCTCCCCATGGAGCAGAGAGAGAGAGAAAAAGTCCACTTTGTCTGGACAGGTATCAGCTCCAAGCTTGTCTTATCTTCCCACACCCACGAACCTCTCCATGTGGGACCAGGGCTATCACTGCACAGTGTGCAGGGAGAACTCCAGTTCTCCCTTCTGGGAGCTGATAAGGGGGGATGCATGAATTACCCTTTTCAGCTGAGCTCAAGTTGTGCAGCCAATCGTTATCTCCAGTCTTAAGGAAGGAAAAGCAGAAGCCAGTCTGATATTCTGTAAGTCACATGGGGGAATTAATAATGGGGGCTGGGGGGGGGAAATTGTGAAAGAGCAGGCTGATAAACTGCCAAACAGATGTGAGGGGAAGGATGGATTTTAAATCTTTATTTCTTCCTTTCGAATTTTACAGATGCTGCTTTTTTGGAGGGGGCGGGGGTATTTTTTTCCAACTACCATTATTCACCCCACTGGTGCCTCTGAATTGGTTGCACGGTGGGCGGAAGGGAGAGCTGGGAACAATAGCCAGAGCTAGAAACTCTCAGACGGGAAGCTGAATAGAGCATTATTGAAGTCAGATTGTAACGGCCAACTCTCTTTACACATCCTCGGCTCTAGTGGGCAGGGCTCCCCTCTTGGTAAAGAGGAATATAATGTTGAGATGTTAAAAGGTATGAGTATCCCCCCACAGCCTCCATCTGTATCAAATCATTCACATCTACGATCTGGCCAAAATCTCCCTTAGATTGAGCTTCCCTCACTGTCTACCCCATAAAGTGGAAGAGTCCTCCAGTCCTGTTGAAAAGACCAATAGTTTCCCCCACACTCTCATTAGTCCCTTTAATCTCCCCCTTTTTAAAATCCCCAGGTCATCTTCCTACTTTAATCACTCTCCCAGTTTCTCCTGCTGACCTTTCAAACAGGAGTGACAATAAACACTGTCCTCCACCGCTCTAGGATCATCATCTCCCATTTTAACTTCTCCTTTCATCACAGCACTCATTGTCTCACCGGTTTTCACACATCTAGAATACAATATGGACAACCCCACAAAAGTTTGAAAAAATTAATCAGATCCCCCAAAATCATGAAATTATTTACAAATGAGTTTAAATCATGGCTTTGTTTTTTGTCTTTTGTTTTTTCGGCTTCCCTAACTAGCTCCAATGAGTATATTGGAATTACAGTGCATCACTTTTGCAAATGTATAGGACAAGGCAATTTTAGATCCCAATATGGGAGCTTTTCACTAAGCAAAATGGAGCCCTTGTTGTTCTAGGCACTGTACAAACACATAGTAAGAGACAGTACCTGTCCCAAAAAGATTACAGTCTGGTGCAAAGCATAATGTGAAGTTAATACTGTGGGAACTGGGACTCACCAAGCTCATCTCATCCAGAGGGTACCAAATATCCATTAGATGGGAAGATGGTCTGACCATCACTAAACTCTATGTTAGCAAACACCAACCTCGAAAATGTGGAGTCATTCTTCATATTCAACATCAAGAATGACAGAGGCCTGACCTCATGTGTATGTGTCTGACTACCATTGCAACCTCTCAGCTGGTTGCAGAGTAATGTGATTGCAAAGTTTTACCCTGACATCCATGAACAGTCCTGCATAAAATCCCATGGAATGATGTGGCACAAAATGAGGTTGGAACTGCGTGATGCATTCAAGTTATGCTGTTATCAATTTAGGCCACTGAATTAAGTCATCCAAATTCTGGTCCAATCCATCTTTGTTCAACTTTACTAAAGTCTAGAGTCTGACCCACAGATAACGGAGACCAAGATCGAGCCCTTTCCATTATCCCTTTTTCTTTTTGTTTAATTTCAGTTTAAGCTTCCACAAAGACACATGCCTATCTGTCCTATCAGTGAATACATAAATAACAACCAGTTATTATCAAGTTAAGACCACATTTTTTTCCAGTGAGATATCCACCACACTAAAGGGTGAGACAATATTCAGGAACCTATCGATAAAAGGAAAAATAAATAAATACATAATTTTATCTCAATGAGAGAAGTAGACTATGGCTTGGTAATATGGATTAATATTACTCCAATACTGTATATCTATATCTATCTATCGAGGGTCTGATCCAAAGCCCTTTCAGTGGAGGTCTCTCTGCTTACTGCAAGGAGTTTGGATCAGGTCCATTATGTTCTTTCTACAGGTGAATGATCCGCATGGAGAGACAGAGGAGAGAAAAACATGGTGACTGCTACTCACTCAGGCCGACAGAGGAGGGGAAATCATAGTAAGAGGAAACAGAAGGAAGAAACAGTATAGAAATGAATATCCTCGTTCCCATTGAATTCTGTGGTGTGGGATCAAAGTCATAACAAGCAGCTTAGTAGCCGGCAAGTCTGTGGCAAACTTGTTCCTGTACAGCAGGGGGAAAGCAGAGGGAGACAGTATGGTGTTGCGGGATGTGGGTGTGAGAAGTGGTCTGATGAAGAAAGAATGGGAGGAGGCAGTTATACAGGGAATCAGAAGAGAGAAGAGTGTGTAGCTGTGAAGTGAACGAAGGTGGAAATGTCAGAAATATACTCAGGGAGTTTCTGACAATCTGCTATATATTGTCCCTGCTTAGCATTTGTTACAACACGTGAAGAGACATTCACTTACCTCTGGAGGATGAGAGAAAACAGAAATGGGGAAGGACACACATCTGTGTATGTGGCTGGGAGAAAACCACAAGGCATTATAGCAGACACCGTGATTCAAGTCCTGGAATAGTGGATAGTGCACAAGACTGTAGCACAGGAGAATTGGGATCTGTTTCCAACTCTACCACTGGACTGCTGAGTGACTCAGGACAAGTCACTTCACTGCTCTGTGCCTCAGTTTCCCCACCAATAGAAAGGGGATAATGATACTGACCTCCTTTGTAAAGTGCTTTGAGATCTGTTGATGAAAATAATTATATAAGAGCTAGGTATTATTTACCACAGCATACATTTTCATATGTGACTAGCAATTTTGACCACCTACATTTTCAGATGGCAGCTTGAGACACCTTGAAGGGGACTTATTTACAGAGTTTGCTTAGTTATCTGAGGGATATGACTTTAAAGTTGTCTAGAGTTGATTAATTCACATCACTTTTGATGTAAGTCATCCAAATTCTTCTCTCATTCATCTTAATGTATCTTCACTGAAGTCGTACCCCTCAGATAATTAAGAGTAAAATCTATCCCTTTTTTATTTCTGCTTTTTAAAATTCCACTTTAAGCTTCCACAGACACCCATGCCATGTCCAGGTGAGGGGATGTGTGAACTTGGAGGACTTACTTGACATAGGCTGCTCCTGGTACCTGCTTGCTATATCAAAACACTTGGTCTGTAGATTTGCTTTCCTGGCTTTCTAGCATTTTGTGCCTGTTTTCACTCAAGTATTTATTTCTATAAACAGACCTAACCTTAGAAACAATATAATGACATCCTTCCTAGGGGAAAAAAAAAGTTTCCTCAAATTACTCCGGAGGGTTTCCGCTGGCTTTTTATTTTCAATAATCCTAGAGGTAAGTGGCCACTTTTGAACTCTGCCCTTTGCCCTTTTTATTTTGCAACCTGGACAAAGATCAAGCCCAGAGTCAAAAGTGTCAGCAAAAATGGCTGTGATATGCGTGTGCTTTGCTTTATGAAGGTCTCCCTGATTTTGTTTACAGAGTTCAATATAAACGCTGGGTTCAGATTAAAAGCAAATGTTTAAGTGTCCTGTGGGGAATTCCATTGCAGAGGATGGCAGCTTCTAAGGCAAGATGCAAAGGGCAAGAATCAACAAGGGAAACCTGTGCAACAAGTAAAAGATGGGGGTAGGGTCATCATCAGGATGATGGGTGGACACTGGGGTCAGAGAGAGGTTAAGGGGTAAAGGTGGAGAAGACACAGAGGAAAGGGAAGCAGGAAGAAGATCCATATTTACCATATTCAAAACAAGAGGAAAAGATCAGCAACATACTCATTCAAAATGACGGTGTTTCATGAAAATCCACTCAGTGAAGCGGTCAAGGCAAAATCCAGCTATGAGCAAAGCAAAACTAGTGTTCTGTTGAAAATAATGTAATTGATCATATTAAAAATGTTATTCTATCAAGAAGAAGAAGAAATCAAGGATGTGTTCTGGGCAGGTGCTGGAGGTATTGTAGGAGCTGGTGCTTCTTACACCAAACGGCACAAGCACTGAGAGAGATGAAAAACCATTTACTATAAATCAACGTGATCCAACTACCTATCTACTTCTCCATCGATCCAACCATCTCATTTATGATTTAGATGCATGAAATTCTACATCCTGATCTTCTTTTACTTGTTATCAAGGCCCCCGTGCAGCAAAACATTGAAGCAAATACTTAACTTTGAGCACATACTTAATTATGCACACTGTCAGCGTTTTGCTGGATCAGGGCCCAGGAGATTAAATAGTTCCTTGGGTAAAATAGTCTACTAAAGATCTTTGTACATTGGTGATATGTCTTTTTAAATGGTTTGAGTGCATTTTGCTGTTCAGGGAAGGCTCTGGGATCACTGGACATAGAAATGTTCCATTTATTCAGTGAACAGGTACAGAACAACTAATGCAAACTTCCCTCCAATGTGCCTATCCCCTTTTCTGGGGGTGCTCACTCCCCTCAGAGCTGGCTAGAAAATGTCCATGAGAATGAAATGTCAACAAGAAGTGAAAACCCATTTAATGATGATACCAGCTACATATTGTATCATGCCTTTGTGGTTAATAAGTAGGGCCCTGCCAAATTCACGACCAGGAAAAAACGCGTCACAGACAGTGATATCTGGTCTTTTGTGTGCTTTTACCCTATACTATACAGATTTCACAGGGGAGACCAGCGTTTCTCAAGTTGGGGGCCCTGACCCAAAAAGGAGTTGCAGGGAGCTTGCAAGGTTATATTAGGAGGCTCATGGTATTGCCACCCTTACTTCTGTGCTGCCTTCAGAGCTGGGTGGCTGGAGAGTAGTGGCTGTTGGCTGGGTGCCCAGCTCTGAAGGCAGCGCCCTGCCAGAAACAGCGCAGAAGCATGGCGATACCGTACCAAGCCACTCTTACGTCGGTGCTGCTGCTGCCGACGGCTCTGCCCTCAGAGCTGGGATCCCGGCCAGCAGCCACTGCTCTCCGGCTGCCCAGCTCTGAAGGTAGCGTTGCCACAACCAGCAGCGAAGTAGTAACCACCCCCTCTCCCCCAACTCCTTTTTGGGTCAGGACGCCTAAACTTACAACACCGTGAAATTTCATCTTGAAATAGCTGAAATCATGACATTTATTATTTTAAAAATCCGATGACCGTGAAATTGACCAAATTGGACCCTATTAATAACCATGGACTTAGAATCATAGAATCATAGAATATAAGGGTTGGAAGGGACCCCAGAAGGTCATCTAGTCCAACCCCCTGCTCGAAGCAGGACCAATTCCCAGTTAAATCATCCCAGCCAGGGCTTTGTCAAGCCTGACCTTAAAAACCTCTAAGGAAGGAGATTCTACCACCTCCCTAGGTAATGCATTCCAGTGTTTCACCACCCTCTTAGTGAAAAAGTTTTTCGTAATATCCAATCTAAACCTCCCCCACTGCAGCTTGAGACCATTACTCCTCGTTCTGTCATCTGCTACCATTGAGAACAGTCTAGAGCCATCCTCTTTGGAACCCCCTTTCAGGTAGTTGAAAGCAGCTATCAAATCCCCCCTCATTCTTCTCTTCTGCAGGCTAAACAATCCCAGCTCCCTCAGCCTCTCCTCATAACTCATGTGTTCCAGACCCCTAATCATTTTTGTTGCCCTTCGCTGGACTCTCTCCAATTTATCCACATCCTTCTTGAAGTGTGGGGCCCAAAACTGGACACAGTACTCCAGATGAGGCCTCACCAATGTCGAATAGAGGGGAACGATCACGTCCCTCGATCTGCTCGCTATGCCCCTACTTATACATCCCAAAATGCCATTGGCCTTCTTGGCAACAAGGGCACACTGCTGACTCATATCCAGCTTCTCGTCCACTGTCACCCCTAAGTCCTTTTCTGCAGAACTGCTACCTAGCCATTCGGTCCCTAGTCTGTAGCTGTGCATTGGGTTCTTCCGTCCTAAGTGCAGGACCCTGCACTTATCCTTATTGAACCTCATCAGATTTCTTTTGGCCCAATCCTCCAATTTGTCTAGGTCCCTCTGTATCCTATCCCTGCCCTCCAGCGTATCTACCACTCCTCCCAGTTTAGTATCATCCGCAAATTTGCTGAGAGTGCAATCCACACCATCCTCCAGATCATTTATGAAGATATTGAACAAAACCGGCCCCAGGACCGACCTCTGGGGCACTCCACTTCACACCGGCTGCCAACTAGACATGGAGCCATTGATAACTACCCGTTGAGCCCGACAATCTAGCCAGCTTTCTACCCACCTTATAGTGCATTCTTCCAGCCCATACTTCCTTAACTTGCTGACAAGAATACTGTGGGAGACCGTGTCAAAAGCTTTGCTAAAGTCAAGAAACAATACATCCACTGCTTTCCCTTCATCCACAGAACCAGTAATCTCATCATAAAAGGTGATTAGATTAGTCAGGCATGACCTTCCCTTGGTGAATCCATGCTGGCTGTTCCTGATCACTTTCCTCTCATGCAAGTGCTTCAGGATTGATTCTTTGAGGACCTGCTCCATGATTTTTCCAGGGACTGAGGTGAGGCTGACTGGCCTGTAGTTCCCAGGATCCTCCTTCTTCCCTTTTTTAAAGATTGGCACTACGTTAGCCTTTTTCCAGTCATCCGGGACTTCCCCCGTTCGCCACAAGTTTTCAAAGATCATCATCTTTATTGATGATTAAAAAAACGCTCTGCACTGAATACAGAGGAGTCCCTTAAAGAGATCAATTTACTATACTCTATTTGTAATCAGCATACCCCAGTTAAGCTATATTTGCCAATGGCTCTGCAATCACAGCCGCCAATTCCTTCAGCACTCTCGGATGCAACTCGTCCGGCCCCATGGACTTGTGCACGTCCAGCTTTTCTAAATAGTCCCTAACCACCTCTATCTCCACAGAGGGCTGGCCATCTCTTCCCCATTTTGCGATGCCCAGCGCAGCAGTCTGGGAGCTGACCTTGTTAGTGAAAACAGAGGCAAAAAAAGCATTGAGTACATTAGCTTTTTCCACATCCTCTGTCACTAGGTTGCCTCCCTCATTCAGTAAGGGGCCCACACTTTCCTTGGCTTTCTTCTTGTTGCCAACATACCTGAAGAAACCCTTCTTGTTCCATCCACTTCATTCATGAGCTCAGCCACAGCCCAGATGCCATCCCCCACCCTAGAGGAACTCCGTTCTCAGTGTCCGATGTCCATGATGGGGAAGGTGATGGACATTGGGTGCTCTGGAAGCAAGCTTAGGGTCAAGTGTGTGTGCATTTCTTATGCCGTTAACTAGTTTACTGAAATATCTACAGGTGCCCCCTGGTTCCCGTTTTACTATGAACATTTTCATGGCTCTCGGATCAGCCGTCCTTGGAATGATTGTTGTCGGAGTGGAGAGAGTTGGAATGACACCCAAACTTCCACTGAAGTAAGAGGTAGATGTCAACAGGAGCTGATCATTCCCCAGTAGGGTTGATCATCCCACAGGTTTAAGGAATTACATGCATCAGCGTCTGCTTGCATGGGTGAAAACGCTGCGGGTGCAATGAAGGGAAAATTTGAAAATTTCCTCTCAAGTGCCTTAACGGTTAACATGATTTTAAAAAAGTCTGCTTCAGTGTGGTATGTGTACATTATTCTGTGCAAAAACTTGTAGATATTGCAAGCAGACATCCAACTCAACAACTGTTCCTGCAACAAATGACCTGGAGCTTACTTCTGATTACAACACAAATCACTTCCCATTTGATACAGTTAAGCAAGTCTAATGTCCCATGTACAGCTTAAAATATTTTTTTATTCCCTTTAAACGAAACAGGCAACTGCAGAGTCCCAAGAGAGT
Organism: Caretta caretta; assembly: GCF_965140235.1. Taxonomy (NCBI): domain Eukaryota; kingdom Metazoa; phylum Chordata; order Testudines; family Cheloniidae; genus Caretta; species Caretta caretta. Next base: position 5,417,499 of record NC_134219.1, read on the forward strand.
CTTTAATGGGTCACTTAACCACCAGGTGACTGGGCTGCGTGCTGCTTGCCCTTTGTGAATTGTTTCCATTTTCATAGTGCGGCATCCATTCACGTGTCCCACGAGCCTGGTTTGAAAAGTCCAGCATTTACCAAGGATATTTGCAGATTTCATTTTACCCTGGCTGTCAAACTTTGTGTATTTTTCCAATGTCAGAAAGATTTTTAGATCGAGGAAAGAGATAATGTGATGATAAGAAGACACAAATGTTTTAAGGTAGCTTTTAAAAATATATATTATGTATCTAATGTAAGACACTTTGTGTTTTTCTATAAAGCTCAGTTGTGTGGTCATGGAACACACACCATGAAATGCACCCCGCTCCCCAAAATATAAAAGCACACACACACATACACAAACACACACACACACACACACACACACACACCATGCACTGTTGGAACGTTTGCTTATGCTAAGGCACAATCTTTACTTTCTTTCCCACCAGATTGTAAAACCCAATTTTTATTCTTTCTTTAATGGCATGTGCTAATTATACACAATGACCTTTGACCTTAAAGTGCCTTCATTTGTGGTCACACATTCCTTTCAACAGCAACACATTGTCTCTCAGGCCTTGCAGTCCTATGCCACAGTGATCCCACCAACGTGTACAGTATGAACCCTGATTAGAGGAGTCAAACTTCCTGTTCTCACTTAGGCAAAACTACCGTTGAGGTCAATGGAAGTTTTGCCTGGGTAGAAACGTTAGGATTTGTTTTATATATTGGCTCCACCACTGATTTCTCATATGGAAATGGGTAAAACATTAGGACAAAGAACACATCAGGTGAGAGAAATTCAGTGTCTGTCCAGGAGCCATACCAGGTCAGAAGTAATCTTTTATTAATATCTCCAAGATTCCAAGACAGCTATGAAATCCAGAAAATTCACAGCTAAAGTTAAGATCAAAGCTGTCCTTAGAGTCCTCTGAAAATTCTCACCGTTAAAAATCTGAGTCAGAAAAGGTCGCTCTGCCTGATACAGGAAAGTCCCTTCAAGTTCTGTCTGTAGAGAGATCAGTTAAAGAGCCAATGGTAACAAAACTTCTGGACGTGACTTTCACTGGACTCCACATGGCTTGTAGCTAAGGCACTTGCTCAGAATCCAGGAGATCTGGGTTCTATCCTTGCTTCTGCATGACCTTGGGCAAGTTACTTGGTACTTGATCCTGCAAGCCCTAGTTCAGCAAAGCACCTAGGTCCTTTAACCTTAAGCATATGAGTGATCCCATCCCAATTCAGCAAAGCATTTAAGCAAACGTTTGATTTCCTGAAAAGGGGATTGTTAGCTGAACTGGGGCCTCTATACCACAGGTTCCTATTTATAAATGGTGGATGCCACTTCCCTACCTCCCTGGGAGGTTGTGAGGATAAACTCACTGGCACTTGTAATTCACTGAAATTCTGTGGTGGTGGGGACATAGAAGTGACTACACAGACAGGTTGAACATACGGGTACTTAACCCCCTCCCCCCGGCTTTTTTTGCATTAAAATTCTTTTCCTTTTGTGTTGCTATTTGGGTTTTCTTTGTTTTGTTTTGTTTGTTTTTGTGTGATAAACCTACTAAGTAGATGCACAGGACTGGCATATATTTATTCAGGAAAGAAAAGGAAAGCAAAGAAGAATGGCAAATGAGAAAAATGTCTTTCTAGGTGTTTTGTAGTAGTAGCCTAGTTTTGATGATAAGCCTTTAAGCCTGTGGGTTATTTTTCTTGGGTGTGTATCTTCCAATCCGCTCCTTCACCACCTATGCTGTACTGATGCAGGTTCTCCGAAAAAGGCCATTTACTTGCTCTGTTGTCAACGCATCTGGACGCCTTGTCAAAACAATATAATTTTACTTTGTAACTTTTTGACATTGGTATTTATTGCACCTGTCTTTAGTCATGATTTATGACTTGTCTGGTGAGTATTACTCCACAGCTTGGAGTTTACAATATGAGATAAGTGAAGTATTTGAAGTCCCAAATGGGCTACAAATTTATAGATGTATATTTCCCTCTCCTCTCCCAATCCTCTCTTGCTTCCCTGCTCCCCCCCCCCACAAACCCCCACCAAAAAATTACAGGAGCATTTTCTTCCATTCTTCTGTGTGGTAGCACTCAGGATAACCTGTAGTTCTTTGGGGGGAAAAGAAGATAACAGATAATACAATCTCCTTCTTCTTTTATGGGGAAAATGTCTCAAGAGGCAGATGTGTATCTGCTTAACTGGGAAAATATAGCTTAACTGGGGTATGCTGATTACAAATAGAGTATAGTAAATTGATCTCTTTAAGGGACTCCTCTGTATTCAGTGCAGAGTGTTTTTTTAATCATCAATAAATAATACATGCCTATGCAACATTATGAATATGTGGGTGACTGTTACTATGACACAGTAGGTTACCACAATCCTGGAAGCACATGTGAGAACAAGCAGTTTTAGTCAGTTTCATCTTCTGGCTGACTGTGTTTGTACAGCTCCTTGTAAATTGGAGACCCGATCCTGACTGTGGTTTCTGCTTGCTACAATATTGGGTCCTGATCCTACATGCACTTATGTACTTGCTTAACTTTACTCATGTGAATAACCTCGCTGAACTCAATAGGACTACTCACATGTAATTTTAAGCATATCTGTAAGTGTTTTCAGAATTGAGGCCTAAATATTTAATAACAACTATCTCAGTTTCTGGAAAACTTTTTTTTTTTTAACAAAACCTAAATTTCAGGCCTAACTGAACTTGATGATATCTCTTGAAAATATAGTATCTTTGAAAGGTAGTTATTATTCTATTTTTTGTTAAAGTGGGGCTTTCAAACTTGCTAGACTTTAAACAAATCCACGCTTCCTTCCCAGGCTATAATCTCTTTCAATCTAATTCTACATTGCAGTTGTAACGCAGACCTGTCAACACTGTTTTCAGAGTGTGATGTTGCAAACACAGGTATGACTCCAAATCACTGTAAGTAATCTCGGCTCTGAGCCAAGTCGCAAAAGCAACACAGAACGACAGAGGAAACTCCTTTGCAAACGTATGTCCCCTTTTTAGTTTTTTCAAGCTTGCTTCAGTGTAAAAGTTTCTTTACTGGGAGTGAATTTAAACCACTTGGGAGATGTTTATTAGCAAGTTCCATGTGTCCATTGTATATCAACACATCCATATCAAATAATGTGATCCAGCATTTTGAAATAAAATGACTGTAATCATTGAGGACTTCAGAAGGAAAAGCTAAGTGCTTCCATTCAGCACAAGCCTCAGTGTTCTGAGAGCAAAACAAGTTGCTTTGTGAAGGGGTAGGTGGAAAATGATTGTATCTGAGGGCAATTAAAAATGCCACCAATCAATCCATTGTCTCCAATATGGCTAGAGAACCAAACATGTCACAGCAGTAAAGGCCGTGACTTCCGATAACAAAGCGGCACAAGGCCTGGTATCACAAGACAACGCATGTCGCCTTTTCTGCCCCAAACCTTGCACGGTCTCATATGCTTTGATAAGCTGCCAATGAAAACACTGGGCAGGCGTCAACAGTTCGGTTGCCATGGTCACCTAGTAAGCTGTGGCACTGGGAGCACAGATTGAGATCAATGGAGCCTTAACAAAGGCCCTGATTCAGTGGCGAGTTCTTGGATTAGATACCTTACCAAGGCACATTGAAAACAGCAATAAATTTGCTACTGAACTCGCTAAGAGAGAGCAATGTGTTCCCTGAGTGGGGAAAGAACAGTGTTGTTGTTTTTCTGCTTCGAGATTTTTTTTTTGGAGGTCGGGGGAAAATGAGGCTGCTTTTGTGATAGCCAAAACGAACTCAAAGTCATTTAGAAGTGGCTATTTAGAAGGGGGGGGGGGTTAAAAAGATGATGACAAAGCTTTGGAACCATAAGAAGAGAATCCATAAAACAGAATGTGACTGGTGGCAAAACACCCAGAGACTTCAAGGCCAGAAGGGACCCTCATGATCATGTACTCTGACCTCCTGCACATTGCAGGCCACAGCACCTCACCCACCCACTCCTGTAGTAGGCCCATAACCTCTCGCTGAGTTACTGAAGTCCTCAAATCTTGCTTTTAAAGACTTCAAGTTACAGAGAATCCTTTACCATAGTTCAAACCAGCAACTGACCCGTGCCCCACACTGCAGAGAAAGACAAAAAAACCAACAACCCCAGGGTCTCTGCCAATTTTACCTGCGGGGAAATTCCTTCCCAACCCCAATATTGCGATCAGTTAGACCCTGAGCATGTGGGCAAGACCCACCAGCCAGATACCTCAGAAAGAATTCTCTGTAGTAACTCAGAGCTCCCCACATCTAGTGTCCCACCTCTGGCCATTGGAGATATTTGCTACTAGCAGTAGCGGATGGGTCATATGCCTTGGTAAACAATTTCATCAAACCATCCCCTCCATACACTTACAATGTTTATCTTAAATTATTAGTAAAATTAATCCTCCCCCACCCACAGTCTACCTTACTGTCTTTTATAATGCTGTAAAACTAAGCCGATGCACTCCAGAAATCCATTGCAAAGAGCAGAGAATATTTCTTACACATCCCTTATGAAGCCATCCTGTAGCAACTCTTTAGACGACTTTTGCAGCAGACTGGTCCTTGAGGAAATGTCTACAAATTCAGTAAGGTGTTATTTATTTTGTTGGGCCAACACCTCAGTTTTGATATACATGCTGTGAGCCCAGAAAGATCTCTGCTTAAGATGTTAAGAAGTACACAGAACTATTTCTCATTCCTATTACATTTTAGCTGTAGACTTATGTTATGTCTTATCTATCAGTACTGGCTTTCTAGCAAGTCATTAAAAATGTCTTTATGTAAAGCTGATTAATGTCACATATGAAGATGAACCGTAATGTGAAGGGGAAAATAATGTAGTGTGTATCATTGGAGATTTAAGCGACCATGCACATCTGAAGGTGCTACATTGTAGAAAAACCAGATATCAGTAATACTATATTGACAATAGAGTGAAGTCATAAAGTAAGTTACTTCCAGGATAGTAATTTGGTAGCTAATTCTACTTTCCTCTTCCTTTTAGTTTTGGCTTTCTCGGCAATGGGTCCAATTGTATTTTCCACGCTGTCTTCTTCTTTGTAGATATAGATATTAGAAAATATTTTTCAACTAAAGATTTTATTGATGAAAAATGGCTTTTTGACCAACATTAAATGCTTTGCAGAAAAAAATACCAAAAATAATGTTTGAAAACTGATTTTTTTTTCAGTTTCGGTTTTTCATCAAAGAAAGAACAACCATTTTGAGAAAGGCTTTTAAAATTATTTTATTTTTAATTTCCAACAAAAATAATTCACAATTTTTGACCAGCTATAGTAGGTATATAAGGTACCTGCAGAGTCAGAGAGCTGTTGCTAGAAAACACAATATAAAGACTCTGATCTAGGTTCCTATCTATGTCATTTAAAATAACTCCCTAAATTCATAAATTCAGGGCATGCATCAAACTCCTTATATGCACTAACAGGTTTTTTTTAGTAATAGCCAGAAATTAGAATCCAGTTGGGTCTGGGAGAATTTACTGCACCTAAATAGCTGCAAATAATGGAATCTCAGTTGCAAATAGTTGGTTCTACATTTAGAACAGAACTTTAAACTTTTATGATTTCAGTTCCTTAAACATGATGAGGCCTGGACTGCTGCATTTAGAAGTAAAACCAACATTTTACTGTCTTGTAGCACCTCAAGCAGAATGAGAATGACTTTAAAGGAAGAATCTTGATTGTTTACCCAGGTCAGGTTTGCATCTAGCTAGAAACACATTTTTAGTCACTTGAAAGCATAATCAAATTGTGGCCCTTGGTAAACAATGACAAATCAAATATTTTACAAAGCTTGAAAACGTTTAATGAAACGCAGTATGTTTACAAAATGTACTAAAGGTTTTTATGAAACCCCAAACACCAGTAACTTCTGGAAAGGAAATTTATTCCATGAAAATCTGGTAAATTGGGACCCTTATCCTACAGTCAGGAAAATCCCAAAGAAGTCCAAAGAGAATTTTAATTGACTTCCATGGGATTTTTTTGACTGTAGGATAAGGGCCTAATCTACAAGACCTTTCATGCAATATATTTCCTTTTCAACTTGGTGCAGTTGAAATCATAGGCAAAATTCTTATTGACTTCAGTGGCAGAATATCCTTCAGGAGTTTAGAAATGGGAGAACTCCAAGAAGTCCAAGAGAATTTCAATTGACTTCAGCCTGCAAGATTTGGCTGTAAGTGAACTACAGTGAATCTGAATGTCTTAAAACCAATGTCCTGCATGCACAATAGATTATTTTCCCTGACAGAGTATGATGCTTCCTTACCTATTGTTCCTTCTTGTAGCCAGAACACAAGGAAAATCTCTTGATTAGTGACATAATATCCTCAATACCTACTCATCCTTTACGAGCTGGGCTCTGCCAGTGAGTTGCCAAAGCCTGTGACATCATCACTGGCAGAACATTAGCTTCAGATTAGAAATGGCCCAATGACATCACCACTCAGCTTTTCTATCTAACAGATGGTTTCTGTATATTGTGCAATTTTAGATCATTATTCATGGTTTGGGTCAGTATAATTCAGGAAGCCAAAAATCTGCCAAGAAAAATTGACCTGGAACAAGTTCAAAGAGACAAAATAATTTTATTGATTAGACTCCTTAGTTTCCATTTTCCTGCAGGGCCATCATGAATCATCAATACATGATAATACCTGAGTCATTTCAGCGTCAGCTGAATTAAGTACTTCAAAACAAGGTAAGCTTTGAAGGATTAGACTTTCAAGCAGTCTGAAAACAAGATAGCTAAGAAGATTTGCTGGGCAGTGCTGAAAATGGGCCAGAAACTATTTACTGAGGCAAGTGGTTTGTTTGAACTGGAGTTTTATTTATTTTCATATTATACTTGTTGACTTCATATCCTCCTTCAGCTCGACTCAGGGGCTCAGGAGAGGCATGGTTTTCACCAGTGCGAATGTAGGCCAGAAAGGAAGTACCTTTTGAGAGGCCCCATTCAGGCACTGGACCAAGGCTGAGATAAAGCACCATGCTGGCCGAGGAAAGCCAGCTTGGAGAAGGAAGCGGGAAAAAAGGAGAGTGGTGAGAGAAAGAGGAAAAAAAAAAACCTTTTAATAGGAAAGTTTACAAGAAAGCACAGCCATACAGAAGCTTTCATGTAACAAATATTCAGTGGGGAGCGATGAGTGAGAGTCTGCATAATTTGGGACTCATATACATGTCTGTCAGACACATGCATGAGGCACAGAAAGAATAGGAGTGCTATTGATGTGTGCTATGATAGCAGTCGCTTTCCTTTTGACTGATCAGCTCCAGAATCCGCCCCTAAAGCAAGAGTGCTGTTCACCTTGAAAGGAAAGGGGAGCAAGGGGGGAGAGACCTTTTCTTTCAGATTGCCCCATTCACACCAATTTCCAAGTAACTCTCACCTCTGCTAAGATTTGCCAGAATGAATACGGCATGTAGGAATAAACAAAACACAGCGAGACTTCATCCTTTTAAATACAGCTTTCAGAACTCCTTTAAATGTTTATTAAAATCAGTCACAACATCACTGTACAGTAGGTAGTATTATGAAACACACTTTCCAGATGGGTAAACTGAGGCACAAGAAAGTTGTCAGCAAAAGGTCTTTGGTAGGAAGTAGCTATCAGGGATCAGATCACATTGGAACTATATCCATTCCATCATTGGTGGATCTAGCCCAGGAGTTCTGACTCACAGTTTCCTGGTTTAAGAAAAGGGGTGGAACTGGGGAGGGGCAGGAAACAGGTTTTCTTGGCATTTACTGATCTGGAATCCTTCCCCTGGGCCATTTAAAATCTGGATTTACAGCAGCTATTGGAAGGAAGACTCCCACCTACACATAGAATTATGGTAGAATAGTCCCAGATTTGTAAAATTGACGCGTGAGGGGAATGCTTAAATCGTTGATAACAATATACTCTGAACATTTTCCTGTCATTATTACCTCTTTGCCCAGCTAACTATACCACAGAAGCTATCACTGAAATATGTGATTTCAATCATCAGTTTGGTCTTCATGCTTGTGTTCTAATACAGATAGGAGTCCAATGGGCTTGAATACATTCAAGTAGCTTCCAGTGCCAACATGGCCAGAGACCTGCCAGCAGAGAGCATTTATTACCCCCAAACCACGACCGAAGCGCCACTGGTGACCCCACATGAAGTGGTTTGGCACAGCACAGTCTGACCACTTCGTCTATAAAGCAACAATAAAACCAGCACCTCTCCTGCCCCAGCCCAATCACTCTGTGGGTTGCACCAGCTGGGTCTGGACTTGCTGGCGTAGCTTATGGGCAACATGCACAGAACGGTCTGGTGGCTAGAGGATGGCAGTCTGAGTTACTCTGGTGGAAACCAAAGGGTGAGGCAGGTTGCCTGGCTCTAATTAAAACAAAAGCTTAGACTGTGGGTCCCCATCGTAGTAGATGTCCTTAGTTCCAAAAAAAATTATTAGGTAAGAATACTAATACATAACATACTCTAGAATGCATCTGATGAAGTGAGCTGTAGCTCACAAAAGCTTATGCTCAAATAAATGTGTTAGTGTCAAAGGTGCCACAAGTACTCCTTTTCTTTTTGCGGATACAAACTAACACAGCTGCTACTCTGAAATACTCCAGATGCAGCATTTGGCTCTTCAGTAAGTCCTTTGGACTATCTATGGGCATTGTAAAAAGGCAATGAAAGGAATCCCATCCAGCCCTCCTTTTGACAAAGGCAGAAATTAGAGGCAGAAATGCCATTTAAATAAAGCAAAATACCAGGTAGACTGAGAAATTTAAGGGAAAACCCAACACAAAGTGGAAGGGTGTTCATTTTCTTACTCCTCTATTGATGGAGTTCAGTGCTCTCCCATTTGTTTTCAACTAGAAAGTGAGTTATGGGTGCAAAAAACAAACAAACAAAATTTCACCAAGTAGACATTAAGGCCTGTGATGGTTATGATTGATCACATGATGAGTTGCTGTGTCTGGAGTAACAAGCACAATTTGGTGAGTTTCACAGGATAAAGATTAACTTCTGCTGTTTACTTGCCTCCAATGTCATGAAGAAAAAGAGCTTCTGTGTTTTGGGAGCCCTACTCCAACTGATGTGACTAAGACTAATCAAATCTTGGACACAGAACCTCATTCCCATGTGTAGTTTTGATAGATTCATTTTAACTGGCACATGGTATTGCAATGCAGTTTGTGAAGAACTTGAGAACTAGAAATACAGACAACTCTAATGAAAACCTAAATACTCTCCTTCTTTTCCATAATTCTGTATGTACCATTGGACTCCTACAAACCCCCAAACTCCAGTGTTTGAAAATGAATTGAGATGCTTAACAGTGGTCTTTCAAGGATTCATTTAAAATGGGTTTCTTCTCTTTGATTTTTTTGTGATTTAAAATAAGGGTTGAAAAGACTCAAAGAGGCAGAGTGTGTGTGGGGGGGCATGGAGGGGGGAGAAAAACTTCATTTATCATATCTGTGCATTAGTTGTTGAAATTAAATAGGGGTAGCAAATAACTTGCAAATAAAAACTGAATAATCTGACTAAACATCCATTCTCTTCTCAAATGTTCAATTTCCATCTCTTGTCTCTAGTGACATCACAAGTTCATTAGTTCTCTAGTCACCAGAGAATGCTACAGGGTAAGCAAGACTTGAATTTTAAATGTACAAACCAAACAGAACTAGCAAAACTATTAACAAATACCTTTCAGTCCTTCTTTCTCCATCACAATGAAACACACTAGAGCACAAATCCATTGCCCCCATTACCCCCTTTTGCTGGTCGCATTAAATGAGTGGATATTGTGATGGTCTAATTTTTAAAGGGTTTTCAACCTGTACTCTATTTGCATACATGTATCTATTGTGTGCAAGGAATCATTTATGAACACACGATAGAATTATCTGTGAAAACTATTTGCAAAACAAGGTATACATTTGTAAATGATTTCCCATGGACAGCTATGTCCGCACAGTTGTCTGTGTGCAAATAAACACTAGGGCCAAGATTTTTTAAAAACGCCTAGTAGAGCTGGTTGGAGCATTCTGGACAAAATGTTTTTTTCATCAAATATGCCGTTTCATCAAAGTCTAAACATGTTGTGGTTTCAAATAATTCTTTACCTTTTTGATCCAGAGACATTTCAACATAATTCCATTTTGCAAAAATGTTTGAAGGGGGTTGGTTCCAGTATGGACCCCCCAAAAAGTGAAATTTCAAAACCTTGAAACCTTAAAAGTTGTTGCGAAACAAAATTGTCATCCGCAAGTAAGCTCTACTGCCTAGTAATTTGAGGGGCCCAACTTGAGACACTTAGTTTAGAGGAGCCTGATTTCCAGAAGGTTAGCGTGAAGCACTTTTTGAAACTCTGATCTCTCTAACATCATTCAAGTTGGACACCCAAAAATTGACAGGTTTCAGAGTAGCAGCTGTGTTGGTCTGTATTTGCAAAAAGAAAAGGAGGACTTGTGGCACCTTAGAGACTAACAAATTTATTTGAGCATAAGCTTTTGTGAGCTACAGCTCACTTCATCGGATGCATTCAGATGAAGTGAGCTGTAGCTCATGAAAGCTTATGCTCAAATAAATTGGTTAGTCCCTAAGGTGTCACAAGTACTTCTTTTCTTTCTTCCAAAAATTGAGATACTTCGGGTTACTATTCACTTTTTAAAATCTTGGTCATACATATATATACAAAATTGGCCTTGAATGTCCAGTGGGTCAGGTGAGGCCCGTGCCACTTATTAACACTCTGCAATGACCTGGTATTCATGACCTGGTATTTCAATCTCAAAGGAAAAGGTATGCACTCCACTTTTTCAGGTGGACTGACATGGATATAACTGTGTGATCACCAAAAAACGATGCTAGGTCCCTGAAAGAACAAGTGGGCTTTGTCCAACATAAATGCCCGGGGTGACCAACCACTAACCATTTACAAAGGCAGTGAGAAAATGATTAAAACACTTGTGTCGCACATTTAGGATTATCGCTGTATTATATTTCATGTGTATGTGATGATTATGACACTAATTACCAGCACTGACTAGACCCGGCATAATAGTGGCTGGTTCACTGGAGTTCTGCTATTATAAAACATTCTGACAATGTACATTCATCCTACCACAACCCTGTACTGGAACTGCCTGAGCAGAGATTGCCAATTGTGTTGAACTACCCTGCATTCTCATGTTGTGATATGGACAAATGTACACTCAAAACCTAAACAAGAGATCAAAAAGCTCAGTCACATCTGACCTAAATCTGGATTTTTAACCCATGTGTCCTAAGGTTGAATGGTGTTGCATACAATTCACTGACATGCAAGGATTTTAAATAATCTAACTTAATGAACGTTCATCTTAGACATTAAAATATGATTTTTGAGGTGATTTCACTGCTTCTTTCTGTCTGTCTAAAAATAGATATATCCAGATATATCTTTAAAGTATGATTTTCATAGTCTAAAATACATCTGATAATTCCTATAATTATGAAAATATTTCCCCTTTCTGAAGAATGGATTTGCATAGATAGTTTACATTTATCATTCGGAAATACAACTTTTTTTAATCCCTCTGTCCATCTTTGGATTTTGTACAGCAACTTTTGCTGAGCAGGGCAAATGCTACTCATTTGAATAGCCTCAACAATATCAATGTGATTACTAACATGCAGAGGGTAAGCAAGATGTAGTTTTGTTTTGTTTTTCTTTGAAACATCATGCCTCATACATTAACCACTTTGCTAGAGCATCAGCAAATGGCTTTCAAACTGGACAGCGGCCCTTTCAGAATGTCCCATTGCAGGAAGAAAACAGGAAAAAAAAAGGTTTTTCTTATCAGTCGCATGAGGATCAGCCCAGGATTTCTGCAATATTTAACACACCACACCAAGGAGACAGCATGGATTTGGAAGAGGGATGTCTACAGATAAGGAGTTTCCCTTGGCTATTTTTGCCAAACTATGCAGCATGCTGACAAATTTTTGCTTTATCTCCCGTTTCTATGTGTTTTGTCTCTGTTTTCATGCTCTTAAAGGAAAAAAAAAAACCTTGGGTGGGAAATGGAGACAGAATATTCATGTATACTTATATACTTAATGTATCCAGATATTTGCTGTTGCCTTTGAATCTGGTGAAATATTGGCCAACTGGGGGTTCTTCTTGCATGCCTCCCCAACAATGACCCTTGAGAACTGGAACAGAGATGTATTAGTTATAACCGAAAGGGAGCACTCTGTCTCTTGAATCCCTTGGAATAAGTTGGTTTTTCTTGCCAGTTTGTAATTGATTGAGTCATCACAGGTCAGTGATGCCTCATGTGGATAAATATTTCCTTTGAAAACGTCAGCCTTTCAAAAACAGCGTAATAAATTCCTGCGTGTTGGGTCGACGCAAATTAGCAAGACTTTAATGCTAGCAGCTGTTTTGGAAGGTGCTCAAAGACCTAAAATGTTACTAGCTTTAACAGATTCCCCATTCTGCAGCTCTATAATTGACATGCATAAGAATCTTGCTCTTTTCAAGAGCTCAGCCATCTTCCCTAGAGGTAAGTCTGTTCATTTCTATGTGCCTCATTACCATCGTTTGTAAAATCGACATACTAATACTTATCCCCTCACAGGGGAGTTGTGAGGCTCACTTGTTGAGGGGTCTGTTATGGCTCATAGAACCGCACCCCATGTTACTTGCTGAGAAAGGAGGAGGTTCACTACCCAAACAGTAGAGGTTAGAGGTTTTGTGTCTATGCAAGTATCATAATGCCTCCAGGAGGTGTGCTGGCCAGTGGAATTTACAAGAACTTGAGTCTGTGTGTTCAGAGAGAACAAAGACTCCTCAGGTCTCATGCCACTTCTAGCACTAATCTTTGCAAAAGGTTGGGGCAGAAGCCATGGTCCCTCTGCTCTTGCCAGTTGAATCAGACAAGGAAGAAAAGATGGTATACCACCACTCACACCTTTGAGCTCTATAATGCAATGTGAGAAAATGTGGCTCCATCCTACAATTGGCATGTACAAGATATTTTATGTATCATTCTTATCGGATGCGTGCTGAACATCAAAATGATGCATGAGGTTTATGATCCTTTTGTGGGAGAGGGAGAGAAATTTCTTTCTGATTGTGACAGGACCTGGCATTTGTATATTTTGGGAGACAGTGGAAAGATGATGTCTTCTTTAATTGCATCAAAATTAACAGTTATAAAATTCAACACCAACGCTAGTCAGGGAGTCAGAAATTACCAAGCAATATTTTTTCAAGGCTTATTTATTTTGGTTGCTAATGGATCAAAATGGTTCCCAGCTGTGCAAAGTTCTCATTATGCTCATTACTTATAATGCACCTCACAATGAGATGATTAATTCAGCACACTTGCAGGCTCTTGGTTGAACACTGTTGATTAAGCAATTACGTTAATCCACTTCTGTTTGTTTTCTCAGGGAGCTGAGAATAGCTGGGGCCATTTTCTTTGCAGAATTATTCCACGCACAGAAGAGAGGTTTCGCAAACATTTACAAATGCCAAATCCGTCATTACCAAACAACATGAAGGTGAAAATTGCAATCGACACATCTCTACTGTATTTGTGGTCTAAGAATTTTTTTGGGCTAGCGTGGTTTTCATTCCTCACATTTTGAATCAGATCCTTAGCTACTGTAAATCAGCTTAACTCCAATGCTTTCAAGAGCGTTACGCCTATTTGTACCAGCTGGAGATTTGGACCCTTTCTTAGAGCTGTTTATAATTTTGCCTTTCTATAGTGAATCCTAGCAGCTGACCTAGTGGACTAGTGGCAGCATAGTATATCACCATGTAAGGACTCTAAATACAAGGAGAGATAGCAGAATCAGTTCTTTCTAAATACAATCCTTTCCAGCTCCGCTACTGTCCGGCTGGGCAATCTTGGGCAGGTCAGTATCACCTCTCGGAGCCTCCGTTTTCTCATGTGTAAAGCAGAGTTTATGATACTGGTTTCCTTTGCAAAATGCTTTGGGATCTACTAATGAAAAACTCTCGCTAAAAGCTAAGCATTAGCACTAGTAGTTGTATTTCCCCAAAACTTTTTTGAGATTTAAAAGATTCACGTATGTTTTTCTGCCTGCCCTAAAAAATATTCCGCACCCGCTACTGATCTTTGTTTTTTTTTCTGGGTTGCCTGCAAAATTAGAGTTTCTGAAATGCCCAGAGAAAATCTGGTTCTACAGAACTGTCTGGTGCTGGAAGTGAAATATCCTGAGAAAGTTTGTTGCTGTTGTTTTTGTTAATTTTGCAAACTAGGGTTTTCTGCTTTTACATGAAAGGATCTTGGGTTATCAATAAAAATGGAAATGGAAATATTGTGGAGAGGAAAAGTACGTATAAAGTATAAAGAGTATAAAGAGTATAAAGTAAAGTAAAGTATATATTTTAATGACCTTTACTAAGCTTAGCTGAGTGTGGCAGTGGTTTTTTAAGTATATTTGTTAGTTACCTTCAGAGATGGATCTTGGAAATGATTCCAATAATCCAAAAATGGCCTGTCCTATTCAAGATACTTGACTCTCTGGGTGTTCAAGGAATGGCTAGCGTTCATTTGTAACAGTTGTCATTTACTGTTACGCCAGCTTAGCAAGCCATGATGGTGCACTTCTGTACGAAAAAAGGAAAGACAGATCTGACTTCTACCTCAATAGACTAAACAGTGACTCCGCAGCAGTGCCCAGCTTTAGGCTGGCCAAATACTTGGCAGATCTCATAAATAATAGACACCTAAAAATGTTAACAGTCTTCCCACCCATCAGAGCAGCCAAAACCAAAATGCAAAACATTAACCCAGGCCAAATCTGCACAATGCCGGCTTCTTATCCTAAAGGGCCTTCGATTACTTTTGAGCTATCTGTTTTTTTGTGTTTTTTTAAAAAACATATAGAAACAAATCAGCAAGATTTTGGGCTACCTTCTCAACATTTTTATGTTTCTGACATTATTCTCCTGAGCTTTTGCATTTAAGCCTGGATCCAAATCAGCGTAAGTCTCAGAGATGTGATATTTTCTGAAAATAGATGGCCCACTAACTTTATTTTAGGAGGACTGATTTACTAGCTACAAATGAAAAGGATAGTAGCCTGTGATATCCTGAGTGTGGTCTATTCTATTCTGTTCAGGTTTACATGTAGCCCTTGTCACTGTAACGTCTGAATGCTTTCCAGAAGTTCATTAAGCAACAGGACTTGCAACATGAACATGAGCTTCATTTTTTCTTTCTTCATCTCTCCAGGGGAAACAGTGTGGGTATTTTTTAATTTAATATATTACATGTACACTGTGTCATGTGATTGTGTTATCACAGGCAAAGCTGAGGTGCACCTTCCAACTCGAGAGGAAGGTGGTGGCACGTGTGGTGGTTCTTAGATCATGCTGCAATTCTTCCACCATCTTGGACTGACCGTGAGAAAGCTCCATCTCCTGCACAGATGAGCTTTGCTCTACTGTGCCTGAGGAGTGAAGATGTCAACCCACAGTTCTCATCCTGAAGCTTTAAGGTGTCTTTGAGGACTGAAACCTAGGCCATTATTGTTTTCCATTTTAGACCTGAGCAGCTAGTCAAAGTTCAGGACCCTGGGGATGGAAGAAGAAATTGGTGGGTATTTTCTTTGATGCAATCTTGGTTATGTACAAAGTCCAACCTCTCCGAATGCTGGAGGAACCAAGAACAAAAGGAGCAGTTACTTAGCTTATGGCCCAACACCTCTTTAGCCAACCTCAAGATATCTCTCCAGTTTTCTCTAGGGTCACACTGCACTTACAGTCTATTGTGTGGCTTTCTTGCTGGTGGCTTCTGTTTCTCTCAGTTTTCACTCCTCTGCATCTGTGTGTTCTGCTGCCCCCCCCCCACACACACACACTCTTATCCAACACAATACTCACTAAAGCCCATCTGCCCACACAGGCCAAACTCCTGGTTGAATTCATATAACACTTTTGTCTGAGATAGGGGCTTGTGATTAATTTATCCTGACTGTTATGTTAATTGAAGGGTGAGTTCACACCCATCAACCTCAGCAAGATTTAAACTCCTCACATAACAAGGTTTCACCCAGCTCATAACATTATTTTTCCTTGAAGATATGGACTGGGACTAATTTGACATGATATTCTATGGTAGGGCAAGATCCTAACAGAGAATCATTCCCAGAGCTGATGGACATTTTTTTATTTATTTTTTGTGTGTGTGGGAAATGTTCATTTCTATAGAAATATTCCTGCTTTGGGATGAAAAGCTGAAAACAAAAAGTAAACCAAAAAAAGTCAAAATCCCACACCATTTCTTTCCAAAAAAATGTACAAGAGAAAAAAAAACACTTTATTTCTTTCAAAATTCCACCCCTGCAACATATTTGCCATTTTCTGACTATTTCTAATAAATTTTAACTTAAAAAATAATAATCACCACATGGAGTTATTCCTTTGCAATCCAATTTTATGTTCCCCTTTCTTCCTATGTTCATCTGGACCTCATGTCCACCTATCTTATACTAATATGTTTTATGTATGTTTGTGAGTTAAATATGCCCCTCTCTTGTGTTGGGATTTTCAACCGTTTATTTGTTATCTTCTTTCTTTATTAAGCTCAATACTAAATTGTGTTCTCAATTTTGGATGACCTGGGGAGAAAATATTGCCAGCATTCCAAGTTAACAGCCCGCTGCAAACCCAGTGGCCAAACTCCTGTTGACTTCAACAGGAGAAAGATTTTGCCCTAATGTAATACTAGAAATCATGAAAGCTCCAATGAGCATCAGAAGGTGTTGAAGGGGGTCAAGAAGTGTGACAGACATGAAAGGTCTTTTTTTTTACAGCTGGCTCTTTTCTCCTATCGACTGTATAAAAAGGGAAGGGGGGCTAACGAGTGAAGCAGGATTATGAAAGAGACACGCTTTCCATCCATGTTCAGGAAACCAGCGAGACAAAAGGCACACAGCAGCGACCACATGGCAAGGGGGCTTCAAAAAACAGGCTGCTTCCTCTGAATCCCAGGATCCATCGCCTGGTTTGTTTTTCCAAGGAAATAATTAAAGCTGTGGATTACAAAAAAAAGCCTTAACAAAAGACTGACCCTTCCTCCCTCTCTCCCCCCCCCCTTTTTTTGGTTCCTCCCTACTTAAGAGAAAATCATTTTCATATTCCCTCTTCCCCTCTCCATACAGAATGTCAGACCAGACCCTGTAGTTAAGATTGGTTTACATCCCAGTGGAGACAAATATTTAAGGAAGCTTTTGGCAGTATTATGGATTATCGTGCAAGGAGATGGTTTTATCATGAGGCTTCTAGGACATTATTGTCCAAACAAACACGTGCTCTGCCAGACTTGATCTACAGCTGCTGTTTGGAGACTTATGAATTCCATCCATATTTTAACCTCCTTACACTCCTGACCTCCGCTCCCCCCTGCCCCACCCCTCCACCATTTTGAGCCCTGAATAGCCTTCTGTACTATATAACTTCATTTTTTCCATCCTAGAAGATATCATCACTGGGCTCTGAAGGCTGACTTTCTGTCCATGACTCTAGTTCCTGCATCATCTGGATTTAGGAAACTTTAACATGCCCCCTGTTCTTTTTTCCAGTTGCTGAGAGACAGGATGCTCCTCAAATTTTTGATTTCAGGCTATAGCACTTCACTACTGATCATACCTCTGGTATTTCAGCTCAGCACTGTGAACATCCCCAGAAATATCCATGTGGATTTTTGCCTCCTCCCTCATACACAAACACACATGGTCTGCTTATTAGAGATGGACAAATTGGTTTGGATAAAATAAGAATGGGACTGAATCAAACCTGTGTGTGTGTTTAATAAAAAAAGCTCAGTTGGTCCTTAGCCATTGTTTTCTGCTTTCAGATCATTCTGTTCATCTGGGTTCTAGCGGGAAGAGGAAGCAGAAATGACAAAATGAAGAGAGGCTGTTTTGGCAGTGTTAGTGGCCCATCTACAGTGGGAAGTATCAGAAATCTCATTAGACAATCGGTTTTCATGAGATTTCAAGAACTAGTTTGCAGAAACAACAGTCATGAATGGTTCTTTCTTTCTATCCAGTGTTTTAAACTATGCTTATCACACCAGAGTATTGGAAAGTTTCACAAGAAAATCATAACCTGCAAATTGGCCAGTAGTGTAATTTTCCTTCCTACTTCCCATGAGGCAGTTAAGAATACTCTCTTTTTGTTATCTCTTTTCCTTTCTTTAATTATTCTCTCTTGTTCTACTTCTCACTTTGCTCTTGGTTCAGAAAAGTTATATGACCTACAATTTCAAAACTGCCTCATGGATGTTTCAGCTTTTGAGTGGCCAACTTGAGAGAACTTAAAAGGGCCAGATTTCTAAAAGCATTAAAAAACAGGCTCCTGTAAGTATATGTCTTCCTGGCAGTGTTAGCCGAGGCTCTGAGCTGGGTGTTATCCTTAACTGCCCTCTCATCCACACTGAAAAAACTTCTCACCTGAGTCAACAGTGCTTTCAACCTAGGCTAGCTAGAACAGCTAAGGGTATAGCTTAAACCCACCCACTTTACAGTGAGGACGCAGGCTAAATTACTTGAGTAGTGATAATCTTCCAATGCCTTACCATAATTCTCCCAGTGTGTACAAAAAGAAAGACAAGTTCTCCCATGATTCACTGGGAAAGACTGAGAGCGGCTCACCTTACAGTTGCATAACCCCCTTGCCCCCCCACCCCCATGGGATATACTCCCAGAAGTCCAGCTTCACGCAACAGGGAGTGCATCACCAGTGTGGATGCAGGAACTCTGGTAGGGCTTAGCAGTGTGGCTGCTTACACCTGGTGAGGCTAACCTGGGTGTCAGTTATCTGGGTTAACTCTTCAGTGAAGACATACCTTGAGTTGTTTCATTTTGACCACTCAAAATTTGAGGCACACACAATCATAGGGCATTTAATGTTCGACCAATATCTCTAGACACCTGAACTTTGAGAATAAAACATCATTCTGGAAAACTGGGTATGAAAGGGAAGGGAGCCAGTCTTGTTCCCATTCAGATTAACAGGAACAGGAGAGAGACACAGAGGAAAAGCAGAACTGTGAGAAGTTCTACAATTTAACTTCTTAGGGGTTTGTGCAAATATTTTATTTGGTCTCAAGCCACATGGCTTTACACCCCCAAATTAACAGTTAGGTTTCACTTGGTCTCTCATGGAAACTATGCAAAATGGTACATTTCTCCCACTGTCAATGAGAAGCCCTCAGTCTTGGCCTGCATGACTTGAAACTAGGTTAGGTTCATTTGAAATGTTTATGAATTTTTGGAAAGCCCAATCTGAGTTTCAGGTTTGTGATCAGCCTTCCAACCTGATGAAATGGGAAATTGGCCAGCGTGTAGACATAATCTGCCCCTCAGATTTTGTGTTGTTTGTTGCCCTAATTCGTCCCTTGACTTTAATTATGCCCTCAGATTTTGCCAACTCGCCAAACTTTTCTCTTTTCTAAAGTAAACATAACAAAACCAGGCTAGTCCATGTGATACACAAATACTCTTACATACGTTGCTAAGCCAAATGCATCAGCAATTAATGCCATTGTAAATTGAAGGGGCCATAAATTGCCCAAATAAGAATTAGGATTGAGTGAACAGGTCCAGATAAAATATAAATCCCCAGCCGTAAGCCCATCACAAATTAAAAAAAAAAAAAAAAAAAGATTTCTAAGATACATGTTTGATAACTTTTTTTCTAGCTATGGACCTGAGCTGCAAAGTTCAGATCCAAACCCAAACTTTCCCCTAGTTCAGTGGTTTTTGAAGCCAGAGTTTTCGCATGAACCCAGCACAGATTGAGATTTAAGAAGGTCTGATCCCGATTTCGATATAAACCTTCTCCAAATCTGAGGGGGTTTGGAACTGGGATTCTGCTGTGGAATTGTAAGAACAAATCAACTCAAAATACTAGGTACTAACTGCTCAAGGCTTTTCAGGTTTCCCTTTGCTTGGAGAAGAGAAGACATACACTTCCCTTTAAGTAGCCTTCCTGTCTACGGCTATAGAGACAGCCACAGTAGCACCCGTGTAGGTCTCTCTTATTTACTGCCACTGTCTAAGAA
Organism: Caretta caretta; assembly: GCF_965140235.1. NCBI lineage: Eukaryota > Metazoa > Chordata > Testudines > Cheloniidae > Caretta > Caretta caretta. The sequence continues at coordinate 5,437,680 of NC_134219.1, forward strand.
GTAGGAAGCCTTATATTTGGTTTCCTGAAGGTCACATGACTTAGAGGAAACATATGACCTGTGTCTACAGCTCCCAATTTTAAAGAGCCCAAGAGCCATAACAAGTGCACTGGGATGTGCATATTTGCTCCAAGGTCTGGTGATTTGTCTCTTGTCCTTGCCTAGTTATGACATCCTTTGCACTTGTGTCCCAGACCAGAAGCTGGACATCCAATATACCATGAGAAACATTGTTCTTTCCATATTTCTGACCTTATCAGCCAGGAAGTTTCAGAGATCTTTCCTGCCTGATTTTGCTGACCCAAGACTCTTGAAGAATTCATTTAAGGTTTGGTTGAGCAATACAAACTCTTCAGGACTTATTTAAATTGAATGAAACTCAACCTCCAACCCCTTTGAGATTCACATATTTCAATACTAAGTGTTACAATCTGGATGTAAACAAGGATCTCTTTCACTCTTTCTGGTGCTGGTCCTTGAAAAATGGACTTTCCCTTTATCATCAAATTACAACTTGGAGCAATGTGTATTTCTCCACATTTCCCAAGGGGGAGAGGAGCTGATAATAATAAATTTGTTATTCTTTTCTCTTAATGGCTGACTCCAACAATAAATCCCTTACCCTGGTCAAGAATCTATAATCTCTTTCAAGGTGGAATGAAGAATATTTATATCCCCACATATAAACTCTGACCACCACCACACTGGCCAGAACAAAGAAATAAACAACAACATAATCAGTGACCCTCTTCCCTTATTTCTTCCCTCCACCCCTTTGTTATTAATTTCTTCGATCACATGTTTTGGAAAGCTTCAATCATACTTAACATATTAGGTGCTAGTTTAGCACATGAGGCACTAAACTAAGCCGTAGGAAAATTAACCTTTTGCCTATAAGAAAAGGAACTGCAGAAATATTCACCGGGTTCTCTATATAAGCAATGGAAGTTGGCATTATACAGGACTTCATAAGAGTTTGCATAGAGGAAACCAAAGTGGTAATTGCTTGTTCTGGTTCATTTAGTGCTCCATTAAGTTTTTGTTGTTGTTGCCATTGTTAAAATTTGCTACCCAGATGTATGCATTTGCCTTTTAGAAATTATACATCTGGTTACAGATTGCATCTGTATTACGGTATCTGAATGTGCGTCCTAGTAAACAGGTGCATAGCTGACACCTTTCAGAGGGGATAGGGACTGTATGATATCAAGGATATGTCTACACTACGAAATTAGGTCGAATTTATAGAAGTCGGTTTTGTAGAAAGCGTTTTTATACAATCGTGTGTGTGTCCCCACACAAATGCTCTAAGTGCATGTAGTCGGCGGAGTGTGTCCACAGTACCAAGGCCACCGTCAAGTTCCGGAGAGTTGCACTGTGGGTGGCTATCCCACAGTTCCCGCAGTCTCCGCCGCCCATTTGAATTCTGGGTAGAAATCCCAGTGCCTGATGGAGCTAAAATATTGTCGCAAGTGGTTCTGGGTACATATCGTCAGGCCCCCGTTCCCTCCCTCCCTCCGTGAAAGCAAGGGCAGATGATTGTTTTGCACCTTTTTTCTTGAGTTATCTGTGCAGACGCCATACCATGGCAAGCATGGAGCCCTCTCAGCTAACCGTCACCGTATGTCTCCTGGGTGCTGGCAGACGTGGTACTGCATTGCTACACAGCAGCAGTTTATTGCCTTTTGGCAGCAGACAGTGCAGTATGACTGGTAGCCATCATCGACGTAGTCCTGGGTGCTCTTTTAACCGGGCGCCTGGGCAAACATGGGAGTGACTCAGCCAGGTCATTTCCCTTGTTTCGTCTTATGGCGATTGAGTCCTACCAGCAGTGCACTGTCTTTTAATCTGCAGCTAGCAGAAGATGATGGCCAGTAGTCATACTGCACCGTCTTTGCCGAGCACCCAGGAGATGATGATGGCTAGCGGTTGTACTGCACAGTCTGTTGCCAGCAAGATGTATAAAGATAGATGAAGTGGCTCAAAACAAGAAATAGACCAGATTTGTTTTGTATTCATTTTCTCCTCCCTCCCTCCCTCTGTGAAATCAACGGCCTGCTAAACCCAGTTTTGAGTTCTATTCTTGAGATTTTGAGTTCTATCCTTGAGGGGGCCATTCAGTTTCTCGCAAAGCCACCCCCTTTGTTAATTTTAATTCCCTGTAAGCCAACCCTGTAAGCCATGTCGTCAGTCGCCCCTCCCTCCGTCAGAGCAACGGCAGACAATCGTTCCGCGCCTTTTTTCTGTGCAGACACCATACCACCAAGCATGGAGCCCGCTCAGATCACTTTGGCAATTAGGAGCACATTAAACACCACGCGCATTATCCAGCAGTATATGCAGCACCAGAACCTGGCAAAGTGATACCGGGCAAGTAGGCGACGTCAGCGCAGTGACGAGAGTGATGAGGATATGGACACAGACTTCTCTCAAAGCATGGGCCCTGGCAATGTGGGCATCATGGTGCTAATGGGGCAGGCTCATGTGGTGGAATGCCGATTCTGGGCCCAGGAAACAAGCACAGACTGGTGGGACCGCGTGGTGTTGCAGGTCTGGGATGATTCCCAGTGGCTACAAAACTTTCGCATGCGTAAGGACACTTTCATGGAACTTTGTGACTTGTTTCCCCTGCCCTGAGGTGCAAGAATACCAAGATGAGAGCAGCCCTCACAGTTGAGAAGCGAGTGGCAATAGCCCTGTGAACGCTTGCAATGCCAGATAGCTACCAGTCAGTCGGGAATCAATTTGGAGTGGGCAAATCTATGTGGGGGCTGCTGTGATGCAAGTAGCCAACACAATCAAAGATCTGCTGATATCAAGGGTCATGAACCTGGGAAATGTGCAGGTCATAGTGGATGGCTTTGCTGCAATGGGATTTCCTAACTGTGGTGGGGCCATAGACAGAAGCCATATCCCTATCTTGGCACCGGAGCACCAAGCCGGCGAGTACATAAACCGTAAGGGGTACTTTTCAATCGTGCTGCAAGCACTGGTGGATCACAAGGGACGTTTCACCAACATCAATGTGGGATGGCCAGGAAAGGTACATGACGCTCGCATCTTCAGGAACTCTGGTCTGTTTCAAAAGCTGCAGGAAGGGACTTTATTCCCAGACCATTGGGGATGTTGAAATGCCTATAGTAATCCTTGGGGACCCAGCCTACCCCTTAATGCCATGGCTCATGAAGCCATACATAGGCAGCCTGGACAGTAGTCAGGAGCTGTTCAACTACAGGCTGAGCAAGTGCAGAATGGTGGTAGAATGTGCATTTGGACGTTTAAAAGCACGCTGGTGCAGTTTACTGACTTGGTTAGACCTCATTGAAACCAATATTCCCACTGTTATTACTGCTTGCTGTGCACTCCACAATATCTGTGAGAGTAAGGGGGAAACGTTTATGGCGGGGTGGGAGGTTGAGGCAAATCGCCTGGCTGCTGGTTACGCACAGCCAGACACCAGGGCGATTAGAAGAGCACAAGAGGAGGCGGTGCACATCAGAGAAGCTTTGAAAACCAGTTTCATGACTGGCCAGGCTATGGTGTGAAAGTTCTGTTTGTTTCTCCTTGATGAAACCCCTCACCTCTTGGTTCACTCTACTTCCATGTAAGTTAACCACCCTCCCCTCCTCCCTTCGATCACCGCTTGCAGAGGCGCTAAAGTCATTGTTGCTTCACATTCATGCATTCTTTATTAATTCATCACACAAATAGGGGGATAACTACCAAGGTAGCCCAGGAGGGGTGGTGGAAGAGAGAAGCATCAGGAGGGGTGGTGGAGGAGGGAAGGACAAGGCCACACAGCACTTTAAAAGTTCAAAACTTTAAAACGTATTGAATGCCAGCCTTCTGTTGCTTGGGCAATCCTCTGGAGTGGAGTGGCTGGGTGGCCAGAGCCCCCCCCCCCGCCCCCCACCGCATTCTTGGGCGTCTGGGTGAGAAGGCTATGGAACTTGGGGAGGAGGGTGGTTGGTTACACAGAGGCTGTAGCAGCGGTCTGTGCTCCTGCTGCCTTTCCTGCAGCTCAACCATAAGCTGAAGCATATTAGTTTGATCCTCCAGCAGCCTCAGCATTGAATCTTGCCTCCTCTCATCATGCTGCCTCCACCTTTCAGCTTCAGCCCTCTCTTCAGCCCGCCACTTACTCTCTTCAGCCCGCTACCTCTCCTCCCGGTCATTTTGTGCTTTTCTGCACTCTGACATTGTCTGCCTCCACGCATTCGTCTGTGCTCTGTCAGTGTGGGAGGACTGCATGAGCTCAGAGAACATTTCATCACGAGTGGTTTTTTTTTTTTTTTCGCCTTCTAACCTTCGCTAGCCTCTGGGAAGGAGAAGATCCTGTGAGCCTTGAAACACATGCAGCTGGTGGAGAAAAAAAAAAGGATAGTGGTATTTAAAAAGACACATTTTATAGAACAGTGGGTACACTCTTTCACGGTAAACCTTGCTGTTAACATTACATACATAGCACATGTGCTTTCGGTCCAAGGTCGCATTTTGCGTCCCCCCAGCGTGTGGCTAGCCCCTCCCCCATCCCCCCTCCCTGTGGCTAACAGTGGGGAACATTTCTGTTCAGCCACAGGCAAACAGCCCAGCAGGAACAGGCACCTCTGAATGCCCCCTTAAGAAAAGCACCCTATTTCAACCAGGTGACCATGAATGATATCACTCTCCTGTGGATAACACAGAGAGATAAAGAACGGATGTTGTCTGAACGCCAGCAAACATACACTGCAATGCTTTGTTCTACAATGATTCCCGAGTATGTGCTACTGTCCTGGAGTGGTAAAGTGTCCTACCATGGTAGATGGAATAAGGCTGCCTTCCCCAGAAACCTTTTGCAAAGGCTTTGGGAGTATATCCAGGAAAGCCACGCATGCCAGGGCAAATTAATCATTAAACATGCTTGCTTTTAAACCATGTATAGTATTTTAAACGGTACACTCACCAGAGGTCCCGTCTCCGCCTGGAGCCCTTCTCCCTTCTCCGGCGGGTCCGGGCTCCAGGTCCAGGGTGAGAAACGGTTCCTGGCTGTCGGGAAAACTGGTTTCTCCACTTGCTTGCTGTGAGCTATCTACAACCTCATCATCTTCCTCGTCCCCAAAACCTGCTTCCGTGTTGCCTCCATCTCCATTGAAGGAGTCAAACAACACAGCTGGGGTAGTGGTGGCTGAACCCCCTAAAATGGCATGCAGCTCATCATAGAAGCGGCATGTTTGGGGCTCTGACCCGGAGCAGCCGTTCGCCTCTCTGATTTTCTGGTAGGCTTGCCTCAGCTCCTTAAGTTTTACGCGGCACTGCTTTGGGTCCCTGTTATGGCCTCTGTCCTTCATGCCCTGGGAGATTTTGACAAACGTTTTGGTATTTCGAAAACCGGAACATAGTTCTGATAGCATGGATTCCTCTCCCCATACAGTGATCAGATACCATACCTCCTGTTCAGTCCATGCTGGATTCTGGGACTCCATCTTTTGCGATTCTGGGACTCCATCTTGATCACCTCTGCTGATGAGCTTTTCATGGTCACCTGCAGCTTGCCACACTGGCCAAACAGGAAATTGAAATTCAAAAGTTTGCGGGCCTTTTCCTGTCTACCTGGCCAGCACATCTGAGTTGAGAGTGCTGTCCAGAATGGTCACAATGGAGCACTCTGGGATAGCTCCTGGAGGCCAATACTGTCTAATTGCATCCACAGTACCCCAAATTCAACCTGGCAAGGCCGATTTCAGTGCTAATCCCCTTGTTGGGGGTAGAGTAAGGAAATTGATTTTGAGAGCCCTTTAAGTTGAAAAAAAGGGCTTCGTCGTGTGGATGGGTGCATGGTTAAATCAATTTAGCGCTGCTAAATTTGACCTCAACTCCTAGTGTAGACCAGGGCTTAGAAAAGTTCCCAGGTGATGCACTTCTCAGTTGTGTTAAGATATAGTTCCAGTAGACACAAATCACAGTCGAGCTCTGTGTGAGTTTATTTGTTTTTGTACCTGAAAAGCAAGACTACTTGTGTCAACAGTGGAGATTTAAGTTTCAAGGCTTAATCTTTGGGTTCTTCACTTTCTACCACTTACTCAAAAACTGAATGCAACATTTCTAAACCACTTCAACCTGATATACCCCATTTAGCCTACTAACTCTAAAGAAGCCTTTCACAGTGCTCCCAAGTGATGGGCATCAGCACTAAATGTAGCATGAGGTAGCCTCTTGCTTTGAATTTCCTTGGGGGCCTAGAGAAGTTACGTTGTTCCTGTTGGCTGATGAAATGATGAGACAAGAAGCTGCCTTGTCTAACTCAGCCAAACTTGGGTCACAGCTTCAGAAGCTGCTGTCAGCAAGAAAGAGTAGATGTTCAGACCATTAAAATGGCAATGTGGGAAAACAGACAGCCTTCCTTTCATGCTAGCAAATGCAAATGCAAAAAAAAATCAACTTCTTTCTGCATTGCAGTGCATTACAAATAAACAGACTTATCCCACACAGACGTACCACAAACAATTCTCAAAAGGTATCACAGTCTAGTGGTTAAAGCAGAGGATTGGCAAATACCAGATCTGGTTCTAATCCACTTCCACTACTGTGTCAGTATGTGACCGTGGGCACCTCTCTCTGCCTTGGTTAATTTCTCTGTAAAACTGGGGTAATATTGAAGCGTTCAGTGATGAGCGCTAGTACAAGAGAAATAATAACAGAGACATCTAATGTTCTTTAGAGACTCTGGGACTCTACCAGGTGCAGGTCTTGGCTCAAGCTTTATAAAAGGTCACTTTGCAGTACCTGTGTTACAAATAACAATTTAGAATACTGAACAAACTTATAAGCATTGACATCTAATTTCCCTTTCACTGCCCCACAGACACCTCACTGGTGCGCTCTGAAAGCTATCTATTTTGCTTTAACACAGTCCTGTTTGAAACAAGGTGACACTAACACAAACTAGGTACCTTTCACAGTAGGCCAGCAGGGTCTACACAGGGCAGTTAGAGAGTGATATGTTAAAGCACTTTACAAATCAACCCCTTGAGTGTGCTTTGCTGGTGCTCTGCCGCCAGTTGTTTCTAGTCAATTTCCATTTTCTTATTTTCAGCTACCAGTAGAACAATGCTTTTGAGAATGAGCCATTCTATTAAGATTTCAATAATCCAAATGTAGAACATAATAATCTAAATGTAGGGCCCCAAACTAGATCATAGTGCCCATCTTTTAAACCTCGTCCAGTTGGATACTATTAGCACTGCTTCTTTTGTTGCATGGTCTCTTTACTCCTTTCTCACTTTGATCCAAGAAAGCTCCCATCTTGAAAACATCAAGCTTGACCTGAAACCAACAACAAGCCACATCTGATAACAAGTCTCCATGTACCTGTGTGGTCTGATGTCAGAGAAATAGCTTGGAAATGGGAAATCAGATGCAATTACATGATCCTTATCTCCCCCCACTACCCCATAGAGGGCACATGCTACTGATCCAGAAGTAGCACGAAGTAGAAACCTGCAAAAGATTTTTCAAGAAAGCTTTCAGAACTTGTAGCAGAAATTAGCGAGGGGCCCCAACCTAGTTATTAACTATGCAAGCCTATTGTTTATTTTCTTACAGGAACTAAAGGAGAAAGTATCTGTGATTATTTTTCTTTACTTAGTTAAAGAAATTGTATAGCTTTTTGAAAGGGTTAAATAATTTCCTCCCTTCCTGTGCTCCTAAGGTTTTTCTTGTATGTATGTGTGAGGTTCCCCACTAACCACAGCTCTGTCCAAAAGGAAATTAAAATGAAATACATCAGGCATGCTGGGACTTCACACTTCAGAGACTTATAAAGCAATATCGCCTGTTTAAATTGATTGTCACTTTAACTGCCCACAGCTACTCTTCAGGAAGGGAGCTTAAGGTTTTACTATTCTTAATGGGACAATATCCCTCTTCCAGTGGCTTAATTTAGGTTGTGCTGAAATTCTTCTGAAGAACAGAGCCATTAATATTTCATTAAAGATACCCATGATGTCAGAGGTAGCAATGCAAAGTTACTTGGTAAGTTACAAAGAAAACTCCTTTTTGCCTTTGGGAATCACTAACATCCTGCTGTCTGTTAACATTACAAGAACCACCATATGAATTCTCTGCACTGGCCATGACTGTGTGTCTCCCAGGCCCCTCTACGTATCCTCAGAGACTATATTGCTACTTTGTCACTCTAGTTCATAAAGCTGTGTCTTAGTGATGGAAAGTTATCAACAAATAAAGAAGCCAATGACTCAAATATTGCATAGCCCTCCTTTATACAGTTGAAAGTGTTTATTGCACAGAGGGGATGTGCACAGGATGTAATTAAAATATTTGTGTTTCAGCAATTCCCCTTTCTAAACCTATCTTTTACAAATATTCAATAGAAAAATGTTAATATAATGCATGGAAAAGGAGAACAGAGAAACCACAGTGGTCGTAATAGATGACTGCCTCTAATCTATAGACATGCCGGTAAATGGCACATATGGTATGAAGGCTGCAAGATACGTCTTTAGCTGATGTAAATTGTCATAGTTTCATTAACTTAAGGGAACTATGACAGTTTACACAAGTGAAGGATCTTCCACTAGAATTCTTCTTTAAAATCAGAGGCCTGTACTTCTTGAATTAAAGGAAAACCTCCATTATTAATCAGCAGAATTAAAGCTATGTGCTATGTACTGCCCAGCCACTAGAGAGCACCATAAACCAATGAGGAGGCCAAACTCCATCCAGCATGGGGCTTTGGTGCACAAATGCGCTTTAGTAAATTGCAGAGTACAGCAATAACGGAGGCTCCCAATTCCAAATAGCTTATTTTCAGCAGCGATCTCAGGTCTAACACTAAAACTCTGGCGCAGGTTTTCTGAAAGTCTGCTCTGTAACCTAACCTGCTGAGGAATGTATGAACTGAGCAGATATTATCACATCTATGCAGCAAAGGGTTTAGCTGATCATTTGTAGGTCAGATGAGTGGTCACAAGAGTAATAATTGGCAGAAAATGCTGCAGGCATGGTTACTACTGAAAAGTTTAGTTTTAAAATTTAGAAGGCAGCACTGTTTTATGCATACTGGGGGTTATAAAACAGCATTCATATAAATCACAATTATTATAGAAACAAGTTATATGCAAGATGTTTTTAAGCCTCTAGGCCTAGAGGGTCAGGAAATAACATATATACGGATCCCAGTAGAAAAATACAATGACAATGTGTTCGGACAAGGGCCAGGTACAGAAAATATATTTAAAGAGAGAGGATATAGATATAGATATTGATATACTGCCAAAGTGAACTTGTGTGTCAAAATCAGTCAAAGAACACGGAGGCTCTTGGGTTAATGAATTTCCTGGGAATTCCCTATGTCCTTATTTGAAGACTCTGTTAAGAAATCAAACTCTAGATGGAGTTACCAGCACAGTGGCCCAGCAAAAAGTGTTTATGGAGCTAACTTTGCCCTCCACATTGAGTGCTGGGTTGGAAAGCCTAGCACTGCTTTCATGGGCTGTTAGTGAAATAACCACATGATTGATAGGATAAGCCTGCTAGCATGGTTTCTTTGGAGGTGGGATGGAATGGAGAGTCTTTCATAAAGAGAGAGTTTTTAACTTAACTTCTGTGTGCTGCTCCTTTTGCATTGGTTCTTTATTGTTGTTTGCTTTCAGCAAGAAGGAATCATGGGAGCCTTATGCAACTGATCTAGAAAAAATATTGTGATGTTATTAAAGGGGAGAGGGAGAGTAATATCGTTAAGCAGTGACCAGATTTGCTCTTAGCAATCAATTCATTCTCAGTGAATTCCTTTAATCTGAGCCAATGCATTGTTATATGGTCCCTTCTTTCTCTGTATGTGCTTGATTCAAAGCCCATTAATGTCAATGGGAATATTTCCATTGACTCCAGTGGGATTCAGATAAGGCCAAATATGAGTCTTCTTGGGAGCTAAAGATGCTGTAAGTTATATGGATTATAAAGGCAGGTTGACTGGAGTCTACAGTGAAATTAAAAGCTGTCCGTTCAAAGTGGGCATCTGCTTTTCTTGGGCTAGTGCAACTGTCCATTGCCCTCCAAGGCACAGTTACATTTTAACAGCACAGTCTGGCTCTAAGCAGCATAATTTTACCCTTCACCCCCTCCTGGGTTGTTGGTACTATCTCCTTCTTAGAGTTGAAGAAACTGTGGCACAGAGGGATTAGCCACTTGCTGAAAGCCAAAGAGGGTATGTCTACATTGCAAAAAAAACCAACAACACAGCAGTCAGTCACAGAGCCTTGGTCCACAGACTCAAGCTCACTCTATGGCACTAAAAACAGCAGCGTAGACTGCAGCTTGGGTTCTGAGTGTGGGGGTGAGTCTCAGATCCCAAGCTCCAGCCAAGTGGGAATATCTACACTGCTGTTTTTAGTGCCCTACTGCAAGCCCCAGTCTGTAGACCTGGGTTCTGAGACTCACTGCTTGTAGCCATCAGCCAGAATCTGTATCTAGACTGATTTCAAGGAGTAACAGATCCTTTGAGGATCAACAATTTGTTGCAGGTTTAACATTTTAAAATAAGTAAAGGAATGCCATGATTGTTTTCTTTTGCATTGCAACTTGATGTTCCTGTTCAAAATGTTCTGTGTAAGTTAATTCTGTTTTGTGTGTGAATGAGGAATGTGTGGGTTAAGAGATAAGTGTGACGGCCATTGCTGAACCAGATGGTCTAGGGAGGAGCCGGAGACAGACCCAAGGGCGCCAGGAGGCTGCAATACGCCCCTATTGAAATGTCAGAGGAGGGCAGATTGACGACTCTAAAGATGAGACAGGCACCTATCAGTGGGGACAAGATAGTGGTGATCAAAACCAGCATGGAATAGCTCCCTGAGGAACTTGATGTAAAGAATGAGAAGGACAATTTAAGAAAACAAGCACTCGTCAAACAACAATTGATTACAGCATGACGGTGTAAAACTCATTGGTCCCAATGAAGGAAAATCACTATATAAACAGGGGGCCTTGCCATGAAACTTTGGGTTCATTCTGCCAAGACTTCCTCAGAGCATCGTGTCACGACCGACGGAACCCGGTTCCTGCCTACCAGAGATCAACCTAGCTGGCCACTAGGTTGATCCAGACTCTGGACTGGTAGCTATAACATCGACTGGGGGGGACAGTGTGTGTGTGGTGTTATTGAATGCATATGCTAATTGTTGTCTCTTCAATAAATGCGGCATATTGCCTTTTCCCCTAAAAAAGATCTCCTGTGCTTCTTATAAGCATAACACTAGCTCCAAGCTAGGGGCCAGGATCCTGCAAAACCTCCCACGCATTTATATTTCAGTTCCACAGCAATGTGAGTAAAAGATGTGTCATTACTCCAAACGGCAAAGAAAAAGAATCCCAAATCAATGATATTGAAATAATTCTTGTGATTTTTAAGCCAACCTCATGATTTTTGGTGTCTGGCTCACGATTTTCTGAATGCTTTGGTATGGCAATACTCTGTTTAAATTTCAGCCTCAAGGCGGATTCTAGGGGCAGGAAAGCAGGGTGGTCGCCCTGGGTGCCAACTTCCAAAGGGGTGCTGCCAAACCGCTGGTCTTTTTAATTTTATTACTATTATTTTAGTATTATTAATTATTATTATTAGCTCTGCTGTGATTGGCCAGCTTTTTTTTTTTTTTTGGCTCAGCCATTGCAGGGGGAGGAGGGGAGCGCTGCATTGAAATTTTTTCCCACTTTGGCCAGAGAAACAACTAAGATGGCTTTTGTACAGCCCATTAGTAATATAGAGGTCAAGAAGATCTGAATTCATATTCCAGGTTCAGGGGGGTGCAACCATTTTTGTGTTTGGCTCAAGCCCATGTTCAAAATGCATTGTGTCCGGGGTGACTGTTAAGATAAAAAGTGAAAATGCACTCGAAAGCCGCAATCAAATGCAATTTATAATGCATATTCAAAGCCCAATTATCTTTAGTGGGACTCTGAACAGAGGACTGCTGGTGCAGGACAAACTGAAGGAGCAAGCCCCAGCAGGGACAAAAGGAAAGGTTAGGTAGGACTGATACAGCACTCAACACAGAAGACTGCTCTTGCAGGACAAATTGAAGGATCAAGCCCCCACAGGAACTAAATGAAAGGCTAGGTAATCGTGATAAATCCCCATTTGCTGAAAACTTATTTCTCTCCACCACCCCAACAGAAAACAAAAGCTGAATATATTAACCAGCATTTAAAAAAAAGAAAAACATCAACTTTTCTCTCAATTCTCCTCTATGGCAGAAAAGTAATTAAAATTCTAGCTGCTGACTCTTTCCCCTGGGAACAAATTTTTACTGGAAACTGAAAGGAAAGGTGGTTCAACTGTGGAAACATTTACCAGCTGCAGGTATAATACTGTGTCTGTTGTCAGAGTGAACATTTCATTGGTTTATTTCTGGAGGATTATTTAGAGGGTTGTGGTCTTACATCCAGGCCTCAAGAAAAAAAAAAGTACAGCCTATGAGGTGTGCCTTTGCACTGCAGAATAGTGATTTGTTATGTGTTTGTCTGAGTTAAATATAGCAGCAAGTCATTTTGCGCAGTCCGATATTTTATCCTGTTAACTAAAAAAAGAAACTCTTGTTTGGATAGATGAAAAAAAAAAAGGCTGAAGAAAACCCACAGCTCCTGGGTTTGCTTTTCAGGCAGGTTCAGGTGCTTAGCATTATAAAATTTACCCATCAATCAATAAGCAACTCAATAAGTTTGGACAGCTTCAACAATCCCATTCTGATTTTCTCTTTTGATTATTATCTTGATGGTTATTATTATTGTTGCAGTGGAGAACGTTACCTTTGGAGATGGATTTATGTCAGACTTGGGTTTCACTCGCCTAAATCTTTTTTTTTGGAGGGGATTCAGGAAACAATATATATGGGTCTCATGGGAAGGATTAAAATCCTCCCAGTGTGGTGAATGGTTCACTGAACATAATCTAACCTGCACTGCCTTCATGGGCTCAGGATAAAAACCAAAGTGAACCCACTAATGCTTCTGTTTTCCCATTTGGAGACTAGAAATGATCATTTGCAGTATTCTGAAGCAAGGTCCTGTATGTCAGACTTGTGTAACTGCTGCTCAAATTGGCTGCCAAGTAATGCTTCTGCAGACTAAAGGCTGCTTTCCCTTCCTAGGAAAAACAATGGACTGTAAGTGTTGATATTTCAGCAAGAGTAAGAGGGACTTAGAAAGAATCATGCTGTGGATAGGGCACTGTACTCATGTGACCAGGGTTGAATTCCCAGCCACTTGCTCCTTGTGTGACCTTGGGCAAATCACTTAATCTACGCTGTACCTCAATTACCTATCTGTACATTGAGGATAAAACTCTCCTACATCACAGGAGTTTGGGGAGGGTAAAAATCAATGACTTGTTGTGAGGTGCTCGGACAATATGGCAATGTGGGCCAGAGAGATAAACAGAGCACACAACCTGATATTTCCCTCCCTTCATCTCCATGCTGCTGTGGCAGAGGTGAAGTTGTCTGAAAAACATGCGGCAGGACTTTTGTGCTGGACTGGAATTTCTGGATAAGGCTCAGTACCAGTGGCAGGTCTGTCTTTTAATAGTGCTCAGATAAAATTAACCTTCCCTTATGCCCTGTTGTCATGGCATGTAGAGTGGGTGTAACATACAGCATCCTTGTGACTCTATGGACATTTATGGAGCACCTTTCAACTGAGGAATTCATAGGGCTTGGAATGCCCGGTGTGTGGTAGGTATTAGACAATTCTAGAGATGGGTAAACTGAGGCACAGATTGAGAACTCAGAATTCAAGAAACATGACTCCATTCATCCTCCTGATGCTTGTATGTCTTTCAAATTCACTGCCAGTCGCTTTGGTCATTTGAAAGCCTCAGTCAAAGAGTCGTGTGGGCACTACACTCGTGTCTTTCAGGAAAATCTAGAGGGTTTTATTTTATTTCATTGCCCTTTAACCTGAACATGGCCTCTGTTTTCTATGACTGGTGCAGCAGCCATTGGTTGGCTTCACTGAGGAATACCAGCTTAATCCCAGTATCTCTGAAAGACATCCAGTGAAGATATTTATTTTTCCTCAACAAGATTTCATTTGGCTCTGGTCCAGGGTTCGGTCTTTTCCCTGTACTCCTTGTATTTTCCTGGAGTTGCCCACTTTTCTTGACTGCCTGCATTCATGCGTCTGACCTGACTGTACACACAGTGAAGTTCCTCTCTCTATGAAGAGGGGAATTACCCATTATTCATCTCACATCATTCTGCTAAAGGGCCATGTCCACTGTTTCGTTTTATATCTTCCCTGTACCAGTAAAGACAGCTATAAATGAAAGTTTAATCCTGGAGCTACTTTGTGCTCTAGTCAGCTTCTTAAATATTAATTCTCTTTACAATTGGTAGAGTGATACAGACACATATAAAACACCCCCTGTCCATTTGGCATGAGAACATTTACTGAGCGAGCTGAATTATATATTACTTTACAATCAGCATAACTATTGTCCCCTGAACAATTCAATGAATCCACAGATCTACTGCCAGTGAATCCAAAAGAAGAATTTTAACAATTCTAGGCTTCCCAAATATAAAGTTAATCGTAATGACCTTCTGCTCATAGAGTGTGGTTCCTTAAGAGACCCTTGAAATCAACAGGAGATTTTCATTTACTTCAAGGATCTTTGGCTCAAATCCATAGAGAGAAGACAGTGTGAGACTTCTTTCCTCAGTGGTGGTACTCAGTGTACGTGTGTGTTTGAGAGAGAGAGAAACAGGGAGACAGACACAGAGATGCAGTCCGCCTCTGAAGAACACAGATGTATCTTTGCCCTCTGCTACAAAGCAGAACAAGTGATCGGGAATAAAACCATGAGTGAAATCTAAGAACATGTTAGCTTGTGTGAGGGTGAATATGAGGCATGCATTTGGAGGTATCATTTACACATGTAAATCCGGAGTAATGGCATTGATTTCAGTGAACTTACAAGGTGTAGTGGAGAAAAGAGTTTGGTTCCCTGTGCCCAATTCTCCTAAACCTAGGAGAAGGTAATAAATTGCCATATTATAAAATGGAACAAGAAGAATCAGTTCTTTGATTTCGCAAATCATAGAATATCAGGGTTGGAAGGGACCTCAGGAAGTCATCTAGTCCAACCCCCTGCTCAAAACAGAACCAATCCCCAACTAAATCACCCCCAACTAAATAACCCGCCATGAATATAGAAAGGAAGCCAAATGCAGACAACGTCTACACATGAAGCTGGGGGTCTGATTCAGGTAGATGTACTCGCGCTAGCTCTCGTTGAGCGAGCATGCTAAAAATAGTAGCATAAATAAGCAGTGTCATGAGCTAGCAGGCCTGAGTACAAACCCACCTGACCCTGGGATTATGTACTCGGTGCAGCTAGCCCATGACACTGCTTGATTCTGCCCATGATATCGCCACCTCATTATTATTTTTAGCCCTCTAGCTTGATGACAGCGAGGATGAGTATATCGACACAAACTAGGAACTGCACCCCCAGCTCCCAGGGTAGAAGTAGTCAAAGACTGTGGATGGAATTCGACTAAAAGGATTCTCTGGAAAGGAGCAAAGAGACCAGACTGACTTTGAATCTGCAAATTAACGACACAGCCACCGAGTTTATGACAAAACAAGAGTTATGCACCAAGCTAGTGACACTGTGACCATACATGTTGTGAAGACAGTTCAGCATCTGTTATATATTTAGGGGGAATAGAAGAAGATGCAGCATTGAAGCAACTGAATATTTTTATCTGCCTAAAAAACTGGAAGGGTAGAGTTAATTATAACTTCCATGGTGAGAAGATGCGGTTGGTAACTCTCATTCACCATGAGCTTCTAAGTCTTTGATGTTCACATATCACTTCAAACTATCCAACTTACCCAAGTGTAATGGGGTTCACTGCTCACTGCTGGTGTGCCTCCACATGGCTCGTCTGGGGATTAGCTCACCACAGGTCAGACGCCCCTTCCTGCAGCCACTCAGCCCATTGTCTCAGTCTGCTTTACAGGACTCAGGGTAGTCTTCTTTGTGACTCAGCCTTCCAGCCAGCTCACTTTAGTTACCCCCTTACAGGGGTCTGTCAGTGTCCCCCTGGACAAACCATCCCTCTGCCATTCCAGATAATCCTCCATTCTACATCCAAGGTTGTGCCGCTTCCCTGGTGGCTGGTACGGGAACTCTGGCCCACCCTCTACTCTGGGTTCCAGTCCAGGGACTCTATGCTTTGCAACAGTGGTCTACTTACTCCCAGACCTGGTTGCTCTTTCCCTGGGCTCCACCCTACTTCTACCTATCCTCTGGCACCTCTGGGTTTACCACCCATCTAAGATTCCTCTGCTCACTGTAGCTACTTCCTCTGTTGGGTTCTTGGCAGATTCTAATCTCTGACATACCTCCCTTTTGTCAGGGAATGACTGCAGACTGTTGTCCTCTGCAGTCCCCTTCTGGTCTCAGCTTCTTAGCTTTATCGAAGTCCCACCTGTTCCTGCCCAGGTGAGCTTCATCCTTAATTAAGCATTGTTGATCCTTGGCTCCTCTCCAGGTGCAGCCTTTGTGGATAATTGGCCCATCTAGCCTACCTTAATCCCTTCAGGACTGGTGTTGGGCGAACACCCCATCACAATAAGATGGATAGTTTTTTATCTCCATCTTTAGAAGTGAATGTTCTTTAGAGGTACCTATGTTGTTGAGGCCAGATGGGACTCTCTTAACCAGTGAATAAATATACTTAATAATGAATTCAATAAGCTGAAAAAATCCCTTTTAAAAGTTGTGCTGTGATGGCAAAAAGAATACTGGGAAAACACTGCTTAAAGTTGGTGAAGTTACTGGTATGCACTGGGCCAGTGTGAGATTCTTTAAATAAGTGCATTCATCAATGAAATATTAGGGTGACACCACCAAGAAGGAGTCCAGAGAAGACTCAGTGGTTAATAAAATCCAGCTTTTGTACACTCCGTAATTTACAGTTAATGGCTAAGGCTTGTAACAATGCAGGCGTGAGCACTGAGCTTTCACACTTTTCCCCTATTCCACAAAAATGGCATGAGTTAGGTTTTTTCTTAGGCTTTTTCCCCCACATTGATCTCCCTTCTGGCACAAACATGTCAAAAATTATATATAATGTATTTTGTTTTTGCCCACCTTTAAAAAATACATGGTGTCTTGTGCACTAAGCCACACTGACCACGAGTTGGAGAGAAAACATATTAATATGAATTCAAATATTTTGCTGAACGCAAGATGTAATTACATTTACTTGAGTGCACTTACACCCGGGAAGGAACCCATACTTATGGAAAAAAATAAATTTCAAAGGTGTTTTCATGGCTATCCTCGGGGAGAAGGGGCAGGGGGAGGGAATCACTTTGCTATAAATATAATCACCTTTGCTCCTTTTAAAAAAATCCAAAATTTTACATGCCACATTCAAATCCTATAATTATAAACAGCCATTGCAAAGCAATAGTTCATTAAATGAATGCACAGGGGTTCATGGAATAACTTTTTTACTAGGAATGCTTTTTGGAGAAAACATCCCAAAATAGGGGACTACAGATTTGGGTTCTTCAGATCCCTGATCAACTCCACCTCTGGACTTCTATTCACTTGTAAGCAATTTTAACACTTCCCAGATGTTTAAGATGAACCTCACTAAGAACAGTGCAGTGTTTCCTTCCTGGGGAATTCATAACTGTAGAACATAAGAGATATGACCAAGTGAGATGCCAACATTGGTTTCTACAAAGGATGGCCTTTGAAATAAAAAAAGACTGGAGTATCAATAGAATTGTTACAAATGGCTGGATCCAACACTCATTGAAGTCAGTAGAAAGAGTCCTATTGACTTTACTGTGTTTTGGATCAGGCCCCAGTGCAGCACAGCATTTGAGCATATGCTTATCTTTATATAGATGAGAAGTTCCATCAACTTCAATAGGGCTACCCATCTACTTACAGGTAAGCATGTGCTTAAGTATTTTGCTGGATTATGGCCTAACAGAGTAGGAGGAAAGAATCTCTATGAGAAAAAAATACTGCTACTCAATTTTTCTAAATGCCTAAGGGCTTGTCTACATGAACAACTAGACTACGGCAAGCTGAAATGTCAATCTAGTCCACTCTAGCCTGCCACAGAGTAGCTGTCTATGAGCACCCTGCTGACCGCATGTTAACAGTTGGTTAGAGAGCTTTGACAAAATATTCTTTTAGCGTTTTGGACTGCCACTGCACATCAAGTGGATGTTTTCAAAGAACTATCCACAATGACTCCAAAACCTCTTACTTGAGCAGTAACAGAACTTAACTATGTTGAGTAATTTTATAGTGTCAGCAAATTTTGCCACCTCACTCTTACCCCTTTTTCCAGATCACTTATGAATATGTTGAATAGCACTGGTCAGTGCAGATCCTTGGGATACCCCACTATTCACCTCTCTCTCCACTGACCATTGATTCCTATCTTTTGTTTCTTATCTTTTAACCAGTTACTGATCCATGAGAGGACCTTCTCTCTTATCCCATGATTTACTTTGCTTAAGAGCCTTTGGTGAGGGACCTTGTCAAAGGCTTTCTGGAAGTCCTAGTATACTATATTCGCTGGCTCACCCTTGTCAACATGTTTGTTGACTCCCCGAAAGAATTGTGATAGATTGATGAGGCATGATTTCCCTTTACAAAAGCTATTTTGACTCTTCCCCAACAAATCATGATCTCTACATGTCTGATAATTCTGTTCTTTTCTATAATGTCAATCACTTTGCCTGGTACTGAAGTTAGGAGTATCGGCCTGTAATTGCCAGGATCGCCAGTTGAGCCTTTTTTTAAAAAAATGGCGTCACATTCGCTCTCCTCCAATCAGCTGGTACAGAAGCTGATTTAAATGATCGGTTACATGCCATAGTTCGTAGCCCTGCAATTTCATACTTGAATTCCTTCAGAGCTCTTGTGTGAATACCGTCTGGCCTAGGGACTTATTACTGTTTAGTTTATCAGTTTGTTCCAAAGGTTCAGATAAGTGTCAGACAAGCCTTACAGATGGCATAATTCAATCTGCAGTAAAAGAAAAGTCTATCATGTTTGCAGCGGGTTTTTTCCTAACCCAAATAAATGACTGGAGTTTCAGAATGATCATGTTATTGTTTGCATTTCTTATAGTGTTTATGTAAGTCCAATGTTCCAGTATTACATGAATTTAGTGCCTGGGAATTGTCAATGTTTTTTAACTTTTCTTTGCTTTTACAACCACATCAAGTTGAAATAACCTGTAAAAACTAAAAAGAGATTGTTGGTTTTGATATCTATGATATTTCTGCTTCATCTCTAGCTACCTAATTTAACGACTGTTTTCTAAGCTTCATGTGATATTCAAGAATGGAATACTGATTCCTGATTTTCTATGTGGGGGTGAATAAAAGTTCAAAATTTGTTTTGGTGCAATTCACATGGGCATATAGTTTGTTGTTTGTGAGTAATGCGATTGATGGATGTTTTTTTCATAAAAATCAAATATTTATTATTTGTGTAGTGGTGGCGCCTAGGAGTCCCAGTTATGGAACGTAGACCTGTACAAACACATCACAAAGTCCCTGCCCCAAAGAGTTCACAGTCCAATGCTTATGGGATCCTGAAAGTTGAATGAATTTTAGCACAAATGACCATGCACTTTCATTCTTACAATCTTTGAATCATCCCGTTAGGTATCTGAAACAATACCAAGCGACCAGTCAATCATCAGGAATAATGAAACACAAATATGCAAATAGAGAATGGTAGCTGAGCAACCAAAAAATTGAAATTGATTCAACAAAACTCTACGATGGAAGCGTCTGTAGAAATCAGGATTGGTTTGTGAACCAAACTGAGGGGCTAAGCTTGTATCATCTACCATTCATCAGAAAGTTTTTTTAAACTCTGTTCATGAATCCTAATGAAACTAGAAGTAACGGAGGAGGAAAAGGACCTTGGAGTATTGGTTGATCATAGGATGACTATGAGCTGCCAATGTGATATGGCTGTGAAAAAAGCTAATGTCATCTTGGGATGCATCAGGAGAGGTATTTCCAGTAGGGATAAGGAGGTTTTAGTACCGTTATATAAGGCACTGGTGAGACCTCACCTGGAATACTGTGTGCAGTTCTGGTCTCCCATGTTTAAGAAGGATGAATTCAAACTGGAACAGGTACAGAGAAGGGCTACTGGGATGATCCGAGGAATGGAAAACTTGTCTTATGAAAGGAGACTCAGGGAGCTTGGCTTGTTTAGCCTAACTAAAAGAAGGTTGAGGGGAGATATGATTGCTCTCTATAAATATATCAGAGGGATAAATACCAGAGAGGGAGAGGAATTATTTAAACTCAGTACCAATGTGGACACAAGAACAAATGGATATAAACTGGCCACTAGGAAATTTAGATTAGAAATTAGACGAAGGTTTCTAACCATCAGAGGAGTGAAGTTTTGGAATAGCCTTCCGAGGGAAGTAGTGGGGGCAAAAGATCTATCTTGCTTTAAGATTAAACTCGATAAGTTTATGGAGGAGATGGTATGATGGGATAACATGGTTTTGGTAATTAAATGTTCATGGTAAATAGGCCCAATGGCCTGTGATGGGTTTTTAGATGGGGTAAGTTCCAAGTTACCCGGGAAAGAATTTTCTGTAATATCTGGCTGATGAATCTTGCCCATATGCTCAGGGTTTAGCTGATCGCCATATTTGGGGTCGGGAAGGAATTTTCCTCCAGGGCAGATTGGAAGGCCCTGGAGGTTTTTCGCCTTCCTCTGTAGCATGGGGCACGGGTCACTTGCTGGAGGATTCTCTGCTCCTTGAGGTCTTCAAACTACAATTTGAGGACTTCAATAGCACAGATATAGGTGTGAGGTCTTTTTTAGGAGTGGTGGGTGAAATTCTGTGGCCTGCATTGTGCAGGAGGTCAGACTAGATGATCATAATGGTCCCTTCTGGCCTAAATATCTATGAATCTATGAATCTATGAGTAGTGATGAGCTAATTCCAAATAAATGGTTGAAAAGATCACTTGTCAAATTGCAAATGAGCTAGGTAGAAGGTATATCTCCTGTACTGAGTCCAACTGAACCGGATATTATATCATTGCTAAACAAGCAGCGCTTTCTAGGCTTCATTCCGACACATCCTTTTTCTGTTCAGTGAGACTCTTGCAACATAGACAGTATAGAATTCTACCTTATAGCAACATCCGGGATCTGTTTCTTTTTGGGCAGGGTGCTTTTTCTTTCCTGTGATTTAAACGGGATGTTCAAAGCCTGGGAGAAGGACTAAAATAATCAACAATTTATCTGACAGCTGAGACTACATTTTCCTACCTGTCAATCAACTTCTGGAAAGCCACAGACTATAAGACTGAGGCAATGTGCTAAATGAGACACATGTGTGTAAAAAGTACTGTCCCTAAGTGTTTTCAAAATGTTAGCATGGCTGAATGTACTCAGTCCTGGTGAATAAACTTCAGTTCCTAACTTGTTTTAGGTTTCCTAGCAGCTTGAATGACTCATGAATGTTTAACAAATGATAATACTGTGCACTTGTATGGAGCCTTTTGCTAAAAGATCTCAAAACATTTGATGCACATAAATTATCTAAGCCTTGCAAATGCCCCTGTGTGATACATATTATTATCTCCATTTTACACATGGTCCAAAGTAGCCCAGATCTGTCAATCTTCAAGGCACACTGCAAAGGTCTTCTTTTCCCTGAGGCTTTTGGGTAAGGCACAAGCTGAGGGCTGGGTATATTATACATTGGGAACAGTAGTAGAGATGGGAGTTTTTATTTTCTTCTCATTTATGGGAGAAGCTGCTTTGTTTGTTTGTTTTGGTTCACATTTTTAAAGCATGGCAGAGCTATTTTGAATTAGGTGACTTTTTATGTCACATAAATAAATAAAAATATATGAATGTGGAATATCAGAGGTACAGAGAAGTTATGATCTCCCTGGGAGCTGCTAGCGTTCAGTACCTCTGAAAAGTCAGACCACTTATTTAAGTATCTATATATTTATTTAGGTGTCACCTGTTTGAAAATGTTGGCCAAAGTGACTTGCCCAAAGTCACAGAGAAAGTCTGTTCCAAGAGCACCCAGAAGCCATGACTTCTAGCCTTGTGCTTTTAACCACTAAAAAATTCTCCTTCCTTTTAGGAATAGGAGAGTAGTGATGTTTTTTCAGATGCTTACACCGTTGATAACCACAAAGGGAAAGAAGAATCAATGAGTTAGGCTACCCAGTAAATGATTAAGTGTTCTACCTACTCATAGTTAGGAGGGTAAATGCTTGATTTTTCCACACACATACACTCTGGTACTTCTTCATAATAAAAACAACTGCTAGTTTTAACATTGTACCATAGAGCTGCATGTGTAGGTGAGGGTTTTCAAGGGTGCTAAGACACTGAACTCCAATGAAATGTGGGCACCTGACTCCTGAGCCTTTAGGACTACCTAACAATCAACATTTAACAAGACAGAAAATCAAGGAGGGTGAATGTGTGTCTTTTGCTTTTTACACAACAAGAACAATATAGTGAAATCACACCAGCTGTTGACTATCTATACACAGGTTTCAGAGGAACAGCCGTGTTAGTCTGTATTCGCAAAAAGAAAAGGAGTACTTGTGGCACCTTAGAGACTAACCAATTTATTTGAGCATTTATTTGAGATGCATCTGATGAAGTGAGCTGTAGCCCACGAAAGCTCATGCTCAAATAAATTGGTTAGTCTCTAAGGTGCCACAAGTACTCCTTTTCTTTTTATCTATACACAAACATTCCAGGCTTACCTACACAGATAACAGCTGCTCTAGTTGGCTTCTGTAGCATAGAACCAAACGAACATCACTAGATGGCTCGTGTATTGAAAATATACTATTTCTATATACTACCATGTATAATGCAAATTATCATCTTAGTTATTTTATGAGTAAGGGAAGCTATTATGGAACACACCTGACACGGTGAGTTTGTGCCATCGTTAGTATAATTTATTATTTGTTTCTAGCAGTGCCCACAATGTGCTATGTGCTTTCCTGACAGAAAAGAGGGTACAGACTGTGACCAAAAAATCCAGAATAACTCACCACCACTGTTCCAAATTTCTTCAGGCATGGGGCCAGCTTCATAGGCCATTAAAGACACTGGGAATTCTTCTATTGGCTCACTGACCATTGGCTCAAAGCTCCAGACTCAAGTTGGTCAAAAATTTTCAAATAAAATATTTTTCTGTCTAATTCCATTTAGACAAAAATCAAAACTTTCTGTGGGAATGCGTTGATTCTGATGAAATGTTGTTTAGAAAAGAAATCAAAACAGAGAATTTTGTTAAAGTCTAAAGGTTCCATTTCAACATTTTCAGAAAGGAACATTTTGATTTTTTCAATTTGAAATGGCATTTTGTTTTGTAATATATTTTACATAATATAATATTGAAATGATCACAGTGTCAGACTGCAAGCAAAAATGGCTGTTTACCTTACTGTCGTCGTCACCACCGTCCTCCATGGCTGAGATATGTGGACTATTTATCAGCGCCACATATAATGCTTGGACCAGTTCTACCCATGATGTCTACAGTGGATAATGGGAATTAAATAGCAGGATCTGGTTCCCAATGGTCCTTGAGTGCTGTAACATCACAGGCATTGTATCTTTTATAGTATGAGTGCAGCTGAGATGGTGTGGTCACGTGGCCTGGATGTGTGACAGTAGAATACAGAAGCTACAGAAAATTGAAAACTGGACCTCATTTTAGGGGTAGACAAAGCAAATGTTATGAAGACACTCTCAAGTCCCACCTTCCATCTTACAATGTTGACCTCAACACCTGAGAGCTCTTAGCCCATGGTGAGACCCAACAGTGGCTGCTCCGCCACCTCAGGCTGAAAGACTTTGAGAGGTCACGGACTGCTGTAATCAAGGAGAGATGTGCCAGGGGTAAAGCTCAGAGCAGCTCACATTTATGTACAATTGGTTTCACCTGTGGCACTTGTGGTGAGGACAGCAGGTCCAAAACTGGTCTTTGGACTCATCTTAGGACCCACAATAAGTGACTGTAGCTCATCACTGAACTCAGCATAAGACTCCTTTATCATCATCATCATTATACTGTAAATTGAAATTGAAATGAAATGTTTCAATTCTATCAAAATTGAATGTTTTGATTAAGCAGAAATGAAACTTTTCCTCCCAAAAATGTAGTTTTGCAGGAAATTTAAGAAGTCTTTTTTTTTCCAGATTAGAACAAAATCAAATTATGAAATTGCTGAAGTTCCGGAGAAATAGAAAATCCAGTTTCTGCACAGCTCTACTCCCGACACCGACACGCCTGTGCCTCTTCACCCTTATTACCCTTCTGGATCGTACAGCCATAATTTAACTGGAGTATTGAATCCACTGGATCACCAAAACTCAATTCAATGCAGCTGAGGAAGGGGAAGGCAAAAGAGGCTTTTCTGTAACCCCTAGCATCCTGGGGTTCAGCTTAGAGCAGCCATAATAATACTTTAAGTTGTGCCAGTTGATCACATCCCCCTAGGGGCTATTATGCAGCCAGGGATCACTGGAGAACTCTAGCTCCACACCCTCTTGCCATGCTCCCAATATAGCCCCTACCCCGGAGGGTCAAAAGGAGCGGATGCAGTGTCAGCCACCTCAGCTTGTTTTCCCCCATCCCAGGAGAATCCTCATCTTGCTTCTTCGTTCAGGTACAGGTTCCCTTTTGCACCATGAGAGTGGCACAGATGGGACCAAATGGGGCTGGGATCTACTCCCTCATGTGACAATGACCTTGGCTCTAAAATAAGCTGTAGCTATTTTTTGTTCATCTGTTTTGCCTTTTACATTTGACAGTTCAAGCACTAAAGGCAGGTTCCCTTCAGAGGCCAATATTTGCTGTGGTAAAGTCCAGTTTGCAATTTCTGTTTTTATTATATTTATATTATTTTGTCTAGTTCATCTTGATACTGGGCTAAATTCTCAGCTGGCATTAAATGGTCCTTGCTCTGTTGACTTCAGTGAAACTACACCCTTTTACACCAGCTGAGAATCTGTCTGCCCAAGTCTTATTTTCAACCAGAACTGCCTGTGACAGCTTTCGGAAAATACCTAAATCCCATAAAGAATTTGTTTACAAACACTACAAAGTAATTACAGCTTATTACAAATACTAAAAGTGGTTTAAAAATTGTATGTGCATATTTGGGGAACAGACAGTCTATACTTGAGTGAAGATTCAATGACATTTTACCTCAGACTAATATATTTTGTCAACTTATTTATTTGTTTATATATTTCCTAAGCTATGTGTCTGTAGCTATTTCCTGCAGTCCAAATACCAAGTGTCCTTCTTCAGCACTGTAATGGTTTCTGACGGATTCATGGAAAAGCACTGCAGCTAATGTCACAGCCAGCCAAAGGACCCTGACATTTTAGCAGAACTGCTCTCTGGTGACATATTCCTTGTGATTTGCAGTTGCATTTATTATGTGTTATGACCATTTCCAGGTTCGCACAAGGAAGACTCAGAAGGAACCCACTGTTGTTGGGAAAGCATTTGGTGTGAGATCCTCCTCTCAGAGATTTTGAGGTGGTAAAATTTCACCCAGTTACTCCTTCATTGAGCTGAATAATTTGTGTTTTACTAAAGCCTTTCTTTCCAGTCTTGATCTGATGACCTCATGAGATGGAGAACCCACCACTTCCCTTGGTAATTTGTTCCAGTGTTAAATCATTCTCACTACAAACAATCTGAGCCTTATTTCTAATTTGAAACCATCTGGCTTTATGTCCCAGCTATTGGATGCATTCGTGCCTTTCTCCTCTAGATTAAAGACCCCTTTAGAGCATGGGGTTGGGCATACACCTCCACTGCGCTGTGCCCCTTGCAGAGTTAGCAATGTTAAGTGATGCAGGCTATACAATAAACTCTTGGAAAGTTGCTACCTGCCCTCACATCATTCAGAGTTGTTATGCTTTGACACATCACATCAAGCCATAAGCAATATAGTAAGCTCTCAGCAAGAGTCATTTCACAGGCCAAAATTGGATTAAGTGTTCCTGGTCTTTCTGGAAGTACACCACTTTGTCCTTCTAACTTCCACAGATTCTTCCCTAAATCTACCCAGGTCTCATTCTCTCACCTCTGCGTTTGTACAAGTTTCTCCGTCTTTTTCTACTCTCCCTTAAACCTCTTTTGAAACATTCTTATTTTCTCAGGTCTCTTTCTGCTGTTCTTTGGCATCTTGAGAGAATGTGGTGTGAACATCTGGGGGAATAATAAGGGCTTCTAGATTCAGGTCCCACCTCTGTTACTGACTTTCTTTGTGGCCTTGAGCAAATCATTTAGGCCAATATTTTCAACCATGAGTGTCAGAAGCATGTAAATCCACATGTAGGAAACATAAATACCATTAGGCTGCAAACATTGACCTTAGCTTCTCTGTGTCTCAATTCATTCACCTGTAAAATGGTTATAATCACCTTCTGTGGGTCGGTGAGGCTTATTTAATTAATTAATATTTGTAAAGCACTCAGATTTGTAGATGTAAAGTCAGAAGGGACATCTTTAACTATGCAGTCTGATTTCCTGTATAACAGAGATTTTCACATAGTAATCCCTGCAGCAAAAGTGCTGAAGAGAAGAAATTTATATTGTTGTAGTTGTTATATCATTTCACTCTTCAAAGCTCTCTTGGCTTTTCTCAGCGCTTCTTCAGACTTTACCAATCAATGCTGCCACAACTAGCCAAAGTTACCAAGAGTCTTCTGGTCCATCTTCATGCTCTTGAGCAATTTGTTCTCTAGAATATCCTGTATTCCTCTTAGGTGATGTCCCCAGGCCTTCTTCAGGGCTGGATTTCTGGCTTCTTAGTGACCCTCTTCCATATGGCTGGGCTTTTGTGACCCTCTAGGCTCCTTCCCTATATGACATTGTCTCTTATTCAAACTTCTTTCTGAAGTTAATCATATATATGTCCGAAGGTCTCTATAACTTTTGCATGGAACTTTAGAAGGGGTAATTTTTATATTAAACATGTGTGTCTGATCCTTGACTAAGTAAAGATCCATGACAAATCCCTAAATATTTCAACTAACATCCCTTAAAGTGATAAAATTTGCTTGCCAGAATTTTCTTTGCTTGTTTTCCCTTCTTTTACTTTATCTACTTTAACTAAGAGTGCATGGTATATTGAACCAAGATAACAACAGTGCACGAAGTTCAGTTTCTGAGCTGATCCCACAGCAGCCAACAAACATTGTGCCATATTTAACTCATTGTAAGTCAAAGTATACGCAAGCTACAAATACAGTACGTGATCTATTTAACTTAAATTAGGTCTTCTTGGATGGTTCCTTCAATCAGAAATATATACCCATACCTGAATAACTCAGAAGGATAATATGAATTAAGAACTGAATTAGAAGTATTAATTCTAAATCTGTGCATGTTCAAGTTCGATTTTTACCATTATATTAAATTTATAATATATGCTATTAAAAAAGTAGAGATTCTTGGACTGAAGTTTTTAACTGATAGACTCCGGGTCTGCAAACTGTAGGCCATGGAATTTATAATGAACAGCAATTTACAGGCACAAGTACATTCATGTTTTGGGTACCAGCAATATTAGGTATGAAGCACAAATTATTTTCCACAGTGAGACACATACATGAGGTAGATGTTGACCAGATAAGATAGGACTTGGGTAATATCCACCAAAGCCATGAGCATGCCATTCATAAATCTAACTGTAATTTCCTCAAGGGCTGTTGGCTGTTGTTTCTTTGGCCTGATGCTTTGCAGTATACCACTGTTGGCATTTGTGCTGTGTATGTAATTTCAAGCTGGATAGTCTTGAAACCATTTAACTTGTGGAAGTAAATTGCTTGGAGCACTATGAAAATATCATTGAGATCATGTGGTTTTTAAACTCTTTTTCTCTGTACAGTGTTACCGAATTATTTCCAGCTGCTTCTAGCCACTTAGGGCATCCATGGCCTGCTGTCCTTGCAATGGTAGATCTAAGCGTCATGTGCCATTCAGGTGATGCTTATAAGGGTGGATGGGTTTGAATAAAATAAGATAGCTCCTAAAGTTCCACTCTGAGTGTTTTTTTTAATCCTTGAAACATGTCTGACTTTCTTTTTTTGGGAGAGAGACAGGAGGGCATTTACATTTTCTCAGACATTTCGACACACTTCTTTATGTTGGCTTTTGTATGGAAATAGAAAGTGGAAATACTTCAGGCAAGGCTATCTTTATTTATTTATTTTTTGGTTTATTTCCAACTAAACACAAATCAGATAACATATGAAGTTTGTTCTTATGCTACATCTATACTAAATGCATAATTTTGACTAAGCGTCAGATTAAAGAAGGCTTTGAAACTCCTGGATGCTGATCCAAACTAAATAAAACTTCCAGAAATGTCAGATTCATTGAAAACAGGCTAAATTCATCCCGAGCGATATGTCACTTAAATCTCCAGGATGGAGTTACATCAGGCATAAATTTGGTCCAGTGTGTTTAGCATTATTCTAACCTACCCATGTGCAAGGTTTTGAGACTGTTGACATAGGACACACTGTACAAAGCTCTGAAAAAGAATCTTACTGGCACTATTATGTCAATGGATTGATAACTTCTAAAGATATCCACATTATTTTTGGATGTTTGTTCTGTGAGCAATTAAAAAGATAGGCCCTCACAATATCTGGTTAATAAGAATTTTGGACACAACCCAAACTACCAGTATGTCTGTTTCTACCTCTTTAACAACAATCTTTTTTAAAAAAAATGGCAAGCTGAAGTCCTGATGTAAATGGATATAGCTCAATTTTGTTGGGAGTGTAAGATGGGAACCAGAGCCACAACTCCACCCAAGTTAGGTTTAATCAAGTTTTGCCTTTATTTAATACAATTTCAGACAGAAATATGATCACTAATAGTGTTCAAACACATATTTATGTCAGACAACAAACAGATAAAATGGATTAGGTAGGGTGCCCAAGTTACTGCATTTCAGGGTACCAGGAAGTTCTTCTGTACTTCATGATGGTTGATGACATCTCTGATCTCTGGTCTGGTCTCTCTGTCTGGTTCCTTCATTTTTCTGGGCTGGTGTTTCTCCAATTTGGATCTTGTTCACCTGAGTCTTTGTATACTTTTTCTGATTACACATTTCTTAATTTTTCTCCAATCAGCTTCAAGCATGTTAAGCATTTTCTTGTGTAACCCATACAATATGCATGCACAAGTTTCAGTTCACACAATTTTGCTGTTTTTAGACAATATCTAGGACATTCTGTTCCATGTAATCCTGCCCCTGGGTTTTCCCACTAAAATGGGCTTCTCATCGGTTCAGGTTTGTGTACCTTTCATCTAAAATCTTCGAGCACAACAGATTACCTTTGTCCTGCCAGCAATAACATGATTTTAAACAAATCAGCAAATCCATATATGAGAAGAGAAGAATTAGTAAAAGCACAGTCATGCCAGCAAGGCCTTGGTTTTAAGTGTTACCTCGTCTAAACGCATTCCCCATTCCTAGTTATAAATTATTAAAATATAACTAACCAATTACTATTTAGTAATTCTTCAATTTTTATAATATACAATATGTGTATCATCATAGATAATTTTTATTTGAAGGGGGGAATTATGTAAAACACAATGACCCTTCTATGTCAACATTTCTTATCTTCTTTCAACATAGGTTTTTGGGATGTTTTTCACATAAAGTCCAACCTTATGTTTGTGAATCATTACAAAAAGCTGCATTAGTAATTTTGCGCTGCATTTTGAGGGCTGTCTTAATTTCAGGATCTTAATAATCAATTGTCCCTCAAGAGTTTACTTCAACTGAGCTGCACTCGTTTACATCAAATTTGAGTCTGACCCTAACATTCTATATATAAGAATAGCTCCAGAAAACACATGTTGATAAAGTCTAATGGGACCTCATCAGCCTTCTTTTATTGTTATTATACTCCTTCCTAAAACCAGATTATTTTAAGTTTCATGAGAGGCTTGTTCTCCTTGAGTAAAAATAAAATAATATTGATGATAATAGGAGAGGAACTGTTAATTGATTTTAAACGCTGGTGGTCTTGAATGTTGCCAATATTAATGATAATGATAATATATTTACATAAAACTTTTCATTCCAGAACCCATTAGGAAGTGACTACAAATCATTTAATGAGAACAGCAGCCAGATCTTGGGTGAAATGTGGCAGTTGTTTAACAGCCCGGACCAATACCTCATAGTACATCAGGACAGCTTTCCAAATGAAACTGAGGAGGAGTTTGGGGAGACAGGATGTATTATTGAAGTTGGAATTTGGCCAGGTTCCTAGGATTTATGCACCTCCTTTTCTGAAACTTACCATAAGATCTTTAAAGATCACAAATGCCCAGGGCAACCCTATGCAGAGTCTTTCTGGTGCTCTTACTGTGATCGAAGATGAATGTCAAAAATAGCATGCTAAAGAGGATACTTTTAGCAACCAAAGCTAGCAGAATATTAATAGATGGTAAAAGTCACTGCAGTCATGAAACCACTAAAAGCATGTTTTCAAGTGCAAGTGTTTTTAAGTGGTTTAAAACTTGGTGAGTTGTTTATAAAATGGGAACTTTTCAGACAGGCCTCCAAGACAGCCCACATCTCCTGGTCATCTCTTCCACTTCTTAAAAAAGGAGAAAATGCCAAAATGGTTATTTGCATCACAGGTTTTCATGTTTTCCTTTCAGAGCCATTACTCAGGGAAATGCAAGCTTCCTGCATGGGCAGCATATTCAGTGGCTTCTAGTGGAACAATGGCACAAACCATGCAAATTAGTCCTCAGCCACCACACCCTTGCTATTCCAGTGCTGGGCATCCGCCAGGCAGACACTAACAACCTTGCCACGTTTCATAGGCTTAACTGCCACTAATGGTGAGGGTGACATCACCCTATGCTTACGACCCACCCAAACCCAGACTTTAACTTATTTCTCCTGAGATAACAGACTAAGGCACTACTTGTACATCCTGCCTACTTGGAGCTGTGTAAATAGCTGATTTTTCAGTTTGATGACGGAAGCAAAACATTTATTAAAAAAGAAAAAGGTTCGTTTGACCTAAAACCAATTTAAAAAAAAAAGAAGAAAAAGAAAAAACATGTTGTTTCATTTATTTTTAGAGAGGGTCTTTTTGTTTTGTTTTAACTTTTAAAAAAACAACAACATAAAATAGCAAGTATAATTCAAAACAGAAAGTTGTTTTCAATAAAAAAAATTGAAACAATTTGACTTTTTCCACACACAAAAAAAAGTGTTTGCTTTTTTTATTGGCCAAAACAATTTGGCAAATTCAACATGAATCCACAAAATGTTTTGGTCAACCCAATGAACCATTTATCCAAAAATTTTCAACCAGCTCTACTCCTGGTGAGAGTGACAGCTCTCATCATGGACACGTCATTCGGGTCGCCTTAAGACATTTGTTTATTCTCCATGCAAGGCCAGGGCACTGGAGGGCTAGAGCATGGGGAGGAAAGGATGCTAGATGAGTCTGTGCTTTTTAAACACAGAAAAATGTGATGACCCATTAATTCTAAAATATCAAATTGATGATAGTGGTTTCCAGTGGAGCTCAAGGGGCGGATTCAAATCCCACAGAAATCTATGGGAGATGAATGTAGATTAAAAAACAAACAGACAAAAAACCTTTGGTTTTCAGGCCCTAATACTTTGGCTGTCACTATTAGCTCTTGTTAAAAATGTAAGCAGCATGATCTCAGCCTACCTTGAATATAGTTGAGAACAATCTCCGTGGCCATATTTAATTTACCCTAGGAGTTAGAGGAGAGGAAGAAGGAAATAAGTGGAGTATTAATAGTGAAAGATGTATTTTGCACTCCTGTAAGTTAAGGACAGATGGCAAAATTCTGCCCTCATTTTATCCCTGTAATCTCATTGGCACAGTGTGTATCAACCTTAGTTCTAAATGTTCCTTCCTTGACTGGTTTGCATCACAACCTTAAAAAATTATTCACATTTTTTTTAAAAGAGCAACATATTTTAGGCACAAATGAATAGCACTTTGCTTCTGTTGGAAGCAATGAAAACTTGATTAAGTTACAGGGTGATTCCCTCCCCTCCCTCCTTGTTGTATTGTTAACATGGGAGATATAGCCTTCTCAGTGTCCCCAGCCAAATGGAAATGTTCCTGGGACTGGAAATCAAGCAAAGGACTGGGAATCAAGGCTTCTAGAATCTTTTCCCAGCTTTGCCACTGACTCAGCATGTGAACTTAGATAAGCCATTCAACCAATATGTACCTCAGTTTATTTATCTATTAGGAGTGTATAGAGATACACTTAAAGTCCACATAAAAATACACTTAATAGTGAGCTACTGTCTCTCGTAGTGATTATGTGAAGCTTAGTTTGTAACATTTATAATGATCTTTGAGATCTATAGATAAAAATTGCATTAAGTTTTATTCTCTTATTAAATTTAGAATCCCGCTTGGAGGACTTAAAAATTAAAAATAAAACCAGGGTTTAAGTCAAAGTAAGGCTTCCCATGCAGCTGCTATTTTTAAAATTACGTTGGGCTATGAATTATTGAAATGGTTTCAGAAGAGTTGGGCATTTTCTCAGCTGTACAAAATCGGCAGAGTCCCATTGACTGTTCCACTTATTTCCTCCTGTTATTGATTCCAGCCACAGAGTTCCATCCTGTTCTTCCTAAAGCGGGGCTAAAAAAAGGGGTACTAATGTAATACTGACACAGACTCTTCCAAACACTCTAATCCTCCTTGGCAGCATTTGGTAATTATGTGGCATTTCTGTTTATTTTAACAGACTCTTATCTCCAGGAACAACTCAGTTAATGACCTCACTCTCCCAAAGGCCAGCTGTGACATCATCAAGTATCCCTCATGCTTCCTGATAATTTTTAACCCCTGCCATAACCAGTTATAAACACCACAGAGGGACTTTGGCTTGCTCTGAAATCTTCGGAGATTCTGTCACTTTCCGTTACGGGAAGGCTGCCGGAAATGTGGTCGTCGTTGTTTTAGTTATAGATACTTCTTGCAGAAACTGGAAGATACAGAGTGAAATTATCTTTCCTTTTACCTGTGGGGCTGAGCTTGAAGCAATCCCATCAGACTATCTGTTGTGCTTTCAGTATTACCTGATGACGTTCTAACTATAAGTACATCTGTGACGTTACTGTTACATTAACTGATTGCAAAATACCATTCCTGCTGCTAACCCGGTTGGCCTGGTCCAGTTCTAGTTTGTGTACTATTATAGTCTGCCTGACTAAATATTCTTTGCAGCTCCAAATGGATGCAATATTCTTTACTCCTGAATAAGATTGCTATGTGCTGCTCAACTATTGTTTCACCAGATCCTGAGCTGGGGTAAATGGGCATAGTTCCATTGACTTAAGCTGAAAATGCGAACCATTTCTTTTCACCATAGAAGTGGCTTCATATCAGTGGCCCATGATGTGAGCTCTACTGTACATTTGTAAAGTACGTTGGGATGAAATGTGTTGTATATAAATGTTGGCTGTTGTAAGTAAATTCTTTGGGTCAGAGACCAATTTTTTAAAGTACAGCACTTAACCCAGTGAGGCCCTGATCTTGATAGGGCCACCTCACCCTACCACAGTGTAAACCAGAAAACTAATTGTGTTTTAACTTTTCACTGCAAGCTATATTGAAACTCTTTGGAAGAAATGCCCAAACTGTACACTCTACGTTCAGTCTCAATGCCAAAATCTTATTTCTCCCTTCCTAGAAGCGGCATGAGGACTTGGTATTAAAATATCCAAAGGACGCTGAATGAAATTTTGTTACTGATATACAGTAAAGGCTGCTCCAATGGGACTCTAAATCCTCAGCAAGTTTCCCCTATAGCCAATGTACTATATAGGGAAGTTAATGTTCTGAATGTATGTACGTTCTTTTTCATAAAAGTTTGGCACCTTGGAAAGCTGGAGATATGTAGACCCACCAAGATACTGAATGTATTTTGGGCCTGATTTTGACCCAGTAATACTAACCTATTACTGCCATAGAACTACCACTAGGGATCATGACTTGGAAATCTTCCAATTTCTGGATACGCCGTTCCCGGCACTGATAACCTGACTGCAGTTGTAGTGTTGAAGGGAAGCATGCAAGTTCTGATGAAGTAGCAATCATGGAGTAGACATAATATACACCCTTCGTTACCAGGTTGGTTACAGATTGTTGGCATTGATTCCTTGATCATATTTTGCATAATTCAAATCACCTTCTTTTAACACTAGTGCTAGGGGGCAGGATCATCGGACATAGTATTTAAAAAAATTGTCTGATTAAGGATTAGATTACATTTGAAAAGTTCCAACCCTATATTATTTTGCCAGTTTTTATCTCTGCATCACCTTTATAGGGCTCTGGGGAAAAAATAAGCATTGGATTTTTTTTCTCCTCACAGAAAAGATCCCAAATTGTTCTGCTGTATGTAAGTTTTGTTTATATGCACATTCTACACCGAGGATAACATTTTGTGTCTGTGTGTGTGTTGGCATGCAGGTGGAGAAGGATACCAATGTCATCTAATGAATTTATACAACTACTCTACCAAGATCTAGGTCATATTCCCTATAATCATGTTTTGCTTTTGTTACTGTCTTTTGGTACTAAACAGGTCAAATTCATTCCAGGAGTATTTCATTATTTTAGTGGAATTAAACCAGAGACGGATTGTCTTCAGCCATTAATTGTGAGAGTCAATAATATTGTAACAAAGGGGCTTGGAGAGCTGGGTTGCTTAGTGGTTGGAGAGCTTGATTTCTGGCCCCCGGTTCCATCAAAGTGCCTCAGTCTTTAAGGTGGGGGAGGGGAAGTAGGGGAATCTGGGCCCTTCCACTCCACTGGGTCCCAGTTCAGGGTCATGTCTAAATCAACCCCTGACTAGAGGGGCCTCTGAGCGGGGAGTCTATGTCTGCTGCCTTGGGCTACTTCCTACCACTGTCTCTTCCATTTGGGGCCTGGCCTGTATTCTCCAAGTCACTGTGGTGGCTTGTCTCTAACAGTGCCCCCTCATGGACCTTGTGTGTTGTCCTGTTGTAGTCCCTGGTTCCTCCAGGAGTGGCAGCCATAAGTTTGCCAGGGTTTCTGTGCTTCAATCTCCTGGTTTTCTCTTAAGCCTAAGCCTCTTCCTCAGTCTTCTCTGGCCAAGTAGACACTGCTTGTGTTCTGGTGGCTGCCTTGGCTGGCAGGCTACTGATCCTTCTCCTCAGGTAGGGAGGCAGCTAGCTCCTGCCTCTTTGGCCAAAACTGAGCCAGTTCTCTCCTTTTCTCGCTGCGCCAGGCCTGGCACTAGCTGCAGGTATAATGGGGTGGGGCTAGCTGAGCCCAAAGGCTCTCTTCAACGCCTTCCATGCCAGCAGGCAGTTTCCCCACTTCACCACAAATACACGCACTGCAAGGGACAGGTTTTCAGCCATTATCCTCCATTTGTGCATGTGGAAAATTACAAACATACACAGCACTTTCCCTTAGCAGGGAAAACTCCTGTGCATGCCCTACCATTTGAAGACGTCCTTTAAATAATCTGACACCTGCTCCCGAGCAATGGTGAGCATTTGTATCTAATGGACCCAAGAGGATCAATGCATTTTGCAGGTGCAAATGCTAATACTTGCATGCACACAAGAGATAGATTATTTGAAAGGGGTTTACAGCTGTTAGAACTTTTTAGCAGGTGTTTGCAGTAGTAAAGTACAGGAGTAATTTTATGCATGAGCAAATTTGCCAATACAGAGTTGGAAGCCAGATAGAGCCCCAGTAGAAAATTTACCCAGAATGTGTTTTGACAAAGCTGCATTCATTCATTCTTAGAAATGCCTTAGAATCATTACCTTTGCCTTCTTTAAAATATATCATATTATCCAATTCAAGAGCATGGTGGAAAAAAAAAACCCTAATATGAATCACAAGTACAAACCTGACTTTGGAGTGGACTAATAGCTTTAGGCTCTCGTGATTGAAATTCACATTTTATAATGACACATGGGAAGAAAAACAGCCACAGGTGTGGAATGTCCAGTGACTGTATCTGTTTCTTGGTTAAGAACATATGGCCCGAGTTTGCTAGTTAAATTTATTATTACTCACTAAGGAACACTTTTCATAGGATTTTAAGATAAAACTGGTTCAGAAACATCATGATCAAAAATACCGGCTTGCGGTTAGAAACTATGACCAGGGGCCCGACATAATGTATGGTGTTAGTTATTCATAAGTGTGCAATGGTGCATGAGCATTTGGCACTAGAATATCAAGTGTTAGCGCAACTTTGCTGCAGCTGAGAGTCATTATTTCCAGTGGCAATGGAAAACCGTTGCGGGATCTCATGGGATATTGCAGAGAATGTTGTGGCAGGTACAAAAATTTAACCCTTGCCACTGCTCTATCTGAAATTTCCAGCCAAGGCCAAACTCTACTGGGAAATGCCTGCAAGTTTTGGAAGTTCAGGACCCTTTTGCCACCAGTAATATTTATAGCTTAGAAACCAAATAAGCATTAAAATCTCAGCCCCTGAACCTATGATTTCTAGGTAGCCTAAAAGATGCTGGCTTCCCTGATGGAAAGGCAGGATGAAAGCTAGGGAAGCAGCACAGCCCAAACAAAAGAGTCAGATGGACAGATCCACTTTCCCAGACACACCATTCTTTCTTGGTCACAGAAAACAGATAGCAAACGTCAGCATGTCAGAAGAGCTATTCCCCCGTCAGAGTTTCTCAACCCAGCCTTGATTTCAGTGACCAGCCCTCTCCAAGGCACACTCTTATTCCTGTAGCAGCTGCTGAGAGGTGCTCCTTTGTGCAATATCTGTATGTCTGAGTTTCTGTGAGCTCCTCGTTTGCTGGGGAGAGGCTACAGGCTCTGCACCCCACCATACAGCAGTTTGGGTTCCCCACAACTGGAGCATAAGAAAGATGCCGCCAGGTTTTTCAGAGCAGCCAGGCATATGAATAGGTTGTTGAACTGACACCACCTTGGTCCCTTCCCAAAAGCAGAGGTTAAAGACACTTCTGCCAGTCATTCTGTTCCCATCTACCCCACTGCAGGGAGATACAGGAAGAGCTCCCATTTCTCCTAACTTCTGGACATAGGGAGAGCAAGCGAGGGAAAGAGAGAGAATGCAAAAGCACTCATTGTAGGAAAAGAGTCCCAGAAGTAGGGAGGAATAAGCAGGAGGCAGGAAAAAAATAAGGGGATACAAACCAGATTAAAAAAATCAGGACTCTAAAATACTAATACAGTGATCAGTCTAATACAAACTCCACACCAAAGGACACCTAAGGCAAAGATTTGGGGTGCCCTTAAGATACATTTAGACCCTAAGACTGGGAAATGTTACCTTGTGATTCAATCAAAACTCTCTGTAAGTTAACTGTGATTCGTTACCCAGTTTATATGGGAAATTCACTGCCTTACATGGGAAAGAACATAAGAATGGCCATACTTGGTCAGACCGATTGTCCGTCTAGCTCAGAATCCTGTCTTCTGACAGTGGCTGCTGCCAGTTGTTTCAGATGGAATGATCAGAACACGACAATTATTGAGTGATCCATCCCCGGCCTTCCAGTCGCAACTTCTGGCAGTCAGAGGTTTAGGGACACCCAGAGCATGGGGTTGCATCACTGACCATTTTGGCTAATAGCCATTGACGGACCTCTCCTCCAAGAACTTATCTCAGTCCTTTTTAAACCCAGTTATACTTTTGGCTTTCACAACACCTCCTCATGAGAACACTGGACACATATTATTTTAAATAGACATCTGTTCTATTTAAGTTACCCTCTTGAAAATTAATAAAAATAAACAATGGATATATTTTCTAAAGAAGTTGTATTAAAAACCGTCCAAACATTAAAATAATAACATGAAAAATAACCTAGAAAATGACAGGTTTCAGAGTAACAGCCGTGTTAGTCTGTATTCGCAAAAAGAAAAGGAGTACTTGTGGCACCTTAGAGACTAACCAATTTATTTGAGCATAAGCTTTCATGAGCTACAGCTCACTTCATCGGATGCATACTGTGGAAACTGCAGAAGACATTATATACACAGAGACCATGAAACAATACCTCCTCCCACCCCATTCTCCTGCTGGTAATAGCTTATCTAAAGTGATCACTCTCCTCACAATGTGTATGATAATCAAGGTGGGCCATTTCCAGCACAAATCCAGGTTTTCTCACCCCCCCCCCCAAAAACACACACACACAAACTCACTCTCCTGCTGGTAATAGCTTATCCAAAGTGACCACTCTCCCTACAATGTGCATGATAATCAAGGTGGGCCATTTCCAGCACAAATCCAGGTTTTCTCACCCCCGCACCCCCATACACACACAAACTCACTCTCCTGCTGGTAACAGCCCATCCAAAGCGACCACTCTCCCCACAATGTGCACGATAATCAAGGTGGGCCATTTCCAGCACAAATCCAGGTCTTTTCACCCCCACACACACACACAAACTCACTCTCCTGCTCGTAATAGCTCATCCAAACTGACCACTCTCCTTACAATGTGTATGATAATCAAGGTGGACCATTTCCAGCATAAATCCAAGTTTAAACAGAACGTCTAGGGGGAAAGGGGGTAGGAAAAAACAAGGGGAAATAGGCTACCTTGCATAAAGACTTAGCCACTCCCAGTCTCTATTTAAGCCTAAATTAATAGTATCCAATTTGCAAATGAATTCAATTCAGCAGTTTCTCGCTGGAGTCTGGATTTGAAGTTTTTTTGTTGTAAGATAGCGACCTTCATGTCTGTAATCGCGTGACCAGAGAGATTGAAGTGTTCTCCGACTGGTTTATGAATGTTATAATTCTTGACATCTGATTTGTGTCCATTTATTCTTTTAAGTAGAGACTGTCCAGTTTGACCAATGTACATGGCAGAGGGGCATTGCTGGCACATGATGGCATATATCACATTGGTGGATGTGCAGGTATACGAGCCTCTGATAGTGTGGCTGATGTTATTAGGCCCAGTGATGGTGTCCCCTGAATAGATATGTGGGCACAGTTGGCAACGGGCTTTGTTGCAAGGATAGGTTCCTGGGTTAGTGTTTCTGTTGTGTGGTATGTGGTTGTTGGTGAGTATTTGCTTCAGATTGGGGGGCTGTCTGTAGGCAAGGACTGGCCTGTCTCCCAAGATTTGTGAGAGTGTTGGGTCATCCTTCAGGATAGGTTGTAGATCCTTGATAATGCGTTGGAGGGGTTTTAGTTGGGGGCTGAAGGTGACGGCTAGTGGCGTTCTGTTATTTTCTTTGTTAGGCCTGTCCTGTAGTAGGTGACTTCTGGGAACTCTTCTGGCTCTATCAATCTGTTTCTTCACTTCCGCAGGTGGGTAGTGTAGTTGTAAGAATGCCTGATAGAGATCTTGTAGGTGTTTGTCTCTGTTTGAGGGGTTGGAGCAAATGCGGTTGTATCGCAGAGCTTGGCTGTAGACGATGGATCGTGTGGTGTGGTCAGGGTGAAAGCTGGAGGCATGTAAGTAGGAATAGCGGTCAGTAGGTTTCCGGTATAGGGTGGTGTTTATGTGACCATTGTTTATTAGCACTGTAGTGTCCAGGAAGTGGATCTCTTGTGTGGACTGGACCAGGCTGAGGTTGATGGTGGGATGGAAATGGAAAATGTTTCACTTATGCCTCTTTGTAAAACCAGCTGAGGATCAGAAATATCATTTCACAAACTATAAACTTATTTGCATTTGCAATCTGGGTTTTTTTAAACAAGAGTGATTGCTGCATTTTCTTTTTTCGAGAGACATGCTTACTGTGTAGACGTAATAAATAATAATAAAAACCTTTATAAGGCTCCAATTTTGTTATCATTAATAAAGCCAAAATGGAGAGGTGGGGCCACATATGGTGTCAATACACTTTTATTAAGTGTAATAATTCCCCTTTTCCTGACGTAGATGTGCTAAGACAGATTTCTCTTCAGAGATTTATGCATTGGCTGGTGTATTTCTCAGCCCTGCTGTTTGCCTCATCTGTGGAACACAAGTGCCCTCTTTGGGAGGACCATGATACTACAATAATAGTCAAGGGTGGTGGTTTTGTGATTTTATTTACTCATTGCTTTTTAAAGTGAAATGTGTAGAGTAAAATTCACCCAAGAACAAGTGGCCCATTCAAGTTTATCTAGCATATAAGCCCCACTTAAGCTCTATACTAAGGATTGCCATGGAACTTAGCACCCTCTGCAGCAGAGCTGATTTTTGGAGGGTGTGATCACTTATCCCCTTGTTTGATCTACAAGAAAGTTTGCTGCTTGTTAGTATTTGTTATTTGCAAGTGTAACAGGAATATCCTGAGGGCAAATAGATACATGTAAACAGTCAGTTTGAGTCAACCTTTCTCATTCTTCTTGGATTTTGGCAAGAAACATTCCTCAGAGTGTGGCAATATCACTGCTGAATGATATGTGCTAGACATAATTTGTCTTTATTGTTGACAGCCTTGTGAAGTAAGGTAGGGAAAATGTTAGTCTGGGAAAATATGGTCTCTCAAATTCTGATGTACATTTAGGTTGGGGTTTTCAAAGCAGCCACAAGGAAATTAGATACCCTACTCCCACCGAATGTAATTGTATACGGACACCTAACTGCTTTAGGTTCCTTTGAAAATTCCAGTCTCGCTATTTAATTGCCGCCGAATTTAGCAAGCAAGCATACCAGGCAGATATGCCTTCTGTGCTGCTGAGTGTACCAAGTATGTACAAGTTTCCCTTCAATGTCTAGTTTTAGTTTGCAAGAGGAACATGCAAGGAAATCATTCAACGAGAGGGTTAATTATAAGTGTACAGTGTACAGATTGGCAGGATCTAATGTCAAAATGCAATTATTTTTCTTAATTCTTGAAACTTTTTATTAAGGCAAAATTATAATAAAATGTTAACATAGTACATTGTACATTACTTGCTCAGGATCAGGTTCATATTGAAAGAACCTGGCTAAAATTCTGGCTTGTCAGGTGAGGAGCCCACCTCCTCTGAGCACACCAGAAAGGGTGGCCAAAATTCTAAGTATCTATCCTCTTTTTGGTGCTTGTCTTGTATATGTATATGGGGTGAAAGCTTTGCCATTACAAGAACAGCCCATATTTTTCTATAATTCAATTCCATAGGAGGCGGGGGGTCAAATTCTTCCAATAATGTGTAATACAGAGTCTAGCTGCTGATAAAAAACACATTAATTGGTCGTTCCGTTTAACCTGAAGATCCTTTACTGGAGTACTAAGTCAGCCAGTCGGGATATCTAGGAAGTAGGCATTTTGTCATAAGATGAATCTCTTTAGTAATTTCCTCCCAAAACTGTCTAATTCCTGAACACAGACACCACATGTGTAAGTATGGTGTTTCCCCGCAAACCCTCAGACAGAATGTCTCCCTGGTACCAAAATATGATTGATCTTAGCTGGAGGCAAATGCCATCTATACAGTAATTTATAATGCTTGACTTTTTGCACATATGAACTTACTGCTAGTGAAATTGCTGGCCAACATCCTTCAGCCTTGGAAATTAGGGTTCCCAATTTATCTTCCGAACAGTTAGAATCCAGGGATTGACAGTGCTACTTTAACTGACCCAGAGGTACAGTCTATAGGAATCCCAGCACAGTGTGTGTGTGCGTGAAGAGAGAGAGACGTTATGGTGTGGAATTTACTTGGAGGGTTAGTAGTGGACAAAACTATGGGTTAAAGGCAATACTGCTCACTGATGGTCACTTTCCGTCCTGATGGATAATACTAGCCTGCTGTACATGAAAAGCTCCAGTTCCCATTCAACATCTGCTTTAGCAATCTCATCAAAACCAAAACAATATTCTGCCAGTGATTGTGGTACAACAACACAACCCCCTCCACTCCCTCCTGATATGGGGAAATGCCCCACTGTGCTGTAAACCTTGCTCTCAGCTCCTTCGATGTATTACTCCCTTGCAAGTCAGGGGGCTCTCTCAGTTACGTATTAATACTCTGAAAAGATTCACCTGGGACTCTGAAAATGAGCAACTTTGCTGAAGCGAAGAAACTTACAGGAAATCATTAAAGAGATAGCCATGACGTTCACTGAAGGAGTATGCAGATACAGACAATGCATCAGATAAGAAGGAAGCTATAATATTTAGACTGTATTAGTTATTGAGCAGAGGGTGAGCATCTGTACAAGCTAAGTGGAGCTGACAATGGCTAACACCGTTCGAAATGAAGTGTAATTCAAATTACTGCATGTAATCTAACTAATATTGTATAACCCAGTGGTTCTCAAACTGTGTGTTGGGACCCCAAAGTGGGTCGCAACCCCGTTTTAATGGGGTCACCAGGGCTGGTGTTAGACTTGGTGGTACCTGGGGCCAAAACCCAAGGCCTTCAGTTCTGGGTGGCGGGGCTCAGTCTACAGGCTCTGTGCCTGTCTTGTCTACTTGAATTGTAATTGCTTCAGGGCAAGGACTTTCTCTTACGAAGAGTTTGTACAGCACTTGACACTTATCACATGTGAAGGTCCATCTGTAATCATTGTGGTACTGTAATAAACATAATAAATAATAATAGTAACTGCCACCCTTGTGACAGTTTGAGCCATAACATGTAGTAGATGCTCTCTTAATAAAAAGACAAAATGATTATATGGCATGATTGTTTCATTAGAACAAGAGGAGTGGGAAGTGAGTGAAGGAATGGAAGAGAAATATATACACAGGGAGAACTTCCTGCTGTTGAAATTGTCAGCGAAATTACTGTTAAATAGCTAGACTCCCATTCCTGAAAGAGAAAGCAATAATCAAGGCAAAACTAGCCAAGTATGGTTCAGATTTTCCTGCTGTTAATCTCACCATGAAGCTTTTGTACCCCCCATGTAAGATCCCTCCCCGTATTTTAAGGTCACATCTGCTTAGGGCAGGGGTTCTCAACCTTTTCCTTTCTGAGGACCCCTCCCCTCCCCCCCCCCGCACCAACATGCTATGAAAACCTCCATGGCCCACTTATGCCACAATAACTGTTTCTCTGCATACCCAGTAGATTCAAAGCCAGGGCTGGCGTGAAGGGGTAGCAAGCCGGGCAATTGTCTGTGGCCCCACCCCATAGGAGGCCCTGCAAAGCTGAGCTGCTTGGGCTTTGGCTTCAGCCCCACATTGTTAGGGTTTCAGCTTTCAACACTGAGCCCCAGGGGGGTCTAACGCTGGCCCTGCTCTCTGGTTTATTTTGGCGGACTCTCTGAAACTTGCTTGCGCCCCCCCCTCCCCACCCGTTGCTGAGAACCGCTGGTTTAGGGCCCATAATGTTTTTATGACCGTTTTTGAGAGCACTGGCCAGCTAGCATCTGAGGAAACCTGCACTGAGACCACTGGATATTTGGGTGATGATTTCCTCTCTCTTAAAGAAGCAGAGAATTTGGCCCCAGCTAAACCCATGATCTACACCACCACAGTCAGTATCTGATCTGGAAACCAAAGAACAGAAAGCAGCCTGCAGCTGCACTGGCAGAGAAGCAGAGAATCTCGAAAAATAGCTGCATATATTAACCTTTCACGCCAAAATCCATCCACGTACCTTGAAAGTATCAAAGCCACTTCAGGGAAAATGAAATAAAACATATTTTCAAAGACGTCATGCATTTTAAGGGCAGAAGGACCCATTGTGATCCTCTAGTCTGACCTTCAGCAAGCGCAAGCTATAGAATATCACTGAGTGATTCCTGCAGTGTTTGTGGATTGCTCTTCTGTTCTGCCACAGTACTGCCGTGCTGTCACAGGCTCTCTCTATAGTATGAAGATATTTGAGGGATAAATCAAGAGGTCTCTTTTCTGCTTCACCTGGTCCAAACTTCCTCCCTAACCGACTGAGTGACATGACAATGCAATGTTTGCAACTTCATACAGCTCACCTCCAAGCAGGTGCGAGCTCATGGGGCTGACCTGGACATTGCTGAAGGCGTCTCAGACTAGCAATGGTATTTAAAAGCAGCAACAAGAGGCTGGTTACAGCTGGAGCTGCTATTTATACAATTGTCTGGGCAATGCATCAGCAACGGAGGATAAAGAAGAGAGAGAGGGGTGTGCTCTTATCACAGAATTGGCAATCAGGAACATCAGGGCTCTAACTGAGCCCTGGCACAGGCCCTCTCTTGGGCCTGCAGCAAATCGGTGATCCTCTCCTTCCTCAGTTTCTCCAAGTGGGGATATAATACTACTTCCTTACCTACATCACAGGAAAACTCTGAGTGTTCATTATTTCATGGGCTTGATGCATCCGTCCCTAGGAGGGCAAATTACATTCCCTTGTGCAAATGATGATAGATCTGTCTCAAGGATGTTTCAGTTCTGGGGAAAAGCAAGTACTATATACGCTAGGGACTTCCTTGGGACAGGACTCCATACTACCCTAACTGCCAGGGCTGATGGGGAATGCACTGGTTTAGTGCATCAGCCTGCCACCTTGACAAGAGCCACATTTGTGGTGTGTTGTCAGGCTCCAAGCCCCATGACAGAGTTAGGGCTGTGGGTACTGTGTATGTCTGTAATCCTATTCTAGGCAAACCTTCAGTCATTGGTTCTTTGTGTGTCTGCTAAATCTCTTGCAAAGAACTTTCTATAGGACAAGTAAAATATAGTCTTCAGGGGAAATTAAGAAAATGTGCATGGCATGGGTCTGTGAATCAGATCAAATGGGTCAAATTCTCCTTTCTGATAAAGCCCCATTCATATCAGGGAGGACTTGAAACTCAGCCCATTAAA
This sequence comes from Caretta caretta, assembly GCF_965140235.1. NCBI lineage: Eukaryota > Metazoa > Chordata > Testudines > Cheloniidae > Caretta > Caretta caretta. The sequence continues at coordinate 5,482,531 of NC_134219.1, forward strand.
AAACTGCTGGAGTTTGTGGTTATTTAACATGGTTATGCAAGCTTGAAGGTTCTTTGCTTTGAGCTGGGTTTTCGTGTTTTTCGTTGTTGGGCTTTGGGTGTTCTTTTCTTTGAAAAAAAAATCTGTGTGTTTCTTTCTTCTTCTTGTTTTGAATGTTTTTTACAAATAAAAATACTTAGCTCCTACGTAGTGCCGGAAAGTGTCATCCCCACCTTGCACACTGAGGCTATATCTACACTACAGACATCTGCTGGTATGGCCATGTTAGTTCGGGGCATGAAGAAGTGTGGTACCTGAGCAAAGCCCCTAGTGTAGACGCAGTTATACCAGCAACACTACGCTTTTACTGCTACAGCTGTTTAATTTAGGGGTGGGTGGAAGAAGCTATATTGACTTTGCCAATATATACTGCATCCACACTACAAGCATTTTGCTGATAGAGTACTATAATATGCCTAGTAGACTCATGGCTTGCGAACCCAAGACAAAGAGAGGTCATGAGGCTGCCCAGGGTCACTCTAAAAGGGCAGTGGCAGGAATAAAACCTATTATTGCAAGGAATTGTGCCCAGCTCTGCTAACCCTACTGCTCTATGAACTTCAATGTGCTTCCTCACTAATTTTTAACTCTGGTTATTAACGGATATACTGTTTCAGCCCTTCTTTAGACTGATAAAATATATGTTTAGAAATTTATAGAAAGATTGATCACCTTTCGCTCTGAACAAAATAAAAATTGCTTTTTCTTCTCCTAAAACCATTTACAGGCTTTGCTGTAAATTTAATCACTGGTGAGCTTCAAACTAAAACCAGGGAAAATATAAATCACAAAAGAACTGCTGCCTTTCACGAAGCATAATCATGTATGTTCATGTTGTGGTATACATATGCACAGTCTATGCAGTCTGGTGAACATATTTTAATATCAGAGAAATTATGATCTCGACTATTTCATTATTAGAAACATGTTGAATTCAGTGCTTCTTTAATTGTTTGTGATCAAAATTAAATGAATCTGAATTGGAGCTGAACGTATCCTCAGAACACTGGATTAGTCAATTGTTAACTCTTTATATTCAGAGTAAGCTGTATTATTGTTACACAGTGAACAGTTTGCTTTATGAAGAGCAGTGGACATCTCATGGAAAACTGGGAAGAATCTTTCATCTGGGTACAGTTTTGCATAGAATTTCTATGTTTATTTGTACTTGTCCTTTATTATAATTAGCATCTGCAGAGATCTTTATATCTTCAGACATCATGCAAGTTTTACCTTAGACTTAAATAGAGACAGGATATCACCCAGAGGCCTCAGCTTCTTTCCCCCCCCCCCCCCACCTCTATGTGAAATTATGACCATCTATGACATTAGAACAAATGTGGCCTGGTGGAAAAAACACAGGTATAGGTGGTAGGAGCTCGAGGTTCTATTCCTGAATCAGCTATTGATTTGTTGCATGGTTTTGGGGAGGTCCTGCTGGGATTTCTTTGAGAGAGGAAGGATAGTTCAATGGCTAGGGCACCAGTGTAAGACCTGGCAACAAGGTTGCTGTAAAATGTGGATAACAGCACTTCCCTACCTCACAGCAGCATCGGAAGGATAAATACCCTAAAGACTCTGACACAGACTGTAATAAAAGGAGTGATATAAATACCTTAGATGAATTCTGTTAAGGTTTTGTATCTTTCTATCTCACAGGGCTGCTTGGAGACTTATGGATTATGATGTGCCCTGACGTTCTTTCAGATGGAGGGTGCTATGGAAGTTTAAATTGTTGTCACCACAACAATTTTCACAGCCACTGACAGATTTCATGCAGCCACAAACTGAGAGTTTCATTAGGGGAATAAGGAGCAAGGGCAGAGAAACAGAGATTGAGATTTATCCCATGAATCAAGGATGTTTGTAACAGCCCAGGTCAGACAAGGCTAACTAAAAGAAGAGCAACCCAAAAGTATGGGGTTCAAATGGTAAAGGTAAAAGAGGCCTCTGACAGCCAGCGCTCACTTAAAACTAAAAATACTTCTTGCAGCTCAGTGTAATAAACAAAGGAACTAAAAACAGACTCTCACTAGCTCTCTCCTTACAAACGACTTCTAGCTCCATGCAAACTCAGAGAAAATATGACCAACAAAGCTCCCTCTTTTTATAATCTCTCTAAACTGTATGAGCCCAGTCATAATTATCATCAAAAGTAGCTCACCTGGGAATCATTGCAGGGAAAGGAAGACACCTGCCACAGATACTCTATTCAAAGCTGGAGCATTCATCCTCCCCCATGCCAATCACTTAAGGAGGTGTATACTCTCCTTCAGAGACCCAACAAAGATCTTGCATCTGATTCTTTATTACCCTGCTCTTGGTGTACTTATTTACAAAGTGGATATAAAATGGCAGCAGATCACAACAGAATTGTTTTGTGCCTACTTTGCACGAGTGTAAATGATTGAACAAGGATGTGAGCTGTAGCTCACGAAAGCTCATGCTCAAATAAATTGGTTAGTCTCTAAGGTGCCACAAGTACTCCTTTTCTTTTTGCAAATACAGACTAACACGGCTGTTCCTCTGAAACATGTCCAAGATATTTATTCCAGCCCCTTGTTTACATGCAAATATCCCTCTTATTAGACAGTACAAGAAGAGAATAACAAAAACACAGCACTATCTCATCTATGAATTCTCTCAGAAGTTTTCCATTCAGTTGCTCTTTTAGGTAGACAATCAAAATTTGGCGCCACTCATATTTTAGGCTAGCCAAATATTATGGAACAGATCTGGAAATAATTCAACCTCAAGGAGTTAAAGTAACAAAGTTGCAGGGCTGCTAAAGGGGAAATTAAGAGCCTCACCACTATGACACAGAATCTGGGCCTGATTCTCTATTGGCCTCCGCCTTTTGGAGTAATTTACACCAGTTCCAAGTTAGTATAAAGTTGCTACAAAATGATAATGGTAGCATTTAAAACCCAGTGCCTATCAATTACATCACAAAGTGCAAAGCGACGGAGAGTCAGGTCACCCTTGTCGAATTCAAGTCAACAGAGGGTCAAATTGGATGCATCAAATTAAGAGAACTGACGTCTGGGAGTCATACTGGTAGTGCTATCATTTATTTTCAGCCTCCTGTGCGTACATTTTTCAATTGATATTCCTTAAATAACGTTAATTTAGGGTATGTTCAAGTACCTATTAGAGCAGGGAAAATTGAGGAAGACACTTATTAAAAAGAGGCTCTGGCACATGTGGTATTATTTTTACAGTCACTCAGTGTGTTGATATAAAGTATTACATTTGAGTCAAACCTCGTTTACGTGAGCAGTTAAAGTGAAAGCTGAGCTGTCTTTGCGTTGTGGCTCAAATGGCTGGCCAATTAGCGGAATGATTAGCCAGACTAATATCAACAGAACCATTCCTGTGTCAGTTTGACAGTTACATCACCACACAGGTTTCAGCCAGTTCCTGAGGGCTTCTGAATCAGACCCACGCAGATGGCAGCAGGGCAAACTATCTCTCTGGAGAAGGCATATTTTGCAAGCTTCGGTTTAGAAAAGCCAAAAAGTGATTTCTTATGGAGGCCAAATATTTGTCTGGACATTTTTTCACCGTTTTCTAGCGTTTGTTCTAAATATGTGAGCTGTTGTTTTCAGCCTCTCCTTGTGGAAAGGTGGCTGAAAAATTGTTTGTTTTTATGGGGGATTTACTTGACCTTGAATGTAGGGCATTACAGGAGCTACTGAATAGTGGTCTATCCTTTCGATATGTTTGCAGTTAATCATCGCAAAGGAGTCTTAAAGGTGCACTGAAGTATTTATTTGTCTTGTGTTAAAAAAACATTTAAGATTCCAAGTCATTAGCAGAACATGCCAAATGCTCAGATATTTACAAACATACACAATTTTTTTAAAAAATCAAAAATTACCTCCTTTTTCATTGACCTTTCATAATTTGATTTGTTTGGGGTTTTTTTTCTCTCCCTTATTGTTTTAATTTATTTTTTTTCTCTTGTCATATGGTGCTATCTATCTAAATATGACTGTGTCCTCTTCCTCTGGGCAAGTTAAATAATTTTATCTCTCTTTGGCTTAAGCTGAAGATGTTAGCATCCAACATTTCCATCACTCATGTGGTTCTTATTGCACATCAGCTACAAACCACTATTTTGAGCCCAACTGATAGCAAAACTCCCACTGATCTTATAAGTCTACGAAAGCCTGTCTAATCAATGGTGTCAGAATAGTCAGAAGTGACTGCTGATTTGGGGATCAGAACTTAAGACATGTTAAATGGCTCTGCTTTTCAGAAAGTGCTGAGCATCCCACCATCAGAAAATGAAATGCCGTTTAGCAACTACAGCACCCAAAATCACCAGTCACTTATCCAGTTGCATTTTGTCAAGGCTCTGATGTGGATACTATCATATGCCAATATATGGAAGAAAGCTGTAAATATCTCTGTTGATATAATTAATTACACCTAGGGTCAATGATTCTATGTTACAGAATATGAAATGGGTTTTGTGTTTTTGCTGGTGACAGAAACTTAAACAGTTTCGTCTTGTGTGTCCTACCCAGAGTTCATAAAGAAGATCCAGGATTCTGCTCAGATTATGTTGAAGAGCAGGCTCATTAATGTCCACTGATCATATATTTCCACTGAATTGTTTGCATCCAAAGGCACAAGATCCACTTCGGGGCTTTATCTATATGTTTTTCATTTTGTCCTTCAAGATTAAAACAAGGATATTGGTGGAATGTAGGGGATGCCGCTTGCCAAAGTAAACCAGAGTAGATGTATCATTATGTATGTCAGAAATTCCACCCGTTCCTGAGAATTTAGCATGGAAGGAAATTGTAGCCTTTGAATATGGCTGAGCAACATCATGTGGTAACTGTTCTGTTCAAAGTGGACAGGTTGCAGATAGCTTTCTGTCTGACTAGTCGGGTCTTAGACTATTCTGTTTCATGCAAAACTAATGTGAGAATTAAAGTGTATCTCCTGTGATTTCATCCCGGCTTCATTAGAGAACCCACTGAATTGATGTTAGCTGAACCTTCTTCTGTTTGGAGCTGGAGATCTCAATCAGAAAACCGAGAATATCAAGCCTACAGTATTTTATTAATTTCAGAATTGCTCTCTGTCAGTTTAAATTCTCCCCACAGGCTTTAAAAAAATCCACATTCTTCAGCGACTGAATTGCAAACAATTAGAATGGTGGAAAACTCGCAATAGTAGCTTCTTGAGAATCTTTCAAGCTGCAGACAAATTTCAACTGAAAATCTTCTAAAATGGGGATCTGGAGAAATAAAAGCAACAGAAGAGGTTTACATTTCACAATAGAATCTGTTGGAAACAAATCCAGAAAACAAATGTGTATGTTCTTGGTTGATGAGTCTAGCTAAAAAGTGGTAAATGATCTAAAGTGATGGGGAAAAAAGTTCCCCATCAAAACCTATAAAGCCACCAAATGTCTTCCTTCAAATCCTTCTTTAAAACTAACGTAAGCCTTGGTGCTAGCAAATCACTTGCCAGTGGCCACGCAACTGATGTGTCAAGAATGCTGCTCGTTATGTTGATGCCACTGCTTGTATTGTTGTCCCACCGCATTTATTTGTTTTATTCACCTGCTGTGTCTCCTTCGTAGAGCTGATTTCTAAATTTCATATCTTCAGTGACTTTTTTTTTCCACTGAATATTAGATTTTTAACAAAGAGAACCAAAAATTGGTGACAAGAATTTACATTTAATTTTTAGGAATACAACCAGCTCTAAATCGTCTTTTCCAGAAATTGATTCATTTTATTGAAATGTTGACTTTTTTAAATTTTAGAAAGTAGTAATTAAAAAATCCTGTGACATTTTTTACTGAAAAAAGAAAAGGAGTACTAGTGGTACCTTAGAGACTAACCAATTTACTTAAGTATAAGCTTTCGTGAGCAGCACACAAAAGCTTATGCTCAAATAAATTGGTTAGTCTCTAAGGTGCCACTAGTACTCCTTTTCTTTTTGCGAATACAGACTAACACGGCTGCTACTCTGAAACCTGTCATTTTTTACTGAGTTTTTTTAACCAGCTCTGTTTGCTAGGGGCCTGATCCAAAGACAACTGAAGTCTGTAGAAGGTTTCCATATATGTTTAGATAGAAGTCTTATTGGATCAAGGGTTGTCTTTTTCTTAAACTCAATGAGACACTTGAATTTATTAATTTCCATACAGTAATGGATTGATTGGTGTATTTGTGTGAGTGAAAGGGACAGAGCTAAAATTAGATTAGTTCATATTAGGTAGAGGTGAATTTAATGAAATACAATGATTTTTAGAGTAAGAAACAAACACAGGGTCACTGGATAGTGAAAGCTGACAATGTGTGGCTTGTCCTTTCAAACAAAATAGAGAATATTTCCACATTGTCCAGATGGGAAGAACTAATTTTCCCAAATCCAGAACCCATTTGAAAAGACTGAATTATAGTTTGAAGCCTGATCCTGCAAAACATAAGTCCTAGGCTTAATTTTATATACACAAATACTGTGATTGAAGACAAGAAAACTTTTCATGTGCCTAACTTTAAGCATATGCATAAATGTTTACAAGAGTGAAGCCTTAAATCCAGAGCTAGTTGAATATATTTAGATGAACCAACTTTCCATTGGAAAATAATGTTTTATCAACATCACAATGTTTCATGGGAAACAGACAATTTCAATTATATTTTGCATGAAAAAAATTCAAAATGATTCAAAATTGAGTGTTTTGTTTAACCTTTCTCATTTTGTTTCAGCTCTCTAGTCTCATGTCATTTAGACTGTTATATTATATTAATTATACTATATTTAATATTATCTCTATATACATCACATTCAATATTTTATATTACAACATTTTCACATTATCAACATGAAGCATTTCAATTCTATGGTTCTCAACTGAATTGTTTCTAAATTTCTATTGCACAAAAATTACAAAATTTTGACATTTTTTGTCCCAATTCAGGGATCCAAATTTCAAGATGTTGGAATTTCCCATGGGAAAGAAAGTCTGATCTTTGACCGGCTCTACTTAAATCATGGTGGAAAGCAGTGTGTCCTTGTGGATATGGCACAGAACCGGGAATCCAGAGACTTGCTCTTGATTCCCAGCTCTGCCACTGATCTCCTTTCTATGCCTCTCCCCCGTCTGTCTTGTCTATTTAAAGCCCTTTGAGGAGGACTTTCTCTCTTCCTGTATGCCTGTACAATATCTAGCACTGATTTTGGATGGGGAAATTAATCAATATTTTTATATCAATAATGCTGACTTGGAACTTTTAAGACTTGAGTTCATGGCAGACTTATCTGAAGTGACAACAATGTTCAGGGGTAAGTCCTATGCAGAATAACTCAATGAATAAATGATTCGGAGCTCAGTAATAAAGAAGTATCTGGTGTGAAGAAGATGAATATCATTCAAGGGAAGACAGAAAAAATGAAGAAATCTAAAAATCGCTGCATCAATATTTATTACTGAGAGTTACGGGCAATCCCCACTGTGGGAGTTATGAGGAAGCAGAAGCTGGTTTAGAAGGTTACAATATACTTACTTTCCAAGAGATATATGATGTGGCCTTCTTGTTCTGATTGCTCACTACCATTCATGTCAATGTCTTTTGCAGATAAAATCAGCTACACTGACATTCTAAAGACAATGCCTAACCATGTTGTTGTATCAAATTTAAACCCTTTGTCACCCTCTTCAAATTTCTACAAAAATCTGCCTTCCCTCTTTTCCAAGCTTCATGTTTCCAGTCCTCCTGGATCTGCCAAGGCTACCAGTCTTCCCTTCACCTTTGTCTACTTGTCTTTCTATCTTTACCAGCTTCTTGCACTATCACTTCCATGCCATCTTTAATGTAGGCCCCTGTGGTAGGCTGGCTTTCCTGAGCTCATCCACAAGGTCTCTACCCTATACATCCCTGTTGAAGACTCATTTCCACAATGCTACTTACAGGGAATTGAGTTGGCTTTTAAATAACTTACCTCTTGTTTCTGTACTTTTCCTTCACCTCTGTCTATTTGTCTATCTATCTTTAGATGTTGAGATCCTTGGAGCAGGGAGGAGGCTCAGGAGCATCTTTTGTAAATAATAAATTATAGTCATAATTAATAATGACTCTGATAATGACACTTCAGCATGTGATTAAAACTGCCCCAATTCAGGACAGTACTTAAACACATTCTTAAATTTAGTCAGCTGCTGAACTCCCCTTGAAGTCAAGCCCATGTTTAAGTGCAATAAGGATGCTTTTCTGAATCAGGGCCCAAAGTAGTGACACATGTCCATTACATTGCACAGTCTTTTCTGGTACCCACAGCTCTCCTTCAACACAATTAACAAGAATTATATGTCAGGTGCCAAGAGAGATGCTGGGTAAAATTTTTGAAAGTGTCTAAGTGACAGGAGTTTAAGTCCTATTTTCAAAAGACGCTTAGGGCCAGATTTGCAAAAATATTTAGGTGCCTAAAGATGCAGATAGGCACCTACTGCGGATTTCAAAAGCACCTAAGCAGGTTAGGCACCAAAGTCCTATTGAAATGAATAGGACTTAGGTACCTAAGTTGTTTAAGTGCTTTTGAAAATCCCACTCAGTGCCTATCTACATCTTTAGGCACCTAAGTACCTCTGAAATTCTGACCTTAGGAAGCCAAGTTCCATTGACATTCAATGAGACTTGGGTTCCTAAGTCACTTTTGAAAGTGAGACTCGGACACCTAAGTCATTTAGGTGCCCTCCAAAAATGTATCCATTGTGTTTCTACATTACAAGTAAAAATTAAACTTGAGTCCCTCTGAAAAAGAAGGTATAAATGTCACTCCCAAAGCAATAAAATAGAAAACAACTGATGCTCTGCAAATAGCTTGTGTTATTGGCACCATTTTCAAATAGTCTATTCTGCAATGCTCTGAAAGAATTAAGGTAAACCATTGGGGAGCTCCATGATGCATTATCACTTCCATGTAGTTTATCATGAGCATCAACATGGATGTCTGGAATATCTTCTATGGCATTTGTCTTCAGGTCTTCCTGTTAGGACCCAGTCTGGATTTTATACTGTCAGATTTGGAAAGGCTGGTTTTACAGCACTATTCTGGAACCAAAATCTGGAGCTAGTAGTTCTTGAGGTTAGGTCATTTTCATGCACCTTGAATGTGTAAACTGAAGCCAAGGAGGCATTTCTGACCTCCTTCTCCTCCACAGTGGAAAAAGAGAGGATAAGTTTATGTACTAATCAGAACTGAATTAGTATAATGCCATGATCAGTATTTTGGACACAGGTTCCTCATTAGTAAACTTCCTTTTCATTGATACACATCTATTTTCACATGCAGTAGATCTGAAAGTTGACACATACAAATTACCTTGAATCATATTTTTACTAGGATGTTCTTCACCTTGTCATGTCAAAAAAGATAACTTCACATTAATGTCCTTTGGTAAGATAGGAAGCTGAAAGCATAACTGAGCTCAGAGCATAGAACCAAAAATGGCTCACAATTCATAAACTAACTCTTATTTAGAAAGTTGCTAACTGTGTTCTGTTGTTAGGCAACAAGCCCAATTATGTTAGAAATGTCTGTGAGCCATGTTCTTTTTTTCCCCCAAACTGACATTGACTGAAATCTTTCCATTAGGGGAGTTTATAACAAGCAGAATTAGGCTGTTGCTTTTAGTTCAAACAGATACCCCTTCATTTCCTCTAATTTTATACAATGTAAATAAATACTCAGTGGCGATTAGAGACTACTAGAAAGCACTGGATGCTGATCATGTGTTCTAAATAAGGCACTCCCAAAAAAAGCAATGCCTTTGGGCTGAGGAAGGTAATTGTCAGTTTCTGAGCAGAAAGGTCGAGGGGAGCAAGTGGGCTTTTTCCTGTATTTGTCTGAGAGAATAAACATAAGGAGAGAAATGCTCGGCTGGAGTCAAAGAAATCTTCAAATAAAGGAAAAGTATGAGGAAAATAGGGACTCTGCTGTTAAATCTTGAAAGATTTATTTCAACTTAAAACTGCTGTGTGATATTAACATTCTTCAGTCAGCTGTAGTGTGTGCTTCTCTCCCATGGACCCGTAAGGCCTTTCTGAAAGTTGAAAAAATTACGATCTAAAGAAAGCCAATGGTTGCCGCTGAAAACTTTTAAGTTGTTGAAAATGGAGGTACAAACTAGGGAGATATTCATTCTCCAAATGTTCAGACCTCTTCTTCCAAGTACTAAGAACTGGCTTCACCTGACAAACATGAACATTTACTTCCTATAAATGAGGTTCATATGAGATTTCCAACTGAATTCTGAATGAATACACCTACAATTAATAGTATGACTACTACATGGATAAGCCAGTCTGTAGGGTGGTCCAGAGATGTCAGCTCACAGAAATGTTAACTGAGGATACCAGGGCGGTCCCTTTTCATATATATGCAAAATAGATGAGGGCTCAGTTCTAAAAGCCTTATTTGAAACTGCCTGGTAATTAATAGCCCTCGGGAGGACACACGACAGAGTCAGTTCTGAAGCTTGGCTCCAGGGAACCTATGGTTTTCAAACCTGAGCCTTAGATATCTATGCCATTCCTCTATACTGGGGATAGTGTGGAATCACAGACTTCTATGTTCTTATTCAAACTGCAGCTTTTGACATGATCTGTTTGCCAATTCAAATATATGAATAATCAATTACTAATAAAAATGGTTTTATTGACTGTAATGCACATGGAAGGTAACATCTTAAAAAACTTCAGAGGTTGGAATGCTCTGTTTATCCACAGACGAGCAGCAGCAATGCAAGCTGCCCCACTCATAATCTTCAAACCTTCACTTTGAAAGGTGATAGAGAAGTTCATTTTCCAACCCCACTTACTCCTTGACTGTTGTGCTGAGCCTCTCAACAAACCTGCTAATTGTGGTGGCTCATGTTGTGATATGGACCCACTCCTGCACATCAAGGCCCCAGTCCTGCAAAGATTTGAGGATGCACTTAATTTGAAGCCCCACAGAGTTTGAGCTCGCACATATGACTGCGCAAGATTGGGGCCTAGGAAGTGAACTGAGATTACAGGCCCATTTCACAAAGTCTTTTCTACAGCCATCAGGCAGTAAAATCTTTGGTCACTTCCGACCTAGTCTGGATTTGAATAGGTGGCCTAAAGGCACAAAGGCCAAGACTATAACATGGTTCAAAAAAGAACTAGATAAATTCCTGGAGGATAGGTCCATCAATGGCTATTAGCCAGGGTGGGCAGGGATGGTGTCCCTAGCCTCTGTCTGCCAGAAGCTGGAAATAAGCAACAGGGGATGGATCACTTGGTAATTACCCGTTCTGTTCATTCCCTCTGGGGCACATGGCAATGGCCACTGTTGGAAGACAGGATATTGGGCTAGATGGACCTTTGGTCTGACCCAGTATGGCCGGTCTTATGTTCTAATACTCTATGAGTAAAATCCTGGCCCCATGTAAATCAATAGACAAATTCCCATTGACTTAAAGGGGCCAGGATTTCTTCTGATATCCTGTTACCAACCTCTTGAGTCATCCAGGCCTCCATTGACACATTATGTAAATCATGTGGATTTCATAATCATGATTCCACTAGCAGGATCAGCTCCTCCGGGTCAGCAGATTTAGTCATATTTTGGTCATCAACAGGGATGACAGGAGATGGTTTGGGAAGATTCAGGTGCTTCACAATATGTGGATGTTTGGAGCTAAACCTCACTGTTTTTACTTGCAGGGAGCCAAATACCTTCATGTTGAGAAGCACCTTTCCAAATCAACCTTTCAGACTAGCCTATGCATCAGTGGTCTCCTTGTCTTCCCTTCATTTCTTCCCTTTGTTCTGCCCCAGGTTCTTTCCTAGGGGCTTCCTTCTTCTCCATTGTTCACACATTCTTCAAGCCCTTCTTGCTGTCTCTTCTGCTTACAATGGTCTCTCAATCAATATATGCTACTTCTACTTATCCAATGAAGCATTCCATCTAGTCCTATGACTCCCATGATGTACCATCACATTTGTTGATTTTTAAGAAATAACGGGGCACTGGGGAAGTTCCAGAAGGCTGGAAGAAAGCTAATAGTGCACCAATTTTTAATAAGGTTAAATGGGATGACCTTGGTAATTATAGGCTGTTAGCCTGACGCTGATCCTGGGCAAGATAATGAAGCACCTGATACGGGATTTGACTAATAAAGAATTAAAAGAGAATAATACAATTAGCACAAATCAACATGTATTTATCGAAAATAGCTCCTGTCAAACTATATCTTTTTCTGACGAGACTACAAGTGTTGATAATGAATGTGTTAGGTTTCATAGTGGTAGCCGTGTTAGTCTGTATCAGCAAAAAGAACGAGGAGTACCTGTGGCACCTTAGAGACTAACAAATGTATTTGAGCATAAGCTTTTGTGGGCTAAAGCCCACCTCATCAGATGTATGCAGTGGAAAATACAGTAGGAAGATATATATATATATATATATATATATATATATATATATACAAAGAACATGAAAATATGGGGGTTGCCATACCAACTCTGTTGGCGTGCTAAACTTAGACTTCTGTAAGCTGTTTGACTTGGTACTCCACAACATTTTGATTAAAAAACTAGAGTGCTATAAAATTAACGTGGCACACATTAAATGGATTAAAAACTTGATAACTTTTAGGTCTCAAAATGTAATTGTAAATGGGTAATTGTCACTGAGAGGGTCTATTTCCAGTGGGGTTCCACACGGATTGGTTTTTGGCTCTATGCTGTTTGCAGATGTCACAAAAATTGGGGTAGTGGTAAATAATGAAGAGGACAGGTCGCTGATTAAGAATGATCTGGATGGCTTGGTAAATTGTGCACAAACAAACAATATCCATTTAAAAATGGCTAAATGTAAACGCATGCATCTGTGAGCAAAGAAAATGTATTCATACTTACAAATTGGGAGACTCTATCCTGGGAAGCAGTGACTCTAAAAAGATTTGGGATAATCAGTAGAACCTGAGCATCTTATGTGATGCTGGGATCAAAAGAGCTAATGCGATCCTGGGATGCATAAACAGGGGAATCTTAAGCAGGAGTAGAAAGGTTATTTTACCTCTGTATTTGATACTGGGTGTGATGGCTGCTGGAATACTGTGTCCAGTTCTTTTGGCCACAATTCAAGAAGGATGTTGATAAATTGGAGAGGGTTCAGAGAAGAGTCATGACAATGACTAAAGGATTAGAAAACATGCCTAATAGGGATGGACTCAAAGAGTGCAATCTATTTAGCTTAACAAAGAAAAAGTTAAGTGGTGACTTGATCACAATCTAGAAGTATAAACACAGGGAACAAATACTTAATAATGGGATCTTCAATCTAGCAGAGAAAGCTAGAACATAATCCAATGGCTGGAAATTGAAGTTAGACTGGAATAAGATGTAAAAAAATGACAGTGAGGGTAATTAACCATTGAAACAATGTATCAAGGGTCATGGTGGATTATCCATCACTGACAATTTTTAAATCAAGATTGAATGTTTTCAAAAAGATTTGTTTTAGGAATTATTTTGGGGAAGTTTTATGGCCTATGTTATACAAGAGGCATGACTTTGATTCCAAGACAAGAAGAAACCATTGTGATCATCTATGAATCTGTGGCCATGGGGAGATGCTGATGCATCATGGGAGATATAGTTCAGTGAATGAAAACGTGAGGTACCACAGAAGCTGATTTGATGACAGATTTATGTCGAAATCACCCTAAATGAAACAGTTTGACAGATCTTCATGATGGGGGAAGGAAGGGGAAGGAAAGTCAACATTTTCCTGCAGAATAATTTGATTGTACAGAAACTGCATTTTCTGTCACAATAAAACAAAACAAAACATTTTGGTGGGAAATTCTTGACCATCTCTAATTTTCATTTTTTAGTTAATAAAATAGAATTCTTTGAAGAATTGAACAATTTCATATTAGACAAAATGTCATTTTCTTCTTTTAAAATTATTATTATTAATTTATTATTATTTATTTTGACCAGTTCTAGTGTGTGTCATTTCTGAAAATCGATCCCATAAGCCCTGATCCTGAAAGCACACACATGCTGATCTTTACTACCATGTATAGTCCAGTGGGGTAGGGTATCATGTTTGCATGGTATAAATGTTTACTGAGTTGGGGCCTTAAACAGTAAGCTCCACTGAGCACAGTTCACTGAACATCTGATTTTCAGAAGTTCTAGGCAGCCAAAACACCATCCTAAGTCAATGGGAGCCGAGATTCATGGACACCTCTGAAAATAATGCTCTAGCTATTGTACAGTTTGCCATACAGTGTACAGATAAAAAATAGGTCCATATAAATAATAGGAATGCTACTTGCGGAAAAGTTTTCCAGTTACAAATAAAGTCCTGCCCTTCAGCACCCAGCTTGGTACAAACAAACTCAGAATCATTAAAGAAATTCATAGTTTTCAAAATAAAGATGCAACATAAACCCAACAGACTGGCTCTACTGTATTTCCATTTGTTTTCCAAATTCTTTAATGCAAGGCACAGCCTTCCCTTAATTTTAGTTTTCTTGGCTAGCTCTAAGAATTTTAAAGAGATCATAATGATCCTTAAATCACAGATAACTGAACCCATAAAATGCAAACTCTGGTCTCCTCATAATGTAATCTCTTGCCAGCTCTCTGTCGGGAATGATATTCAGTCAATTTGATCTTCAATAAATAATAGCCTAGGTAAACAGGTGAACTCACAGTAGGCAAACTAATCCTCTTAACTGTTCCCTAATGTATATGTCTCCCAGGGCTAGCAGGACAGGCAGTTATGAGATTGGCAGGCCCTACAGCTGTGTCCATTGCACTTTTTCAAGGACTTAAATAGTCCTCAAGTGTGATTTTAAACATCTAAAGCATCCTAAAATATTACCACATCCTAAATGCAATAAAGATTGTTCCAGGGCCCTGCAGTTAAATGGAAGACCCAATATCCTTTAATGGCTCTACAAACAGAAAAAGAAAACTACATCACATTTATAGGAGAGTATTATAGCAACTAAGGGTACACCTCCATTTTACTTTGTGCCAGGGAAGGAACGTAAAAGAATAAATGGACACAAATCCGATGTCAAGAATTATAACATTCATAAACCAGTCGGAGAACACTTCAATCTCTCTGGTCACGCAATCACAGACATGAAGGTCGCTATCTTACAACAAAAAAACTTCAAATCCAGACTCCAGCGAGAAACTGCTGAATTGGAATTCATTTGCAAATTGGATACTATTAATTTAGGCTTAAATAGAGACTGGGAGTGGCTAAGTCATTATGCAAGGTAGCCTATTTCCCCTTGTTTTTTCCTACCCCCCCCCCCCCCAGATGTTCTGGTTTAACTTGGATTTAAACTTGGAGAGTGGTCAGTTTGGATGAGCTATTACCAGCAGGAGAGTGAGTTTGTGTGTGTATGGGGGTGGGGGGGGGGGGTGAGAAAACCTGGATTTGTGCTGGAAATGGCCCAACTTGATTATCATGCACATTGTGTAAAGAGTTGTCACTTTGGATGGGCTATCACCAGCAGGAGAGTGAATTTGTGTGTGTGGTTTTTGGGAGGGGGGTGAGGGGGTGAGAGAACCTGGATTTGTGCAGGAAATGGCCCAACTTGATTATCATGCACATTGTGTAAAGAGTTGTCACTTTGGATGGGCTATCACCAGCAGGAGAGTGAATTTGTGTGGGGGGGTGGAGGGTGAGAAAACCTGGATTTGTGCTGGAAATGGCCCAACCTGATGATCACTTTAGATAAGCTATTACCAGCAGGACAGTGGGGTGGGAGGAGGTATTGTTTCATATTCTCTGTGTGTATATAAAGTCTGCTGCAGTTTCCACGGTATGCATCCGATGAAGTGAGCTGTAGCTCACGAAAGCTCATGCTCAAATAAATTGGTTAGTCTCTAAGGTGCCACAAGTACTCTTTTTCTTTTTGTAAATATTTTGTCTTTTGCATGCCAATATCTGTTCATTTCTTGCCATGATTTGGGACTGGAGCCAGCTAATTAATGCTGGAACTAATTGGATCAGTACAAAACTAAACTTTGGGTACTTCTAAAAAAGAAGATATAAATGTCTCTCCCAAAGGTTGGGCATACTGCTTGCCAGATTGGAAAATTCAAACTGACCCTGGAAGAACTTAGCTTAACTCTAGGCTTCTTCTTGTCTCAGAAGCTGATCCCACTGTGATATGAGTTCTCTGTGATTTGCTGATAGCATCACATTTATTTCCCCTAATAGCTGATACTTTAGAACTGACATGTCCATCAAGGTCACTCCTTAAATTCAGCATCACATTTTCCCATGTTGTGTCTTACCCAGGTGACCATAGGCACACAGATGGTAGAACTCTTATACAGACAGCTGATCCTTAGGAGAGTTTCACATGAGTGACAGCATGACGAGTGTAAAGCTGGTTCTGTGCACACACTTTTTTCTTATTGCATTCTATATGGTTTACCTAACGGGGTTGCCTATTTGATGATTTGTGTACTGTCTGTCTTGTACCAGTAAAGGAAACTGATACAGTATGTTGAATCCTGTACAGTGTCAAAGACATCCAGGTACACCAATTAACATTCCCCTGGAAATAAACCAGGGACAGACTTCTGTGCATTTTTATGAGGTTTACTTTTAACAGATGAGAAGGGAAAGCATTAGTTTGGTGGCTGAATATACCAAGATTATCTTTCAAAATGCGTAAAAATGCATGTTTCTCCTAGATCTGAGCCCAATAAAATTTTGATTGATGTGACTGATGTTTTAAACATAAGTTTGACAAAACGTATCAGGAAAGCCGGCCAAAGTCTATTTGAAACTGACAATCAATCAATCAATCAATCAATCAATCAATCACTCTCTCTCTCTCTCTCTCTCTCTCTCTCTCTCTCTCTCTCTCTCTCTCTCTCTCTCTCTCTCTCTCTCTCTCTCTCTCTCTCTCTCTCTCTCTCTCTCTCTCTCTCTCTCTCTCTCTCTCTCTCTCTCTCTCTCTCTCTCTCTCTCTCTCTCTCTCTCTCTCTCTCTCTCTCTCTCTCTCTCTCTCTCTCTCTCTCTCTCTCTCTCTCTCTCTCTCTCTCTCTCTCTCTCTCTCTCTCTCTCTCTCTCTCTCTCTCTCTCTCTCTCTCTCTCTCTCTCCAGAAGACGTGACTGACTCTGGGTTATCGTACCTTTTAGAATTTTATACTCTGCTGAAGATTTGAATGAAAATACGTGTTATCATAACCGACGGAGAGCTACCTTCCTTCATGAATGGAGCAGGTGACTAGCTATTATCACCTAACTGAGAAGCACTGTGTTGAATATTCTTTATCATAAAATTTTAAGAAGTGTGTTTGAAATATAAGGTTAAGTTGCTTCATACTCAATACATGTGAGATTTAAACCTCATTCCTTTTAACTTTCCACCTCACCACCTTTTGGTGACATTTGTCCTTTAGGTTTAAGCCGCAGAAAGGATTTGCTTGGGTATCCCAAAAATAATTATATAAATATTGTGTGCTATATCTGAGTTGGTGGAAATCTGAACCAGGCTAAACAGGTTGAATTGGATAAATGTTGGTCAAAAAGTTGTGGGTTTTTTGTGACCTTTTTTTCATAACAAAAATTCTGAAATGTGTCCTTTCTTGACCAGTTCTAGTATTTGAATCTGCTGATCCCAGTCAGAAAATTGTTACCTTGAGTCTGCCTGATGAGTGAAATTCTTTGTCACTTGTCTTTGTGCTCCCGAACCTTAGGCAATGGAAGCAGTGTAAGTGCACTCTTCTTGTGTGTTTCCTTGGCTGGCTGAAGGGCCAACAAACATTAGAAGAAAGCATTGCCCAGATTCAGGTATTGGTCAAGAGTTAGAAGCATCAAAGAGAGAATCGCAACCTTAATTGAACAAAATGAAAAATTAAAATCCCCCCCCCCCCCACACACACACATATAAATAAATGATGGCTTGATCCAAATTCCATTGAAGTCAACGGAAAGACTCCAGTTTGCACAAGGCCCATAATACCTTGTTTGCAATAATTACATTCTTGAAACAATTGGTTAATAAGGCCTGGCTTGTGATGTTATACTCAGTACCCACAGAAATGTAGTGTTTAGCAGCCAAGCTTTTCTAGAAAATTCCAATAGAATTTAACAAGGATCAGATTAATTGAAATTTAATAAGATTCTACAGAAATTACTCTATTAAACTATAGAATCTAATGATCTTCCTATAGATTTTTAAACCTTCATTTATTCCTAAAGGATGGTATAAAAAACCTATTAAAAGATTTCTATTTTCAATCACAAGATATAGGATTTTCCCAGAAAGGAAAAGATACTTTCATCAAGGCCATTTATAACATTTATAAATGATCACTGCTGTTTCAGGCAGAAAATAAACTTCAGATTCTGAGTGGAATCCTTGGCTGTATTAACAAAAGGGAAAGATTCTAATCTCATTTACACCAACATAAATCCAGAGTGCATCCACTAAAGTCAATGATGTTTCATCATTGTTACAGAAAAATCAGTTTGAGAAAGAAAGAAAGAAAGAAAGAAAGAAAGAAAGAAAGAAAGAAAGAAAGAAAGAAAGAAAGAAAGAAAGAAAGGTTATAGCCCCGATGCAAGTTTCTCCCTGTGGTTCACAGTAAAGCATCCTCCCCATCTGATTTCCCTTTTGTTCACATATTGGTTACATGATTTTCTGGATCCTGTCTCCATAATTTCCCTCGTTGTTATGTGCTCAGTATGTTGCATTAGGGTGAAATACAGGTAGAAAGGGACTATAAACCTGAGCTGGGATGGAATTTGCCAAAAGTTATCTCCTTGAAAAGCTGATGAGATATCAGGGAGGTCTCATGCATTGGTAGGTGGCATGGTATATATAACACAGTGTTGGCCATTGTAAATAGAATAAATGCAAATGATGGAATAATTTGGCATAATTCTTTCACATACCTCCCATGT
Organism: Caretta caretta; assembly: GCF_965140235.1. NCBI lineage: Eukaryota > Metazoa > Chordata > Testudines > Cheloniidae > Caretta > Caretta caretta. The sequence goes on from NC_134219.1 coordinate 5,501,533, forward strand.
GGTCTGAAAGAAAGCCATTGTTAGAACCAAAGCAGCACTGTAGCAGATAAAGAGTATAATAATTTGCTAACAAATACTGAATAACATTAAAAATAATTGCAATTTTTTATTATTATTCCAGTACAGTCTTTGCTCCCTGGTGTTCTACAGACAAGTTCCTGCCAACAAAGTGAAATACTATCGCCCGGTATTTTGTTTAGTTGCTTGCCATAGCAATGAACATTGAGCAAAGCTCCTACTGAGGTTTGCTAAGCATTTCAAAAGCACAACGACATCTATTAATGTCAACTTTCATTTTCATGTAACTGCAACTAGGGAGTCGGACTTTAAAATGGATTGATATTATTTACCAGCAAATGACAGATTGACAAAAACAGGATTATTCATAAATATTATTTTATAAGCTTCTTCCTTGTCTTCTGAGCTTTCATGTAGCTCCTGGTCTCCACATCTTCAACTGTTAACTTTGAGTCAATTTTCACAACAAATTGTAATCAATTTCACACCAGTTTTTCATCGTCACAGAACCAGGGATTTTCTTACTGATGGTTCGAAGATGTGACAGGAAAATTGAGCTTGGTTAAGAAAGTCCTGTCTCTTTCAGAGTCAGATCCTGGCATCCTTTGTTCCTCCAGAACTGGTTTAAACAGCCAGCTGGGTGGTGGAATACAAAGGCACAGACAGTTCTACACCACCCACTCCTGGCCTCCAACCATAGGGATGAGGAGTGGGTGTGGCCAGAGTGCAGTGTGCTCTCTGGATGGTGTACAGACCTTTTGGGGCCATAGTCAGGCAGGTGTAACTTAGAGCAGCCCCCAGGTTGTTTTAAAATTCTGATGTGGCCAAAACTACACTCGGGGTGCCATCACATCCTAGGTGTGCCAAGGAGAGTTTTGGTGCATCTGAGAATCTAGCCCTCAATGTGCAGGACTTCTGTGGATCATTCGGTGACAGATACAAGTTCCTTATGGAGCCAGTTAGCACCCCCCCCACTGCTACCACCCCCCCACCCCCCCCATGAGTGCACAGCCGAGCTTTCCTTCCCCTAGAGCACTGCTAAGAAGTGCTAAAAAAATCAAACTGGTGAGGATCCCAAGTGAAGACTATTTCTAATCAAATTACAGCTTTCAATGGCCAGATGCACCAGCACTAGAGCTGTTCATGAAAATATCGCAAGGGTTTTATTCTTTCATCCTTGGCACAGTGTATTTAATTCAAAAAATAGCTCAACTACTTATGCTTAAACTGTCAGGTGGTTTTTGTTTTTTTTTAATCTAAACCACAAAACAACATTCCCCCTCCTCATACTTCCATCTTCAGGCACATACCAGGCATGGATCCTTTCACCCCGATAGAGGAAAGTTTTGGAAAGAGGTGAGCAAATGAAAAATCATGAGATTTAGCCACAGTTGTTCTTCTCTCTATTATATTTTACTGGGCTATGGAGCAGACTATTCCAACCAAACTGGCTTGTTTCTCATTGGATGGCTTGTGTTAACCTTGGCGTCATGGGGGACTGCATAAACATTCTTCCTTTTACAGGTCTGGATTTTGTAGCAGCTTTGATGCTATATTATCTAATTCACTAGTGAATTCCCCTGTCTGCTCTTGATTCCCCCCCTCTCTTTTACTGTAATCTTCCCCACAGAATTCTGTGTGGTTTCAGGGAATTTGCCCTGATCCTTCCTCCTTCTATTCCAATATAATTCAACAATCCCCTCTTCGTTTACTTACACCATCAGTATGGCTCACATCCTTTCTCTGCGTCTCCCTCTTGATTCATTATATAACTATGACTCCCTCTTCAAACACAGAACATCTGGGGATGGAAACGAGTGGGCATAATTACTATACCATGTGATAAGAGCAGAAAATTATGTTGTTGTTATCATGGCAGCTTCCTTATGCTTCTCTTGCTTCCCATTTGGCAATAGAGATTATAGAGAAATATCTGACAGAGGCACTAAGGGCAACTGGCCCCAAAGAAGCAAGGGTCATATTCTCAAGATGGCACTTTATAGATGACCTTACCAAACTAAGGCCTTCCCTACTCTAGCTATGTAAGTCAATCTAAGTTACATGAGTTAAGTTACGTAACTCAAGTCCATGTAACTTACATTGACTTAACGAGTCTACGCTTTGCTGTGGCGACAGGAGACACTCTCCCATTGACATAGCTTCCACCTCTCATTGAAGTGGAGTACTGAAGTCGACAGGAGACTGCTCTCCTATCGCGTTATCGCGTCTTCACCAGACCCACTAAATTGATGCCCGCTGCATCGACTGCAGCAGTGCCGATTTAGCCCAAAGGGAAGACAAACCCTAAGTGTACTACCTTACAAATCCATCATGCGTTGGGTTGGTTTGATGGAAAAGAGATAGTATCATGGGCTTGATCCTGTAAACCCTTTACATAAAAAATTTTCATTGAAGGCAATGGGAGTTCTGCAGAGACGGCTTCCAAGATCTGTCTCCATACTTTCTTCATGCTCACAATGAACAAACCTACAGTACTATAGATACCCAGTTAACCTGTATGCATAGCCAAATTATCAGGACTCAGAGTCACCCAGCATTGCAGATAGCTTGGCCACCACAGAATTACAAAGCAATGTATGCACACTGGTGGGGGAAATGTTGAATAAGGGAGAAGATTTAATATTTAAGCTACCAGGGGACTTTTTCTACACAATAGTGAGAAAGATATAAATGATTATTCTGTGATGTTCTTCCTTTTTCAGCATTCACCAGGGTTGAAAAAATTTGAATATTTTTTAAACAGAGGGACTGACATAAAGACACATTCTTCCCTCGCCGAACGTTAATACTGTACATTGACTTCAAGAAGACTCTGCCTTCGTAATGACTGAATCCAAATTGAGTAAAGAGCTCAGGTTTTAACCTTTAATTGTTACAGTGAGATTTCTTGACATAGTCTGTATCCATTTAAAACATTAGATTACTTCAGAAGACCTGCATAATTTGCACATAATGTAATGGTCAGTCTGATGTATGAAAAATGAATATTGGTATATTTCACATACCAACTAAGTGACCTGTCAGGCTTACACATACACAGATCTCAAAGACGTGTACACTCCAGATGGCCACAGATCTTGACTCCTGACAAGGCTCATCTTGTTAGAAGAAAGAACATGCTACATCACAAAACTAAATGGAAACTAAAACCTCCTTTACTGTGCAGGTGATGTTTGTGACAGCGGAGGAGATAGAGCATTCTTGCAAAAATATGTATATATTCCCAATTTCCCGCCATCCGGTACTTGTTCTCAGGAACCACAATCCCCTAATCATGAGGACAAATTCTTCAGACTCCACACACATTCAGTGGGAGTCTCGCTGAATTAAAGTCCGCAGAATTTAGCCTAGGGTCATTAAACATGGGAGAGAATGGAGAACTAGGTTGTAGGGATCTTACAGCCCTGTGAGAACTTAACAGAGGGATTGTGAATGCATCCTCTGGTTTCAGTTTGTTTTAAGAATGTACATGGGAATCCACAGTTCTGGTCTCTACTATTTCCATCCAAGATGAGAGAATTGTGAACACAGGCATGGCCTCACAAACCACACAGTGATACATTTTTCGCCTCTTTATTTGCTGTACAACTCTGGCTTCTTCACTAACTTCAGGGGTGGATGCAGGGAAGCAGTGACCCCACATTAATTGGCAATTAAGCTTTCTACATTAGTGCAGAAGAGAAAATCCTCTCTTAGGAAGTCAGATAAATGTTCATCAAGACAGTCATGAAAAAACCGCTTCTCAGCTTCCCTCCATTGTACTGCACAGGTTCCGTTGATTTTAAAATATTACAGGCCAATTTTACCCTTGGACATGCATAAGTCTTTTTTTACCATAGGAATTTAGTTCTCCATATCACTGGGAAGTGTGTGCATGCATTATCTGAGGACAGAATTTAGCTGCTGAAGTGTGACTTTCAGTGTAACAGTGAATATGGCTTGATCCCAGCCAGATCCCAGCTGTCAGATCCCAGCACCAAGAAAATGATTTCGTACTCTAGATTCAGTGCACTAGGCTCTGGCATGTGTTACCAGCTGCTTTGTATGTTATATCCAGAGTGTTACCTATGTACCCAAGAGCCCTACACATACCAATAGATGTTATTGTAAATTGCACTCAACCCAAGACCTGTTATTGTAAGTGACATTCCATTGCATTCATTTGGCCTAAATGTCAAGATAGATTAAAACAAAAGCACCATTATAAATTTCAATCCTATTAAAAATAATGGCACCAAATCTATTTAAACAAACTCCCACTGAATGCTCATAAACTAAACAGCTGTGTGGAAACTATTCACATCTTTATGGTAAGGTCCGCTACTAGTTCAAGGGGAGAGAGATCTTGCCAGCCTCCACTCTACAGGAGTTTGATTGGCCACAGGCTTCCTATTAATTAGCAGAAACATCAGTGATCTCGTAGGTTGCCCTTTATTTCTGAGGTGTTGCTCACTATCCTTCTCTCGCAGAGTCTCCCCTGATGTTAAAAAGTCTGACCTCAGGCTTTGGGGATTCAATAAATCAATAAATCTGTTACCACATTCCTCTGATAAATACTTTCTCAGGATGTTTAGTAGAATTGAACAGCAAAAGGAACTGCGGGTAGCAAGAGTGGCCAAATAAACATTCACATTAGTGCGCTGATGTTCCCGCAACATTGGTGTTACCAGAGCTGGCCTCTATGGGATGCAGCCTGCCTCCAACCACGTGTGTGCTTAGTTATGCCATTAAAGGTGCATTGACATTCACAAGATCAAAGGTGACCTAGAGAACTCACGAGGAATAGATCTTTGTGAAATGTTTTCTATGAAACATAGGAATTTATCAAGCCAGGGGCCCATTTACTCCAGTATTCTGTCTCTGCCAGTGGCCGGCACCAGATACGGGAAGGCTCAAGACATGCTGCAGTAGACAATATTGGAAAATCCTGCCCCTGCAGAAAGTTTCCTCCTAATGTCCAATATTAACAAGTTAGTTCATGCCTTGAAGCATGGGGGGTTATATCCCTTCCAAACCTTATTTTTATTTTTAATATTTTTGCTTAGAACTGGATATATTTGCTTTCCATTTAAATGTCCAATCCTTTTTTGAATCCTGCTGAACTCCTGGCCTCTATGAAACCCTGTTGTGATCATAGAATCATAGAATATCAGGGTTGGAAGGGACCTCAGGAGGTCATCTACTCCAACCCCCTGCTCAAAGCACGACCAATCCCCAACTAAATCATCCCAGCCAGGGCTTTGTCAAGACTGACCTTAAAAACCTCTAAGGAAGGAGATTGAGTTCCACAGTTTAATGGTTCATCATGTGGGAAATTATATATCAGTTTTAAATCTGCTGTCTTCTACTTTGACTGAAAGTCCCCTTGTTATTGTATTATAAGAAAGCATGGTGAGGCTTAAAACACTCTTATGCAATTTGCATTTCAATGCCAAATAGAAAATTACCCTGTTCTCACAAAGCTAAAATTAATTTTGTATTTGTAAATGGACTCATTTTTCCTTCAAATAGATATGTTTGCACCTCAACTGGTGAAATTTCATTTGTAAGCATTGAGCAAAAGTAGGTCCATTTTTACGCAAATACATAATATATTTTCAGCAAAGAAGTGCAACTAATAAAAATTGTATGCCCCTTTTAGACATCACCCAAAACAAAATCATTGCCATTTTGTCAAGACAATGTTCACACTCAGTCCCTCTCCGAAATGTAGCCACATAAGCAATTTATATCTTTCATGCTGCAGTTCCCACAGCTTTCACTGGGGAAAAGATGGTGTGTTTCTTCACCTTCTATGTAAAAGTACTAGAAAAGACACCAGTCACAAATTGGATGTGAATCCAGGCTGTGAACTACCATAAATTCACAGATGTTCAGTCCTAGTATTTTGGTTTGGTCCCAAATCAGACTTGGATCAAGATTTCTAACACTGCCAATGTCAGTAGGGTATGTGTTGGTGCATGGTGTATGTGTTTCTGTTGAAATCAATAGTGAAATATCAATGGGAAGAGGACTGGGTTACTAAACACTTGGGAAGAGTTGGAAAAGGTAAGAAAGCGGAGAGAAACCTAACACACACTTTTTACTGTTTTTCTACTTTCATACAATGTTTTACCTTTTTCTCCCCTGTTCCAGAGAGGCAAAGGGTTGGGGGAAGAGAAAGAGGGGAAAATCCAATAAGTAAAAATGGTATACCATTTTTTTCTGTTTCCTAAAAACCTGAACGAAATCACATTTTAAGTTGAAATTAAACTAATATTTTTTGTTTCAAAATGTCCTTTTGAAATTAAACAAAATGGCAATCCTTGTTTTGTTTTGTTTCAATATTCCTTGGAAAGCCTGAAATGTGTTGGTTGAAAATTTTCAAAAAGGGATTTTTCTCATAAAAATTTCCATGGGAAAAATGTGGGTTTTCAAATCTACTCTAACCACAATCCTTCTATTAACTAGAAGCAAAAGAATGAAAAGCCAAGTGGCTAAAATGGTATGTATGGCCAATGGCTAATAGTTAATTATGGGTTAGTAGTTAGAACTGGGATCCCCAAGGTCAGGTCATGTTTCTGGCTCTGCAACTGTGCTGCCATGTTGCTCTGGGCTTGTCATATGTAAAATGTATATAATAGCCATGCTTGCCTATAGTATTGGGGTGTAGTGGAGTTTTATTAAAAATGCCTGTAAAATGGTTTTAAATATTCAGGTGAGAGGTGCTGGAAGCACACAAAATATGCACATATTTTACCAAAGGAGTCTCAAACTGTCAAAGAAGTTACCTTCAGCTAGCTCTGCTTCACTTGAAAATCCTCAGAAATAGAAATCTGGTAAAGAAAGAAGCTGATAAATTGGACGTAGATATATATAGAGAAAGGAAACCAAAGACCTACAAGACACATGTCTTTATTTACTCAGACATAAATCAAACAGACCAGGAACTTGTGCAAGTAAATTGGACTCCATTTGTATGTTTTTCCTGACACATAAATCTGGCTGTAAGCAGAATGGCATGAGCAACAGAGGACTCGAACTCCCACAGTGACTAATGTATCTGGACTGATAACTTACCCTACGGAGATGGACCGGGCACCACTATAGCGTGTCCTGGGAGCACCAGAAGTAACGTGTGTGCATGTGTGTGTATGTATGCATGTACGTGCAAGGGTGTCTCAGACGCTGAAAGTACAATAGCATGAATAAGAGATGTCATACGTTATTGTACGTCCATCATTTCTTTGCAAGGCTTGATGTACACTTGCCTTGAAATACTTCAGGTAATGTGGTAATATGCCACGATGCTGGAGACCTAAGGAGAACACTGACTGCATGCAGTAAGAGAAGACAAACACGTGGTAAATACAGGTTTCAGAGTAACAGCTGTGTTAGTCTGTATCCGCAAAAAGAAAAGGAGGACTTGTGGCACCTTAGAGACTAACCAATTTATTTGAGCATAAGCTTTCGTGAGCTACAGCTCACGTCATCGGATGCATACTGTGGAAAGTGTAGAAGATCTTTTTATATACACACAAAGCATGAAAAAATACCTCCTCCCACCAGTCGGAGAACACTTCACTTCAATCTCTCTGGTCACGCGATTACAGACATGAAAGTTGTGATATTACGACAAAAAAACTTCAAATCCAGACTCCAGCGAGAAACTGTTGAATTGGAATTCATTTGCAAATTTGATACAATTAACTTAGGCTTGAATAGAGACTGGGAGTGGCTAAGTCATTATGCAAGGTAACCTATTTCCCCTTGTTTTTTCCTACACCCCCCCCCCCCCCGACGTTCTTGTTAAACCCTGGATTTGTGCTGGAAATGGCCCACCTTGATTATCATACACATTGTAAGGAGAGTGATCACTTTAGATAAGCTATTACCAGCAGGAGAGTGGGGTGGGAGGAGGTATTTTTTCATGCTTTGTGTGTATATAAAAAGATCTTCTACACTTTCCACAGTATGCATCCGATGAAGTGAGCTGCAGTTCACGAAAGCTTATGCTCAAATAAATTAGTTAGTCTCTAAGGTGCCACAAGTACTCCTTTTCTTTTTACGTGGTAAACAGGGCATACAGTCTCTGGGAGGAATTCAGGACCTGTATAGCTCAGACAATGTTCCTGAACATCTCAGGACCATGAGATGTTCTCTCAAGATTCCCAGCTTCATGAGAATAGCAGTTCTTGCTGGATTTCAGTGTGTGTGTGGGAAGGTAGGAGGGTGAAGTCCCTTTCTAGTTCTGGATGCAACAGGAGCAAGACTAGGCCCACGGATGTGAATCCATTGGCTGGTGTGTTGTCACTGCACAACAGTGTTACCCAATAGCTCTTTGGTGGCCTATGAAGAACGAGCTGGACATTTCAGTCCCATTCTTCACAAGTTGGACAGGTGTCTACTTGATAGAAACCACCATCAGTCAAGCACTAACTGGCATGACTATTGTTAGCCAGGCAACCTTTATCTCCTTTCAGGTTTAGCTATGAAAGGTTTGCACAGCCAGAGTAACAAGGCCTTTCCAGGAGAGAAAATTCTCCTTTATTTACTTGTGTTTTGCAATCCAAGCTGCTGAGACCACAAATCTGACCATTTTATAATTTGAGGAGACCTTAGGTGAATCCAGTCTCTCTCCCAGGAATGTTATTTTTTCAATTTGGCAGACAGAAATTATTTTCATAGAGATTCCTCTTGCTTGCAATAAGATGGAGAAAGATGGAACATGAGAGAGGTTTTACCTTCTGGCTGACAAAGTCTGCCTTGAACGAAGAAAAAAAAGAGATCATACAAAATATTATTAATGATGAAATCCACAGTTTTTATTAAGCCAGAACATTACTCAAGGTCACATCCCCTGAAATCCTCCTTTGACTGATGGAGTGGTTTCTTCCAGTTTAAACGCAGTCACAATATTATCCCTAATGTAAACTGGCAACATGTATATTTTTGCAGTTGGTGTTGGTAAAGCATTCCCAGGAGTAGCAAATAACTTTCCACCATGGAAAAACAAATTCTACCCTCCCGACCATCAGCTCGAATTCCACTCACCTTTTCCAAATGGTACATTCAGGAGGAAATCCTGATGATGTTATATCTACTTGCATTGAAAATCTGGCTACCTTATTTGGTCCTGTTCAGTTGATATATGACATTTTTTAAGTTAAAGTTTTCCAGTTCTGAGTGTTCATTAACTATGTCTCCAATGAGGCTTTCTGGTACTGTAGCAAATCCATTAAAAACTATCTTGCAGTAACGGAAAATGAGTATGCAGGTCCATTAAGAATAACAAAACAGGAAGTTCCTCCAGGGTGCATTAAACACTACATTAATGCAGTCGGACAGGATATTGAGGCCATGGCATTCAATTGCTGTGCAGCTTTGAAGGTTTGGATTTGGGAATAGACTTACAAGTAGTTTTTTTGGGCAGCAGGCTGACAGAGGTATCAATGGGTGATCACATACATTAGATCATTTGATGCTGAGTGTCTGGGGAGTATCTTATAAGTACCCCCAGAATGTAGCAGCCATGAGGGTTAGTTAGAATATTAAAGTAGCTCTCGAGAATAGTGAGATCTGGTCACACTGTCAGCGACAGAGAAGGGATTGTCTGATACAAGTTTCCTAAATTATGAAAATGGACACTTCTGGCCAGTGGTCCTGGAACAATTTGTATAGTGGGGGTGCTGAAGGTAGAACCTATGCATTTGGTTATTACTACTTCAAGCCAGGGGGTACTACTTCAAGCTCCCACACCTATGGTTCTGGATAACTTGGAAAAGGAAAATTTGAGCATTGATGGGATTGAGAGGAGAGTGGAAAAGAGTGGAAAGGGTCAGGGGGAAGGAACCACATTTAAAACGCAGACTGAGTATCATCACTGAAGCCAATGACAAAGCTCTCATTGACTTTAATAGTGCAGGATCTGGGCTTAGAAGAGAGATATAAAATTGATATCTTTGTAAATGATTGTAGATAGTAAAGGCATTTGGAAAAGTATAGTATTATGGAAACTGATGAAGCCTTTTTTTCTGGAACTAGTAATACAGGTTAATAATACGTCGATCTTCCATAATATCCCTTGATTGGCAATGAGAAGGGCACAAAAACCAAGTATTTGTATCAGTCACTGGCTGATGTCTTTAGCAGTACATAGACACACACAATAGCCCATATCTTGCATGACATCTTACAACCCGTACGACCACAACTGATTCCTAAAAGGGACCATGGTAGACATTCATTTCAGTTGTCTGATTCTGCTCCCATTAAAATAAATGTTCCGTATCATGCGATCATTTATTTTGCAGAATTCCCATTTGAGGTCAGTGAGGAGTTCTGCTTAAAAGCTTGCTGCAATATGGTTTATTGATTTTAATGAAAACCACCGACTTCAATTAGAATAGGATCTGGCCACTGGACAAAAATGTGATTTTTTTAATCAATAAAAGTTGTATCATAACCCAGTTTGCTTTACCGATACCTTTTAGGGTAGAATTTTGAAAAGCATTCATCAATGACCTAAACTTCCACTTAATGGGAGCAAGGGTTAGACTAACACTGAATGGATTTAAAAATCGGTCCCTTCTCCTATGCTCAGATTTAGATAGATAATTGATATATCTACAATGACTGAATGATACCTATACAAGATCCTATGAATGTCATTTGCGATCTGAAACTAGGAAAACATGTACAGTGTAAGCTTATAAAATCAGATGGAATCATATTTATGGTGAATATCTAATCTATCTATCTTTTTATCTATCTATCTATCCTAGTGTTTGTACTGTTCATATAGCATGTTCATATCTATCTAGAGATATGGATATATACTAAAAATGGTTAAAATTAGCCAATGATTGTTACGGAGTTTTTAATATTTCACTACCTAGTTATCTGTGTTAATTCAGATAAAACAGGCCAGTGAGGGAATATAGTCCATGTGCTAAAACTATCTGTGAATGATGTCATGGTCAAATTGAGTCCTCTTTTAAGAGTTTAAAAGGTAATTGAAAGGTTATTATTTTTTTTTTTTAAGGAGTTAGCATCACTTTTTCTAATGGGAAGTAAATGAGATTCAGGTCACACTCAGGCCAACTCAGGATGAAGTCATAGGGTGAAGAGAGGGAAGATGGAGTTGAAGATTAATTTGATTAGGATTTCTTAAGATAATATTTGATTTTATGAGGGGTTTAAAAGCAACACAGTTCCCTTGCTTCAGCTCTAAATCTGAAGTGCAAACTCAGGCTATGCTGAAAAGGACAGAATTTTGTTTTGGAGTTTGATGGTCACAAAAGGGAGACAAAATTAATACCAGTTACAAAAAGAGTCTGTAAAGTGTTAGCAGAATAAGGAGTGTGTTTGATCAAATATAGATTTAACAAGTAATTTGATATTTGAGGTATTACCCCATTATGATTTTGCAATACTCAGGTTAAAAATTTTTATTTAACTGGGGAATATTCTGTTGTGTTTTAATTAGATTATTAATTTAATTATCTAACAAAATAAATATCCCTGTGCATTTGTGAACATATATTATTTGGCTGTAAAACAATGATCTGAAAACCAGTTTGCAAGAAAATAGAAAAGAATTTGATCAAAGTGATCCACGTCTCAAGCTGAACTTTGAGTTTTGCTACTGACTTCAGTGAGAGTGGGACTAGACACTAAATTTGGCTGGGTTATAAATCAAATTGAAAATGACAAATTTCTTCAGAAACAAACTTGTCACTTTCAGTTCCCTTCCAGAGTTGGGATTTTAAGAAACCTCAGATTCAAAGGTTGGTACAGTTCCTAAATGCTTGCCAAATATGTTTAAAACTGACATCAATTTTCTATGCTTTTGGGACTAAAAGGATAGAGGAATATCTACTATAATAACTAGAAACACCATAGATAGATAGATTAGATTAGATTAGATTAGATTAGATTAGATTAGATTAGATTAGATGAGGCTTGAAATTTTGTGACAGTATCACTTTTACAGTAGCTATTAATGACTTATATGGAGATGCCTTTTCAAGTAGAACTGAGTCAAATGGTCACAATAAAGCCCCACAATATGCAACACCCAGGTTTCATGTGTTTATCCAAGCCTAAAATTCTGTCCATCTTTTTCAAGAGTACCACTCAGATACACTGGCCATTCAAGTGATTCAGTTGGGAGCAAACATGGATCCATTTACAATCAAACTTTTTGAGTTTGCATTAAAAAATTAATCATACACAATTTTCAGATTTCCATAGATTCTTTGCAAAAATCAGGGGGCCAATGCCGGCTTCAGTGACTTGTTTTTTTTTTTTTTTTCCTTTTTATTTTGAGATAATTTGTTCTTATTTTGTCATTCACAAAGAGAAAACTGTTCAGAAGCCTTCGGCTGCAAGAGTAACTACATAATGCACTGTATTTCGTAAACTAAAACAGTGTTCAAAAATGCTTCCAAACCAGCCTTTTTGGTTTTTTAAAAGTAATATTTATCTTTTTTATATTTTAAAAATAATCAACTATCAAAAATATTTTCAAAGACAGTGAATTCACTGTTAAAATTGAAATTGCTTTGCTGACCCACCTGGGTTGCCCTAGGGTTCAAAACTACTGAGATTATAAAATCAAATTTTCAAAGGAGTCTAAGGAATTTTGGAACGTAGGTGTTGCCACTGTGGGTCAGACCGAAGGTCCACCTAGTCTTCTATCCTGTCTTTGCCAATGGCCAGTACTAGATGCTTCAGAGGAAAGTATAAGAAACCCACAGTAGGTAGATGTGAATAATCTGCCTCTCACATAGGTCTCATCCTGATCTGTATTAGTTAGAGACTGGTTTAAGCCTGAAAGCCTGAGGCTGACTATCCCTTCCAAAATCAATTATAACAACTCTGAATATGTTTGATATTCATAAACCTAGATGCTCAATGAGGTACCTTTGAGAATCCCACTCATGTTGTTTAATAAGACTATCTACTCTGCTGAGCCCTTTCCCACATTCATGTCAGCTCCCAGAACCCACTATTCATACAGCTACACTGACTGCCAGTCACTCTACAATCTTTTTTTGTATTCAACATTCTTCATTCTTTGGTTCCTTTGTTTCTGTGTAGTTCAATTCAAGTTTAGATTTCTGCAAGGATATATACCTTGCTCTTTACACTATTTGTGCCTAATGCAGTTTCAATGCATTAGGCGCCTCCTTCAATTTGGCTCTACTTTAGGAATTTCCTTTCAATGGTACTCCAAAGGCCAAAGAATGGCTTTCCTCTCTCCTACACTGCTTTCATACTGGTATAAATCCATTTACTTCAATGGAGTTACTCCTAATTTACACCAGTATATGTGAGATGAACCATGCTCCACCTAAAGTCCTTTGAATGTCAGGTCATTCTGAAGAGACTAGATCATAATAGCTTTACTGGTGGCTGGCAGAAAGTCCCATATAACAGTAGTAAGGCTTTTCAGTGTGATTTATTTTAATTTAAAGTGGTGACAACCAGTAAACAACTCAGATGAAAACTACATCTCACAGGAACACATGAGAACAAAAAGATCTTTCTTCCAGGTATACTAAGTGCCTCTTGTAACTTTTAAGTGGTTTCCTGAATCAACAAAGTGAAGCAAGGATGTTTCAGTTAAGTAAATGTGCAGTGCAAATTTGTAGGTATCTTGCAAAGAGGAAAAGAGAAGAAAAGTGAAGATTCTAACTGAATCTGTTTTTACCGGAAATGAGCCTGAACCCGACTTTCATCTCTGAACAACTGAGAATTTGGGGGTAATTTGGATCCAAATCCAAACGTTGCCACTTGTCCCTCTCTGGCTATAATGGGCTTAACAAATTCCTCTTTCTGAATACCACAAATTGTAGTGAAATTCTGACCCAGCTTGAGATCCAAATTTCATAGCATGGTCACAGCTATGTGTTCCTATAAAAAGAATCACCAGTTTAACCTTATGCATCCCACCCAGGGTGTGAACAATATTCGAATATATGAAGGGCACAAATGTGTTTTCTGATGGTCAGAACATTACCTCACCTTGTTTAAAGTTCAATAACAATTGGAACAATTATCCCCAATAAAGAGAAATTGTAGGGCCCCAATCAGGAAATCTTATCCAGTGTTCAAATGCTCATGTTTAAAAGTTGCAAAAGGTAAATACAGAATCGTCATCAGTATTGTCCAAGCTCAGATTGTCCACAACTAGGTTAATCTCAGGAGCGTGGCATCAAAAAACAGGATTACTCCAACATGAGTAAAGTGCATACATGTTCTAATAATAATAATACCCAGCTTTTATAACATACTTTTCATCAGCTTGTCTCAAAGCATTTTACAAGGGACATAAGCATCATAATTAGAGCTGGTCAGGAATTTTCCAATGCAGTTTTTTTCATCAGAAACTGTCGATGTGTCAAAATTGAAACTCTGCATGGGAATGGGGCAGTTTCGATGAATCTCCCAATTTGGAAAAAAAAATAGAAAAGTTTTGAAATTATCAAAACTTCCCGTTTCAACATTTTCAAAATGAGAAGTCTTGTTTTTTTGGTTCCAAACAACTTTTCATTTTGAAATTTTAGTTAATTTCTACCCCAAAAAGGTAGGGGTAAAAATGGTAAAAGATCACAGACAAAAGAAAACATTTCACATTACCCAAACTAAACATTTTGATTGACCCGATCTGAATCTCTTTTTGGATTATTGGTGCATGACAATTTTTCATCACAATGTGGGATGGAAAAATTTAGTACCTTGAAAATTCTCATGGGATAGGAAAACCATTTTTTTGCCCAGCGCTAATCATTTATCCCTATTTTACAGAGGGGCAAACTGAGGCACAAAGAGGTGAAATTACTTGCCCAGTTTCACACAGCGGTTTAGAAGCAGAGCCAGGAATAGAGTGAAGGTCCTTCTGAGTCTTGGTTGAGTGCCCAAGCCACACCGCTACTCTCTCTCAACCACTGGGGGTTTAAATTTCCAGTCTCCTCTGAAGAAAATCTTATTACAGTGTTTATCCTCACTGTCTGTCAGCTGGAAAGGGTGAACTCCCTTCTCCCCCAAGTCAGGCCCCACTTTCTGGTAGGAATGGAATCCTCTGTCCCCTTCATGATCTAACCACTCTGTTATGGAGAGCAGGCATCTGCTGAAAAGTTAATTACACATGGAGACCCTGCTGATGCTGCTGCTCCTGACAAAGAGGGCCTCTCCGCGGTTACATGGGGTATAAATACTCCTCCCACTCAGCAGGCAGGGCAATGCTGTGACCTTGATCTGGCCCCAACTGCACCCTGCCCTTCCTGTGCATCCCTATAAGCTTTCCCCCTTCTGCCCCCTCTTACAAGAGAGCCCTTAAAAGGGTAATGCCCCTTGGTCTTCCGGCTGGCCAGACAAATACCCAGTCACATAGAGGTTGCAGTGGGCACATTTTAGCAGTTTCTCAGTGTACCAGACTATGGCTTTTGTCACATGGCTGCTTTGAACACGTTTCCAGAATGATGTGAAAGTATCAGTTCTGACAGAACGTTTCAGTTTTAACTGTGGGAAATTTGGAAGTTTTCAGTAGGAATCGACATTTTGAAACTAATGAAAATTTTGTGTCGTTTTTATTGAATATATCATTCTATTGCACAAAGTACCCCAAAAATGAAACACTATTTTAAGTGAGTTATTATATTGCCAACATTGAAGCACCTCATGTTGGTATTTGGTAGATAGTAGAACCCTGGCATTCATCTATGCTACTGGTCATAGTTACTGGGTGAGCTGTACCTCTGAGCTCTCCAGGTCTCTTTGGGTGCACCCCCGCTCTCAGGTCTCTGCCCCCTTCCCCTCACCTGGCATGGGGTGGAGTCACATGGTCCTTCCACTCTTAGACCATGCCCTGATTGCAGCCCACCGTGGATCAACCATGACTACCTCAGCAAGCTTGACTTAGGATCAGACCCTGTAGTTTCTATTCCTATAGGGTGTAATGACAGTAGTAATTTGAGACTAAACAACCTTCCTGGAGCAGAGTATGATTTATTAAAATATTTTAGAGAAAATTTATCTTAAAAACAATAAGCCAGCCTATATGCATGCCTGCTTTTCCCTAAGACTTGCTGGGAACTCCCTCCTAAGAATTTCTCTCTGTGTGTCAGCCAGCCTCCCTAGGCACCTTCTGACAAGTGACCCTCTTTCTTCTCCTGGGAATGGCTTTTTACTTGCTTAGTGTACATTCGATCTCCAGTGGGGGGGGGGGGGGGAAGACTTGCAACCTCTTGGAATCAGGATTGTTGACGCTAACAACTTGCCCTATTGTCTGTCGACTGTGCTACGGGCTGCTCATCTCCATGTATTTTGTTGCTTTCCTGCTTGAGCTTCTCACAGCCTCCTATTAAGTGAGACCAGTATAAGCACACAGGAAATTCTAATATCTTCACATAGTGTTATACAGTAACTCAACCCCACTGACCAGATTATTTGCAATATTCTACCACATTATATATCAGTGTTCTTAGATTAGTACATAGCCTCTCCTTGTCCTGCTCAGCTTATATGATGAGTCCTATTACTATAGTATCTGAGCACTTCCTATTCTTTTAATATCTTTAGCCTCAAAACACCCCAGTGAGGTCGGGCACTGCTATTACCCCTATTGTCCAGATGGAGAACTCAGGAACAGGGAGTCTAAGTGATTTACCAAGATCACAAAGGAAACCTGTGACAGGGCAGGGATTTGAACCCAGAAGTTCTAAGTCTTAAACTTGTGCCCTAACTCCTTCTCTCTAATGTAGAGTATTGACCAGCATCTAAATAAGACATGCACCGTTACTCCTGACTCAATAATGGGAAAGGTAAGGAGGAACCAAGAGATCAAGTTAAAGTGTATTTTTCTTAAAACCATGATGGTCCACTAGGCTTGGTCCTAATTTCATTTAGGAATGGGAGGGGAGTTCAGGAAAACAAATGGTGCTATCCAAATTAAACATGGGTGGAAGTCTGTATAATGAATTGAACTGACCCAAGGATCATTTTGCTCATCCTTAATTTTGTGAAAATATTTGAAGTGTAAATTTCGGGGCCAACTGAGAACTGCCTCTATTTGCGAAGCACCACAAAGAATGTTTGGAGTAGAATTTTGGAAATGTCCTTGAATAATGTGGATTAGTGGCTGCCTGTGTAACTTGAACTTTGCCATGATTAAATATCATGAGTAATTTAAAATGAAATCCAAATGATGGGACTTAAGCAATAAAGCAATAATGTCTTCAGAGAATAACAAACTAACAGCCTAAGACTAACAATATTCGGCATAAAGCAAGTGATAACAAAGGCTCCCATCTTCTCTTCCACTGCACAACCTGAATATGATGCTGAGCACTGGGGAGCTCCATAGGGTATCTACATGGGAAGAAATCTGAGGCTTGCATTCCCTGTACATGGTGGCCGGGGATGGAAAATGGGGAGATCCTCATAGCAGCAGATTCTTGGGCCCAATCCTCAGCCTGTTCATGCCCAACTCCAATCTGACTCTTGCATACTGGTGTTCAAAGAGCACAGCTCTATGCAATTCAAGGGATACCTTCCCCTTAAACTGCCTGTCTCCTTGCCCCCCTTGCACTGCAGAACAACACAAGTTCTGAGGCGGACAAGCATACCTCTGGATCAGGATTGATCCCCAAAAGCAAGATAATGACACAAATGAAAGGTTTTTTTAACATGCATCTGTTGCATTTTGTGCTCTTCTACCGCTATCTAGATAAAAGAGCTGGGAGTAGTAAAAGAACCCATCTCTCCACTCACATGCACACACACACCTGTGGGAAGAAAATAACTGAACATGGGAATGATCTAGAAGGATGGAATGGAAGCTACAGGGTTCTGAGGAGGGTATGCAGAAAATGGATAATAATCCTCTGATTTATTAAGGAATATAATGAATGAGAGCACCAGGAGTTTGAAGACTGCTTGCGTTAACAGCAATTGCTAACTTCATTTCTGGAGGCTGGAGCTATCAAATACATGCAGAGATTATACAGTTACCCAGGAGCTCCCCAAACTCAACCAAATGAAAGGGCAAACAAAGATCCCTGAACAGTCACTGAGCCAAATTCACCCAGGCAGGAAAATCCTACAGGTAATTTGGTGGAGTTACACACATTCACACAAGAAATGAATTTCAAACACCAAATCTGATTCTCCTCTCGTATCAGTTTTACACCAATGTAATTCCATTCAGTTTAATGTCATTACTCCTAGCTTAACATGAGATAAATTACAGCAGAATCAGGCCCACTGTGTTTTAGTTTCTGTGGTGCTGTAATTTTTGGATCTGTGATTTTAGGTTTTGTGGGTCTTTTGTTCCACAGCCTGTGGTGCTGGGTTTTACTCTTGGGGCTTTAGGGGGACATTTTTCTAAAATATTTAAGAGCCCAAATCCCAATTATTTTTAATGGAGTTTGTGTTCTTCCATACCTTGCCACATCTGAAAATCTCTTCCCCCCTCCCCCACCCCCCGCCCCCCGGGATCTATGTTGCTATGGAATATAAGGTGTTCTATCCATTTAGATCCTGAAGTACTGCGGTTTTTATCTTTTTTGCAAATGACTCTTAGATTATTCCAGGTTTCAATTTGCGGGTAAAAGAAGCAGCGACTGGCTACCCCATAAGCATTGATCAGTGGTGGCACTTTCAACCACCTCAGTATTTTCTCCTGCCCAAAGTATGCACATTAATTTGGAACTGGTGGTGCATCAGCAAGGATTCTGAGCTGTCTCAGAGTTAGTGCTCGACGCTTCAAGCCAGTAGAGTGCCAGGAACAGTCTGAAATCAGACAAAAAATTAGGACCTTTACAAGCAGTTGACAGATTTACTACCAGGCAAGTTGTGTTCTCATTCTAAACCTAAAAGAGGAGGTGGAGAAGGGGGCAGGGGAAGGAACAAGAAAAAGAAAGCCATGAATCTTGCATATCATATGTAAGCTCCAGGGGCACTGACATTCTGTGCCAGTGTCTTATTTGTGTGGCTATTTCAAAAGAAAAAATAAACAGAACAGGCCAGAGCTGCCGATTAGTATTCTGAAGCTGTACGGGATCTGGCATTGCCTTCGGCACAGCCGTCACTTGCAAGCCAACTGATGACTAACAGCTGAATCCTCAAACAGCCCGGCAGCTGAGTTTATCGACCCAAGGTGTCATTCATTGAAAGCTCGTTTGCTCTCAAGCGATACAGGTTGATTATGGAGGAGGAGGAAATATGGATATTTTGTTTTCTCATGAAAGGGGCTCATAAAAAGACTTTGAGCAAATGGGATATTAAGCTCCAAACACACATTGCTTTTTTAGCAGAGTATAATTCAGCAATGTAGGCTCTATGGTTTTCGGGGTTACTATGGCATTATGTCAGAACATGATTTAAATGTAATAACAATTGTTTGGCTTGTGATACAGAAGGAACATGTGGTACCTTTTTACTGTTTTACTATTTTTATAAGCTAAACTACATCGGTTTTTTGTTAGTTTAAAGTATCTGTGATTCCCAGGGAGAACTTGCAGTCAAGATGTCCATTTGTTTGTTTTTATGTTTCAGATACATATTCCCATTTGAATTTTTTTTAAAGTGGCTTGACTTCTAATGTACGTGCAAAAAAACCATCCTGGTTTTGTCACCAGCACCCTGTAGTAATTAAAAATAGGAATTAAATTACCTTACCCAATTGGCTGTCTGCCATGAACCATAAAATGTATGACCTATTCAAGAATACGCTGGATATGGGGAAAGAAACGTCCCATGTGTTTGTTGCTTCTTGAGGCTGATTGGAAAAGGAAGCTTCCCTCGTAGATATATCACAATGCCTTCTCACTTTTGTATAGCACTCTTCAAACTCCAGTTATGTGCTACTGCAAAAGTCTGGGGGCATTCATCAAATTAAAGAACTGAAACCAAACTATGAGACTCGTCTGACCAATCAGAGCTAACTAACATGAATGCTAAATATGGAAGATCATACACTTGCAGAGAACTCTGTGAGAGGTATTTTTGTTTGTGTGCTTGTTTGTTTTTAAACGGTGTATTTATTTTATATCCAAACCTCAAATCCAAATACCATCAAACTACAGGACAAATGAGAGTCACGTTTGGATTTAAATCACGGAATGTTCTAGCCAGTGTCCCTGCACTGGGCGCAATAATAAACAAGAGATAAACCACAACCTAATTCTTTCTCCCAGCTGGTCAGTTCCACAAGCTGGAGGTTATTTCCAGTGTGGATATGGATAAAACCTTCTGAGATCAGCTGCAAGATCTCATCACTATCAAATCAGAACAATAGCTCTAATTTAGACTGACCCCCGAACTCTAGGCTAAACCTGATCTCCTTCATCCATCTCTATTTCAAAGTTGCTGGTTGTTAATTAAGGAAAAGATCAAGCCAATACACACTCAGGAATAGTTTACACACAACCTGGGTCAGAAGGATGCACTTTTATGGACAGGCAGTCATTTGTAATCTTATTCACAAAGGGTTATGAGGTCTTTAACTTCCTCTTGGACAACCAGTCAATGACTCCCCCAAAGAAAGGTGCTATATGAAGAACTGATCATGCACTAAGAATGGACTACATTGTTTGTATGTGAGATCAGTTCATGGTATGTGAGTGACCTTTAGTGGATTTCATTTAGCAAAGTGTGTGTGAAAAAATATCCCATTACTCTTTTTTTATAGATACATGCTAGCATTCCTTTTCACTGCACAATATATTATCAGATATAAATTTAGGACTTGTCTACACACAGAAATTTACTAGCATAGCTACACCAGTATAAATATACTGCTATAGTCAGGCACTGTTATGTCAGAATAAGAGTGTCTACATGGGGATTTATATTTGTACAAATTATACAGTATAATTATACTGCTACCGGTACAGTCATGCCAGTAGATTTCCCATTGTAAACAAGCTCTTAGTCCTGTTTCATTTCTTTATTGTGGACTGGATCCACAGCCTACTGAAATCAGCAGAAAGAGATACATACTCTGAGGGCATATTCTTCCCTCATTCTACATAAGAACATAAGAATAGTCATACTGGGTCAGATCAATGGTCCATCTAGCTCAGTATCCTGTCTCTGACAGTGGCTGGTGCCAGATGCTTCAAACAGAGTGAACAGAAAAGATCAATTCATCAAGTGATCCACTCCCTGCCATCCAGTCCCAGCTTCTGGCAGTCAGAGGTTTAGGGACACCCACAGCATGGGGTTGCATCCCTGACCATCTTGGCTACTAGCCAAGATGTATCAGTGGGTTACTGGCAGGAAACAAATGGTGAGTATCTATAGAAATCTGTAGCTTGGCTTGAAGAGATCTACACTGCTGATTCAAGAGCAGAACTTCGCCCTTTGTGTCAGACTTGGAATTAGTAGCCTACAGTCCAAAAACCAATTTTCAAACAGCAACACGGCTTCATATCTTTAGTTCTTGCAGAATCAGAATTAGCTCAGGTGAAGTGCTTGCATTTGAAGATCATATGAAACTTCCCTGTTCAGTCTATTCATCAGGCTGCAAATGTCATCAGAAGAGGCTTTCTTGTGAGATTTCCAGTTCTTGATGGTTTCAGTCAGGCTGAAAATACTACAAGAATAGCTTTACTTGGGGTATTCTCTTACCTTCCTTTGTTCTCCCAGCCAAAACCAGAAAGTGAAGAGACATGCAAAAAATAAACAAAAGGAGCCTCCCATACTGTTCAGGACATCCAGAAACCATTCAGGCTGGGTCATAATTTATTCAGATTTACTCCCCACCCGTCCCTCCTTTCTTGCACCGTGACAACTCGTTTGATAAATTGCCACATGTCAGGCACTCGGGCAGATTGCTTCTCCCGAGGCATGGGATTCCGCTGTGCTGAAGGTATTCTCTGTTGTTGAAGATGCGGCTGAAAGAGGGTTCCACGCTGCTAAATATTTTTTAGAAATGGAAGAATGAAACCCCAAATCAAAACATTGATTAGTTCACCATGTTATTAGTGGTTTAAAAAGGAGAAGTTGTAATATTTTGATCTGATGTGGTTCCACTTGTTTCTAAAGAGGGTTAAAACTTTATTTTCTTTTTTTAATAGTAAATTGTAAGAAGCAGCGGGCTACTTTCTCTTGCATCAGATGGGTCATAAAGACCCAAAGCTCGTTAGTGCCCTCTACAGACCCATAGATTTCATCTATATACAGAAGCAGTGAACTGGCTTTTTGTGTTGCTGTTCTTCTTTCTGTTTCTCAAGTGAGCTGCAATGTACAGTCCTTTAAACGAGCTTTCAACACTGCATCAATCATAAGCCTTAATGGTCAAATTCGGCTTTTTTCCTTGTTAATATATTGGCATTCTCTTTACTAACAGAATGCTTGAAAGTACAGTCTGTGCAACTGGAGAAGTACAGGGCTATTTCATTTCCAACTTTATGCAATATCTGGCTTACACATTGCAAGGAGAAACAGAAGGCACAGTTCTACTCTAATGCACTGATGCCCTATCACCTCTGCTTGCAGCCAATTGCAGCTGGTTGTGAACAACCCATGAAAAAGAGGGCCTGAAAGCACCTAATTAATTTGCAATCTGATAGATTATTATATGAGATTTACACAAAACATAATTGGCACATGTGCCAGTAGAGACAGTAAAAGAGAAAGTAAAAGAATAAAACCTCTACTCAGCTCATATGGCCACTTTCATCTGGTAGAATTTTATAGCACTTTACAAACTACAGGGCTGATCCTTCTTTCAGATTAGTGTAAATGGGGAGTAACCTCAATGGAACCCAATTGTAACTATGAGACTAATCTGGCTAAATAGTTATAAAATAATTTAATCTGCCAGTGAAATAGATCACTGTGGAGGAATGCGACATCTGTTCTTTGGATGGCTCCTCTTTAGAGGCAAATCAAAACTTCAGGTGTGTTTACCTATGCCCTTTGGCAACACTTAAGTGTCCCACCAAGAAGCAGCATGTCTATAGCTCCTCTGAACATAAGCCAATATCCTGACATTCCACTGAAGGTTTTCATACACCCTAGAAGTGTAGTGGATCATCACTGAGAGGTTTAAATATCCCATGTCGCAGAAATTAGGAGTGTATCTGTTGGAGTAACACATTGCAGGTTGCATGCACATTTCTAAAGGTGGAAATACTTATTGCAGGGGGTATTACATTTGCCAGGAGCACCTGCATTTGACATAGGACACATAGAAGCTGGCAGCTACCTCCTCTCCCCATGAAGACGTGTGTACTCATGGTTAGGGGAGGACAGAGGTTTTACAGTTACATGCACATTTTGTTAATCATTCTTTTTATAGTGCAGACATCTCCAGCAGACAATGTTTGGGAAGATTTATCAGATTTGAGCAAGAGTATTATTGAGCCAGAACTTCTAATTCACGGTGCCCCGTAAAACAACCCAAATCAAAAGATTATTCCTAAAAGAGCTATCTTCCGGGGGGAATATGGGGGTATTAGGCTGCTCAGCAGATAGTTTGCTGGGTGTTTCTCATGTGCACGTGAGTTGACTCAGAGTCCACGCATTACCAAGTTAGTTCTAATCCTTAACAAAGACAATATTTGTTTGTTTCCTTACAGCTCTTCCCTTTTTACTTTTGCCACAGTGTACTTGAATCATTAGAGTTGGTGGGAAAACACCAATTATCCCTGCAGAAAATGACCTTTTAACATTTCTCCACCAAAAAATGCCAGATTCTCTGAGGGAATTTTAATTTAAAATTGTAATTTTTAATTGATTTGAAATGACACATCTAAATAAAAAAATATCATTTTGAAATATCAGAATGTAACAAATTTGTTTTGTTTTCTTTCAGCTTAAACTGTCATTTTGTTTTGTTTTTTGGAATCCAAAAGTTTTGGACTTTGATTTTCAGTTTATGGATTTTTTTTTCTGCTTTCTCTCAGTTTTCTTCCTTTTCTGCACTGGGAAAAAATGGAGGAAAAGTAAAAAAGTGTGCAGAGTGTGTGGAAAAGTTCCAAGTTTTCCCAGATGATAAATAATAAAAATGTGTGAAAAGTAGGGGAGGGGGTCACATTTTCACACACTTTTTTTACCTTTTCCCCTTTTACCTAGTGGAAAAAAAAGGGAGGAATTTTTAAAAAGGAGAAAAAGTGTGTGTGTGGGGGGAGGGGAACAAAACCCAAAAACTGAAAAAGGAAACCTGACATTCTTCAGTTTACAAAAGGCAAATTAAAATGCCATTTTAAGTCATAGTGAAATGAAAACAGTTTGTTTTATTTTGAAATGTTCATTCAAAACAATATTTGTTTATTTCAGATTTTCTTATTGAAACAATAAAAAATAAAATTGTCAAAATCAATATTCTCCCCCTGCCCCTCAATACATGTCTCAATTCAACCACATTTTTCCAATGGAGAATTTTTTTTCAGTTGAAAACATTTGCCTCGTTCTAGAAACCAGGCTCTGCCAGACCCTGACACATAGTTATGGACCCATTCCTCACCATGGGTTATTGGGGTGTAATATTGAGAAGACCCATTTCTTCTGTCTTTACCAAAAAGCCCTCTATTGCAGCCACCATCCTTCCTCATGAGAGAAAATGGATGGCCAGAGGTGTTGCTGATAAGCCATGGCAGCACACTTCTTCCAGGTTGCTCTTTTGCAGTGGTCACAAGCCCTTTAGCCTGGAGAGCAAGGAGGTGAATTGGGAATCAAACCCAGGTTCTTGCAAGGCAGAGTAGAATACTATGACTAAGCACCACAAGCATGAATAAAACCTCCGTCAGCACCACAGTTGCCAACTTTCATAAGGTAAATAAGCACCCTGACTTTCACAATAAACCAAAAACCAAGCTAATCCCATTTCAAAACAAGGCCAAAACAAGACAATCCCTAAGAACCCCAACACTCTGTGTGACTAGATCCCCCCGCTGTGCAGTCTGGACTGTGGTGGGCCCGCTGTGCACCCCTAACTCTCTCCTCCCCCTACCCCTGCTTGCTGGGAGCTGATCAAAAAAAAAGAAGCAACAAGCTACGAACCAAAAACTAGCCAAAAAGCAATTCATAAGCCAATTAAGCCAAAACCAAGTCCAATTTCTGTATTCTTTTCGTGGGTTTGGCATGTCTGGTCAGCACCCTAAATTTATACAGAGTTAATATATCCTCTGGGACCAGACAATATCTTGAGCTCATGATCTTGAGCACTTCAAGGGCCAACAAACTGTGGCCACTAACACTTTCAACTATCCTTGCTTGGAAAACAGCCCTGTTTGACCAAGGGTGGGTGAACAGTATTGGGGGGGAAAATTACCCAGTTAAATACTGTGGGCTCAGAATATTAGCCACACAAAAGCACTCAGTTTCAGGATATTTCCAGTCATGACTTGGCATGACATGTGCAGAGGAAGTTTTACTCTGTAAGGGAACTTAATCTGTTACCATTTAGAGGTTTATCACACACACACACAGACACACACACACACACACTCACACACAAATGAATTATGAGGACATAAAGAATACACGTGCAAAATAGCTGCTGACAATAAAATAGGATTATATTGGAGTCTTGTCTCCACTTACTGACAGAAAAGCAAAAATCCACAGACGACAAGTTTAATCCAGCTGTGAAACGCTTCTGTGGAGCTCAAGTTTATTGTTTCTATTATTCTTAGCATGCTCCATACAGAATATGACAGGATTATGACAGACAGCTATGAGTTAGAGTGGATGTATAGCCTGGGTACCATCAGTTTGAAAAGGACTTCTGCAAACAGAGATTTTTTTTTTTAATTTCTCTTACTCTAAATAAAGAGAACTCAGAATGAAAACAAATGAACGTGGAGAATCCAGTTTAATTTTGGGAGAGGGGGTGTTGGTTGATAAGAAATGTGAGAAGCATGAAAGCTCCCCTGGCTCAAAATGATGTATGAGGACATGTATGTGGTTGGAAACTGATTTTAATTCTACCTTCCTTTTTAACCATGCCCCTCACTTTGCTTCTCCAGAAATATATATAGATATCTCTTGATATTGGTCCATACCTTGTACCCGGTGAATAAAACCCGGTGTCCTACATGACAATTCTATTCTGTTGTCCCATGTAGTAAGAAATCATTTATTTTACAATTATAGCACTTTCCTGCCAGTTGGCTCTCAGACAGGTTTGCAAATTCTACAGAACTCACTTGGTCCACCAATTAAATATAGCAGCCTCTGGGGTGAAAGAGCCACACCCTGACCGCTATGAACAATGTCAGTATACAACGGTTTAGGGACAGGAAGTTATGATAGCAAATATCTAGAATAGATGTTACTTAATATTAATTATTAATTGTTTATTATTAATTATTATTGTTGTTTCTTTAAATGTTTTGGAAGATTACCTCATGCTTCAGGGTTAATCCACATCCTCATCTGCTACTGGCCATTGTTGGTGACAGAACTAGATGCAGCATTGGGCTGATGAAGTACAGTGATTCCTATGTTCCTAAGACATTTTATAGACACTGGAATTAAAATTGCAAGGGGAAATGAGTAAGGGAGAACGTGATTACCCAAGATTGCATTGAAGTCCTAGAATCATTATTCCCCTAATTTATGAATCCTGTGAAGAGTGGGGAAAAACTAATCTAATATTTTCCCCATCTCATTTTTCCCAACTTCTAAGAAATTATCTGCATAAGCCTTTCCAAATCATCCTGGTGTGGTATGGAAAGTGAGCAAGTTATAGACTCACAGTTACACATTTGCAATACTGTTGATAGAAATGTAATAGCAGAACTGCCTATAAGGGCAGGTCACAATACACTATATGCTGTGCAAAGAGTAGATGAAAGAATGAAAATTTCAAAACAAATAAAAAACAGAATGGAGCTTTAAACATATCCCTAGATGAAGTAGGGAGTATTTCTGTTTTAATAATCAACTGATTTATCATATCACAGATAATAAAATGACTCCATGACTCATGTACTTAATGCTGTTGGCACTAACCAAGTTTCCTGTCTGTTCTTCTTTCTAATTCTTTTTGTTGTCATTAAAACTGTTTAAACAAACTTGACACTTCGAGGACACCAATTAATCTTACAAGCAGAAGGTAGCCAAAACCACTAAATTATAATAAGCCTTACTCAGAATCTGTAGATACCTGTTTAGGACAGCTGAACTGCCCCAAAAGTCAACAAAAGAATGTTCCTAATGACAGAAAGCAAAAAATAACAGGCAAACACTGAAAGGGAAAACAAATCCAAACCAAAAAAAAAAAAAAGCACACGTGCAAAAAAAATTTTCCACCCATGCTGTTTTCTTTATGTTCACTGGTTCAGGGCTGCTGGTGGAAGATGGATACATATATTAATTCTCCATGCAGAAAAATAAACAGTGGTCTCCATCCTCTGGGATTCAGACGTCTGGTCTCAGCTGTCCCTGTGGAATCTTCCTCCATTGCCTAATGGTCTTTGACCACAGCAGATCCTTTTAAGGGATGCTGTATCATTTTCTAAAGCCTCATTTAGACTCACATAAAATAACATCATCCTGTCACACTGAAATGATTTCAACCCCCCTATTTTAATTTCTCATAACTAATTTAAAACACAGAGATGAAATTTAAAAGAGAACGAGAGAGAGACAGAGGAAGGAAGGCAGGAGGAAAGGAAATGGGACAGGAGCTAACTTCTAAAAATTGCCTTAAATGATGGGTTTTAAAAGTCCATTTTAAAGAAAATTTGTGAATTTTCCCCTGTTTTATTGCAGTTACTTATACAGCCTAAGAAGATGAGATGATGTTAGATGCATCATTTCTGGATGCTTAGACAAATGGAAACAAAGGTCCAAAATATTTTGTAGTTTGTATCCATTGCTGCTCTCAAAACACTTGCTGATTTAGATCATGGGGACGTGATTCTAAGCTCATTTAAATGGGAGGAAATCAGCTGTGCTCCACGGCAGCTTGTAAATGAGAGGAAAATAAAGCTTTAGTACTGCAGTGACTCGGCAGGCAAACAAACGTTCATGCAAACATTCCTGGACATTATTTAGAATCTTCCCATTTGAGATTTAAACGTATATGTACCCTCCGGCTTCTTCATGTATACGTTACACGATCTTCAATTAGCTTACAACTTGGCAGAGTGTGCGTAAGCAGATGTAAGGGATTCTCATTGCAAGTGAGTCTAGATTAGTTTAAGGGAGCCAAATGTATACATCATCTCTGAATTTAGCCCTTTATGATGGCCACAACATCAGAGTTATGCCCTCCTCTTTACAAGAAAAATGCCATGACATTGTTAACGTCCACCTGGATAGTCACCAGATATAAACAGGGAAAAATCTTGGTCTAATGATTCAAATGGAGGATTTTACCTCTAACTGTTCAAAACTCCTCTTGAATGACATAGATTGTCACAATGCTATCTTTGTGGCAGTTGTATTTCTAATCCACTCTGCACCATAGTATCTGGGTGCCAAATATATGTATATATATATATATATATGGGGGGTGGCGGAGAGTGACAATATTATTACACATCTATATATTCATACGTAACTTAAGAGAGATTTAAATACCCAAATTGCTATTTCAGAAAAGTCAGACTAGCAGACAGAAGACCTATGTTTATTTTATCTGTACTTGGGTCTGTATGATTAGTCCTGCTTTCTTGCTCAGGATGTGGAAAATTGCAAATTTTAATTTTGCTGCCACACTATAATTATTGCAGACATGAAACATTTTGTACATTTCTCCAAAAATATGGTCCATGATGTTTGCACAGGAAATTCTGGAGTGCAGGGAACACCCTAGATCACATCCTTTCCATGCCTGTAACTCAATGTCTTTGAAAATCAGAAAATAGATTTTTTTTTATTTCCCTAGTTTGTAAGTTGCATGAAACAGCTA
Source organism: Caretta caretta (assembly GCF_965140235.1). Taxonomy (NCBI): domain Eukaryota; kingdom Metazoa; phylum Chordata; order Testudines; family Cheloniidae; genus Caretta; species Caretta caretta. The sequence continues at coordinate 5,530,430 of NC_134219.1, forward strand.
GTTGAGTCTAGACATTGCTCTTTTGCCCATGCTGGCTATGCAGTTTTCCAGGATAATGTCTGTGTATTTTTCAAAATGTTCCTAGCTGCCTTATCAAATTAAAAGATTGTGTTGTCTGGTAATTTTCCTCCTACATCTTGCTCGCTCTTTCTTCATTCTATTTTTAACATGCCTTCATTTGGGTTGTATGTTCCTCCCTTGAGATTTCATAGCACATATTTATGATGGGCTTTGTAGAAGGTTGAAGAAGGGTTGCAAAGATGTGAAGTTGTACTCAGAACTATTCTGAGCAGCTACTAAAGATTAATGGATGTGGAGATTGTCTAGATGAGAAAGGAATAAAAGAAAATTGCTAGCATGGTCTGGTAGAGAGGGAATTGGAGTGGGAGTAAGGATACTTGGGTTCAACTTCTAATTCTAGCTCTGCTTCTGACCTGCTGTCACCCTGGACAAGTCACTTCACCTCTCTGTATGTTTATTTTCTCTCCCACCATTTGACAGTCTTGTCTATTTAGATTGTAAGCCCTTCAGGGCAATGACTGTCTCTCCCTATGTGCTTGTATGCTGCCTATCACATTGAATCCTCAAAGTGCTACAACAGTTGAAATAACAATGAAGCTTGTTAGTAATTTGTCACTGTGATCAATGAGCTATAGTGGAAGACTAGATATGGATGCATTCCTACTGAAATTTAACCTGCAAACAGAGGGGTGATCATAGACCTGCAAGAATCTGGCTAATGTGAATATCCACGACAACTCTGCACTGCTATCACCATAAGTTATTATATGTGTAACAACCCCCACCATGGGTCATCAGCAAAGAGAGACCCCAGGACCTTTAAAATCAAATCCTAGGCCTCTGCCACTTGAACTGAAGGAGAACCTCACCTAACTGGTAGCAATAGCAGGCTCTTATCATTTATGCAGACCTGCCACTAGAGGAGGACATGGTACACAAAGTCAGCATGTCACATATAAATAGAGCTGGTCAAAAAAGGGGCATGGGGGGGGAAGTCCATATTTTGTTGAAAAAATTCAAAACTCAACATTTTCCAACCTGTTCTACATAGGATTCCGGAGAAGAATCCTGAGAAATTTTAGCAAAATTACAGCAATATTCCGTGAGCTGGTAAGAGGAATCGTGGTACGAGGTGCTGCACATCCTTAACTCCCATTGGCTTTAAAAGGAGGTTAGAGCAGGCTGCACTTCCCATAATCAGGGTGGAAAAGTCCTTCCATTTATGAACTGCTAGGATCTCAATGCACATTTTTAAACCATTATTTGAAACAAGAAGACCCTCCCCCAGCAATAGGATAATTACGTTTTCAGATAAAGATGCTGATCAACTTTTTTTTTTGTACTCATGACTTTTACACTTAAGGCCTAATTAAAAAGTCACTGCAGTGAGTTTTTCAAGGCACTGGGACAATATTTGCTGGGAGAAAATATCATCTATTGCTTTTGGTGTGGTTTCATCTACCAGAGGACAAATCACAGCAGGGAACGTTGCTACAGCTGTACTCCCCAAGTACTGTGGGATGTCACTGGACTGGCTGAGGCTCATGCCCTAAGCTGCAGCTGCTGCTGTCATTATTGGCAGAATAGGGGAGGCGACAGGAGCAAGTTCCTTTGTGTCAGGTTTCTGTTTGTGCTTTCTCCACAGACAGATGAGATGACCATCTTATAATTAGCAGCAAGCCAGGTCAGGTTTCCTGTTTGTAGCCTTTAGATTCTCTTTTACTGGGCCTGAGATGTGCCTGTTACAGGAGTGCTCTCTGTATATATGTAGTTAATTAGTTGATAGATAAGGTACCAGTAGATGGTGCTCAAGAGTGGGTAGAAAGAAAAGGAGTACTTGTGGCACCTTAGAGAAACCAATTTATTTGAGCATAAGCTGTAGCTCACCAAAGCTTATGCTCAAATAAATTTGTTAGTCTCTAAGGTGCCACAAGTCCTCCTTTTCTTTTTGCGAATACAGACTAACACGGCTGCTACTCTGAAAAGAGTAGGTAGCACATTCCTGGGTTTTGCAAATGATTTACTCTCCGTGCTTTTTATATCAGCTCTTAGCAGAAGCCACAGCATAAGGGCCTGGTTCTCTGTTGTCCTGTACCTTAGACAGTCATTTATAGAAGTGCAAAGTGGATGTGTAATGCTACCATATGGATGTGGTAGAATTTTTCATGCACTCTTCACTCACTTTGCATCTGTGTAAATGACCACACAAGGAGCCGAGCAATGCAGAATTAGGCCCAGGAAGACCAGTGTTAGGAATGTGGTGCACCCATCAGTTGAAGGAAGGGGAGACAGAGAGAGAATGTTTGTGAGAAAGTCAGGTAGAACCTCACAGCATCTCCTCTATCATATTAAAAAAAAAAACCCAATAAACAAGCTTCAATACATAACAAATTCAGTAATGATAATAGCTGGACTGCATATCTTCACCACAGGTGTCTTTTCAGTTGTTAGGGCAGGTAAACTCTTTTTTTGCCCAATTTTAAATCCCCCTTGAGCTTCTGGAAGTTCAGACGGAATTCACAGTTGGGTTCATTTCCTGACTAGGAGTGTGAAAAACAGAAAAGGAGTTCAGGGAGGATCCCAAGTTCCAGGAAAAAGAGAAGAGATAGCAGGGCAGTTGGGAAGACAAATACAGAGAGACTGTGAGGAAAGGAATCCATCCTCCTGAAAATCCATACATGATAGATACATTGGGTAGGTTCCGCTATCTGTGTGATCCTACTGCACAGATATACTCCTCTGACACATACTGTAGTAGTAGGAGGAGAACATGAGAAGAATTCTACAAGTAAAGCATATGTTGATTACTAGAACTTGGCCCCGTGGAACCGAAAGCAGGAAAAATGTCCAGGAAAATGGAGCTACTGTAGTTTTTGTGCTTTTCAAAAGTGTGATGGGGTCTTTCATCTCTGCCCAAGTTGGGCAGTTTTCATTTCCACACAAGGGCACCTTTGCCAGGGCTGCACATACCCTCATCCCTTCAGCCCAGTATGGTATGGTCATGTCAGCATTAGATATGAGCCCAAGTCTTGGTATGAGACCAGAAACCAGACTGCTATCAACTGAGCATTTATGTCCACAGAGCAATGAGGCCTCAAGTCAAGATGAAAATGAAAACAACCCTTTCCCCAGCAAGCTTTACCTAAATATCAAAGGCAGTGTACCAGGAGCAGTTCCAAAATGTTACTTGTGATCCTGATCTGCCCTAGAGACAAGAACATTACTTACAGAAACTTCCGTTGTAATGAACATATATAACTTTTATAAGGGCTTACCCTGCCAGTTACTGCACCTAGGGAACCTAGATTTGCATTTAGAAAATGGGAATGGTGGAGACATTTTCTTGTTTTTCTTTTTCTTTCTTTCTTAATGGGGCAGAGAGGGGAATTGATCCCATTTGCATGTTAGAATCTGTAAGATATGACAGAAATTGACATGTTTGAATAGTATAAGTTAAATAGATCTCACAATGCTTTGATGTATGTATTTACACCTCTCTGAAGTACTATTTACAGAGGGGGAACTTCCGTGGAGAGAGAGACTAAGTGACTTGTCCACCATCACATAGGAAGTTTGGAGCAGAGTAGGGACTTGAACAAAATGTCCCAGACTAGTACTCTACCCACTGGACCCTCCTTCCCCTTCAAGAGAAAGTTGATGTTTCGTCAATCTGATTAGTTTCATCAATTCCCTCCCCCTTTTTGGTATTTTATTGCCATATTCCACTCATGGAGGTGAAATATTGAATCACAAATTATTTCCTATCCTGGGGATATTAGAATATAAAAATCCAAATTCAGTATTGAACATCTTCCTAGAAAAGAAGCTCTAGCTCAACTGCTAGATCTGGGCGTGATGCAGGAATCACTGGGTGAGATCCTAAGGCCTGTATTATGCAAACTAGATTATCACAATGGTCCCCTCGGGCCTTAAAATTGATGAATCTATGAAAAGATGAACAGCATTTTAAGCTATATCAGGGATTAAAGCTGTCATCTGAAAGGGTTTTTCTGGCTTCAGCTCTCCTTAAGTTTCCCATACAGATGTTTGCATTGTAGAAACATTATTATAAGTCTTCAAAGTTCACATTGGGCCAGATCTTCACCTGGTACAAATCAGCACCAGTAAAGTCAATGGAGCTATGCCAAATTCCACCAGCTGAAGATGTGGCCAAGGGTCCTATGTCTTTGTCATGCCATAAGGTAGTCTGTCACACCTTGGAGAAAGAACCAGTATGTGATAAATAGTTCCTGAGAAAGAAAAAGGCGTTTAACTCAATCTAGCTTTATGGGAAAGCAACTGTTGATGACAGCCAGCCAGGCAGGGCACATTACAGATGGTGTTTTTCATGGCTGTAATCTAATGTCATAGTTTTTGCAGAAGTGGAATTAAAAATCTTCAGTGCTTTGTGGTGAAGACAGACAGATGCCTTCCTGCTTTAATTCCTGAGTGGCCATAACATGTTCGCTGACATTTCAACTTGATGTTTTAATTGGCTTATTTGAATAAAACTCAGACAGGTTATGTTGCTAGTTTTATTTTGTGTCTCCCAGCCCAGCAGCCAACAAAAAGAAGACAGCGGGACAAGGAGGGGCAGTGGCTTTTCACCTCACCAGTTTTCCCAGTGTTTTGTTTAGTTCTCAATGTATTTAAATTCATGCCTTGTTAAATTAGAAACTGCATCCTGCAGGGATTAAAGTCAACCACTGTGTTCCAGAAGAGGGTCTCCTTCATTCCTCCCAACTGTCCAGGAAAAATGTTTTCTTTGACTAATTTTTTTTAAAAAGTCTTTACTGATTTTAGTCCCCCAAACTCCTGCAAAATGTGCAACTATGTATGTTATGACTGAACAGTGTGCTGCTGTATTTGCCCTGAGAGTCTGGGCAGGTTGCCCCTTAACTTTTCCAAAACACAGAGGCTGGTTCAAAGGCAGGGATGGTATATCTCATCTAAATGCATATTCCAAATTGGAGTGCAGTAACTTATTTACAACTCCTGCTGCTTGACTGTAAATTAACTGACTCTGTAGCAGTCGGGTTAGCAAAATGCTCAAGTACCACTATAAAATGGACCTCTTCTGTAACAGAAATGAAGCCATAAACTGGAGAGCACTTGCTAACCTTTGTAACTGCAAATGTCCACTGCAAGTCATTATTTTTCGCTGGATGAGTCGTCCCGCTAAAGGCAAGAAGTAAATTACGAAACGTGCCTCCATTTACAGGTACTGTGGAAAGTTATTAAGTCCTACCTGAAAGTGGCTCCCTGTTGTTATGTGTGCCTACAGTTAAAGAGATGTGCTGGATAGCGACACCAGGATTTTCAAAAGTAGTTGATCTTGTTTTACAGCATTTTGGTATAAGATGAAGTTGGATCAAGCATCTCAGGTACTGACAAGCAAGAGAGGGATAAAATGAGGTAATCTCTAAGGATAATCAAAAAGGCATCGATAAACTCTCATTTAATCTATTGTTAGCGACTTTTTTACCACTGCCCTGGGCACCTTACAAATACAGATTAGTATTTGTAAGGTGCCCACACCTTACAAATACAGATTAGTATTTGTAAGGTGCCCAGGGCAGTGGTAAAAAGAAGTCATATAAAAATTAGAGGTAACAGTTCCATATGTCTAAAATAAGGACTGTTCTGATTGTTAAAGCTTTGAAGCTGGTGGGAATTTTCCAAAATTTGATTTTTGGACTGAATTTTTCATCAAAATACCAAATTTTGATGGGAAAAAGCCAACAAAAATAAAGTTATTGCTAACAAAAAAAAATTCAGGTTTTTTTTTTTTTTTTGCATTTAATGACCAGCTATGAGATGGTTGAAATCTTTTGAATGTCAACAGTTCTTTTCCTTGCAATTCCAAAATTGAAATGGGGGGGGGGGGGAGAGAATAAATAAAGAGATAAATAAATAAAATCAGTGCATTGTTTTAATTTTTTTCCAATGTGTGACCTGCCTCTAACTTTGACCAAAATCTTGAAATAAAACAATCCTGAACCTTCCAGATTGGAGGGTTTTTTTTCTTTAATTGCCAGACATTCTTGTCATTTGCTGACTGCACTGTACTTGTTAACACTGCCCCTTCTACTGGCTATCAGGCCAACCAGCTCAACTGTGTGTGATGATAAATATGGCTGAAGGGCTCACAGAGATTATAACTGGGCATGAAGCTCCTTCAGTACAGTCAAGGACCTGTTTTTGGAGCAGGAGGTTTCGGTTCCATATTCATGGCCAGATGTCCTGCTCAGGAGTGGTGACTGGGATATCTGAAGTCTCTGAGGTGCTGTGAAGTAATGCAATCATTAGAGGCTCATGCAGTGTTCAGGTGGAGAGAAAGTGGGGACTCCCAACATCCTGTGAACAAATCTGCTTTGCATTATTCCTAACCTAGCTACAACCACATAGTACAGGCAATGTCCCAAGATGCTCTCTTTGCATGAGATATCTACATTTCAGACCACAGTTTGCTGGCTAAACACTTTGCTGCTCATCTCAGCCAAATCTCTGGACCTTTTGAAGTTACCCATCATGAGTCAAAATGCCCTTCTTCATAATCCCTCTGGTCTTTTTTTATTTTGCTCTCCCATGCAAGCCTCCATAGAAAAGGAAAAAAATAAATATCTTGTCAGGGTCACATCTCATCATATCATGCCAATGCTACAAGCGAATTTGTACCCTGTGGTTGAAATCATGGCCCCACTGAAGCCAATGGGAGTTTTGCCATTGATTGCAATTAGACCAGGATTCACCCTGTGTTTATACAAGTTATGAAAACAAAAACCACCCAACATTCACCTCTGCATTTTCAGTGACGTGAAGTTGGAAATAGATGTAATTAGCATCAGCTGGTTTTATCAGGGGTAAATGTCTGTGTAGCACCTTGTAAATAGAAGAGTAGAGAGCTAAACACTGGAGATTACTACAAGCAGTTAAAATGACATTTAACTTTTGCTTATTAGCTGTTTATTAAGGATATGCAAGAACATTACACCACAGATATTTTCATAGGTGACCAATTTCCATTATTAAAATATTGATCCAGAGGCCATTCATATGTCATAAATCTGATGCATCATAGCTGAGGGAAAAGATGAGTAAGCTGGAAACATTCAAACCCAGAGCCGTGGTTGGCTAACACTAACCCCAATGACAGTCCCTGAATTGCAAGAAAGGGGGAAGATGAATGGGAAGCAGGAAGGTTTGAGCAAGTTTGAGGACAGCAGTTTGATCCAGAGGTATCTTATTATTGTTCAGCTTTCATCTTCCCTGCCAATGACATAAGTCTACAAAGCACCGGCTGGGAACAATACCAATCAATTCCACCCTTCACTGATAGTTCCACTGGTCAAAACATATTTTCAATGGAAAAGTGGGTTTTTGCAGAACAAAAGTTTTCACCATAATTGTTTTCTTTCATTGAATTGTTTTTAATTATTCCTTCGAAAAAAACAAAAATCTCCAGCTAAAATATTTTTAGCCAAAAACCAACCAACCAACTAACAGAAACCCCTACAAAAATACCCCAAACAAACAAAAACAAAACACAAAAAGTCAGTTTTCCGCAGATCTGGGCCAAACCTGTTTTCTTGTTTCTCTCAAAATTATTATCCTGAGGGAATTTTTTTGTTGACTATTGTGACAAACTACTCAATTGCCTCCATTCTGCGTTATTATATAATAGCGTTTCTTCTCCAGTTTATCCACATTTTTCTCTGGAAGGGAGAAGCTGGTCTTGGAAGAGAAGCTACAATAGAGACACAGTGTGGTCATCTAATTATCTAATTATTTTAGATATCTAATTATCTAATTATTTATTATCTTTTATCTAATTATTTAATTGTTTTTAAACATATTTATCTGAGACCCGTTAAGTGTTCCTGGCACTTTGCACACATGGACAGGAGCTGTTCCTTGCCGCAAAGAGCTCCCAACCTACATAAGACATGAGAAGACAAAGGACACAATTCAAGAGAGGAAGGGGGAGGGGGACTAGTGCCAAGAAGAGAGGAGGGATGGCTTGGAAAGATGTGTTTTAAGTAGGAATTAGAAAGCCAGAGAAGATGCTTGGGGGAATGAAGAGGGGCAGGATGTTCCAAGCTCAGGGGCCAACACAATAGAAACTATGAAGTTGAAAGAAGGAGAAGAAGCAAAAGAATCAGTAAGGTGAGGAGTGAAGAGGATTCTATGCACTGAGACGGGGAACAGGAGGAAATGAGAGCAGAGACGTCTATGGCAGGAGGCAGAGAGGTATCAAGTTTGGTTTAGGGTCAGTAATAGTAACAATACTTCCTTACACTATGGAGCTGAGACAGCCAGGTGCTGAACAGCTGAATTTGCCAATCTCCTGTTTATAGGAATGGCCAAGAATGGGAATTAAAGATGCTGAGCACCTCCCAGGCCTTAGGTCTAAGATCAATACATTCTAACCAGCCCTCACTTTCAACAGCACTAACTCACTTCCCTCCCTTTCTTTTTTCTCCTATATATTTATATGTCGGTTTGCATGTCTCCATCTCTTTATAAATAAAATCGGTATATATATCTATAGACAGTGAATACATATCTACACACACATCTTAAAGGAATATCAACTTCTGTCTTCTGTACTTTGCTTTCTCCTGTACAGTAATGTCACCCTCAGCTATCCTGTGCTCTCCTAGTCTTACCCATCTGCTTAGTTTGAAATGGTATAGATTCCCTTACCCATGGATCCCTGCCAGTTACAACCTTGTGTGTGTGTGTTTAAGGCTCAGTGACACTCAGTCTTCATGGAGGTGGCATGGAGATGAGACCAGAAGGGAAGATGTTGCCCCCATACATTCTAGGAGGTTAGTGACTAAAGTGGCAGGTGTCTCAGGTACAATGGATCAAGCAAAACCTGAGAGGGAAATGAGTTTGCTAATCCCAGGCTAGTGCTGGACGTGCAGATCCACACACAAAACCACCACACATAATTAGCACAGTTTGGCATCCATCTCTGTCAAAGGGAAGGTCAGGGCTCAGTTAATATGGAATCTGAATTACTCTTCACCCTAGAGATACAGGCTTTCTCTGGCTAGGTTAAGGTCACTGGTAGGGCAGCATTACAGAAGCTCCACCATACACTGCTACCTTCAACAAGAGAGGAGATTTCAGATTTGCCCTTCCCATTCCCTGAGTAGTAATCAGGAGCACTGTAAACATACTCTCCTTACTCTGCTTCAGTCCCTTCGCATAAAAGATTCTGCTCCTGTGGACAAAGCTGGTCCAAGCTCCTTTTGCTAGCCCTTATCAATCTTATCACCAATGGCCTCATAAAACGTCAAACACTGGCGTGCTGGTTTCCATTCAGACATTCAACGACGTTTTCCCTCTTAGTGCTTACATACATTAAGGGACAAAATGGTTAGTTCCCACTAATAAACTGAGGAAATATATGGACATTCCTTACAGTGAAATTCTACCCAGGCCAGAAATGTGGGGCAATAACCTGATTTGTGGTGTCACTTGTTTTCTTTTTCTTTCTTCTTCTTTTGTGCTTCTTTGGCACTGGAAAAAAAATAACCTACAGGATAAATGTTCAATTAGGTGACCTTCCCTTTTGCACGTACAAATTACACCCCAAAGAGGGAGGTCTTTTCAGACTATCTAAAAATACATTCCAAATTCCAGAGATAATCCAGTAATAAGAAGTAGATGCCCGACCTTGCTGCCTGAGTAGCTACATTAACTTTAGTGGGCCTGATTTTCCTCTCACTTACATTGGTCACTCTACTGAAGTCAACTGCGGTACAAGAGTGTAAAACTGATGTAAGTTAGAGGAGAATCATACACAAACTGAAGTCCATGGATAAGATCATTAGCTTGCATCAACTGGTGTATTTCCACGGAAGTCAAGGGAGCGATGACAATCAACAAAAGATGAGAATCTGGACCCATAAGTTAACTCATGTGATTAAGGGCTGCAAGATTGGGCCTAAAGGTAATTGATCTAGTTTGGAAATAGAACTGACCTGAACCTCAGTCCTTCCCCTTGATCTAGTTGTAATTCTGTATTAATGTTAGTCTGATTCCCTCCATCTTATCCATCAGTTCTCAGGTTAAATTATTCATGTCAGGGAATCCCTTTTAAAAGCTGGTGCTGCTGATTCTCTGAAATGTCATTTAAATTATTAGGAGTCTTTTGTTGGTCTGTTTTTTTAAGTTAAGAGGTAAAATAGTAATGACCAACAAGTAAAACCCAGGAAAGGTTTTTTCCCTCTTTCATCAACATTTAAGATGAAATGAGATGTGGGCAAATAAAACTGCTCCGTGCATTTGGTCACAGTTTGATCTGACAGCTTTCAAAAGTATACCACTTCCATAGAGGCACAGTCCCTTACTTAGCAGAAGTCACTATCAGAAGTTTGATTCTGACTATCCCTTGTCGGAATGTAGCTGTCCCTTCACGATGGGTGAAAGTGTAAAGTGACAATCATATCTTTTATTAAACATCTTGCTTTTGTGCTCTGGATTTTCATTTGTGAGGCATACTTCATGGTTTTTTAGTTGGAAGACTTTATTGTACTGATGAAGATTTGCATTCCTTGATTTCTGTCAACTTGCTGAACCTGAAAATTTGCAATGTCAGCGAGGCTACCTGCATGAATAAAGTTACTTGTGTCTAAGTATTTGCAGACTAGGGCCCTGCCAGAGAAAGCATACAATCAAGACCTCTGATCCTGTTCGCAGTAAAGTCAATGGGAGCGTTGTCATGCACTCCAATAGAAGCTAGCCCCAGGATACCAGTACTTTTGCCTTGGTTACCATTCTAATAATAGACTGAGGATTATCTACTATAGTTCACCACAGGTGAAAATGTTCATTAAGACTTGTTCTTCTTATCATCATTTGGGCACCAGAGATAGTGATCTGTTACCCAGATACATAACAGTATTTCCTCAAGCAATTTGTGCACTAGATGATCATTCCAAGGTTCCATCTGGTTATAGACCTGATTTTAAAAAAAAATAAAATGATATAGCAAAAAGTTGAAGACATGAAGAAGAAAGGCAGAGACAGAAAAATGTTTTACATATAAAACGTTCCATCAGTGAGCAAAATCTTATTTTCAGATTTAAAAATTGTAGTAACCTACTCCTACTCAAAATTCTGCCCTAAGACATAAATGTGCTACTCCCATTGACTTGAGTAAGAATTTTATAAGAGCAGAATTGGATCATATGTGTTGAGACTGAGTAAGGGAGAGAGAGACCCTATTCTGTTTATACTGAAGAGAGGAAATTGTGCTTTACTGTATTGTTTACCCTTCCCTGTACTTTAATTTTCCCTTTATTTAATATTTCAGCAGAAGCCATTTATCTTCCCTGGTGATCAAATAAATTGGGTGGTAAAACAACGGATATATGACTCACTGAGAGAGCGAGAATGGTATTATAAGGTAGACTGGGAGGATAAAGCTTGGAAATCCAGTAATGTGTGATTTGCTACCTCAAGCTTGCCACGGGACCCGAGGGAAAATATTGTTTTTTCATTCCAAGTGAAAAAGATAAATATGGGTTACCCTTTGGCAGCACTGAAGTGCGGGGGATTCCAGGTCTGAAAGCTGATATCCCACTGCCTAAAAGAACCATATCCAATTCAAGGCAAGGTATTTTTTCTTTGACCAAGATAACAGGTAATGAATGTGGTGATCAGTATCTGATTTTCTCAAGGCAGGGTAGCTAATCTGATTTGGGAAGGCTGTTTGCTTGGGTGAGAACCAATAAATGTGAGACAAAGCATCAGGAGCAAAGGGATGTCAACTGAAATTTAGAATTCTGTCTTCTGCAGTATGGCCCCAATCCAAAATCAATCAAAGTCAGTGAAATTCAGTGGGCTTTGGATTAGGCCCTATTGGAGAGTCAGTCAGATACTTGATTTTGCAGTGAGCTGCCTTTTTCACTGATAAATCCAGTGGTTGGGGTTTTACATTAGTGTGAAAACACAAATTATAAAATTCACTGATGCTAAAGGAAACAGCTCAATCTGTCCACCAAAGGGCCACAATCCAGCCCCAAAGGATTATATTGTTTCATCAAATCATTTTACTGAGATAGGAGAAAGCAAATCCCATTATGAAGAACCCTTCAGAATATGAGTGGTTATAGAATTTAGAACTTCTCTAGAACTCCTTAAGTCATGCTGATTCTATTGAATCATGGAAAAGTTTTTAAAATGATCAATGTAGAGACAATTCTGTCCATGTACACTCTCCTTACAATGACAGGTTTCAGAGTAACAACCGTGTTAGTCTGTATTCGCAAAAAGAAAAGGAGGACTTGTGGCACCTTAGAGACTAACCAATTTATTTGAGCATAAGCTTTCGTGAAGTGAGCTGTAGCTCACGAAAGCGTATGCTCAAATAAATTGGTTAGTCTCTAAGGTGCCACAAGTACTCCTTTTCTCCTTACAACGTGTATGATAATCAAGTTGGGCCATTTCCAGCACAAATCCACTTTGGATAAGCTATTACCAGCAGGAGAGTGAGTTTGTGTGTGTGTGTTTTGGGGTGGGGGGGTGAGAAAACCTGGATTTGTGCTGGAAATGGCCCAACTTGATTATCATACACATTGTAAGGAGAGTGATCACTTTAGATAAGCTATTACCAGCAGGAGAGTGGGGTGGGAGGAGGTATTGTTTCATGGTCTCTGTGTATATAATGTCTTCTGCAGTTTCCACAATATGCATCTGATGAAGTGAGCTGTAGCTCACGAAAGCTTATGCTCAAATAAATTGGTTAGTCTCTAAGGTGCAACAAGTACTCCTTTTCTTTTTGCGAATACAGACTAACACGGCTGTTACTCTGAAACCTATTTTTGTTAAGTAGCCCCGAAACCACATTTGCAGAAATTTCGAATAATCAACTAGGGTTTTATGTTTATAATTGTTATTAAAAATGAGTAAGAGTTCTTATACAGAGCTCTTCATCTAGAGATCTCACAGAGCTTTACAGAAACGCTGATTCTCATTTTTCAGATGGGGTTAACTGAAGTCAAAGAGACTACATGACTTTTCTACAATTACCTTACAAGATAATAGCAGTCAAGAATATAACCTAGTTTTCCTGCATCCCAAGCTAGCACTGTATCTAATGGACCACACTGCAGTTCAACTGGCTTTTCCTCAGCTAGTTGTGATGACTATAACAGAATAGTTATAACATTGAGTGCCAGAAGGCCTGAGCCACGGTATGCATCCGATGAAGTGAGCTGTAGCTCACGAAAGCTCATGCTCAAATAAATTGGTTAGTTTCTAAGGTGCCACAAGTACTCCTTTTCTTTTTGAGTCTAGAAACCTATTCAGACTAGCAGATCTGACACACATGAGCAGATTCATAGTCACTGCGACTATTCATGTTGAAAGATAAATTCCAGAAATTGTATCCAGTCCTCAACTTTCTTTCTTTCATTATATCTTTGTCGCTGTAGAAGGAAAAGTCAAACAATTCTTAAATCCAATAGCCAAAAACATCAGAAATGAGGTACTAGCTGTTGTGAAGCACACAGGGCAAAATTCTCCCATTTTTTCTAATCCATTTTCCCTATTCTAATTTTGTCAGTGCGAGTTCTGTTCACAGAGCAAGTGAAGATTTTGGGTAGCATGATTGTAGAACAGATTACAAGGGAAAATTCTATTCCCTTGAGTAAATTTAAAAATTAAAAGTAACGAAGAAGTCTGTTATAAATATTATCAACTAACCTATTTTTTTCATCTGACCTGAATTTTGTAGTTTGAAGATGATTAGTCAAGTTAAGAAAAGGAAAATGTAAGACTACCACATGCTTTCTAAGCACCAGCCTTAAATTTTCCAGAGTATCTCATCTAAACACAGGAATATTTTTCCCTATGAGGTTGTATTTAAATATTTATTTTTAAATGGTGAAGTGCCTTCATATAAAGACACAAAAGTTGTGTTTTTAGTTGGCAGGTCCAAGATGACATACAATTCCTAAATGTGGTTCAGACATTGACACATTTTTATGAGAAAAAATGTACCCTATGTTAGGATATAGATATTTAGGCCTGTCTGTAAAGGCCTGTACTCTAAGAATTTAGGTGTATTCTTATCACTTGGCTAGTTATAGAGGTATAAAAGAAAGAAACAAAGTCACTGTCTGCCGGTGTAAGGGCCTTCTCTTACTGTGACAGTCTGAGGCCCTGTTCTTAGGCTAAGGCCTTTGGCTAAGCAGCAGAGGCAGCCATAAGCTTGGAAGCGACTGGGTCACCTTCTCACATTCCAAATCCCTCACGTTGAAATAAGGTGCTATTGGGCTGTTACGAATACAATCCTGTCCTGATAATGCCTATTGCCTCCAGAGAAAGAGAAGTGCCTAGAAGATGTAAAAGGAAACTTAGTTTGACAGTATCCTGTCTGGCAAGAACTCACTTATCAATAGCTGGGATGTGAAATCCTCATTTCTGTGTTTGGTCTATCACTGTAGTCCCCATTTCCTTATTGTTTGTGTGTATAATCTGTGTCTGGTTCTGTGATTGTTTCTGTCTGCTGTATAATTAATTTTGCTGGGTGTAAATTAATTAAGGTGGTGGGATATAATTGGTTACATAATCATGTTACAATATGTTAGGATTGATTAGTTAAATTTCAGTAAAAGGATTGGTTAAGGTATAGCTAAGCAGAACTCAAGTTTTACTATATAGTCTGCAGTCAATCAGGAAGTGTGGGGGTGTGTGTGTGGGGGAAATGGGAACAGGGAATGGGGTGGGGAAATTGGAATCATGTTTGGCTAAGGGCAGGAATGGGAATGGACACAGGTGTAAGACTCTGTGGTGTTAGAGCTGGGAAGGGGGACATTAAGGAAGGAAACTAGAAACATGCTTGCTGGAAGTTCACCCCAATAAACATTGAATTGTTTGCACCTTTGGACTTCAGGTATTGTTGCTCTCTGTTCATGTGAGAAGGACCAGGGAAGTAAGTGGGTGAAGGAATAAGCCTCCTAACACCCTAAAACAGGAACTCAAAATATTTGATTATTTTTTGGGACTGGATTCGGGGTCAGAAATTGATGGTGGTGTCTCATATTTTTGGAGAACGGATGATTTGGGAAATAAGGGTGCAAACCTGCATACATCTATTAGCTACAGTGAGCCAAAGTCTGCCCTCACTTATATCCAGGCAACCCTATAGAAATTGGTGACATTGCTAAGTGAAAATGAAACTGCTCAATTCTGTGATATTTTGGGTAGTCAATAAATTCTGGGATGTGATGCATCTGTGATTAGGACAAAGGAAAGGTGCTAGCAATTATGTTAAAATTAAATTCTTGGAAATTTTATTAAAATTAAATTCTTTTCCATGTTAAAATGGAAAAGAATCACAGACAGAGATTTGTTTTAACATCGAACAGAGAACTTTGTGAGAATAAGGAAAAAAGAATTCCTCCCTCACTATGTTTCACCATAGAGCTTCTGCATCAGTCCTTCCCCCAGCCCTGCCCCTGCCAAGCTTCCTGTTACAGTTTAAAAGAAACCGTACATACAACTTCCCATTAGCCAAGGACATATTGCAAAGCAGTGCAGTCCCCAAGAGATTACTTACCTAATCACAAGTTAGTGCACATGACACTAACCAATCTATACCTCATGCCATGACTACAGTTACGTTTCAGAATGGAGTTCTTTTTTTTTTTGCCTTCTGAAACCATATACCACATACAGCTGTCTGGGGTTTTCAAAACTACTGGGTCAAACTCTGCTCTGTTACATCTGTGCAGCCCATGGAAGTCGAACAATTTGACTTCATTAGGTTTACACTTGGTTCTGTTTCCTGTGATGAAGGAGCATTTCCTCTCAGTGATCTTTCTTTTTTAAAGGCAAACACTCCCACTGATTTTGGTTAGTTCTTGGAGTACTGAACGACATCAGGGGGCATAATTCTGCCCCAACTTATCCTTTCTGTGATAACACTTCCTTTAGCTGCTGCAAGTCATGAAGTCTTTAACAAAGATCTTTTGCTAAGGTTTTATTCTTGTAAAGGTGGGTATGTTTAAATGCTTAACCTGCTTGCTTTGCAGCTGTACTCACACGAGTATCAGAACTGAAGTCACTGGGACCACTTGCAGAAGTAAGGCAAGTAAGGCTTGTTCCATGGACTTTCAGTGGGACTTATATGCCTAAATCCCTTAGACAGTTTTGAAAATAACCCCTCCCCCCACCGCACAATGTGAATGAAAAAAAAGCATAAAATTTTCAAAAAGGTATGTCTACCCTGCAAAGAAAACCCCGCAGCACCGAGTCTCAGAGCCAGGGTCAACTGACTCTGGCTCATGGGGCTTGGGCTGTGGGGAGAAAAATAACAGCATAGACACTCCCACTTGGGCTGGAGCCTGGGCTCTGAAACCCAGCAATGGGGGAGAGTCTCAGAGCTTGGGCTCCACCCTGAGCAGGAATGTCACGCTGCTATTTTTAGCCCCGCAGCCTGAGCCCTGCAAGCTGTAGTCAATTGACCCAGGCGCTGAAACTTGGTGCCATGGGTTTTTCTTTGAACTATAGACAGACTGTATGTGATTAGGGCTTGTCTACACAACAAAATGAAGTTCACTTTATCTAATTCGACATCGAGCCTCCTAATTAATTAAGTCAATTGTCCGTGGCCACACCATGCTCATTGTCTCGATGGAGTGCATCCTCACTAACAGTGCCGGCAGCGATGCACAAAGCAGTGCATTGTGGGTAGCTATCCCACACTGCAACTTGCTGCAGTGTTTTGGGGAAGTTTGTGCGATGCCTCATGGGACCAAAACACTGTCGCCGGAGAGAATGGGAAGGTTGCATCGGCATCCCATAATGCATTGTGCTCCCTCCCTCATATCAACGGCAAACAATCCAGTGGCTTTCATGCCTTAAAACTGCTGCGCATACTCAATAACCCCAGAAGCATGGAGCCAGCTCAGTTGTGCACTCTTGCTGTGAGCATCTGAAACACCTCACGCCTTCTCCTGCAATACTTCCAGAGCCAAAGTAGGGTCCGCCACGCAGAACATAGCGATGTCCTGCAAGCAGCCCTCCTGCAAGCCACTGAAAAAAAACAATTCACAGTTGCTGCGGGCAGTCACAGAGCAGCAGCACTCTGTGGAGCGCCGTTTCTGGTCGCATGAAACACGCACTGACTGGTGGGACCGCATCGTTTTGCAGGTCTGGGATGATGAGCAGTGGCTGCAGAACTTTCCATGTGGAAGGCCACCTTCCAGGAACTTTGTGTGGAGCGTTCCCCGGCCCTGCAGTTCAGCAACACAAAAACGAGAGCTGCTCTGACAGTGGAGAAGCGAGTGGCGATCGCTATCTGGAAGCTTGCAAACGGAGACAGTACCTGTCAGTGGGGAATCAATTTGGAGTAAGTAAATCAACTGTGGGAGCTGCTGTGCTCCAGGTGTGCAGGGTCATTAATCGACTTCTGCTATGAACAGTAGTTAGTCTCGGAAATGTGCAGGACATAGTGGATGGTTTTGCCGTGATGGGGTTCCCTAATTGTGGTGGGGTGATAGATGGCATGCATATCCCCATCTGGGCAATAGACCACCTTGCCGAAGAGTACATAAACCAAAAAGGATACTTTTCAATGGTGTTGCAAGTGCTGGTGGATCACAGGGGGCGTTTCACCAACATCAACATAGGATGGTCGGGAAAGGTTCATGACGTGCACATCTTTAGGAACTCGGGTCTGTTCAAAAGGCTGCAATCTGGGACTTTCTTTCCAGACCACAAAATGAGCAATGACAATGTTGAGATGCCTATAGTTATCTTGGGGGACCCAGCCTACCCCTTGATCCCATGGCTCATGAAGCCTTACACTGGACGTCTGGACAGCAGTAAGGAATGGTTCAACTATAGGCTCAGTAAGTGCAGAATGGTGATTGAATGTGCCTTTGGTCATTTGAAAGGGTGCTGGAGAAGTTTACTAACAAGGTTGGACCTTTGTGAAGAGACCATCCCCATGGTTATAGCTGCCTGCTGTGTGCTCCATAATATCTGTGAAAAAAGAGGGAAAATTTTCCGCAGGGGTGGGCAGTTGAGACAGATCACATGGCATCCATTTTTGAGCAGCCAGACACCAGGGCAAGAAGAAGAGCACAGCAAGGGGTGCTGTGTAGCTGCAAGGCTTTGAAAAGCTGTTTCAATAATGAGTTACCGTAATGTAAGCTGTCCCTGTAAAGCCAACACCCTGTCCAAGACCGCTGCTTCTACTCAATAAAGAACATTTATTTCTTGAATCCATTTACTTTATTTAACAAACATAAGTAAAGAGGGAGGACAGGAAAAAAAGGTAACCTTGGGGAAAAGGGTTATAATGTTGGAACGGGAGAAACATTTTCACGGTGTAACATAACACTGCATTCCAGACCATCAAAGGTCTGTGAATGGGCTCCTTCTGTTCCTTGTACCCTCCCCCTGAGTTAAGTGAAAGGGATAATGGACTTTTCACCCATGCCTCAGGGAATGCTTGTGGGAGGGTGATTCTGCACCAGGCGATGCTGGCTGGCTGTCTACCAGGGTCTGCAAAGGGACTCTACCCTTCTGCTTCTATTCCTACAGTTCAACCAGATGCCTCAACATGTCTGCATGGCCCCTCATAATCCAAAGCATCCCATCCTGCACCACACACTCTTGCTTATTGGAAGCTTTCCTGCTCTCCATGTCCATGTCTAACTTCTCAGACAGTGAAATCCTCCACGCTCTCAGCTCTGTGTCAGCTGTTCCAGAGGCATTCATTATCTCAGTGAACATGTCCTCCCATGTTCTCTTTCTCCTCCTTCTAATCAGCGAAAGCTTGCTTTCAGGTGTTGATGACATACCAAAGGACACATTTCCAGCTGTCAGTCATGGGAAAAAATAAAGAAGCCATTGTACATGAATAAAATGTTTCCATAGCAAGGCCGTTTTCATTAAAAAAACCAAAAAACCCTTATTACACTAGGTGAAAACCATAACACTCTTCTCCCCATACAGCGATGAGATCCACTACCTCCCATGCAGACCAGGCTAGAATGCATTTGAGGCATGTAGTCTCCATGATCAGCTGTGCTCCCAATGCTGATGAAACAGGAAATAGGAAATCAAAAATTCCCGGGGCTTTATCAGGGGAGGGGCTGTTTCCTGTACCTGGCTGCAGTGCAGCAGAGTTGAGAATGATCTCCAGAGCGGTCACATATGAGCATTGTGGGACACCACCTGGAGGCCAATTAAGTTGAATTACATAATGCTGCATCTGCACTACCTCGCAGTCGACCCATGAAAATCAAATGAAGCGCTACACCTCTCACAGTGAGTGAGAAGTTGATATTAGAGGTGACTAACGGTCGGCATAAAGGACCCAATAGTGTAGACATATACATTAACAGGTCAACTTAAGGCAGCTTAACTTCCACCTAACTTTTTAGTGTAGACCAGACCTTTGAAGCCTACATCCCAATGAAAGTACATGAGTTTTAGGCACCTAAATCACTTAGACACTTTCGAAAATTTTACTCAGAATGCATTGAATCAATCTGCAACAATATAATGTCCAATGTATCATTCTCTTACTAAAAAAGAAATATGAAAAACACACAGACTTGTAAAGGATCCAAAATATCTGTTGAGCATAGCAATGGAGTGAATCAACCCAATGCTCCATCATATTTTAACAACATTATCAACACATTGGACTGATTTTTATAGTTAGATGAAGTGAGCTGTAGCTCACGAAAGCTCATGCTCAAATAAATTGGTTAGTCTCTAAGGTGCCACAAGTACTTCTTTTCATTTTGCGAAATTTTTCTGTTAGTTTTAATTTCATTACCTCCCAATTTCTAAGGGTTTAACTGATATGGTATATCTCAGGTTTCCCTGCACATTTGCTAAATGTAAGTGCTGAGCTCAGTTAGAAATAGAATATAATTGTCATTGTAGTCTTCAGAAAATTGTGAGTTTCATCTGAGCCCTTCATGATTTAAGATTAGCCAGGCAACTGGTGTTTTGTTTTGTGTTTCACTTCACAAAAATGCAAAATCTGGTGCCAAGGCAGAATTTATAGCTCATATCTGAAGCTCTTCTGGAAAGCTACCTGCGGGAGACCCAGCTGCCGTTCTTCAGTTTGCTGAGAACAGGATTTCTAGTTATAAATCTAACTCCAGCTCAGATTTTCTACAAAGTCTAGCATTTGGCTCCACTTGTCCCTAGTTCACAATGAATCTGAAGCTCAGCCACCCCTGTTCATGTTCAGAGGGACTGTTCCCGGACAGTGAAGTTCATCTCTTTGCAGAGGGACAGCAGAAGTCCAAGCATCACTTAGAGCTCACATAACCCTGATCCAAAGTCTAATTTGACACTGTCCCATGCTCACTGCAGGCACTGTTATATAATCATCTTCCTAGTTTCTTGCCAAGAAGGAAGTTTCTAGCCAGCTCCAGTCAAGGACCCAGCAGTCACCTCTGGCACCCGCAGGCTCAATCGATGTTATTTACAAAAAGAAAAGGAGTACTTGTGGCACCTTAGAGACTAACCAATTTATTTGAGCATGAGCTTTCGTGAGCTCATACAGTAGCTCACGAAAGCTCATGCTCAAATAAATTGGTTAGTCTCTAAGGTGCCACAAGTCCTCCTTTTCTTTTTGCGAATACAGACTAACACGGCTGTTACTCTGAAACCTGTCAATGTTATTTAGAGACTCATTTCAAAATGTACTGCAATTCCATCTCGGTACTATTGTCATCCTGGGATTGTGTGTGTATCGATCCTTGTTCCTAGCCCCAGACGGCAACCCTGGCCAAGATTCACTTCACCAGCATAAATCCAGAGTTCCCTCTGTTCCCATCACTGTAGCAAATGCTTCAGTCTGTATGTTGGAAGAGCAGCTGAAGCCTGTCTGCACTCATTATGCACAGAAAACATGGCAGCCCATGGAGACAACACAGTGTGGGTCCTCCACCAGTGTTGACCCACGCTGACTCCCCATGTGACAAAGCGGTGCTGAGAGCTTGCCCTTTGAATGAATTTCCTACAATATGAGTAAACTTGACTGGTGGTAGCTGGAGTAAGGTGTTGCACACAGAAGTGCTGGTAAGGGACCACTTTTTATTTCCTGGTTCCAATCACAAGACATACAGTTGGACTTGGACAGGGCTACAACATGGCTGGCCTTCTCTCATGGCTGGGGTCAATATCCACTGACTCCAGGGGTGACCATTAGCAGTAGCCTCCTGAGGGTGTAGCTTTAAGAGACTTCGTAGAATTTTTGAAGCAGCACCAAGTTTAAATTACTTTCTGTCTTGTTGAAAACCTTGAAGAGTCAAAGAAGCACATTTCTGAATCTGTGTTTCCAATATTTCTTATGTTTGGTGATTAAACTCCACCAATTGCTTTATGTAAAATTTACCCTAATAAATGTGACAACAAACAGTCCACAGTGCTGGTGCCCATGTTGAGACATAAATTAGATTGCATGGAGTCTGGCTGATAGATACGCCAGAAGTAGGATGGAAATCAAGCTGAACTAAACACCACAGCTTCATTTAGAGCCAGTAAGCCTGGCATAGCTGTCTTTGCATGTTAAAGCATTTTGCATTTCAGAGTTCAGGCAGGAAGGCAATTCATAATGTTAATTCTGCAGAACTACAGCGATGCCTAGTGATACTAGTTCTGTTCAGACTTGTTAAATAGATGGATGGTGTTTTGAGTGCCATTGAATTTATTGTTCTAACCAACTCTCTTCTGGAATAGAAGAGGGAGCAGTGGATGACAACCAGTTGAGCTGGTGGACTGTAAATGTACCATGCAGTAGCCATTTTTGCTGTTCAGAAACACGATATACTGAATTGAAAGAAAAATGTGAAATGTACAGGTTTTGTTTGGTTGGTTGATTTGAGGTTTTTGTTTTGTTTTATTTTGTTTTCTTAAGGCCATTTTCATATTTTCCCCCCCAAATGAACAATGCTGAGCAGCTCTGCATTTGGGGTCTTAACCCTTGAGCGGTCATGTGTGAGTTTCATAGATTTTAAACAACATATGTGGTTAGGACAAGCCAAAATAAAAATAATCCAGTCTCACGCTTCAGGGCGTCAGCTGATCACTACAGGGTTAAATAAGGATACTTCTCCATCCCTCTTTCCAAGATTCAGCATTGCACTATTGATTCTATTTGTGTGCATGTGTTTTCAGTCTTCTTCTGCAGCATTAGTGATAGGCATCACAGAAAGCAGTCTTGAAGACTCCTTTTTGGAGAGGGTGTGTGTGTGTGGAGGAATTCCACTGGAATTGCATTCCAGTTTGTTTTTAACCCTTGAACTAGCCCTGGAAAGGAGATATGCACCATATTAAAGTCACAAGCATATAAAATAGGAGGAGAGAATATAGTAGTCCCAGAAGCCGTTTGGCCTCTTCTAATGACCCTTATTGTCTCAAATGACTTTTACATTCCACGAGTCTGTAGAGTGGACTAGTGGGTTGAGTAATGTGAAAAAAACAAACAAATGAAACTATCATGAACTATTGAGTCATTTGGTTCCAAAACAACATGGTTTAACATGTGTATGGCGCCACCAATGAGAATCTTACAATGATTCTTGGAAGGCAGACTCAAAGTGCACATACAGCTAAATAATATAAGGATTTAGGTGTTCCTAAGTGCTTACTGCATAGACGATATGGCATATCTGGTGAAAAATCTCTTCTAAAATAAGGAATATCTACATTAAAGTTCCCAAATTAATATTTACCATTAAATAATACACGTTAATTCTGGAAAAAAAAATAAAGCTGCATTACCATATCATTAAGGTAGCACAGCATGTCGTGCCGGCAATTATTCAGAGTGGAAATTGAAGTACTACATCAGACTTGCTTTGTTATACCTATGTATTGTTATTTTCCTGGCCACTTACCAAGCAGCCTCAGAAGGGTAAGCATTGTTCCACACTGGATATGTGACCCACAATACATGGGGTGAATTAAGGATACGTTTTAGGCTACCTCAGCCTGTGTATCTGGGATAAGTTATTATCCTCGCAGCTGTACCCATGCAGACCTATGGCTTCCAATAACATTCCCTTATGAAAAATACTGCCACTGGTAACAGTGTCTTAGGCAGAAACAAGATCATGTTTGTGTAATATTTATCTTATGCTCCATATCTGCTATCCAAGTCAACAGCAACGCTTAGGTTTGCTCAGTTTTGAAGTGCAAAAAGATATTCCTTTGGAGTAGTTTGGCCGGTCTCATATGTGTGCCGATATATTCTCCATAAAAGCAGGGATTAATCATGAATCAGAATGCAACAGAAGCAAATATCTGTAAATCTCCAGACACACCGGGCAGTCATTTAAATTAAACAGTATGTTGTCACTTCCATGACGGAATGGAAACCTGAGCCGGACCATGTTGTACTTTGCACGAGAGGCCACCAAATCAAACACTAACAATGTCTGACATGCAAAGCAAACAAGTTTCCCATGTGTTTGTTGCAACAAGTGGGGCTACAAGCAGAGAAGAGGGTTCTGTGCATTTGGAAACATATAAGCAAAGTGCCAGGGCTATGATTAATGAAGAAACTGACTTGGAATAGAGAGGTGGCAACCCAATGAATGTATCATGAAAAACTGTAAAACGGGACGTTAAAACAGACATTGGATTAAAATATACCAAAAAAAAAAAGTTAATTTGTTTTCATCTGCTGGGTACATTCCAAAAGGTGAAGTTTGTTTTTAACTCTTGAGCTAGCTCTGCAGAGGAGATATGCACCATATGCCACCAGTGGCCCATACAGACAGGGCTGCAACAAGATGTTTGCCAGAGGTTTGAACTCTGGCAAGCAAGCCCCCCACTCCCCACAATTTCAACCTTTTATAGTTGAAAGTGAATTCAGGACTGGTGAAAAGGTGCTGAATTAATACTCTCTAAAATCTGCAGACTGTCAATCCGCCCAACAGGCAGCTGTCCCCATCATGTCCTTTGAATGATAACATGGAAAAGGCCAAGTGATGGGTGTAGTTTGAAAGCGTTTGGATGAAGGCTAAACTAGTGATTTCCTGGCTTTTTCTTTTGTGGTTGTGTTGGTGTCATTTGTACTTGAGCACACCTGTACAGAACATAGCAACATACTTTCATGCATGTGTGTTGGTAAGTCATGGGGTAAGAGGGAAGGTCCTCTCATGGATCAGTAACAGGTTAAAAGATAAGAAACAAAGAGGGTAGGAATAAATGGTCAGTTTTCAGCATGGAGAGAGGTAAATAGGGGTCTATGCTGGGACCAGTGCTATTTAACATATTCATAAATAATCTCAAAAAAGGGGTAAATTATGAAGTGGCAAAATGTGCAGATGATATAAAATTACTCAACATAGTTAAGTCTGAAGCAGATTGTGAAGAGTCACAAAGGGATCTTACAAAACTGGGTGACGGGTAGAGGTGCTGGAACGATTTTTATACTGTGGATGCTGAGAACGAATGAAACAAACTGTCAACCATGTATATACAGGAAAGCACTTCAGGCCAGGGGGTCTGGCAGCACTCCTACTTCCGGCACCGTTGGTGACCGGGCAACAAAATGGCAGATGAAATTCAGTGTTGATAAATGCAAAGCAATGCACACTGTAAAACATCATCCCAACTATCCATACAAAATGATGGGGTCTACGTTAGCTGTTGCCACTCAGTAAAGAGATCTTGGAGTCCTTGTGAATAGTTCTCTGAAAACATCCGCTCAATGTGCAGTGGCAGTCAAAAAAGTGAACAGAATGTTAGAAACCATTAGGAAAGGATTAGATAATAAGACAGAAAATATCATATGGTCTCTATATATATCCATGGTACGCCCACATCTTGAATACTGCCTGCAGTTCTGGTCGCTCCATCTCAAAAAAGATATATTGGAATTGGAAAAGCTACAGAGAAGGGCAACAAAACATATAAAGGGTATGGAACTGCTTCCGTATGAGAAGAGATTAAAAAGACTGGGACTTTTCATCTTAGAAAAGAGACGACTAAAGGAGAATATTATAGAGGCCTATAAACTCTTGACAGGTGCGGAGAAAGTGAATGTTATTTACTACTTCACATAACACAAGAACTAGGGGTCAATCAGTGAAATTAATAGGCAGCAGATTTAAAACACACAAAAGGAAGTACTTCTTCACACAATGCACAGTCAACCTGTGGAACTCTTTGCCAGGGGATGTTGTGAAGGCTAAAACTATAACAAGGTTTAAAAAAGAATTAGATAAGTTTATGGAGGATAGGTCCATCAATGGCTATTAGCCAGCATGGGCAGGGTTGCAACCCCATGCTCCGAGTATTCCTAGCCTCTGACTGTCAGAAACTGGGAGTGGACAATAGGGGGTGGATCACTTGATGATTGTCTGTTCTGTTCGTTCCCTCTGAAGCACCTGGCATTGGCCACTGTCAGAAAGCTAGATGGGCTAGATGGACCAGTGGTTTGACCCAGTATGGCCGTTCTTATGTTCTAAATTGCAAGGCCAGAAGGGACCACTGTGATCATGCAGTCTCCCTGACCTGCATAACACAGGCTAGAGAATTTCACCCTATTTGTGTAATAGAGGGAATTGTTTTTTCCTACCAAGCAAGTACTGAAGCCAAAAATGTGTGCTTGAACCAGGGTGCATACTATACACACAAAAAGAAAAGGAGGACTTGTGGCACCTTAGAGACTAACCAATTTATTTGAGCATAAGCTTTCGTGAGCTACAACTCAAATAAATTATGCTCAAATAAATTGGTTAGTCTCTAAGGTGCCACAAGCTTTTGTGAGCTACAGCTCACTTCATCGGACGCATCCGATGAAGTGAGCTGTAGCTCACGAAAGCTCATGCTCAAATAAATTGGTTAGTCTCTAAGGTGCCACAAGTACTCCTTTTCTTTTTGCGAATACAGACTAACACGGCTGTTACTCTGAAAACTATACACACATAATTTATAGTATAAGTTGTGGCGGTCAATACAATTTTTAAACTTCCGAGGTACTCGGCCTCTTTATGAATTCAGAAGCTCCAGGAATTTGGTCTTTCCGATGCTAACAGAGATGCAGTCAAACTTGTCAAAGGCTGACTACTTGAAAAGGGAGCCAAATCTAATCAGGACAATAATGCAAAGCATGGTGAGGAGTTACACAGCAAGGCTTGGCCTGTCACTTTCTATTAGTCTATAAGTAAAATAACTTAACTGCCTTTGCACAGTTTTGTGTTTTTCTGGTATGCCTCAATCTTAATTCCTCCATTAGAAATAAAACTTGTGTTGGGTGTAGAGACAATGATATGAGAAGAAACCCTCTTTTTGTCCTCCCCCCATTTTCTCTTCCTCTCTTTCTTTCTTTTAATTCAGAGAAACAGAGACTTCTATTCATCCAATATGCAGCCGAGTCTCTTGGGTTATGTAATTTGTTAAATCATCCATGATCGTGTATTATAGCCATATTGTAAGTAGTGAATTTCCATACCCCGTAAAATCTTCAAACCTGATTTATCAGAACAAACACTGGAGACTGGGAGACATCTAGAGTGTTGTGTTTTGGTATTTTTTAAACCAAGACTGTATCCTTCCAGTGACAATCTCACACTAATGACTCAAAAATAAAGCAAAATTGTTTCATGGTAAACTAACTGCAAGAATAAAGTCTTAATGCAATTGTTGGGACAAACTTTGCCCTGGGATATATTTTTGAAACATCTATGGTCTTCATTTGGGGTTCAAACATTTAAGTCCAAGCATAATTTAGCCCAGGATATTTAAAAGGCACAGTAAAGTTTCCTTATTTTCTTTTTGGTCATTTTTATTTAATTTAATTTAATTTTTAAACTTGCTGTTTAAAAACCATCCATGAAAGTTTAAAATTAAGAATGTTCTCGTTAAAAGAATGTTTGTTCAATAGTGTAAGCACACATTCATTTATTGTAAGGTTGCTTGTGAACAATGAATGAAGATAATAGCTATTGTAGAGTTGCACCTAACCACTGGACAGTACACATTGATTCATTATGGTAGTTTTGATCTTGTACATGCTGCTTCATTTTTGTAGGGTTGCCTCTGATTGCGGGTTTGTGCACGATCACGTGACATTGAAAGGTTTTTGATAGTGCACCAAGTCTTTACTTACATGAGCAGTCCCACTGCGTTAGCTGGATTGCTCCTCCTGTGAGTAAGGTAAGCAGGATTTGACCCAATATCTAGATTGTTGCCATGAGTTTGGTCTAATCATGCACTCTTTACTTAAGTCAAAAATCCCACTGTCCTTGATCAGAGTTTCAACAGAAGGGAAAGCACAGGATCAAATTTTTAGGGCTTGAAGCTCCGCAGCTTTGCACCTTGTGTGGCCATTTATAGCTGTGAAAAGTGAGTGTAACGCTCATAACATCAAAATTCTCCTCTCACTTACACCGGCTGTAGCATTTTACACTCCTTTCCAGTCATATTTCACTGATATAAATGGAGACAAGATGCAGGGCACTGGACAATTAAACTCTAAATCTGTACGTTTATAAGGGGAAAACAGCACTGAAGTTTAAGAAAACAAATTAAAGGGAAACAACTGCACTTTCAAGGATCTCAGGTTTTGGCTCTGTGATTAGAACTTTTAAAAGAAGGTAATTAAAATGTTGTTTTTCCCACTTTTTAAGGCATGTCTTTAAAATAAAACATTTCTGCACTGTTACAGCCCTGGTTACTGAGGTCAACTTAAATCTAAGCATTCAGACTCAGAAAGGATGTACTTTTCTATCAGCTCTATTGATAACTTCGACCCTCTCTCAGTAGTCACTTTTACCCAAAGATCTCTTGATGCCAACTGGTAGAGGGCAAAGGGTACCTAGGGGTACAGTAATCTCCTGGGTTCTCCAAAAGACTATCATGTAATGTCTCTAATGAAAGCCCATGTCACACTGGCCATTCTAGTATTTGAAAGGATGGAAAATATGTGAGGAGGTATGTATATATGTTGACAATTTTATTCTTTAGGCCTTTTAGTTAAAGACAAGTCACTTAGAGGTACAGTTCCTGGAGTCAAACATCTCCAGACAGGAGATCACCATGGTGGATCATTGTGTATTGTGTTTTCTCACAACAGAAATCTATTCTCATACTGAAGCAAATCACAATGAAGAGGTTGCAGAGACTTTAGAAGAAAATTGAAAGAAAGGAGGGAGGTGAGGAAAGAGGGCCCTGTTTTCAGGTGAAGAACAAAGGCTTGGTCTTGTATTTCTGGGGATGTAGGGATACCTGACATCTTTCAGTCTGAGAAGTCAAGCTGCCAGTGGGTATGATCTTATTAAAGGGAGAGCCTGGCTGGAAAAGGGCTTGGGTTAAGCTATCCTGTGGGGGACAGGGAATGTCCTGTGAGTTAAGTTTAGACTCTAGAAAGCAGGGTCTGATTTTGTTTTACGTGTAACCATTTGTTTCTGATGTCCTTACTTTCTGTCATTTGAATCGCTGTGCTCTGATAATAAACTTATTCTTGTCTTCAGTATAAATATTTATATAAGTGCTGTGTGTTAAGTGGAGCAGTGATCCTAGTAAGCTGGTACAGTATGTATTATTCCTTTAGGAGCAGCAAATATGAGATTTCTATGTGTGGTAAGTGGAACAGGGACTGGGCGCTCCAGGGGGACACTTAGAGGACTGGAGGGTTGGTGTGTGTCTATGGCTGATTTGCGCAGAGAGAGCAAGACCTGTGGAGACCTGGCATGCAGTGTGTTGTGTAGCCTGAGGCTGGTGGAGTCAGGGAGCTATTCCACAGCAGGCACAAGCAAGACTTCCTCATGCTAAGGGCAGGTGGTAGCAGAATGCCTCACAACCCCAGGTACTGCCTGGAAACAGCATCACAGTCACACAGTATTGTTGATACTCCCAGGGCCTGATTCTCCATGACCCTACTTTCTATGTTTTCATTTTACACAGGTGCAAAGCAAATGTGAAATGCTGCTGTTCTGATTTGGTAGCATTTTTCCACCCAGTTTGCTCTGGTGTGAAAGATGACAGTAGGTGAGAGATAACCCAATACGGAGCTCCTGAAGTCCTATCCCAGTGAGACCTGGGCACAGTCTGCCACCTGGGAGGGATTCTCATAGGGTCAGTATCTTCTGGGTTTGTTCTAAAGTCCCAGTTGGAATCTTGAGATGATAGCCACAGGATGTAATAAATACTTCCATCCAGTTCTAGACCTGTGGTTGGCAAACCAGAGCACCATGATCACATGAGGAATGAGTGAGCTTTCTCCTCTTACCAGCAGCCAGCATTCTCCACTCAGAAAACCTGAACATTGGAGATCCTATTCCTTGTTCTTCTGGAGCCTGATCCAAAACTCATGGAAATGACTGGAAAGACTCTCAATTTCAGTGGCTTTGGATCCGGCCTTTGTCCCTCACAAAGGCGCCAATTCAGCAAAGCATGTATGCCTAACCTTAAGCAGGTGCTTAAAGACATCCCTATACAAACACATCGCTTAAGCACAGGTTCATTGGCCTTAATGGGAGTGGCTCATGCATAACTGAAGGTGGAGTTTAACTCCTTTGGGTTACAATAAAATTGTCTGTCTGCATATAAAAGTGAAAGAAAGGTAAGTATGATGAAAGATAGATAGATGATAGATTGAAAGACAGGTCAATGGGACTGAATGTTTACAGTTATACTGGCTGACCCTGTAGTTCTGAAATAGGCAAAACACCCTTTTGCTTCCATGCGAATTTCACCTTTGAAAGGATAACAGCATCAGAGCCTTAATGTGTTAAAAAGGGAGTCCTTGAGCTTTGTAGTCTGGGTGGGCTCAAAAAGTCTGGTATCCATTAGGGCCCAACATTTAGCAGAACCAAAGATTAATTCTGTTGCAGGAACTTGGGCAAACCAATAGCAGCTGAAAGTTAATCAAGCACTGATCCTCACAATCCTTCTAATCACAGCCAGCTGCTGCTGAAACCTACGAGGAGCAACATCCCCAGGGCAATCCTACTGAGGGTGGGGGGGAGCGATTCCGAGAGAGCTCCTTGGACTTTAGAAGGGCATTAAAAAGTTAATAAAATAAAAGTTAATGCCTTCAATCAAGGAGCTATGGAATGAGTTTGGGAAGTTCTAAAGCTCCCAATATTAATCTCTTCCCGCCTTCCCAGCTGCCTGTTCCTGGGAGGCATTTGATTTGTACTAAAATATTTGCTCATAACCAAGTTTCCTCCTGAAGTGTACATAGTGTACGCAATGGTTGACACTTGGAAGTTTGGGGTTTTTTCCCCTTGCATTCCAAGTGTCTCTAAAATTTTAAAAACACTGACTGTGCCAGTATAATTTACATTGGCTGGATAATCTTGTTTTCAGATACTTTTAAGGTACCAGTGGCTTCTTGACCATGTCATCCTCTCAGTATAAAATTTTGCCTCGTTCAACAAACTTTTTATTTGAACACCATCCGACTGGAAAGTTTTTCAGAGGTTTTGATGGGATTTTAGCTGTGTGGCTTCCCATTAGAAAGTCTGTTTATCTTAAGTACTTATATAACACTCTTTATCAGAGTATCTCACGAGACCAATGCGAAGCTGGGCACTGCTAACATCCCAATATACAGATCGGAAACTGAGGCACAGAGAAGCTAAATGACTTTCCCAAGGTCACACTGGAAGTCTGTGCAAGAACACAGAATTTTACCCAGGTATCCCAAGTCCTAGAATAGTGCCTTAACCACTGGTTTATCCTTTCCCTCTTATATCCAGGTCTTTATCCAACTTAATGATAGGCCCCTCTGTGATGGGTAAGGGCCACTATGCTAAACAGAATTCTAGAATAGAAGAGTAACTAGGAGACTAAAATACCATTGACCACAATTAGAGATAAACCTGAGTCAGGACTGCTGGATTTGGCCACGTAACAGCACAGGAGTTTAGGAAATTGTCATACCTGTAGAGTGCTTAGTGTAATGGGATGCTAAACTTCACTGGGACCTATGAATGCTGCTATACTTCAACCAATCGAGGAAACGAAACAGCTGTGCTGTTAGTGTCATGACATTGCTTTTTAGAAGCTACTGCATTATACCAAAGTTTTGTTCCTTGCCAGAATCTCATGTACTGGAATTATTTCTTAGCAAAGTTGTTGTCTATAGTTACCCAATGTAATCTTTATATAAACAAGTACCTGGTTCACCATTATTATGAGACCCCAAAAAAGAATCGTGTTTTGGGGAGTTTTGTTTTTAATAAAAAGTCAGGGATTCTATCAAAAGTAATACAGTTTAATTTAACTCTCTGCCTTACACTTAACAAGTCTGAACAAAATTCTTTTAATACAAATTGTGGTCAGAAGTTTTATATCACTGTTTATTATTTTTGCCATGGCACATACTTTCCTTAATATTTGATTTTCTAGAGAGTGTTCCACCATTCAGAATTTAAGGCACATACATTCCTGCTTCCATGCCGGACAAACCCCAGCCTTTAATTTTTTTCTTAGTACAAGAAATATCAAAATTTTAAGCAAAAGTTATATGTATATATGTACCCAAGGTGTCGTCACAGGAAAAACACCCTGGTGATTCCATGAACATGCTGTTTTTCTTCTTCCAAAGGGCTTGGTCAGACAATTGTTTTGAAGGTAATCAGGATCCTCTTATAAATCAATGGAAATGTTTTAACTTTTAATTATGTTTTTGTTTGTTTTTCATTTTAAAATTGAGAAGTTCTAAATTAGGCTAGTAAACCACTAACATATAATATCAATGATGTGTTAGCAAGTACCTAAGCTGGAGTGACCTTAGGGTTTCTTTCCTTCTCTACTTACTATAATTTTCTATAATGTAGTGTGTGGGAGGCTTTCTTTAACTTGTAGTAAGAATTTTCCACAGGGGTGAAACAAAAACCAGTTGAAATGGACACATCCTGTTTATTATTATGGGTTTACCACTTTCAGTCTAATAACTGGACCATTTCAGACCAGGTAAAGGGGAGAGATAGGGCAAGTGACTTTCCCCCACACCTATGTACATTGCAGATTTGTTCTGCTGTATATCTACTGTAATATTATTCCCAGAAGTTCTGATTTCTAGAGGTTAGACAGCTGGAAATGACATTATGGTGAAAAATCATCAGGATTTCTGGTGCCGGGCATCATAGGAGTTCTGTCCATAAGCCAATCATCTGTCAGGATTCCCCAAGTATTTTATAGGCAGTTAAAAAATAAGGTTTCCCAGGAGCTGAATTTTTTGTATAGCCTCAGTAGAAAATCAGAATTTACAGGGAAAGCATCCAAACAATTGTCCTTTATCAATGGAGCAGTTTAGAATGATGAATAGTGAAAAGATGTGGAGGGCTACTCATAGGTGATCTCTAACATTAAGAGCGTGTGCTTCACATCTCCTATACTTAGACATTTCCATAAGTGAAATTCATTTTTTACCTACCTTGCAGAGTTTGATCCTGCAAGGTGCTGAATGCTCTAACCCAATCGAGCTAACCACTTAAGCACATACATGAGGTTAAGCATTGATTGTATTGGGACTACTCACATCCTTAACTTTAAGCACGTGCTTAAGTGTTTCTCTGGATCAGGTCCATAGTGCTCAATACCTTGCAGGATTGAGCCCTAAATTAATGTGTCTGGAGATGGTGCTATAGTAAAGCCAACAAATTGAAAAGGAGACTGCAATCACATTTGCTGTGGCTACCCTGGAAAACCCACACTTTCAAACAAGTCTATCTGACTCTTTACAAGATGTGGAACTCACCCACTTAAAAAAAAATAAAATAAAAAAAAAACCGCATTCAGTCCTCTTTTACTGATAATTATTTGAATCAGCTCAGTCATTTAGATCCACAGATCATGAAAGATGGGAAACAAAGTGTCAAGGAGAAATATGCAGGCTGGATTCCCTGGTCCATTATGTCTACTTTGTGCTGCTGAGATGGCACAAGGTAGATGGCCAGAAATGGCAAGGTGAGAGTTCCCCTTATGTAGGAGATCTGTCTGCGGTATAGAGTGGCACCTCTCCGCATCATAGGGAGCATGTTGGCAGAGGAGGGGCCAGTGGCAAATGTTACAGCAAGCTACCAGCCACAATCACTTTTTCTGGAGCTGGCTGGAGCTAAATCAGGGAGTCATAACCAACTCCCTGTTGCACCCAACCCTACGTCCAAGAAGTGCTCAGCTGAGGTTGAGAGAATCCAGTCTAGTCCCCCAAGAAGATGACACGATTATGCTGTGTGAACGTTATGTGAGATAGTGAGATCAGATGGAAAAGTTTAACATTAGGTTTGTAATGTCTTGGTGCCAATCTTTTGCAGCATGAAGTGGGGGGAAAAAGAAAAAAAAGCAGAACATCCTTAAAATATAAAACATCTTGCTTTTTTAATAATCCCATGCGGTATGTTTTCACTTTAGCAATAATTGTATTTTCTTTGTGAGTATTTTATTTAACAACATTGCAGGGCCCAGCTAATCTGTTCCAGGTGTTGAGAGAGCTAGCAAAGTGCTGAGTGGAAAGACAACTGCCTTTAGCAGGCTGCTATAGTTTGCAGAGGCAGTATAACACCCCGAATTATTCACATTGCTGAGCCACGCTGTAATCTACCAAAGGTCTTTGCAGTGTTTTGTGCCATCAGTAACCACACCAGGATCTCAGGTGTTTGACAAGTTTGGTCTGAATTGATGATAGAAGCACACTAAAGCAATAGTGCTTGAAGGAAGATAAAGGAAGATGGTAAACAAAAAATTATTTGCTAAAAGCTGGTAGCCCCATGAGGTTTGCAGTAGCTTGTTTGTATTTACATTGCAGTTTTGAGATCAAGCAGTGTCCTATCCAAATTAAGAAGCATAGTAGCTAGCTTCACTGAACTTTATGTTCTAAGGTCTTTCCATTCATGTATCTTCACATTTGCAGTGTGTTGGTGAACAAGACAAGAAATATGCTAAATTAGAGAGCAGTAGTAGGTCTCTGTACTTTATAATGCTTTGTAGCTGATGATCTCAAAGCAATACACTTTATGGACATCTAGGGCCAGATTCTGGGTTAGTAGCATCTGGCTGCTTTGCATAACTCCCTAGTTACACAAAAGAGCCGCTTAAGCTGAGTTAATGGCAGTTTTGCATTGCCAGAGTGGTGCAAAACAGCCCAACTGTACCGGTGAATCTGGCCTTAATAATTAAGTCTCATGACCTTCCTATGGTGCGTAAGGTATGCAGAGTATA
This sequence comes from Caretta caretta, assembly GCF_965140235.1. Classification (NCBI taxonomy): domain Eukaryota; kingdom Metazoa; phylum Chordata; order Testudines; family Cheloniidae; genus Caretta; species Caretta caretta. Next base: position 5,564,633 of record NC_134219.1, read on the forward strand.
GAAGAATCACTGATGAACTGCAGCCCCTTTGAAGAGAAAAATGGCAGCTGTTTAGCATTGAACAATAATACAATGGTCTAGGACAGTAAGTGAAGTTAAAATCGGAGACTGCAGGAGTGGGATAGACAAGCAGAACATACTTACCCCAAATGAAATTTGGCTTGGTCAGTGAGTTTGATACCTCTGCTCTTGTGAGAAGTCTCAGACTTGAAAATCTGGCTCTGGTGCTGGATTGAATCTTAACTATTCTGTGCCTTGGAAAGGTAATGAGTTTTAGTTTTGTTTTGTTCTGTTTCTTGTGTGTGGTGAAAGAAGGAAATTCAAAAATTCTCAGTAGAAAGAGGAAATATTTATTGTGGCAGGTTGATTTAACAACAAAAATATTCCAGCTGTTTGAAGCTGTTCAGGGATTGGGAATACTACAATAAATCCTGGGAGAGGGAGATTAGGGGGCAAAGGGTAACTGAGGCAGTGCCTGATAAATTTGTTTACTATATGGGTCTGCAATTTATCTCAAGGATATCACAGGAACATACAAGCAATAGACATTTTTTGCTGTGGCACATTCAAAGTTTGATGTTTTGTTTCCGCAGATTATCTATTCATCCTGTTTATAATATGTTTATAGCTGCAAATATAGGTCTCTCATATATTTCACATCATAAATAGGTTGAATGGATAATCTACAGAACCAGAAGGAAAAGCAAACTTGAAACCTTCACATAAAAGTTCTGGGCCAGATCCTCAGAAAGTGTCAATTCATGCTGTTCCATTGACTTTAATGGATCCATGTGGATTTACACGATAGGGTGATACGGCCTCCTATTCCCACTTTATTTATTCTTGATTGGTAGACATTAGTGGTTCTGAAAATGTGATCCTTCCACCAGTAGCCCTTCCTGGTGCCTCACAGCATAGACCCTTTTGAGAACCAAGCAGCAGGGTACTGAGCAACAGGCTCCATAAACTACAGGTGGGTCCCTGAGAGGGTCATTTTCTTAAGAAATGGAAAAGTTGGGAAACCCTGGAAAATGCAAGTCTGTGCTAGAGGATTGTGCTTCTGGAAGAGGAGGAGGATCTGGTTTATATCCCAAATGTTGCTGGGAGCTCCAATCATGTACAATAGTGACAGCTTAGGTGGGAATTGATTTGTTACAGTAACCATGTATATCAAAAACTACATAGAGAAGAAGAGAGAGGCTAGCAATTGGGAAATTCCAGAGGGGAGACAGTTTAATCTTTTAACCAATCACAATAATTGCCTCCCCGCCACCATTACAAAGTGAGTTTTCCCATTCTCCACCTAACTCCAATGAGAGAAGAAATTGATTTCATATCACATTTCACACATCATTTATTCAGCCTCCCCAGAGAGAGGCTTCTGTACAATGGCACAAAAGACATTGTAATTTATTTACTGCCCATCTACTTGTCTCTTTGCTGAGTGGTAGGAAAGCCAACCCGGGTGCAAACCCAAGGATTCAGATTGTTCAGTGAAGCTTGCCCAGTGAATACTAGCACACTAAATCATGCCTGACAGACTATTGTTGTGGTGGGGGGGGGCTTTTGTTTGCTTTTTTTTTTTTCAAGTGGTGTTGCTTTTCACTCAGGGCAGTGTTATGGGGCTCCAGCAGAAGACAGTGGGAGAGATAAGGGAGCACATGGTTCAGTGCGGGAATGCATCGGCACCATTCCCATCTACGTGAAAAACAGCATTGAGCATTCTCACGTTGCTTTTCTCGTTATCATTTGGCTTCAAACATACGAATTAACGTGGCATCTCCTTAATCATAGTCCAGCAGGGCAATAGGTAAGATAACTTGCTACTGTGCTTCTGTCTCACCAACAAGCCTTTCACCTGTGGTTTCATAGATTCCAAGGCCAGAAGGACAATTGTGATTATCTAGTCTGACCTCCTTATAAAACAGGCCATAGAACTTCCCCACAATAATTCCTAGAGCAGATCTTTTAGAAAAACATCCAATGATGATTTAAAAAATTGTCAGTGATGGAGAATCCACCACAACCCTTGATAAATTGTTCCAGAGATTAATTACTCTCACTGTGAAAAAATTAGACCTTATTTGACTAGCTTCAACTTCCAGTCATTGGAATGTGTTATACCTTTGTCTGCTATAGTGAAGAGCCCATTATTAAATATTTGTTCCCCTTATAGATACTTATAGACTCATCAAATCACCCCTTAATCTTCTTTGTTAAACTGAATAGATTGAGCTCCTTGGAAACATCATTGGAAGGCACGTTTTCTAATCCTTTAATCATTCTCATGGCTCTTCTCTGAACCCTCTCCAATGTATCAACATCCTTCTTGAATTGTGGACACCAGAACTGGACAAAGTATTCCAGCAGTGATCACACCAGTGCCAAACACAGAAGTAAAATAATCTCTCTACTCCTGCTTGAGATTCCCATGTTTATGCATCTCAGGATCACATTAGCATTTTTGGCCACAGTGTCACACTGGCAGCTCATGTTCAGCTGATTATCCATCATGATCCCCAAATCTTTTTCAGAGTCACTGCTTCCCAGGGTAAAGTCTGCCATCTATGGATTCTTTGTACCTCAAAGCATAAGAACGTAAGATGACTATACTGGATCAGAACAATGGTCCATCTAGCCCAATATCCTGTCTCCCAGTGGTGGCTGCTGCTGCCAGATGCTCCAAAGGGAAAGCACAGAATAAGGCAATTATCGAGTGATCCATCTATGTCCTCCAGTCCCAGCTTCTGGCAGTTGGACGTTTAGGGACATCCAAAGCATGGGGTTATGTCTCTGACCACCTTGGCTAATACCGATTGATGGACCTATCCTCTATGAATTATCTAATTCCTTTTTTAACCCAATTATATTTTTGGCCTTCACAAAATCTCCTGGGAATGAGTTCCACATGATGACTGTGCATTATGTGAAGAAATACTTCTTTATGTTAGTTTTTAAACTGGTGCCTATTAATTTCATTGGGTGAACCCCTGATTCTTGTGTTATTTGAAGGACTAAAAAACACTTCGTTCTTCACTTTGTCCACATCATTGACCATTTTATACACCTCTATCATATCCCCTCTTAGTCAACTCTTTTGTAAGATGAACGTTCCCAGTCTTTTTAATCTCTCCTCATATGAAAGCTGTTCCATAACCCTCATCATTTCTGAGGCCCTTCTCTGTACATGTTCCAATTCTAATACATCTTTTTTGAGAGGCAATGATGAGAACTGCATTGTGATATTTTCTGTTTTATTATCTCTCTCTCTTTCTTGGGGGTCCCTAACATTCTGTTAGCTTTTTTGACTGGCACTGCACACTGAGCAGATGTTTTCAGAGAACTATCCACAATGACTGCATAATCTCTGAGTGGTAACAGCTAATTTAGACCCCATCATTTGGTATGTAGAGTTGGGATTATGTTTTTGAATGTTCATTACTTCGTACTTATCAACACTGAATTTCATCTTCTATTTTGTTGCCCAGTCACCCAGTTTTGTGAGATCCCTTTGTAGCTCTTCGCAGTCAGTTTGGGATTAACTATCTTGAGTAATTTTGTATCATCTGCAAACTGTGCCACCTCACTCTTCATGCCTTTATTTCCAGATTATTTATGAATACATTGAACAGCTCTGGTGCCCTTACAGATCCTTGGGGGACCTCGCTCCCCTGTGAAAACTGGCTGTTTATTCCTATCAATTGTTTCCTATCTTTTAACCAGTTATCCCATGACGGCTTACTTTGCTTAAAAGCCTTTTATGAGGGACCCTGTCAAAGGCTTTCTGAGAGCCCAAGTACACTATATATCCACTGGATCACCCTTGTCCACATTCTCTCTCTTTTTTTTTTTTTTGTATAAGTTAAATAAATTTCCAAACAAAAAGTCATTTTGAACCAGAAGATGAAACTTTTTGTTCAGGAAATGTTGAAACAGGACATTCCAACAGTTTTGAATCTTTTTCTTTTCTTTTCTTTTTTTTAAAATCCAATTTAGAGATTCATTTAAACCAATGCTTTTGGTCTGATGAATTGGCATTTTCCAGCTAAAAAAGGTTTTGTTGGAAAATTCCCGACTAACTGCAGTTGGAGATCTGATTCCAATATTTCACACAGTTCTCCAGAGGTCATAAAGAGGGGATGCTTGCCTGAATCAGTGGTTTGAATATCCCCCCACCCCCCAGCTAGAGCAATTCAGAAGTGACATTGGGCAAAGTGAATGCCAGGGAAAAGAGCCCATTGAAGCTGTCATCTAGTGTCACCTCCTTTTATTCTCCAAAATAAAGGCAATTGGTTTTGAGCAGTGAAAACACTGGAGATTTTAGGAACAATTGTTCTGAGGTAATGCCTGGAAACAAACTGACAGGGGCAAGTTCCTCCTTTAATTGTGCCTCAAAGCAAAAACCGTAGCTGGCAATGCCACATGTAGCTGCAGATCCAACATCCGAGGGATGCCACTGATCCTGTAAAACTGCAAGATACAAAATATGACACTGGAAGAAACTACTTAAAAGATAGGCATGAAATGAAGGAGGTTGTCACTTTAAGTAGAAGGCAGAAGGAATGCCCCAAGGCCCATTTTAATATGTCATCTGCCCTGACTTCTCAGTTTGAAAGGACCCAGATCTTGGCTTTTTTCCTCTGCACAGATGTTCATCTGTGTCCCATCTGATATGAATATTTCTTGTCTGGTTTCTTGGCTCCGATCTCTTTATCTCGGCTGTGTGTCCTTCCTCTGGGCCTGACAGCAAAGTCACGGATGTGCAAGAAGGGAGAGAAAGGCCAGGGCAGGGAGAGGTTTGGGCTCAAATTTATCAACAAGTGCTTGACATTCCTCATGATGCTCTTTATTTCATTAAAATCCCACCTGTGTCATTGGAAGTTTTGCAGCCAAAAATTAGTTGGGAATGAAGCCAAGGAGCTGAGCAGGACTATATGGGGTTTTGCACCTAAAGAATTGCAACAAATGATAAACCATGTCCCAGTGCAACTGTTTATATTTATTTTGCTGGTCACATATGGTAAATATTCATGATTCACCTGGTGTTGTGAGTCTGACGAGTAATACAAAGTGCACGTCTGCTCTACAATAACTGTGGATGATAAAAGGATATTGGGAGAAGAATTTTCTTTCAGCAATAACCAGAATGTGGATCAAGTGGATAGTATGGATCTGAATTTCACATGGGCAGTTTTAATGTCAGGTGGGTTTTGAATGTGCAACTACTAATACCCATCTATGCACTGGTGAGCATATGTGGAAGTGTGTGAATGCATGAAATTGTGCATATTATGCTGGAGGCTGTATTAAGGTCAGACTGAATTACATCATAGAAATAAATTATACCTTTTTCCTTATGTAGCACCTTTCGCCTGAACATCTCTAAACCTTCTCTAAATAAATATATGAATTAATGTTAATGTTAATTAAATTATCCTCATGTTTGGCATGTAAGGTAGGTAAATTAATAATTACAGATGAAAAGAGCAAGCCCCAAGAGATTAAATGACTTGCCCAAAGTCAACCAGTAACTCAGTGTCAGGGATCAGAACTCTGGGCTCACAATTTCCAGTTCTGATATTTAACCTCAAGTTCATGTTTCATACTTAGGGCTCTTCGTTTTCTGTTTTTACTGCACACCACTGAAAAATTCCTGGGTTTAAAAAGCTCAATATTCAGATTTTTTTAACTGCTCAAAGTCGCTAGCTCTGGCTCCCCATGGCAGACTCTCCACCGGACGGCACAGCTAACCTACACAAGGGAGGGTAGCTGTTGCAGCTGGACTGATGGGATGGGTGAGAAGGGCTGCTGAGACCATCCGAATATTGCAGAGACAGAATGCAGGGAGCAGATGGCTGTGCCCGGTGAGTACTGGCTTCCTCCTGACCCCTGGCCATTCAGCATGGCCCCAAGAGGATACAGACCTTCCCTCTCTCCTTAGGGCACCCCTTCCCTCCTGTTTGCTTCTCCGTGAGTACCAGGCACGATCTGCCTCCTGTACTGGGGGACCATGCGCACCCTGTGATGTCGCCGAGATATCATGACAATTCCCCATCCTAGCTGTGGGTCCATTCTTTCCAGACTCCCCAAAAGGCCCAGGGCTAGAAACCTGGCTTTTAGCATGAATGCTGAGATTGTCTTTCACATTGCTGGGTTCTCCCAAGTTACAGGGGGGTCCCCATGGCTATGGGCTTTCCAAGGGTCAAATGCCAGGCCTGCTAGCCAGCTGTATTTATACGTGAACGCTTTGTTCCTCCTTTTTATTAACACCTGCTTCTCCTGTGCAGCACAGCGAATGAGTGTTGGAAGTTTTTTTTTTTGTTTTGTTTTTGCCAGTAATTCAGATCCTGCCTCTACTCCCTTTGGCATCAAACAGCTAAACTGGCATCGGTCTCCAAAGGAGAATGAGCCTGGAACATGACACTCTGAAAACACAGTTGCAACCCTCTAGCACCCAGGACTTTTAGAATTTGCACTGAAGTCCCTTCTATCAAACATAACTGTTTGAGCAAGTCACCAAGCGTAAACTATGTTTTAAACGCTGTTTTATTTTTGTAATGGGGATCAGAGATAATGGTTTCATAAACAATAAACTCAGACTTTTCTCTATTTGTTGCTTTTCCCCTCTCTTTCTGCTGCCCCATATTTTTCACCCATTTTTTCAATTTTTTGAAATAAACACTGATAAATTTCCAGGAAATTTTAAATAAAATAAAAATTGGAAACAAAAAGCCTTATTCATACTTAAGACCCCCCTGGTAGAACAGAGTCATTTGCTGAGCATCCTCAAATCCAATTGGAATTCAAGGCACTTGAGACCTCACAGGAATCACTCAGGACCCTCAAAAGATACAGTATCTAGATGCTAAAGGCAAAATTTTGCACTCAGTTTCAGCAGTGCAAATGCGAAGTAAATCCAGTGAAGTCACAAACAATATGGGTAAAACTGAAAACAGACTTCTCTACTTTAACCTTTTTGTGTTACAATTACCTACTCTTGCTACCACTGAGGCAGTTCCAAGCTGGGAACTGTAGTGCAGATAAGGTAGACAAGGTGATTTGACCTGTCCTGTGGGCTTGGATAAAGCAGGTATAGATGACAGTGGTCAGAAAGCCAGCAGCTGGTTTACACAAGCACTCCTTCAGCTGTTGCAGTCTGGGCACTGCTTTTGTGTGGTCCTGGAGTGTCAGCAGTCAAGGGAAAAGGAGAAAGGGTGAAGCGTTAGGGTTAATAAAGTGAAAACTAAAAGAAGTACTTATGTTTCCAAGCACAAACAGAAGTTCTTTACTCACTGAGTGTGACTTTGATTCGGGGTGGTTCAGAATTTTCTATCAAAGCTTTCCCCCTCCCGCTCAGGGAAAAATTGGGCTTTCAGCTAACTTATACATTGCAGAAAGAAAAGGAGTACTTGTGGCACCTTAGAGACTAACAAATTTATTTGCGCATAAGCTTTCGTGAGCTACAGCTCACTTCATCAGATGCATGCAGTGAAAGTTTGCTTTCCTTGAAAACTTTTTTACACATAATTGAGAAAGACAATTTGGAGGTGGTTTCAGCAGAAAATGTTTCAGGTTTTTGGTTTTGAGACAAAATGGCAACATTTTCCATGGGAAAAAAAAACCATCTTCTGACCCAGTGGAATGAGTACTGGACTGCAAATTAAGAGCTCTGGGTTCTAATTCCTACCCTGTCATTGGCCTACTGAGATACCTCAGGCAAATCACTTCCCTCTCTCTGTCTCGATTTCCCCATTTGTAAAATAGAATTAATAATGCTTGCCTCCTTTATAATGTGCTTTGAGATCTTCAGATGAAGAGTGCTGTATAAGAACTAGGTATGGTTATTACATGCTGGGGTTGTAAAATCCAATGAATCAAAACTCCTGCATTTTTACTGGAAGTGAAATACATCAAAAAGTATGGTGTGCTGAGCTAAATTATCAATGAACTTGCATTGATGGGAAAAACCAAAACATTTGGGGCCAGTTAATATGCCCACCATGGTTCAATTCTTGTGCAGGTGCGCAGTATTGTTATTCTAATAGCTTCCTGCCGTACCCCTTTCCTCTGTAAGCCTCAATGCCAATTAAAATGTGATCCATCACAGAATGTTTCCAAAACAATGGGGAATGTCCAACTTTCATGTACAGGCATGCAAAACCCCAGGCAGTAAAAGAGAAGCAGCATTCAGCTCTTCCCAGTTCTGTAAAGCTGAGTGGTGGGGGATGTTCTTTTGTGTAGTCTTGGAGACTGCGGGTTTTAGGTTGTATTAAGAGAGGGCGACCAGACTTCCGCTCAGCAAAAGGTTGGTTAATAAATGCATCTGACGCCTTGTGTTGAAATGACAATGTCTGGATATTAGGCCTCTAGGGAAAGGCGGCGGATTGGATGGCACAAGCAGATGCTTCTATGGTTTGGCAAACAGCTGAATCCAGCTTCCAGGCAGCAGAAAGGGAATGCCTTCATTTCTTTGTCTGAATCAAGAAGAGCCAATGTTTTCATTGTGTGGAGATACACAATCATGCTGCAATGGAAACCTCAGCCTTTACAGTAAATAAAAGGTGGGCAACTCAATGGTGTTGTGAAATTCACAAGCTCGTTAAAAGCAGCTGATATGCTTTTCTTTCTGCCCTGAATGATAGAACCCCCTCTGTGATGCAAATAGGCATCAGAGGGGCTGAGTGCTTCTGTTGGTATGCAGGACATGGCTTTGCCACCAAAGACATTGTAAAAAGAAAATGAGTACTTGTGGCACCTTAGAGACTAACCAATTTATTTGAGCATGAGCTTTCGTGAGCCACAGCTCACTTCATCAGATGTGTACCGTGGAAACTGCAGCCACAAAGACATTGTGTTTTTCTGGTTTGCATTTCCAGGCAACATCCCTGCATCTGCTACAGTTATCATGCAGTGGGAAGTCCTCAGCACCCTTAGTCCATAGTGACAGCTCTGAGCGCTGCATGCCGTAGCTCCCATTGATTTACCAATGCTCAGCACCTCCCAGGAGATGCTTGGGCACCTTGGGTTAGGGCTAAAGTTCCAGCAAAGCATAGCTAGTGGTCATCCAAAAGGCAAGTAAATCTGGGACTCCAAAAGACCATGACTTAAAGATATGCAGTGTTGTTGTAGCCAGGGTGGTCCAAGGATATTAGAGAGACAAGGTGGGCGAGGTAATAGCTTTTATTGGATCAACTTCTGTTGGTGAGAGAAACAAGCTTTGGGAGTGTAAACTCGAAAGCCTAATTCACTGACACCTCTCGTGAAGTCCTTGTCATATTTCCAGAGGGTGGGTACCCAACCCATTCTGAAAACCAAGCAGTCAAGTTAGCCATCAAAAGTTGAAACAACGCAAACCACAAGTCCATTCCCAAAAATCCTGGTGGCATTTCTTAAACATAGTAGCTAGCCAGGAAAGTTGTGTCTGGGCTTGTACTGACCATGCTCACACAGACTGAGCATGCTCGGTAACACTGCTGAAGCCGGCTGCCCTCACTCCGTCCCTCCCCCACTATCAGTCAGGCACAGGTCGCCTCCGTCTGTTGGAAGCTTCCAAACTGAATGGACTGCAGGACAATGCAGCTGAGCCAGATCCCTTGGACCCAGCAGCATTGCCGAGGAGCAGTAACCTTGCCCAGCCATTAATGTAGCCTGATAAATCAGCTCCACCACCAAAAGCAGAAAAGGTTGTTTCAGCTAGTCCTTTTCAAACCATTACACGTTCAGGACCCTTAGGGTATGTCCCTACTTTGAACAATATGTAATGCTGTAGAGCAGTGCTTTCCAAGGTAGGGGTGCCCCTTGTTCAGGCAAAGCCCCTGCTGGGCCGGACCAGTTTGTTTACCTGCCGCGTCCTGCAAGTTCGGCCGATCGCGGCTCCCACTGGCTGCGGTTCGTCGATCCAGGCCAATGGGGGCTGCAGGAAGGGCGGCCAGCATGTCCCTCGGCCTGCGCCGCGAACCACGGCCAGTGGGAGCCGTGATCAGCCGAACCTGCAGACATGGGGCAGGTAAACAAACCGGCCCCGCCCGCCAGGGGCTTTCCGTGAACAAGGGGCGCCCCTACTTTGGGAACCACTGCTGTAGAGCCTTGATTCTGAATGCCTCAAGCCTTGACTCTTGGCTCAAAATGGCTGGTTCCTGCCCACGGTGTGATGGGAAGCTCTCTAGGACACGTCAGATCAGAATTACATTTGTGGGTGTGTTTTTGCAATCAGTGCAGCGTCCTGGCCCAGCATTGCTGACTTCCCCAGCTGCCAGAGAGAACAGAAGAGAGATCTCAGCCCCAGTGCTGCAGCAGGCAGAGGGACAGTTTTCAGAGCGATTCGGTATGTCAGGCAGGAGGCACAGCTCTTAGGCAGATGCTATGAAAGTTGACCTGGTAAGATAAAGAGACACAAGGGGAGCTGAGAGAGGGAGGGGATCAAAGAGGCCGGGGAGCAGGAAGAAATGTTCAGAGCACCTCAGCGAGCTAAGAGAGCATCTGATGGGACAGAGGGAGAAGAGCCACAGTCACCGACTTTCCAATGTGCCGAAAGGGGGGGGGGGGAGCTTGACCCGTGGCTCTGCCCCATACCCCGCCCCCACTCCACCCCTTCCCCCAAGGCCCCACCTCCGCTCCACCCCCACCCCACCTCTTCCTGCCCAGTTCCACCCCCTCCCCTGAGCATGCTGCATCCTCGCTCCTCCCCCCCAGAGCCTCCAGCCCACTGCGAAACAGCGGATCGTGGCAGGCGGGAGGCATGGGGAGGGAAGGAGAGGTGCTGAGCCCCAGGGCCCACTGGGGAGTGGGGAATTGGTAGAGGGGCTGCAGGTGGGTGCTCAGCACCCACAATTTTTTCCCTGTGCGTGCTCCAGCCCTGGAGCACCCACCTATGAGAGGAGCTATGTCCTAAAGAGGTCATCATTCAAGGTGGAGTCATGGCACAGCCTCTAAGGCCGCGTCTACACTACCTCTTATGTCGGCAAAACTTATGTCGCTCAGGGGGTGTGGAAAAAAACAAAAAACACTCCCGAGTGACATTCATTTTGCTGGCCTAAGTGGTTGTGTGTTTACAGTGCTATGTCGGCAGGAGAGCATCTCCCGCTGACATAGCTACCGCCGCTTCTTGGAGGTGGTTTAATTGTGTCGACGCGAGAGCTCTCTCGTGGGCACAGAGCAGCCACAGGAGCAATCTTACAGCGGCGCGGCTGCACCGGTACAGCTGTGCCACTCTAAGGCCTCTAGTATAGACCTAGCAAGACACTGGAGCTAAATGTGGGTGGGAAGAGCCCGGTGTGCTCAGATACAGCATCCAAGTCGCCAGGAGGGTAGAACCAGGTCAGGGACCTTACAGAAAACAGCCAGAAAGCCAGCCTAGGCCAGGATGAAGCAGCCAGCAATTATGGAGGAGACAGTAAACTTGATGAACATCTCCTGATCAGGAGCTGATTTATCAGGATACATTAATGTCTGGGCAAGATTACTGCTCCTTGGCAAAGCTGGGTCCAAGGGATCAGGCTCAGCTGCATTGCCAAAACACAAGCCAGGCCTTAGTTGCCATCTTAAACAGTCTAGAAAGCAGGCCATTTTGAACCCACCTATATGTGAAGGAACATATTCCCCAGCTCTCAGTGTGGGGATGATCTCTTGTGCTCCACAGGACCTTCCTTAGTGCAAGCAATTCTCCTGATCTCCTGAGAGATTTGGCCATCTACCTAGGCTACGGACTGGAGGATGATGTGGTTTGTGCCCACACTGGGTGCAACAGCCATCTGGTACAGTGTGGAATCTGTCTACATGCATTTATGCCAGGGGGTCTCAAACTGGGGGTCGGGATCCTTCAGGGGGTTGTGAGGTTATTACATGGGGGGTCCTGAGCTGTCAGCCTCCACTCCAAACTCTGCTTCACCACCAGCATCTATAATGGAGTTAAATGTATAAAAAAGTGTTTTTAATGTATGGGGGCGGGGGGTTGCACTCAGAGGCTTGAAAGGGGTCACCAGTTCAAAAGTCTGAGAACCCCGGATTTATGCTAAGGTCATTTTATTCCTGTCTCTGCCACTGACTTGCTGTGAGACCTAGGGAAAATTACTTAGCTTCTTTGTGCCTCAGTTTCCTTATCTGTAAAGTGTGGGTATCAATAATATTTTCCTACTTAACAGCGTAGCTGTGAGTAGAATTGTAAGAGAAATTCAGACAAAATCAATTTGGACTGAGTTTGCAGAAGTTAGTTTGCAGAGTGGGGAAATCTATTAGCTTTAATCTATTCCATAACCAATTACCTAGATAGCCATCCTCCGTCCCTTCTCCCTTGTCTTACAACAAGCTCTGCACTCTCTCACATTCAGTCGCGTTCCTCAACGAGATCCAAACAGCTTTCCTGTTTTCCTGGGACTGGGTAGCCCCAGTGGTGCTGGAAGAATTTTTATAGCGGGGGTGCTGAAGGCAGAAACCATGTCTTTGGGTTCTTACTACTACTTCAAGCCTGGGGGTGTGGCAGCATCTACACGACTCTTTTTATCCCTGCAGCACAAACCCCAGTCAGTTGGTTCGGGTCTGACACTTACTGCTACAGGCTTTGTTTCTGCAGTGTAGACAGACCCAGAGAGACCTGACCCAGTGACCTTCTGCACGTTAATCGGTTGGTGTTTATGTCGATCAGCCACTAGAGGAGAAGACACAGAGCGCTCGCTCTCCTTGCGTGCGTTACCATGTGCCTGCATGTTGTCGTACGAGTGGGGCTGACATGTAGGGCCAGAATTATACATAAGGGGCGGGAACCAGCTGAATGGGAGATTGGTTCTGAGCACTCTTGACCTTGTGGGAATTTTGTGGCCCTTATTGTATCCTGGATCATATTGGTGGCTCTGTACTTCCCCATAAGTGCCCGTCTATTGCTAGGCTGGCCTGAGCACATTGATGTCAGCAATATTGGTGTGTAATTGCACATGATGGGGAAATGGGTCATTTGCATAATTCATACTGTTTCTTGGTGTGCATAAGAATGTAGCACATTAAAAGTGGTGCTTGCAAGCGGCCTGGGGGCGGGGAGAAGGGGTTTGAATGTTGGTATGCAAGACATTTCTTGTTTACCAAGGCCTGTCATTTTAATAATTAGATATTGTCTGTAAAACAACAGCACAAGCTGTTTGTAGGATCCCCAAACTAGGCCAGATCCCCAGTTACACAGAGGCCCTTTTACACCTCTTTGTGAGCACAAAGTGAGAATAAATTACAGAATAACAACCCCGCCATTTCCCTTAGCCGGCTGCAGCCTCCATGTGCTGCTTCCCATTCAGAGGAAGGGCAGGAATAGAAAGAGCATAAATCCACAAACGCTTTGGTCTTATCACAGGGTCAGAAGAAAAAGATGCCACAGCAGTTGCATTAAGGGCCAGGCCAGGGTTCAGCTGAGGGTTTTACTTATTTATTTGTTTGTTACCCCTCCCTGCCACCACTCTATTTTCCGGAGGCGAGAATTCAGTGCCAAGTCTATTTACAACGTTCGGCCCAGGGGTCGTGGGAATTTCAGCTCACACAGCTGACAGTTTTATGCTCTCCTTGCTTCTTTCACAGAGGCCTTCTCTTCCCTCATCTCCAGTACTACATTTTCTGTGTTGGTTTATTTATTTTTTTTTGGGGGGGGGGGAGGATGGTATGGTATGGGGAGAGAAGCACACGCTACTACCAAATGCTGAAGCATAACAAAAAGTATAAAGGAAGAAAAATTGTCTCTTCATCACGACCTGTCATGTCTGAGTCAAACAACATTGTGACAACATATTCCTCGTGTTATTGTGATTTTCAGGAACATTCATGGCAATCCCCAGAATAATATAGTAACAACATCTTCCTGAAGGCAGGTGGGAAGATAGATTTTTGACCACGATGAATCTGGAGTTTATATGAACCTTGTCAAAGAACCACACAGCTTTATGGTGGTTTTCTTATTTGTATCCATCAAAATTAATGGAAACTCTCATGGGCAGCGTGTGAACAGCAGGCTGGGGGAGGCTCGCTCCTTCTGCCAGAGCCACACCCCTTCTGCCCCCACCCCCCACCCCCCGCCACAGCCACCGGCCCTGCCCCAGGTTAGCTCTCCTAGCCCCGGAGTCCACCTCACATTGGGACTGTAGCCACTCACAGGCAGAGCGGAAAGTTCAAGCCGTGGCGGGTCTGGAGGCGGAGCGTGGGCTGGGCCATTCCTGGTAGTTTGGGAAGGCACAGCCTCCCACAACCTATGGTACCCACTGCCCATGGAAACGCTAAACACTTCACTATATTTTCAAGCTTCAATCCCTTCTTCCTCTGTTCAGCTTGTAGATCATGGGCCAGATCTGCAGCGGGTATAAAACGTTGCCTCTCCAATGTCTTGAATGAAATTTGCTGATATAGACCACCTGAAGACCTGGCACATACACAGTCATCATTGGGCTGTTTCCATGTGTAAAAAGCCTATAGGGTCCTGCTTCACTAGGGCAAATCAGGAAAAAATCCATTTACATAAATGGAATTATGTCTATGTAATATGCGTCTGGGCTACGGGAGAGCCAAGCCCTTGGTCTCTTTGCAGTCAAGTTACTGTACGATTTTCTCCCTGCTTTTTAACTCATATTTTAATCAGCCTGCTGAAATGATTAATTTATTGGCATGAGCGGTAACCCTTAGTCATTCATTTTGTATCATATTCTTTCAGGCCTGATGGTAGATTTAAGAATCTTTGGCTGCAATGATTCACTGAGGTGGGTATTCAGTTGTTCGTCATCATGTTGTACTGTGAAAAGACGGAATCCAATCCATCTGCTTCCGATTTTCCTTTTGGATGTCAGAGAATGCTTTATGGGCGATTAATTCACAGCGGGTCACAACCTCTTCCCCACTTCCACACAAGGAACAGGCCTCCTACTTTTCCATATTTAACACCCTCATTCCCTCCTTTGTTGTAACCACCACACACATAATTTAGTGTCTGTCATTTCTCCTTCTTTTTTCATTAATTTCAAAACTTGACAACCGCATATGCTCTTGGGTAGCACATTTGTCAGCAAATTGTAACAATCTGTCAGTGTCAGCCTGTAACACCCCACCCCATGGACAGGGGTTGAGCCTACTGTGAAAGGGTGACATGGGTTCTGCTGACTCACTGGGGCAGGTGGCTCATCATCCTACATAGATATAAGCATAGGCACTGACAAAGTGGGTGCTCCAGGGCTGGAGCATCCATGGAAAAAAATGCTTAGCACCCAATGACAGCCAGCTGTCCCTTCCCCCCCGGTGCCTCCTGTCTGCCAGCTGCCCCGATCAACTCCTCCCCCTTCCTCCCAGCACCTCCCACAATCAACTGTTTTGCAGCGTGCAGGAAGCTCTGGGAGGAAGGGGGAGGGGTGGGGACGGGGCATGCTCAGGAAAGTGGGCGGAACTGGGCCGGAAGAGGCGGAGAAAGAGGCAGGGTGGGGGTGGGAAGAGATGGGGTGTGGGTGGGGATTTGGGAAGAGGGGTGGGGTGGGGGGCAGGGCCTGGGGTGGACCGGGGGGTTGACCACCCCACAGGCCCAGAGGAAGCTGGCACCTATGCATATAAGAAAGGTGGGAGTGCTGTTAGAGAGAGAGAGGATCTAGAGTGTGGGCTGAGCAAAGTCCTGAGGAGAAACCTCAGGAGCAGCCAATACTAGGGAGAAAATTTGAGCTGAACTTGGTTATGCTATTGTTAACTTCTTTGTTAATAAAATCAAATGCCAGAAAGGGGATGAGCTTCTTCACTCTACTGAGTGTGAGAAGTTTTAGAGCGTGTTGGGAAACACACGTGCTTAGACACATATCTGCAGAATGGGTCAACTCGGCAGCAGCCCTAGTATCAGAATGCAAAGAAATGAGGGGTTCATTGAGTAGCTGGCTGAAATGCTCACCAATATGTCATACACTCTGCTTCTACATTGATTGACTGGCCAGAACTGGAGTGGACCACACCGAGAGAATGACCTTTCTCGTCAGTGAGGTCATGCAAGTGTTTATACAAAGAGGCAATATCATTCCTGACAGAAGCTTCCTTGAATGTGATGGCTTTGGTTTCCATCAAAGCTTTGCAGTCAGCATACAGTGCTTTATAAAGAGCTAAATAGCAATAATAATGATAATATTTTCCTATTGTATAGCATCATCCATGTGAGGATCTCAAAGCACTTTGCAAGCCAGAGTCATTCATACCACTTTACATCCCTGCGGGCATTCAGCCACAAATAGGTCTCACCTAGAAAAAGTTGACAGCTGAGCTTGGAATTGAACAGACTCCTCTACAGCCCCAGTCGGGTGCACAAGACACAAAACCTCCCTTCCCATCAGATGCCAATGGCACATCCTGTGCTGAAATTCTGATGTCCATGACACCAGACACTATCTATGAGAGCCATTCAGTGCTGGCCTGGCATGGCATTTATGGAGGAAATGCAGCAGATGTATAGTTTACTGAGCAGTAGACAGGATGTGGCATAAATTAGTATTGTCTCAAAAGAGCATAGACAGCGGCTGATTAAAAGACCTATTTTTTCCCTTCCTGATTTCTTCTTCCCCTTGAATGCTGCAGGTGTTTAGTCCCTATTTACATCATTGTCTCAATAGAAACAAAACCCAGACCAGCTAATCCTCCTAATCTGCTGTGCTCTGTCCTATCAAGTAATTTTTTTGCAAAGACCCATCCAGTAGCCTATACATCAACTATTATCATCAGTTTCATATTGAACTGGCAGGTTAAATTATTTGACTTTTATCTATATGAGCACTGAAATGGCAACCTAGCTACTTAATTGCAATGTATGCAGGGAGCTTCTACTTAGCACTTAAAGTCAAGCAACATTATGCGTTTGTTCTCAATTCACGGAGAACAATCTTTTGGACTGTGGTTTGGGCAGAACTAACCCAGTTGCCCATAGTTCTGTGTGGATAAGAGACTCACTGGTGACTCAGGAGTAGACTTCTGAGAAACTCAGCAATTTTGATCTGGGCTGATTCCCTTGCCAGCCTCGTGATCTGATTTGATTTGGTTTCAAGTGAAGCCCAGCACTTAACAAAAACAATCCATCGGTTTTCACCCAGTGCAGCATCCGAGACCTACTCAAATGCAATGTTGGCATGGTTCTGACCAGACCGGGTTGTATTCTTTTAAAATGCAACATATCTTTATAGAAATGCTGGCAACAAATGGGGAAAGTTTCTTGCAAAACATTCATTTCCCTCCTCCCTCATCTTTTGACCAGCTGTAGTTTTGAACTCAGGTGGGGTTGGACCAACTCCTCTCATTCAAATACTGCTGTGGGGCGGGAGAATCCACATCCAGCTACTGCAGTTAACTCTATCTTTATAAAGGCCTGACCTAAAATCCTGACTCTGAACACCCTTGAACTTCATAATATTCTTGTTGTGGAACCACAAATCAGTCAAATTTGTTGGAAACTGGACACAGTTTTCTCAAAAAGTTCACAAACCCCTAGCAAGTCTTTCAAAGAAGCAGATCTGAGCTTTGAGATCAAAGCATTATCCGAAAGTATCTGTTGTGGGCTTGCGGGTACACTGACATCTCTGGTTATGAGATTTTTAATCACCTTCTTTTACCTATAATTCCAGCCATCATCTGCATATAAATGAGGGATTTATATTACACTTTCCAGTGGGTGGTGTTTATACACCATATCTAAACTTGAATGGATTAGACTTTGTCACTAAACGGTGATTTCACCGTACACCCTTCCCCCCCCCCCCCGATGAAAAATATTTCCATCAATAATCATCAAAATTTTCAGACAGGCAAAGTAAGAAAAATACTGCTTGTTAAAGGCTCTTTACTTTGTATATTTTAACATGTGAAGTTGAGAATGTGTGTTTTAATGGCTATAAAGCTTGAACTTTTTCAATCTCAACATTAATGACGGTCAAATAATTATTATCCGACCCATGCCTGGAAGCTCCCACAACTGAACAAATTTAAATTGATGAAATATAAAAAATGCTTACCCTCCATAATTTTGCAAAACTGAACATTTAAATCAATATTTTAAAAAAATGCTTAAAAATAACATTGGTATTATCCTTTGAAATGATAAAAATCAAATTCTGCCAAGTCTAATCATGAATCTAAAACCTCAGGTTTTTCATTAGAAAATGCACCTTCTGGCAATTCTTTTTTCACAAAAATGTGTGATGGGTTTTGTTTTTATTCCAGTGTGGAATGAAAACAAATTTCACAACCTCAAAAGTTGCCATGAAATGGAGTTGTCATCCTCCGGTCATCTCTGCTTCTAAAAGGGGTACATCTAGCCACAGCTGGGAGCGTGCTTCCCAGCTCAAGTAGACAGGTGTGTGCCAATTTGAGGTGTGCTAGCATATAAGGGTAGCAATGTGACTGGAGGGACACATGGGCGGGAGCTCAGGCTATCTGCCAGAGTGCAAACCTGCCTGGACCCTTTGGGTACATACTTGGGCATAGTTAGACTGAACCACTACCTGTGCTAATTCCGGCTACTTTGTTATTTTTCTGTGTTAACTTGAGCAGAACTAGTGTGCATCCATCCATCCACATTACAAAAATTCAGTGTAGACATACCATAGTAGGATAGAAGCCCACCTGTTTATCAGAAGAACCTTAATGCCTCCCCATTTTTTACAATATGTTGATGTCCTGGCTCCTGAAGGGAAACAAAGGAGGAGTCTCCCCAAAACTTTAAAACCCATATAATTAGTTCATCTATCTATCTCCATATGCCAAATGTTCTATATGGAACTATCATACCTGATTATCCTTTCAAAGTCTCAGGAGATAAATTGTGCAGAGAAGAAATTCAACATGAATTTCATTGCCACATGAAAACAGAGATGATGTCTGCAATACATAGGCAAACTGCTATTCAGTTTTCCCAAGAACAATGGTTTTATCCTCATGTTATCCTTCAACATAGTAAATTCTTCACTACTGTTTATTCTATGTTTCCTGGGCACCACAAGTACACACCACTACTTACTCAAAACAGATTATAAAGGTATAACCTAACCTTTCACAGAGGGAAACTGAGTCACAGAAAGCTGGAACTTGCCCAACAGCACAAAAAAGCAACAGGATCCAGGAGCCATGAAAACCAGTGCTCCAGTTAAATTATATTTCCTGTGGGATTACCCAGAATCCCCCTGCCAGTGTTAGCACACTATGATGCTGAGTAACTTGCTCAAGGAGAATGACAACAGAAGACTGACATCAGCGAGACTTGCATTTTAATTCAAGGAAGAGCAAGCGTTCTTGTTATGGGCAATAGGAAGAAGTGTCCTGTCAAAAAGAGGAAAGGGAAACTGTTTGGCTTGCACCCACTGGCTTCTGAATGCCACCTGAAGGACAATGTCCTTCAAAGATCACTCCCTCACAGAAGAATTAAAAGAGGGGTGAAGCGGATGTGCTATAGATTTGGCTAATTTAGCCTTGTGTGTCTGGCATGAAAAGGCTTTTCAGAGACTCCATTTACTGAGCCCAGGCATAATGTGGGGTAAAGTTATAAATTGTTCTGCAGGGTTTGTTTAGCATAGTCTTGATGGATCAGCAGTTGCTGATGTTTTGACCAGGGCCCATATTTGCTCAGATGGTTCTAAAAAGGAAAAAATGGTGTTGTACCCTTGCAGAGGAAAATGTTTGCAAGAGGCATGGTCTGGTCGCTAGGACTTATCCTCCCCCGCCCATCCTCATTCCTCTGAGCAGAGAGCACAGGCATGCATGTGCCGCCTACCCCAGGAACACCAAGTGAACCTGAAAGCCTCCCCACATCTGGCTGTAGCTCGCCTTTGTTTGCTTTAGGCTTTCCACACAGACGACCACCCTGGCTGAGAGAGCTGGGATGAAGTGAGGCTTCTTCACGCATGGCCTACAAGATGTGCTGAATTTGTGTACCAGCCGTGGCTTTAGGGATGGGGAGGGAGGCTCTGAGTGTGGAACTTCTGCTTTGGTTTTGCCCACATTAAAATTATATTATTATTATTTTGCAGCAGCAACAAGAGCTTGTTCATTGTATTTCACCCTGCAGATGCCTTTATGGGTGTCTACCTGTCCACCCCAACTGTCTGGGAGTGTTCATGATCAGGGCTAATCGTTTAAGGACCATTCCACCCTTTATAGTGCAGGATCACCACATCGCCATATTTCAGGGCGTGGCTCTCAAGAGGTATCTGTGTTCAGCTTGGATAAGTAACTAAAAGTTCTCTCTCTGCTTATCCAAGCCTCTTTAGTCTAAGAATGAACTTGGAAAATTTGCCAGCACAGTCTCACTCGTGTGAGGTCATGTTCGAGCCAGTTTAGAGAATGCCAGAATAAAACAGCCTCCCCTCACATCATTTCAGTAGCTCTACTTCTAACTCTGGCCAAAATAAGGAAGTGGAGAAGTGCATGGGGGGGGGGGGGCGGCACGGGGGGGGAGCAGCGGTGGAAATGTGAAACATGTTCAAATATCAAACCGTCTTGGGTCCATTTTATGTGATCCTGTCAGCTTCCTGATCTCAGAACTCAGTTCAGATACAAAATTTCCTTGATATTTCTATTTAAAAAATGGAAATATTTCTCTATTTTGCATCTCTACTTGCACGTCAGATGCTCAAGGCAATTAAATAACATTAAGAAGTTGATCCTGTGTTCTTGGCTCTCATAACTCTCCATTAGAGTGTTCTCTCTTTTGCTCATCAGTGTTTTATCTAAGTTTTCAAAAGGAGAGACTTGTCCAAATTTGTCCAGGGAGCAGGGATCTTTCTATCTTCAGTCAGTGCTCTCCGAACTGAACAAAAGAGGCTAGTGCAACTAGGCAGGGAGCTTCCAAATGGCTAGCAATTCTTTGTTTCATACATCATAACTGAGTTAACCTACACACCTATGATTTTCCAGACATCTGAGTAAATGCTTATGTGATAGTGACACCCTGTTGGCCTTATTTACCAGAAGGGATCTCTCAGGATGATCTTCATATTATCTCCTGCCATACCTAGGCACCAAATAGGCAGATATTGAAGAGAATGGGTTGGTTTACTCTTCGAGTCTTTTGCTCATGTTATTGGTGCCAACCCCTTAATGTTTCTGATAAACACACAGGCACACACATTGGTATAAGTACCAGTAAGATTTCATTTTTCCTTCCTGGAATGAAGTCATGAAAGCACCATCCAACTTCTAACTCTTTTGAAGCTGGCTTAAACTAAAACAAACCCCTTATACCACTTGAAGATCGAGGCTTGGAATTCACCTTGGAGCTCTGAAAGAAAACTTGGACCTCACACTAGTGATGAAGGCTTCAAGCCACTGGCACTCTCTGGGGACTCTAGAAATGGAAGAGAGTCCTCAGATATTCCCAGACTACTTTCTGGTTCTTTATCAAGAAGGCAGAGAAAAGAACTACTGTCCTTTTTCTAAGAAAGAAACCTTGCAATAACTGGAAATAGCCCTATGTTCAAAATGTTTGTAGCACCATATCGCGGTTGTTTTTCACTGTGTTCTTCTAATACATTTCAATCTAAGACATGAATTCCATGAACAGTGAGTAGAGCAGATACTTATTTCATTTGTGTCATTAGAGCTCCCTCTTGTGGATATAACAGTTAAGTTTATGACAGGTTTCAGAGTAGCAGCCGTGTTAGTCTGTATCCGCAAAAAGAAAAGGAGGACTTGTGGCACAGTAGAGACTAACAAATGTATTTGAGCATAAGCTTTTGTGAGCTACAGCTCACTTCATCGGCTGCGTGCGGTGGTATAAAGTGTTATAAAGTTAAAGGCAATGACTAGTAGTGTGTGTGTTGGGGGGGTCCAACTATTCAAACAGTTTATTCTTGTTCATAATTTCTTACTCAAAATTTGCCATTTACAGGGATTCTCATTTTTAGGTTGAACATGTCATGCATTGTCTTATTCAGATATATTTCTGGTGATTTTTGGAAATTATTGTGAACTTTCAGAGTAAAACATGCTAATAGAATGTTAGAAAACAAAAGAGAAGCATAAAAAATGTTCTGGGGTTTCTGCATCACATATTTGTTATCATACTGATGAGGATTTGTCTTGGGGAGGTCCTTTAATGACTGGGTGAAATCGTGCTGAGTCGTATGATCAGACACTCAGCTTTGTTCATAGCCGAGAGCACATAGACCATCGTTAGCATGTGACCAATCATTCTGCCTCCGTACCCCTTCATGTAAAATGGCAATCAAGAGCCAGGCTGTGCCAAACAGAACAAGGTTCAATGTACATAGCAGTGGAGTGAGCAAGCTCCATTTGAGACACAATTCACATGAGTCTTTGGGGAAGAAAGTGGGCAAAGATACTTTTCCATTTCACTCATCCTTTCTTTTTGGGGGTACATTTTATGGCTTTTAGGTTAAAAACCAACATAGCCTCCTAGACTGGAGGGCCTTATAAGACTTTCCTATCTCTAGTATCCCTGATATGAGTTATAGTACTATGAAACAGCTCTGAAATAAACTCTTTTATACTTTAAGTGAACAATGGCAAAAATCAAGCCTATTAAAAATGAGTTAAATTTGCACGCTAGAGCTGAATACACTTTGAGAGCTGGACAAGGCGTGTTCCTGGTAACATGGTGGCATTTTGTGGCAAAAGAGCAGGTGTTTGCTTACACAACCCAATGTCAATGAAGGAAAGAAATACTGCTGCCTTGTTTCTTTTCCCCACAGAATTCAAAACTCACCCTATAGAAAAATTTAGATTTTAGCCAAGTGGCAACAACATGATGTAGGCTCAGATTCAACAAGGAACATGCCAGTAAGAACATGTGCATACAAATTAATCTCAGTGTTTCCAGCAATTCAAAGAGACAACAAGGTTTCTTAGGAATTCTTCAGGCAGAAACCTCACAACCTTTCTGAGGCACCCCAAAGGGTTTATTTGATTGTCCTGTTCACACCATATTTTTTGCTTTTCTGCAAGTGCTCATGCAGTCCTTATTCATATGAATGTTTGGGGAGGATCATTCATTCATTCATTGGAGAACATGTTGTGTTTAGGGTGATAAGCTGCATTGTGCAAGTATACTCACCTGTATACATCAGTAGATATGATAAGAGAAAGCTGAATATAAAGCCTAGAAGACAAACAATGAACCTGGTTTATGTCTTTCTCCCATCATCATTTAAGAAGGAAGTCAATTTTTTAAAAAAAAATCTGGGATCTGGTATGCGATCAAATAAAATCTTCTTTCATCTACAAAATATATACCCTAAAATGTCATCCGACTGCTATCCTGCCCCTCCCTTATCTATACCCCATATTCCCCCTACGAGATCCACTGCTGACCTCCATCCTGTTTATAAAGCTTAGAACTTTCAATCAAAGAATAGAAAACTTGCCATGTGACTTAAGTGACCAATCACACAGAACTCCCTACTTAGAAGCGCGCTCTATGTATGGATCTATGTATGGATCTTTAGGCGATGAATCCAGACTCTCAAGACAAAGCACTCTAGTCTAGACTTTAATATGAGGGAAACCTATAGAGATCTACAGAAATGTAATAGGGTTTTATCGACAACACTCTGAATAGTCTCTACAGTCCAGTGGTCAGGGTACTCTCTGGGAAGACCCAGGTTCCTCCTCCCTGTGCTAATGACAAGTTAAGTGTTTATACGAAGTGGAGCAGCTTCAACAGGAGAGATTGAAAGTCCCTCCTCAATTTGCCCCTACAGTCCAGTGGTCAGGGCACTCACATAGAGGTAGAAAAGCTGGGTTCATGCCCCTTCTCTGACATGGGCAGTGGGGATTTGAGGCTAAGTTTCCTGCATTACAGGTGAGTATACTAACCACTGGGCGATAGAAAAGGTGAGACCAGTCCCCTTTTTTTTTGTGAGAAGGACTGAGCTGGTTTAGGCATAAACCCCAGAAGAAGGTTCATAGCTGTGAATCCCAAGTGGAGACAAGTGTTACTACCTCAACTCTTTTAAAGGGGTGGAGCTTAGGCCACACCCCTCTCCTCATCGTTTCCTACAGGCTAGCCCAGGCTGCTCCCCCTTCCAGTGTACTGACATTTGTGAATCCCATTTTTAGGCATATAACTCCCCATGCATTGTTTGAGAGCCTAGGCACCTAATTCAGGACTGAGAATTCTCCAGAGCAGCAAGGCACCTAAAGTCACGCATTGCAACACTGCTGCTAAATTTCCTTTATGGTCTAGCTTGTTGTGGCCTTCCTCTAACATTGGTTACTGTTGCCAGAGACAGGATACTGGGTCATTTTGATCATGTATGGCAAATCCTTTGTTTACCTGGCCCAAGACTTGAAACTGTCCCTTAATAAGAATTCAGACAAGAGCAAGCAAGTGTGGGTGGGGGTTGTTTTCTTCTGCTAAATGTGACAGACACAGGCTTTCATTTTCAAAAAGGTTTCTTGTCCCTCAGGTTTTGTCTGCTCAACTTGGAACACCTTAAAAGGATCTCCTCATCAGACGGTGAGTGCTCAGCACTTTTGGAAAATCAGGCTTCTCACGGTCGCCACCCAAAAATGAGTAGCTGCTTCTGAAAATGCCCTTTAGAGGGGAAAAGTTGCCCCTGTCAATTTCCCTTTCAACACAAGATGGCAGCATGCTATTGTTGCTTCTACATGCTTTGTAAAGGAAAGCGTTAGCCAGCATCATTCCCCACATCTTGTCCTGCAGAAGTTGTTCGTGTGTTGGCAGAATGAATCACCATGTGGTAAAGATCTAGTCAATAAAGTGACTGTGGAAAATGGCATGGCAGGGTGCTATGCCTGTGTTCTCTCAGGGTCTCATATCCAAAGCACTCAGTGCTGATGCGCCAGCTAGGTTCTTTCCTTCCAGTGCATTCATAAGTTATCACTTGTACACATGTAACCTGCTGTCACTTTGCAACCTCAGTGTTTTCAAATGAAACCATTTGTGCAATCCTATGGCCTTTATATTAACTCTTCTGACACAGGAGGGCAGCCCATTAAGCCTTCACTATCGTCTAAAATCTCTTTAATGGTGTCCAGGGTTGGATGTTTATCCCTGGATGCTTCCCTCCCTTAACCCACCATTACTGCCTAATTACTATATGAGATGAGATTATCTATTGTTCTAAGGAGCAACCCTTCATTAGACCTGTGCAAGGGGCCCTGATGGATGCCTTGTTTGCTGCCTAAGCTCCCATTGTAGCATTTGTAAATCCTAAGCGTTTAGTTTAATTTATCTTCTGTTTAAAATCCTTGTTTTTATGCCAGGTGCTCCTTTAACTCTGGATAATGAGTTACAAGCAGCAGGATCACAGCTGTAGTTCTGCTGTTTCCACGAATAACTAAGACCCTGATTCCCAAAGATATTTAGGTGGCTAACTCCTGTTGATTTCAATCCCTTTGAGGATTTTGGCCTAAGTGGCCATGCTGGTGTTGGGTACTGGTACCAGGTTAGGTAAAGGGGAAGCGCCTATGTGGGGTTTTTAGACAACATTTTCTAAATCAGTTTGGACTTTGCCATTGGCTTTTAGATTTGATTCTCCTCTCACACTAGCGTTAATCAAGGATAACTTGTGAAATTTTCTCCTTCACCATCTGTGTTTTATTTCTGTCATCCAGTGGCCTCTGCTAAGGATGCAAGCAGGTCAGCAAGTGAAGATCTTCATAAATAATAACACCATTGACCTTTCCCCCTGCCGCTTTGGTTTTTTCAGCTCAGCAGTGACGTGGATAAATTTGCTTCCCATGGCAACTGATTGTGCCTTCAGGCCCCCCGGGAAGCTGAGGCCTTGTCTACATTGGTGGCAGTGCATAGGGTCCATGCAGCTATACACCGGCGTGAAAAGCACGCTGTGTCCACACAGCGGTGTGTAGCTACATGCAGCAATCAAAGAGTTTGGTAGCAAGTGGGAGGCCGTGGGGAAAGGCTCCAGAAGTGGGGAGCTGCCAGAATGTTTCCCCCCTGCCAGAGTCTTTCCCTGCTGCCAGAGGTTTACCAGTGGTGGGGAAAGGCTCCAACAGCGGGGAGGCAGTGGGATACTGCACTGCTAAAAACAGCAGTAGTGTAGATGTGGGGGTCACTGTTGGGGAACACAGAGAGCCGTACAGGGTGTATATTCTAAGGTTCTGATGTCTTTATTCGCCTAGAAGTGCTTCACTATCTACTTTGTTGTTTATACTTGTGCTTGGGAGGTGGGGGAGGAGTAATGTATATACTTTACACACCACCATAAGTGTAGACCTAGCTTAGTCGTGCATGATCCCCACCTTAGCCAAAAAGCGGAAATCTTTGGCAACATACAATAAGGGCAGACACTGGTGACACTGGGAACAGATGATTAGTGCTAAGCTTCAGTGCTTCCATGTATGAAGGTTGGGGCCCATGTGTCTTACATCTGTACTGTACTCAACAATTCCTTCCATAACTGCTTAGTACAGGGCCAGGATGTAAGGAAATCTTATGTGGTGACCCTAGGTAGCACAGGCTGAACTAGCCTAGAGTCTACAAAGTACTACAAAAACACTGGGTGTCCTTGTGGCACCTTAGAGACTAATAAATTTATTTGGGCATAAGCTTTCATGGGCTAGAACCCACTTCATCAGATGCATGGAGTGGAAAATACAGTAGCAGGTATAAATACACAGTACATGAAAAGATGGGAGTTGCCTTATCTAGTGGGAGGTCAATCTAATGAGACAAATCAATTAACAGTAGGATACCAAGGGAGGGAAAAATCACTTTTGTAGTGGTAATGAGTGGCCCATTTCAAACAGTTGACAAGAAGGTGTGAGTAACAGTCGGAGGAAATTAGTATGGGGGAAATTAGGTTTTGTAATGATCCAACCACTCCCAGTCTTTATTCAGGCCTAATTTGATGGTGTCAAGTTTGCAAATTAATTCCAGTTCTGCAAGTTTTTTTGTTGAAGAATTACCACTTTTAGGTCTGTTATTGAGTGACCAGCGAGTTTGAAGTGTTCTCCTACTGGTTTTTTAATGTCATAGTTCCTGATGTCAGATTTCTGTCCATTTATTCTTTTGTGTAGAGACTGTCCGGTTTAGCCAATGTACATGGCAGAGGGGCATTACTGGCACATGATGGCATATATCACATTGATAGATGTGCAGGTGAATGAACCCCTGATGGCGTGGATGAAGTGGTTAGGTCCTATGATGTACTACATCTGTCCTGTCTGTTTCCTGTGCCTTAACCCAAAATCCTCTCTAAACCATTTAAAACGATGTCCTGTCTCTTTTCTACCAGCAGAGATGCTAGAACACCCTTAGCACTCTTGGCAGCTGTCACACAAGATAAATAGATGCAGCTTTGCTGAAAGGTCACTTTATAAATACGCTCCTCTGTGCTTTTTCCAATACGTGGACCGATCACCCTTTGAAAAGAGTTTCTTGACATGTGCTTTGCCAGTCTTCAAGGAGTTGGGTTACCTGCAGCTTCAAATGCTCCTTCAAGGGCACTGCCAAGCTGAAATGGAGAAGGACGAACTGTGCCAAGTGATGGTCTCGTGATGGTCTCATGATGAGAGGGGTGTTAGATGAGAAGGAGGAGATATGAATACAAATCAAGCATTTCAGAGCATGCCTAGTACTTTGCAAATCCAATGGATTAAGGATAATGGGTACCTGTCTGTTTCAAATCAGGAGTTGACAGCCACAAAAAAATACCAAAGACCTCCTCTACTTTTCATAATAAGGGCTGGCTGGCATATCCACCAGGTTACCCAATGGAAACTAACAGCTAAAAAGAAACTGATCTTTAATTAAATATGCTCATTATCTCACAAAAAAAGTAAAATAAAAGATGATTGTGAGTCAGGTATAACACCATCTGTGCGGTTGTCTGACTTCTTCCTTTGGGGGTAATAATTTGAGAAGTAAACATGAAGCATTTCCCAGCAAAGCCAATGGATGTTGGATGCTTGGCCACTGATTCCAGGGACCATCTTTGGTGAAATCATTTTTGTGTTTAAAAAAGTCCAGTGTTAGCATGTTGTTTGTTCACGACATGGGCTCCCATCTTGCCAGTGCTTTCCAACAGACTGGGAAGTCACATGGCTGTTCAGTCATTATTAAATTGTAAGAAATAAAAATAATTATCCTAATCATGATCTAATTTACCGGAGCTCTCTTTTTTTTTTTTTCTTTTTTAGTGCATCACTGAGATTAAAGCCTTGGAACTAAAGACCCTGTTTACAAGAATATTTCAGGCACAGCGACTGTTGGCCATTTGGTTCAATCAGCTGTAAACATGTTCCTTTGTATGTATTGCTGTTTAATGGGTGGGAGAATTTATCTGAAATATACAGCCAAATCTAGATACCTCTGGAAAAGCACAAAGCTAGCTGGTATTTTTAAGTTTTATGGAAAGAAAACAGGAAAATTATTATTTTGAGAACCATTTCAGATCAAAATAAGGGTGGTGGGGGGAAATGGAATGAAATCATTAATCAACAAAGCACTGCTTAATCTACTAATAATAAGTGTTTTTCTATTCCCACCTGTCCCCACAATCAGTTTGTTGTATCCAGTTGATATATCTTCTCATACGTAGACCCCAATCCTGCAAAATCTTATGCACGTGCTTAATTTTATACAGTGTAGTGCCAATGGAACTACTCACAGAGCATAATTTTAAGCTCCTGGGTAAGTCTTTGCAAGATTGGGGCCTTAGATTGTAAACCTCTGGGACAAGAGCTATCTTTTTATAATGTGTATAGCATCTAGCACGTTGGATCCCGAATCACTGACTGGGGCCATCCAGCACTACTGTAATACAAATAACAATAGCAATTCATTAATAAAATAATGCACATATCTAGAAGGCAGCAGAATGTCACAGGAAAGATATTTTCAGTATGTGATTACAGGTGGCTCCAAACACATACCTCTAATGTCAACAACTTCACACATTGAGAGAGCTTTGCGGCTCTGATCTCTGTCTGATCCCACTTAGTGCTGCCTGAAATTCGGGAGTTTGGTTCAAATCTGGTTGCGAGATAAGTACCCAGATGAAGCTTGCACAAAAGTTGTCTGAACCATTTTCGCTGGGAATCATTCAAGAACAGACATTCTGCATACACTTCCCTGTGCTTCAATGCAGGCTGTATGTTCCTCAAGAATAAACAGTCAAGCAGTATATTGGTCCTTCCAGTACTACCACAATCTGCAGAGGGAGATGATAGATGAACTTTAATGGTACCACAATGTAAATGGAACATTTCAGAGCCTTCAACAAGTCTCACTCTTACAATAAGGCAAATTAAGAAACTGCCACACAACTTTTATCTCGTATATTGGAATGGCCAGTGATGATCTTTGGACAATCTGTCATTCATGTTTATAGTGCATTCCTCACCAGGAATGTAAAATTAAATCCAAATCTCTTCTATTTGCAACATTTCTGACTATTCCAATTGCTATATCCAGGTTTTTTTGCTTTGTTTTTTTTTTTTAAACCCAATTACTCTCAGGATGTATGTGCAATATACTATCAACTTTTGTAAAGGGATTGCAATTGGGTACTCATGCTTTGGCCCATAAGAAAAGATGTTCTTTTCCAGCTTTGTGAACATTTAAACCATATCTTTTTATGCTTCTGCAAAAGAAGAAAGTACCATAGAGCCAAAGTTTCAATTTCTTTGTATTGATTTTGGAAGAAATGAATTTATAGTTTGATATTGTTGTTTGGTTACTTTATTAAATATATTGATTTGTTGCCTGAACCGGTGGAAGAAATAGGAAATCTTTTTGATTCAAGTGTAATCTACAATGGGGATATAGGAGCATTCGCTGGCCAAGCTATTCTCTTTAACGGCCACAGCAGCTGACACTCAGTAATGATTTCTTTATTCCCTTCCCTCATGCATGCACAAGGCTTCTCATGTTTGTTGGGGTAGATAATGTTTCAGTCCTTTCTGGGAATGTACTGAAGGAAACAATCCTGAACTGGACAGGGTAATTGGTGGGGCCATCTGTTTCTATTACAGGAGAGAAAGTGGTCAAGTAATCACAGTGATGGTGTTTTACAATGTTAATAATAATAGGGTAAAATTTCAAAAATGTCCATGTCAAATTGGTGTGTAGAAAGGACCAAGAGCAGATATCAACATGTCCAAATGGACACAAGTGATCTACCAAGGAAGATCAGTAGCATTATCTCCATTTTATAGATCCAGAACTGAGGCAGAGAGTGGAAGGGACTTGCCCAAGGTCACACAGTATGCCAGTGGAAGAGCTAGAAATAGATCCTATCCACTCTACCGTTCTGCCTCCAATGCACAGATACAAGCGAAGGCACCCATGTGTCCAGACAGACATGTGACCACATACAGACATCCATGTGTCCAGCTAAGCACAAGGTCTGTCTACTTCTTTCAGTGGCCAGCATGTCGAGTACAAACACAAACACAGATAGCCCCCCTAGCAAGGGTATATATACTGTAGATGGCAAGGCACAGCTTTGGTGGGAAAAGGCACACCTGAAGTCTGTGGTCATGCACTCAAGTGCAGACCCTGCACGGCTCTCTATTCATCCAAGCAGTGCCTCCCCGTCTACACTGCTAAGAGTAGTGTCCTGCCGCCTCCCGACCATTGGAACCTGTCGCCAGTGCCTCCTCCCCGCTAGAGCCTTTCACGGAGCAGTGTAAATACACGCCACAATGTGGACGCAGCCTGTTTTTCACAACAGTGTGTGCTACACATACCTACTCACCGCTGCCACTGGGGTGCAGTGTAGACATAGCCACAGATAAGCCTGATCAAAACCCCCACTTCGAAACACCCATGGCTGTGGTAGTGAGGATGATGATGGTGACCATAATGGTTGTGCTAGTGACAATTAAAAGCCTGACCGGGAGCTAGATATAAGTATTACAAATGGGCCTATCTCCCAAATGCTCCAAACACCGCTGAACCAAACACCTCCATCATTTGAGGCGTCTGCAATCCAGATCTGTTCCTATCTCTACATTTTGTTTCTTTTGCCCATCTCTGCATGCAGATTTGGGTGTCAATCAATAAATGCACAGCTATTTCTGCAATGTGCAGAGGTGGGCAGAGAGTGGGTAGAGCTAAAAATACTAGTAGGCACTTGTACTTCAGAAATCAACATTTTTGGACAGTTTCCACCAATTTAGAAAATGAAATCCATCACATAGGTAAATTTGCAATTGAATACCTTAAAGCAGAAGATCTTTGGAGCTCTTCTTTTCCTTTCTCTTTTGGTGTTAGGACTCCATTTAGGTGCCAGAATGCCAATAGGAGCTTGGATTAGACAATATCAACTGCATGATTAGACCATTCAAGTAGATGTTTTGCAAAATGCAGCATTGGAAGACCATAGACTGAGTCTGTGTTTATCATATTTATTGCAGAATGAGACATGTATTGAATCCCAGAACAACATCCATTTGGAATAATATTAAGGTAATAAATCTAATAGAAAGGAAGCTGGAGGGAGGAGGAGGAGCAAACAGCAAGAAAAGGAAGGATTAAGGATTCATGGTGAAGATGAAGCTCAACAAAGCAGGAATATTTAGCATCCTGATTAAGGATTCATGGTGAAGATGAAGCTCAGCAAAGCAGGAATATTTAGCATCCTGATTCCTGAACTCAACTCATGTATGTCTTAAAATATTGGCAAAAAGAAAAGGAGGACTTGTGGCACCTTAGAGGCTAACAAATTTATTTGAGCATAAGCTTTCGTGAGCTACAGCTTACTTCATCGGATACATTCAGTGGAAAATACAGTGGGGAGATTTATATACACAGAGAACATGAAACAATGGGTGTTACCATATACACTGTAACAAGAGTGATCAGGTAAGGTGAGCTATTACCAGCAGGATAGCGGGGGGGGGGGGGGGGGAGAAAACTTTTGTAGTGATAATCAAGGTGGGCCATTTCCAGTAGTTGACAAGAATGTCTGAGGAACAGCGGGTGAAGGGGGGGGAATAAACATGGGGAAAAAGTTTTACTTTGTGTAATGACCCATCCACTCCCAGTTTTTATTCAAGCCTAAGTTCTGAAACCTTAAAATATTGGGGTCTTCTGGCCTTATGGAGTAAGGTAGTTGGTGCACCACTGAATGCCTGCTGAGCATCCTCCACTGTCGTTAACATCTCTGAGATCCAGGTGGCAGGAGGTGTTCAGCTATTCCCAGAATCCTTTATGTCCAGAGAGACTGTGCTGTGGATCCCCAACCTACTTCCACTGGAGTGAATGGCAAAACTCCATTCACTACCTGTGTTTAGGATTCTGTTCCTGACTTGCCCCAGCTGAAGACATGACCAGAACGCAGTGGTGCAGATCGGTGTTCCCTGATGCCATCTGTTTCACTTTCATATCAGTGTGGACATCTTTACCTCTCCCCTATTCTTTGAGAGCTCACTTAAATTATCATAGAATCATAGAAGATTAGGGTTTGAAGGGACCTCAGGAGGTCATCTAGTCCAACCCCCTGCTCATAGCAAGACCAACACCAACTAAATCATCCCAGCCAGGGCTTTGTCAAGCTGGAACTCCAAGGATGGAGATTCCATCACCTCCCTAGGTAACCCGTTCCAGTGCTTCACCACCCTCCTAGTGAAATAATTTTTCCTAATATCCAACCTAGACTTCCCTCACTGCAACTTGAGAGCATTGCTCCTTGCTCTGTCATTTGCCACCACTGAGAACAGCCAAGCTCTCTCATCTTTGGAACCCCCTTCAGGTAGTTGACGACTGCTATCAAATCCCCCCCTCGATGCCAGATTCTTCTTCCTTGCATTAATCCCATCAAATAGGGTCCTCTCTATGAGTCCTCTCCTCTCAGAGAGCTCCCTTCAGTGCCATATACTCTCACGCCACATGCTAACGTGCCTTTCTTTATGATATCCCACCAGTTCCTCTCGGGTCAGCCTCTCTGTCTTTTGTCCTTTAACCTTGATCGGTTGGACTTTCTTAGCTGTTTCACGTGACCAAACAGTCTGAGCCTGCACTCCCTCCTTTTTTTCATGTATGAGTGTTACTTTGAGCGTGTCTCCGATAGACACATTCATCACTTGGTTGCACTGTGCCAGGTTATAAAATATCAAGTGCTGTCTTAACACAGGAAAAGAAATAGTCAAAAATCACAATGTAGAATTTACTTTGCTCAAACGCTTCTTTATCAAACTATCCCTGCCCTTAGTGTGAGATTTCTCTCTTACTTGCCTTTATTTCCCTACTCTGGTACATTGTGTCTTCTTTGAAAAAATTTCTGGAACTTCAGAGAAAGACTGATGTTACTCTTGTCCCAAGGGTCAATAACTGATAAATTATTTTGAAAGAAATGAACAGTGCCATGAATTTCGGTTGCTTGTTTTCATTGTGAAGATAATAATAATACTTAGCTCCTATATAAGTATTTGGGGCAGTAGATCTCAAAACACATTACGAAGGAGGTCAGTATAAGTTTCTCTATTTTACAGACAGGAAGTGACTTTCCCATGATCACCTAGTAGGGTGCTGGCAGAGCCAGGACTAGAACCCACTGCACCTGAGTTCCAGTTGTGGGCACTAGCCATTGAGCTATACTGCTTCACTCGCAGTACCTTTTCTTTGCATTTGTGCTCTATATGGAAAGTTTTGTTCCATTGTGCTTTATGGCAATTGTTAACATTTCATCCTATTTCCTTTGTGTACCTTTGTGTCATATGTTTTCTTTCAGTCTGTCTGTCCTTGAGACCCCAAACCAATGACAGCAAGGAAGCTGGAGTTCTCTGCAATGGACATAAAGTTTGAATAAGGAAAGCAGGTTCGTGACAAACTTTTCCCTGGCTGCAGTAAAACCTACAAACATCCCCTTCTGTAATGTAAGTTATTCCCAGTGAGCTGGGTGACTTGCTGTTCCTTTGTCCTGAATCAAAGGAAACTGAACTATTGGTAAACATTTGCCTTAGAGCCACAAGTACCGTTGCTAAAGAAATCAGATCAGATATAATTTCTCTGATGGTTGCCATGTTTTCAGGCTTTGAAATAACTACATAAATAACAAGAGCTGTTAGGAATGAAAATGAGAGGTCGGCAAATAACTGATTTTTCAGTTTGCTGGCAGTTCCACAAAACCAAACAAACTGGGTCAAACTGAATCAGAAATGTCAGGAAAAAAATTGGTGAATCAAGAATGGCCATTTCAGGTCAAACAAAACATGTTTTTGACCCAAACCATTTTGTTTCCAGATATTTTTAAAGGTCTAGATTCACAAAATTGTGAGAGGAGGAGGCTATGTGGTTAGTCTCACTCTCTCCAGCACAGTGACGATGCAAGTATTTTGGACAACTGGAACAGCCTCAGTAGGAGAGATGGAAGGTTACTGAACCTCAGAGACTCTCCAGCCTCTGGTTAGAGCAGTTATGTGGGAGATGCAAGTTTGAGTCCCTGTACTAATGACTATTTAATTAGTTCTACAGAATGGCTTCAGCAGCAGAGATTGAGAGTCATCCACCACCAAGTAACAGATGGTCTGGTGGTAAGGGCCCTCACGAGTGAAGGAGAAGACTTGGGTTCAAATGTGTGCACTACAGTGGTAATTTGAGCTTGGGTTTCCCAGGTGAGTGCACGAGTCTGAAACTCTGAAACAAGTGGGTGACAGCCCCACCACGGTAAAGTGCTTTGGGATCATGGCAACTGCTTTTTAACACTGAGGACTGTTTGGTGGCCAGTGTGACATTACTCAGTGGTCTCCATCCAGGACCTCATCAAAAAACAAGCACCACAATTGGCATTAGCCAATAACCTTTGTGGCATATAAGTGGTCACCTGGGAGAGAGTTGAGTTACAAAGGTCAGATGACAAGTTGGAAGACTGTCCAATCATTGCCTCCGCTCAGCCTGTTCTGTGACGAAACAGAAGATTCAATCTGCAGCACTGCTTGAGCGATCATCTCTAGATTGAAATTGTATTAGAGCGGGTAGAAAATTTTTCAGGTAAATAATTT
Organism: Caretta caretta; assembly: GCF_965140235.1. Taxonomy (NCBI): domain Eukaryota; kingdom Metazoa; phylum Chordata; order Testudines; family Cheloniidae; genus Caretta; species Caretta caretta. Next base: position 5,599,547 of record NC_134219.1, read on the forward strand.
CCCACTGAGAAATGCTGTTCTATTGACATCAAAACATTTGGGGGGCTCATTTCATTTTTGTTTCTTATTTTATTTTGATATTGGTGAGTTTTTTGTTTCAACTTCTATTTTGTATTATATTATTAATTGTAATATTATATTTTATATATTTAATACATAACATTTTATATTATAATATGTTAACATTCTTGGAGCAAAATGTTTTGAATTTCACAATTTTTTTTTAATGTCTGTTCTGCTAGAAATTTCAAAATTTCAAATTTTTGTTCTGATTCAGAACAACAACAAATTTCAAAATGCCAGAATTTCCTGCAGGACAGAAATTCCATTTTCCAACCATCTCTTTCTCTCTCTCTCTCTAAAATAATAAATCTGTGGCTACCGCAGTAGTCACTGTGCTGCAAAATATGACCATTGGGCATTTTGAATTGACAGTGTAGTTCCTGTTCCCAAAAAGCAACTGAGTTAAAGGAGACTCTTCATTAGTTGTTAGATTTATAGGGCTTATGACACACAGGTGAGCCACCAACTCATTAGACTAAGAATATTTATATTGAAATTATCATCCTTGTTTGAAATAAATTAACAGTGTTGCCAGTGCTTGTGATTTTACTGTGAGCATCACTATATAAATATATTCTTAAAACCCTAGCTTCTGGAAGTAATTGATTATGTGAAAATCTCAATTTTAATTGAAAAACTGTTATTTTTCAATCTCATAATTTTTAAGATAATATTTCTTTCTTTGCCTTGACTCATAATTTTTGAAGGTTTGAGGTTGGCAATACTATAATTACATGCCTGCTACTGCCCCCAATACATATGTAATGCTGAGGTGCTCTCTCTCTCTCCTTTCTTCTCCCACATTCTTTCTCTCTTCTTTCCTTCTTACTTGATGTCTTCAAAATACAAATATGCCTCTTCTCAGTCTGGTGCTACTTTTAGAAGCCTATTTTGAAGGAGGCTGTTCTAATACCTTTCCTTGCACAAAAGGAAATCATTATTTTTGTGCACTGGATTGTGTCGGTTTAATCTGAATTTGTCTCTGATAAATTGTCCCAAATTACAAAGCCATATGCACCAAAAGAAATACCAGAGCAGCAGCTGGGACTGGATGCTGTGCTTCTGGAGAGGTAGGGAGGGCTAATAGCAAGGTTAAAAGATGCCAGTAGGATTCTAGTGAACAAGTTAAAGGATAATCCACCATGCCTTGAGCATAGTCCTCAGTGTTTGACTCCCTCATGAGCATCTGACTTGAGCTCTAATAATAATTGCTGTTTCATTATACATAGTATTTAGTATTATTTGTATTATGTGAGCATCCAGAAGCCTCAGACTAGTGTAGATTGTAAGCTCTGTGGGAAAGGGATCCTCTTTTTGTTCTGTGTTTGTACAGCAGCTAGCCCAGTGGAGTCTGTGTTTGGATAATAATAAGACGCCAGTGGGCTAGGTGCTATAAAAACGCTTGGTAAGAGAAAGTCCTTACTCCAAAAACTCACTGTCTAAATAAACAAGAAGGCAAAAAGTGGAAAGGGAAATGGAGGCAAAATAACGTGTCTAATCATGCAGTAGAAATGGGAATAGACCCCAAATCTTTTCAGTCTCACATTAGAGTTGTGCTAATTAGATCACAGGCTAGGTAACCAGTTTTGCTAGTAAAATCTGCACAAGAATGGTTATTGTTATAAAAGACTGTCAAAGATAAAGGCATAAATCAGCCCTTGCATGAGTTCCAATGAACAAAAGAGAGCAAGCCTATAGCCCTGAACAAATTATTATTCTATTCTGCTGTCTATTTAGTTCCTTGGCTTCTTTGTTAAATCTCCTAGAGATAATGGGCCAGATTCTCAACTGACTCACCTTGGGAGAACACAGGGCTAATTTTTATTCCCTAAGCAGGGGAAGGTTCTCAGCTGTCTACAGTCACTTCAGCCATTGCACTGGAGGAATTAGGTAGTCTCCAGCTGGGGCTGCTTTCTCATCAACATTATTAAAGCAGGTGGGGCAGAAGCCACTAGTTTCTTTAGAGGTAGTAGGCAGTGTTGGTGAGAGACCTTGTAAGAACAGGAGAAACCTGGAATGAAGAAGCCAGGGTCCCCCAGAGAAATTTGTGGCTGATGCATCCCTAAAGAAAGGCATAGACTTTTTTGTTTAACTTTCTGTTTAGGATAGAAATTTGATCTCAGTATCTCTGGGGAAGATCTGTTGCACCTCACTGACTATAGTAGAGTTACTCCTGATTTATACTAGTGAAATCCATCTGGCTCTGCCTTCTTTATTCTCTAGTTTGATCCATTGGTTCAGTGTCCCGCATAAACAAACAAACAAAACCTGGCTTGATCGCAAACCTCCTCCTAGCCCTTGTATTTCCATTCATGGCAGAGTGATGCTTGCCCCACAAGCTATGCAGAAAGAAATACCCTTTTTAGTTCCCACAGGTTGGGAAATCTTCCTTCTGGATTAATATCCGCCATTGAAGAGATGCATCTCCTCTTCACGCAGATCAGAAATTCAGCAACAGGCTATCCTTGCGCCAGTTGCTAAAATTGATCTCTTCTGGAGTGTATTCGCAGGGAAAAAAGCTGGGTTTCGGAAGTTAATGTTCTCTAGTGATCGCTTTCTTGAAGGGGGTGACTGACCTTGTGGTTCTATTCAAAGCTTTTAACCTCTGGGATCCTGAATGAATGATTAGAAAACTAGAATGGACAAATTCTAGGGAACATGTTTGAAAATTATACAGTCTACTTGTTTCAGAGTAGCAGCCGTGTTAGTCTGTATCCACACAAAGAACAGGAGTACTTGTGGCACCTTAGGGACTAACAAATTTATTTGCGCATAAGCTTTCGTGGGCTAAACCCCACTTAATCAGATGTGTGCAGTGAAAAATACAGTAGGAAGATAGATACACAGAGAATATGAAACAATGGGTGTTATCCTATATGCTATAACAAGAGTGATCAGTTAAGGTGAGCTATTACCAAAAAAAAAAAAAAAAAAAAAACTTTTGTAGTGATAATCAAGATGGGCCATTTCCAGCAGTTGACAAGAACGTATGAGAAACAGTAGGGAGGAAAAATAAACATGGGGAAATAGTTTTACTTTGTGTAATGACACATCCACTCCCAGTCTTTATTCAAGTCTAATTTAATGGTATCTACTTGAGAAACTAGGGGTCTGGGAAGCAGACTGGGAACCAGTAACTTTGCACTCTAGTTCAAACTCTTATATGCTACCATCAATCACTAAATGATGTACTTGACCACTCTGACTCAGTTTCCCCATCTATAAATTGGGAGAAATAACATACCAAGATATCTCACATAGATGCTGTGGGAATTAATGAATTAATGCTGATATACTTTCAAGGCATAAAACTCTGCGAGGGTGACATGCGCAAACTACATCAAGTGATTTAAAGTGATGCTAGTTTGCAATCACATTGGGGGCAGAATTGTAGATTTTTTTTTTCTAGAGTTGGGTTTGCAATCATTACAAATGAATTGGTGGAAAGTTTCCCTTCTGCCTATATTTAGAAAATGTCCTTGTTTGAGGCAATACTCCTGCATACTATTACTCAGGCAATGTTATGTCACAGACAGATCTTGGGAGAATTCTGGTGTTAGAGCTTACAAAATAAGACTGCAGTCTTGCAACAAAAGACTCCTAGATTCTGAGGCCAGAAGGGACCATTTGTGATCATCCAGTCTGTCCATCTGCATAGCACAGGTTATAGAACTTCCCCCAAAATAATTCCCAGAGCAGATCTTTTAGGAAGATCAACTGGAAAAAAAATAGAGATGTATACTTTCTGGGATCCACTTGCAGCATTCGGGTATAGCTTAGTATTCTAGTTGTATTTTGGGGGCCTACAAATACATTTAGGGATGTATTGGAAATTAGACATTTAGACCTAAATATCCACATGCAATTCATTTTCTGCAGAGTGAATGGAGTAATTATGGACAGGTGATCTTAGTTGCATACCTGACGTCTCGGGACTACAGCAGTCTTTTTTACTTGTATTTTCTTTTGTCTTCCCTTCCTTTGCACATTCCCCCATTAAGGCCTCATCCAAAGACCATAGAAGTCAGTGGGATTATTTCATTGAGTTCAATGGGCTCTGTATCCCATCTTAAAAAGCAGAATAATAGAAAAGGTCCATGGTGTATACGTTACCAGTGATTTCTTCCCTAAGTGGGAATCAAGAAAACAGGCCTTCTCATCTATCGTTCTCCTTCAACAACTATTGTCAAGAAGTTGTGAGGTAATGGTACACAAGGCAGGAATGAAAATGTGCAGAGGGACAGAAAGAGCAGACTTAACCTCTTAGCACATGGTTAATAGTGTGAGAACATTATGGGTTTTTCTTTGAAAGGGAGCTGAGCTCACACACAGCCATCTCCTATTGTCTGTAAGCACTTGTTTTCTTAAGCACAAACTTGATCTTATTTCTCTTTCATGTGAATATTAGTAATTAAAAGCAGTATAGGAAACAGCTCCTTACTTCCTATGCGCACAAGTGCCCTGGACAAATCTATGTCCTGGTTAATCTTGGTAGCATGAGCTAATAAACCTGCAGGGGTGACAGCCATAAGCACTTCACATATACCATTCCCAGTACAAATGAAGAGCAATAGTGATAAATGAGAAAAAAAATAAGTCCATGGAATGTCTGCCAAATTGAATCACTCAGAATATAAGAGGACAGAAAGGAAAACTAGGTGATTTCTTAGCTTCATAATGGTGTTTTTCCAAGAATAAACAGTGTATGGAGAGGTTATCTCAGAAGCATATTGAATTATCCTTATTTAGATCCTTTCACCTGGAGAACACTTTGAAAATACAAATGAATTTATAACAGGGTTCAGAAAAGAGCTAGATAAGTTCATGGAGGATAGGGCCATCAATGGCTATTAGTCAGGATAGGCAGGGATGGTGTCCCTGGTCTCTGTTTGCCAGAAGCTGGGAACAGGCGACATGGGATGGATCACTTGATGATGATCTGTTCTGTTCATTCCCTCTGGGGCACCTGGCATTGGCCACTGTCGGAAGGCAGGATACTAGGCTAGATGGACCTTTGGTCTGACCCAGTATGTCCGTTCTTATGTTCTTATCCTCCTAGCCTGGCTGTCAGATAAATATTATTGCAGATGAGGAAATTGAGAGTTTAGGTGTTGCCCAACACGCTACTGGTGGATTGTAAAAAGTACCCAGAGATCACGATTATGTCTCCTGGTCTAGTCAATAGACAATGCCTCTTGTCTCTCAAACATTCACACACACATCTTTATTTGGCAGAATGCAGATGAATGAATAACTTTCAGTAGGTATCAGTTTATAGTGTACTAAAATAGAAATAATGCAGTGCAACATAAAATCGCACCGGAGATATACACACATGCTGTGGATAGTTAACTATTTATTAAAAGAGTGGCTGATAACAATACTCTCATTATCCTTGAATGTATAAGGCCTTGGTCAACCAACTAAACAAAAATTTCAGATAATTCTTTAGGTCCTTTAGGGTTAGCTTTTGCTTGACGAACACCACTGGCGGCAGTACTGTGGTGTGGTACTTCATTTAAACACTTGTTGTTTACAGTAGTAAGGAAGCTTCTTAGTTTGGTCTGTGAGGATCTCTAACCTGGCTTCCAGTTACTGTGGACATCTGGAGTGAACAATGAGAACTGAGCTCCATTCTCTCTGGCATCCCCAAAATAATAACAAAAAAAGCCCACCCTTGGATCAGCTATAAATAAACTTGATAAAAATGTGTGCTTTCAGACAATAAAGACCAAAATTCAGGCCGCAGTTATTGGCGCTAAATAAAACCAAATGTCCATGAGAAATGCAGAAATATATATAAAATCTTCACATTTAAACAGAGAACACTGTTTATTAGAGCAGACTTTTAAAAAAATCCATTACTCTTGCCAGGTAAAGCTACATGGCTTTAATGGATTACAGAATGACAAAATGCTGGATTATATACAGTAAATAGAACTAGGTTAAGCAGTTAAGAGCAAAACTTTGATTCACTGATCCATGAAAACTTTTAACATTTTTTCCAGCTGCACACATTCATAATCATGATGGCACTAAATGGTGTGAGCTAAGCTTCCATTCACAGATACGTGCTCGTCAACAGATCTACAGTTTTGCATGAGAGGCTCTGTAATGAAGCATTATTGAATAGGCTCTTTCTATTTGCGAGAATACTGCTGAACTGCCGTCACATGTTGGTACTGGTTGCACTTTTAAAATACTTCTGGTTACAATTTAAATGCTGACGAATTACAAATATGTCAAAGAAACCAGTGTATATAGCAAACGAACCTATGGATCGCTACATTAGGGACATTTTCACCAGTGGCCTCTGATTTTTGATGCCTTGCTTTTTTAGGAAGCTCCCAGATTGAGACTCCTTGGGCTGGATTTTCAGAAGCGATGGGCACCCACAACTCCAGCTGAAGTTACTGGGAATTTCAGGTGTCTCAAGATTCCATTTGAAAACTGAGCCATGCAAAACCAGAGGACGCTTTAAAAACTTGTCCTAAGATTTCGCACATTGACCTTCTTTTCTCCTTGCACCATAAAAAGCTTTTGCACCATCCTGTTCTACCCACCCATGGACTAGCAAATCCCCTAAGTCATTTATTTCCAAGGTACAGAGTTCCTCCACTATTTACTTTTACACTTATAGATAAAACTTCATGAAGAAAAACAAAGGAAGGAAAGCCACTGAAGAATCTGAAGGTAGCCAACTGGTTGCATTTCATTTAAAGGTCAGGGTCTAATTAGACATGCTAATCTGTTTGCCAACATTCCACCCTGAGAAGTATGCAAGATGTTCATGTCACTATAATCCCTATTTAGAGACTGGGGCCTCTCCCTCTGAGGTTGTTGTTATCAGTGTAGATTAGTATGAAATGAGCCAAATCAGTTCCAAATAATAAGGGCATCCTTCGTGTGATCACTTGTTTTTCAGCCATTCTTCTTGCTCCTAGGGATTGCACACACCAGACATGGGTGATTTCCAAAGGCAAGTTATGCCAGGTGATGTTGCAACCAAGGGCACTGACAGCACAGAATAGCCATAAGCCATAAGTCATAAGCCACTATAGCAATGAACTAATTATATTCTATACAAAAGAGCAATTTCAAGGAGAATTAGTGCCATTGAAAGATGCCAGACCACGACTCTGGAGATTGCTGTCCTTTATGTATCCTCAGAATTGATATAAGCACGGACAGTTGGCATGCATGGTTTCCTAGAAACCACCCTGTGGTGTATCTAAATTCTAATGAGAAGAATATGTTCCAGATGTAAGAAGGGACTGGAGTTTCTATGGCTCATTTAGTCCTTGGCTTCTTGGTGTTCATCAGGGCCATTGGGATGGTGAGGTTTTTTTAATGTTTTTTTTAGTCTTATCCACTAGGCACAGGATCCACCAACTATTTAATGCCATGAGGCACATTCACTGGTGTGCGCTGGATTCACAGAAACAACAGATCTTGCAAAAGCAATGCATAAAAAGTTGTTGTTAACCTTTCAGAATAGCTTTGTCAAATGGGCTCTGTGTGACATCAAATATATTCAGATTGTGTGTTCCAAAGTAAATTAGGAGACTAAAAAAATACTGTATACAAAGGACAGGAAATCTTTATAGTCTTTGTTCTGCAACTCGTATACTGCTGTGCAATGGAACCTGCTGCACAATTCCTCAGGAAGTCTGGATGGCTAATGGCGTTAATATCCTTCTCATATTACTACTCAGGGACTTCTTGCTTCTCTGATATGTAGAGGTGCACATCAGAGAAAAAGCCAAAAACAACTAACTGGTCAAAAGAACCTTTCATTCACCCCCACTTTTTTTTTTTTAAACCACCCACTTTGGTAAGATCTTAAGTCTTACAAATTTGCATGAAGACTCTTCCAGGACTGTGAGAACCTATTGTTCCTGGAATTCCACTGGTTCTTAATGTAATTTCTATTTGGCCTATCATACCAGAATTAGATACTTTTAAAATGGCATATGTCAAGGTTCCTTCCCCACTCTGAACTCTAGGGTACAGATGTGGGGACCTGCATGAAAAACCCCCTAAGCTTATTTTTACCAGTTGAGGTTAAAACTTCCCCAAAGTACAAACTATTTTACCTTTTTGTCCCTGGATCTTATTGCTGCTACCACCAAGCATCTAATAAAAATAACAGGGAAAGAGCCCACTTGGAAATGTCTTTCCCCCCAAATCCTCCCAAGCCCTACCCCCCTTTCCTGGGGAAGTCTTGATGAAAATCCTCACCAATTTGCACAGGTGAACACAGACCCAAATCCTTGGATCTTAAGAACAATGAAAAAGCAATCAGGTTCTTAGAAGAAGAATTGTAATTAAAGAAAAAGTAAAAGAATCACCTCTGTAAAATCAAGATGGTAAATACCCTACAGGGTAATCAGATTCAAAACATAGAAAATCCCTCTAGGCAAAACCTTAAGTTACAAAAAGACCCAAAAACAGGAATATACATTCCATTCAGCACAACTTATTTTATCAGCCGTTTAAACAAAACAGAATCTAACGCATATCTAACTAGATTGCTTATTAATTCTTTATAGGAGTTCTGACCTGCATTCCTGCTCTGGTCCTGGCAAAAGCAACACACAGACAGAGAGAACCCTTTGTTCCCCCCCTCCCCGCCCCCGCTTTGAAAGTATCTTGTCTCCTCATTGGTCATTTTGGTCAGGTGCCAGCGAGGTTATCTTAGCTTCTTAACCCTTTACAGGTGAAAGGGTTTTTCCTCTGGCCAGGAGGGATTTAAGGGTGTTTACCCTTCCCTTTATATTTATGACAGCATATCATGAGAATGCATATTTCATAGCCTTTGCAAAAGGATATAATAAGACAATTGTCCATTGATTGGGCTTTCTTAGTGTTCAGTTACACAATTCTTCCTCCATGGTGTGCAAGTGATCTTGTAGTGATTCTTCATGTCTTCCATACCATCACCCCATCACAGGACAAAAAAGTTTCAAGACTTCCCTCTCCTAAATTTCGATACCCCTCCTCTATCATCTAACCTAAAGAAATAGAGGGTGGTTAGGTCTACCTGACAGCCATTTGCAATTCCCAGGTTGAGAACCGATGTAATAATGTGATGAATTTAAATGTATTAAATCACATAATATATATATAATGCCACCATTCTCGAAGCAGCTTAGCTGCATAACATCAGAAGTAAAAAAGCTTGGTCAGCTCCAGTGGTGCGGTTTTTCTCTTTTACTGCAGCGTGAATCCCATTGCAAGGAAATGAATGTTTTTCTGAGGTTCATGGACAGAGTGTACCTTCAAAAGCACCGATTTTAATATGAACACATTTATTTGAGGACAGAGCAATAAATAATTAATGGAAAGATATCTAAGAGCTCAGTGGGGTGCTATAGCAAATCTTTACTTAAAAGGCAAATGAGAACGATGATAGATGAATAGTTACAATAAAATAAACAACTTGGTTTCTAACTAATTGCTCACCAAGGACACCAAGTTTCAGGATGCCCTGGCCAGTGGCATAATCTGGGGTGGTAGGAAGAGAATAAATCAATCTGCTCCTCTTTGGTAAAGATGCAGCCTCACGATTCAGTGGTGGGAGGTACTTATCATTAGAGGTCAGATATCAACCACCTATTTCAAATCAAACTCCTTTCACCAAAGGTGTGGTGTTTGTAGAAATGGGAGAGATATAGAAATGGTCTGTACTTCACTTACACTCTGAGAAGCCTGATGTAATTTTTTGCTTCCACCCCATCGGGTGCTGTAATTAACCAGTCCATGATTTGAAACAAAGGTCAGCAGCACGCTAGGAGCTCAGCAAAGTTAAGGATGTTAGCCAGATTGTGCTGTTCCTTCTCACATTCCAATAAGAAAATATAGGTAGGTACGGAAAGGCATTTAAGACTGATTTTAACATTCTCACCACCTGAACTTTTAAAGGTCACTGTCGGAAAGGGTGACATTACAACTTATTACAGAACTCCAGCTGAGCCATGAAAGGAGCGCTAAACAGTGGCTGACCTTGTGTCATTTTATTGTCAGAGTGTTTAGTGAACACTCCCTATCCAACCAAACTTTTTGCAGTTTAAGACAAATGTACTAGAAGGCAAGACATTCAACAGTGATGCTATAGACCCAAGAGAGACAAAGAAGGACACTGACTAATAAAGCTTTCCCTCATCTTCAGTGTCTGGGGAGTTGCTTTACACAGAGATTTATTTATAACAGTTTTTGTTCATATTTAGAAATTCAAGCTATCCTGAGTATCTACGTTGCTACAAATGGACTAATTCTGTTCAATTGCCAGGGTACAAACCCAAAGTTAGTCCACTGAAGGTAACTGTTACTGTAGATTTTCACAGGTTTAAAAAAGAGCAGAATTCAGTCCTATATTTGGACAGATTATTGATGCTCAACTCTCACTCCTCCACCACAAAATTCCACTTCTGCATAAGTCTTCATCAGTTGATGTTTTAGATGGTAAAATGGTTACATACATGGATTTCTTTCAGCAACTAAAATCCTATCACTATACATGTCAGATTACTGATTCTCCTTGATAGAGATCTCCTGAGGAAAACAATCTATGGATAAGGAGTATCTCTCTATATATATAGGATATGCAGCACTCTCTGATATTTTGCCAGAGTATTGACGTCCTGATTTTCTTCAATTAACTCCCTTAGAAACTTTGAACCTATTCTTCAGTTCAAGCTTAAAAAAAAACCCTACTTTTTTGTCTTTTGAGTCTTTTAATGGTTCACTATCAATGTGTCATCATCTGACCTTCATTGTCTTTAGCTTGGTCTTCAATTTATTGATACAAGGGTTATGGTCACTGCCCACATCTGCTCTTCTGTATCCATGTACATCTGCAAACAAGCAATGACATTTTCTTGAAATGTAGAAGTGATCTGTCTGATTCTTTGTAATACCTGCTGTGAAGTTGTTTACAGATTTCTTTATGAGGGAATATTGTTTTACTTATCATTAGGCTGTTCACATTACATATTTCTACTAATCATTCACCATTTTGGTTCATGTCCAAATCCCTGCCACACTTATCCATAACTTTCTCCAGCCTAGTCTTGTTACTTCCAACCTTTTGCATTAAAATCACCCATAGTCACCATGATGTCATGTTTTGGAATCTTGGTTAGCACATCCTGTAACAAATAATGAAAAGCATATTTTTCCTCATCTGACTTCTCATTGGTTGGTGTATAGCATTGTATGACTGTTTAAAAATCTGCTCTGAAAACAAGCTCTAATAATCCTTTCATTGATTGATTCCCACTCCATCAATTCCAGCTCTTCTTCATTCAATGTTAGAACTGCTATGTCAGCTCCTTGTCAACCATCCACGTTCCCAGAGTAGATGATGGCCTTATTTGTTTCTCTAAAGTATAGTTTGTTCGAACCTGTTTGTCTAGACTCACTGATTCCTAGGACATCAAGATGGTATCTATCTATTTTTTGAATTATTTGGGAAGTTTTAGTAGTTTCATGCATTGTTCTCATATTCCAAAATCCAGTCTCAAGTACTTATCTGGCCTTGGGCGTAGGACTTTCCAGGACATGGATTTCCTTACAAGTTCGACCAATGCTAATCATATTCTGCACATGAAGTTAATCTCTTGTTCAAGTCCGCTGCATGCCAATAGGCTCCTGGTGTTCATTTCTGTGGTAAGTTTTGTTTCATATGGTGGGATTACTAGCTCCATGCACAACTTTGTGTCCATGGCTCTTTATTCATTATTCAGATCACTTTACATGTGGAAACCCTCTGTACATCATCCAGAGGGTGCACTTACCAACTCAGGATGCCCTAACAATATTTCTTATATTACATTTAATTTTAGTGAATATGCAATTTGCTTCCTGATGTCTGGATATCCCATCTAAAAAAGTACATTGACAGCAAAGTTACCATGGTAACTTATCATTTATTATTAACAAAGGTAAAATGACCAAACTATGCCTTGATTCATCAATCCAGAAGATGGAAAAAAGGGTGTTAGACTGAAGATACAGTGCCCCTGCTATTTCTGTCAAGTCTTTTCTTATCACTTCAAATTAGGTTTATCTTGACTACATTCAAGGAGCATGTGAATTGACCAGATTTTAAAAAAGTCCTTTCCATTTTTGAGAGAGATTTTTGATTCAGGTGTTGTCCCTCAATTCAAGTACAGGGAATGTGTCTGAGACTGGGAGAATCTTTCAAGACAAGTGCAATGCAATCACTCTGTGGTACTAATTTACATAGCACTTATCCAACGAAGGGATGAGAAGGACAGGACATTGGAGTAGGTATAGAAGAAAATGTGAGCATAACTACAAGTAGGAGACAGATCATGTAGCTCCTTATAGGTGGGGCTCCATTTTCCTGTTCAGAGAACACAGGACAACATTATTGCTAACTTGGTCTAACTTAAGTTGTTAACACTTCACTCACTCTTTAAAGAGAGCAGTGTGTCGAGGAATGGATATAGCCTCTTTTGGAAGCCACACCCACTTTTTACACAATGTGTGCCAGACATGTTCCATCTGTGTGTATTGTTCTTCACCCCATGCACATAAGAGCAGGATCACACTGGAATAATTTTCTAGAACCTTGCACTATTTACTGCCGGTGAAGGTGTTCCATGTTCATTTTCTTTATATTACACTCTGCAAAAAGGATGGGAAAAATAAGGTCCATGGTGACTTCCCTAATCTCAAGTAGGCTGTGGGAGAAGGACACATCTTTCATACCACGGAATAGGCATGGGTGCAAGTAATCAATAGAGCTGGTTGGAAAATTTTCATCAACACCAACAAAAAAATGTTTTTGTTGAAATCGAAATGTTTTCTAAAAGTATTGATTTCAACAAAATTTCCTTTTAAAAAATTAAAGGCAGCATTGCAATATGTCCAGTTTTGACATTTTTGCAATGGAATGTTTTGAATTTTGTTTTTGTTTTGAAATTACTTGTCATTTTAATTATTTTAAAATTGTGGATTACTATATATTAAAATATACAGGATTTTAATAAGAAAATGGAAATGATAAATAATGAATTTTGTGAAAATGAACGACTTTGACAGACAACATTTTGAAATTTTCCCTCATAGAGAATTTTGAAAGGGCGCTTTTTCCTTTTTCCTTTTCCCTTTTTTTTTTTTTTTGCAGGGGAGGGTATTCTTATTTTGAAATCCTTCATGAAACAGAATTTTCATCTGCTTCACAACTCTGCTTGTAAGGGTAAATCTGTTAGGCCATGTTTCAGGAGAGCACATGCTTAAAGTTGTGTGTGTCTCACTGCTGTCCTGAATTGAGGCCTTCATATCTGTGAAGTGCTTGGATATTATGGTGACCGGGACAAGATACAATAGCTAGATTAGACAGACAAACACTGTGTCCAGAAGACCCTGCCCTTTTTTTTAAAAAAGTAGATACTAGAGAAGATCAGATATTTTTTCCCCTGCATAGATAATTTTGTTGGGGGGGACAAACCTCCCAAACTTTTCTTTTTGTACCAAAACATTTTGAGTTTTCCATGGGAATTTTCAAAATGAAACTAAATAATTTTCATTTTATTTCAACGTTTTGAAAATTTCAAGTTTACTAAAATTTCATTTTATTTCAGTTATTTCAAACCATAAAATTTTAGTTTTCCATTTAGGATTTTTGATGTTTTTTTCCCCTCCCTTTCTCTCCTTTTTCCCCCCTTCAACTGGAAGAAGTTAGTAAACAAAGTGTGTGTATAAGTGAGCAAAACCCACTTTTTACATTTATTTCCAAATGAGCCATATTTTCAGAGAGGAAAATATGATCTTGAAAAATTTCATCCAATATAAATTTTAAAACATGTCTGACCCCAGCTGGCTGAACCCAGCTAAAGTGCTAAGTTCACCTTTTCTCTCAGAGTTAGTTACTGAATAAAGTGCTTTGAACACGACAATATTGATTTGCCACATTGGCTGTAAGTAACGTTCAGCTAGTGTGTGATGCCATAATTCAAAAGCTCAGACCATTCTTCTTTAACCTCTTGTGGGGCCATTTCCATCTATCCCCAGTACTACACTTTTTCACATGTACCATTTTTTCTCAGGTGATGCACCAGAACATATTGTACCGAGTGCCGGTACATTTAAAGGGCATTCCATGTTCTATGGAGGGCACATTGTGTTGCTCTGTCGTTAGTAGTGTATAATATTACAGGTGTTTTCCTTAGTGAAATCCTCTGATTTCTACAGCAGGCCAAAAAATGGGATAGTTTTCCATCAAATTTTAAGTGAAAAATGTGTCCCTTATTTTCATTTTTGTACCAGCTCAAATGATTTTCCCCACATTAACTAATATTCCTTGGTTTAGAATGATATTTCACGATAAAAACCATCAGTAACTGCTAACTTTCATGCACTAATCTCATAGTTCCAATAAAAATAAGAATCCATTAAGATTCTCAACACCCTCATGAAGAAGGAGGTGTTATTGGCTCCAGTCCAAGGCCAATGAAATCATCCCTATATTTGCAGACATGTAAAATGAAGTACAGAGAGGTCAAGTGAACTGAACAAGGCTGCATAGCAAGTTAGCATGCAGGCTGGGTACAGAGCCCTGAAATAAGCAACACGATTAAGCAAAAACAAGCTTTCTCCCTACCCCCAAACCTTTGCTTACCCCCCATAACCAAACTTGAACTACATCTTTTCTGAGAATCTGTAATGTTCAGTTACAGACCCCTCTGTTTTTCCAACCAGAGTAGGAAGGGGGAGATTCAAATATATTTTGCTCCCTCCTATTCTTAGGTCTTCTTGATGGGCAGACATAGTGGCTACACCCCTTGTTCTGGATCTTTAGTCCACTCACCATTCTGCAGAAGCAGAGCCTGATGTTCTGCTGACTTGCAGAGAAGCCCCCCAGGCCTGGCCAATTGATGAACTGCAGTTCTCAGTTGCTTGCAGTCATGAAATGCTAGATACTGGAAAACAAAAATATACAGTGAAAAAGCAGGAAAACATGTGGTTTGGACTCCAAAACAATTGGAGATTTAAAAAAAAACAACAAACCCACTCTTTGAGCCCGTAGCTGGTCCTCGTGATTTATTTTCGGAGCCAGTTGTTGACTGGACTGCGTAGCCAGGGCACGTACCCATCTAGAATGAAGTATAGTCATGGAAAGTTGAGTCTGAGAATGACCTTTAGGTCCTGGTTTGTTGTTGCTTGCCTTCCAGAAGTCTGTCCACAGAAACTCAGATTTCCCCAGGAAAGCCAAGTTTCTCTTTCTTCTGCAGGTTTGCCACTGAACCCATTTCCTTACTGTAGTTTAAGTCTGAAGTGAGACCACCCCAGATAATGGAAACTGTTTGTTCGTCCCCCAGGTTAACCTTTGAATGGACCAGTTTTATATTAGGATGTTTGAGGTGGGAGGAGCTTGGTGGCAACATTTGCCTTATCAGCTCTCTGGGAAGCAGTCATGTCTATTGAGTGTAAGTGGAGAAATGAGGAATACGAATTCAATATTGCCTGGCTGTGAAGGGGAAGAGAAAAGGGAAAGACAAGAGCACTAGGAAATGAAGGCAAAAAGTGGAAAGATTTAACCAGTATGTAAAGCAGGCAATGTCTCTGAAGCATAAAGCCCATTGTTGATGCTCTCTATATAAATTAACTGTTAAGATACAGTTGTGGTACATATGGCCCTGCCATTGAATCAGTGATGGGTGGTCCTCAGAAAGTTTGGAAACTGGGCTCAGTGTGGATACGTAGTCCAAGATTTGACCGAGTATCTAAAATCTTCAAACTTCTGGAATTTGCAAAAGTGGACTGGAAAACTGAGCTCGGTAGGCTTTCTTGTGAGAATTCAGGCTTTTTCACTTCTGTTCTTGGAAATATATAGTGCAACTTTTAGATACTGAAGCAGATATTCATTTCAGGAAATGGGCAAAAATTTATTTTTCCCCAAACTGGTTTGCTTGCCCATCCCTAATATCAATGCTCATGAGCTAAGTGAGGCCCTGTGGAAATTACTCTGTGCAGATACAGTCAATAAATGTGTCAGATTGTTCTATGTGGCAGTGGTGGGATCTCTTAGCTCAGTAAGGTTAGTGGAGTAACAGACTTTATTTAGGACCTAGAACAGCTAATGCAGTGATGTAGGGGTGACAAAGTGTGAACATAATAAAGACAACTTCTCTTCCTGAGATTTCTCCCCTCTGAACCTAATCCACAGCGACTGATACAATATAGAAACATAGATGGATAGATAGATCCATTTACTTTAATGGAGGTCCTTGCGTTTTACTGGAGTCAATAATATTAAAAGCTGGCCGTAAGTACTGTAATTACAGCTCATGCTTCATGCATAGGGCGGATCAAAAAGAATATTGTCAGTCACACACTAAATTAAAATAACATCTGATTAGTAGCCAGATGGCAGAATATGACAGCACTAGAGTTTAATATATCTGCAAAGCTACAGTATGTTCAATTTCAGTCACAAGTTAAATGATTTTAGTAGTGTCTGACTTCCCCATCTCATAAATGTCTACTCAACTGGGTACAATCTTATGCAGTTTCCAGTCATTGGTCAGAGGAGCAGCAGACTGGGACTCAGAGAATTTGCTGAATTAGATTGTTGTAGACTGGCAGAATCTGCATAAAAATAAGACCAATATGTCTGCCTCTAGCAAGTGAACTTAGCTCCACCCAGGGTAAAGTAAGTGTCTTGAATCTCGTGAGGCCAGAAATGTTTAGGTTAAGTTTAGGCACTGGTGTTCATAGCAGTATTCATGGAATATAATTATAAAAAATTAATTGTATTTCAGAGACTCAAACTCTGAGTGTTTCTATTCTGAACCACTTTCTTGTTAACATGCCAGTGAGATGAATGGGATATCTGGTTTACAATTCACTTGGAACCATATTCAATTTGGCTGCCAGCTCACAAAGCCAGAAGTGCATTGATTTCCATCACAGGAACTGACTTTCCAACCAGAAAAGCCAGAGGGTATTTTTATTTTATATACTAGAAACTACAGAAAAAAAGAACTGAATAAAGACCAAATATCTGCATAAGATGCCTTCCTTCTTTATTTAATCCACATTTTTTTTCTTTACTGTATATTTCTTGCTATGCACAGACACTATGAATATAGAGCCTATGAGGTGTCATTAGCCACAGATGACTTGTGCAAATATGAAACATATTGGGGCATATCATCACCTGGTACAATTAGGCATATATGCCAATATACCAGTGGAGAATCTGGCTCCAAAAACTTTCTTATAGTACTGATTGATTGTGAAATTCTAGGGCATTTACAGAGAAACGTATAATGATCTAAAAACCACAGACTGAGGCAATTAGTTTATTGTAACATAGGCATGCATGGAGCTGGCACCCGAATAGATGCTCAAGAAAGGATGAAAGGAGCATTCCTTTTCAAGCCCTTCTTAGAGACTAGCCCCAAATGGACTTGCCTTCATTAGAAATTTTGGAGGCGTCAAGTTAACTAACATGACACTAAGCAGAACTTTTCAGTCCGTGTACACATTGTGTCAGCTGGGTTGTGGAGAAAATCTGCTGCAGTATTTCTCAACTTATAAGTTGTGATGCCAGGAGTCCTGAAAAGCAGTCGGGTGAATGCAAGACATTGGAAACTGTATTACTATTCTAAAACAAAGAAAACTATATTTCCAGAATAACTTTGGGGTGGCCATAACTTTGGTGCAGAGGATGGGGGAGGGGAGAGACCTATATACATTTTTTTTCTTTCTCTTATTTTTACTTTTATAGCCAAAGGAAAGGGGTCATCTGCAGTTTGACTTCAAATAAGGAGTCCCTAACCTTGAGAAGCATTGCTTGACTGGAACCACGCATTTAACCAGGACCCATTGACAGAATATTAAACATAGCTTGTCCCCCTCTAAACTGACTGCCCAGTGATGTTTAACATCATGTTAGTTCCCCTCTCACACCTTAATTTTCTAGTGGGGGTCTCCTGAGCCTGGTGTTTGGATTAGCTGCTACTGTTTTGTAAGGATTTAGTGTGCTTCTACAGGGACTAAAGGTCATTCTCCATTTTTTCAGTCATATTAACAGAGATGCAGCGTTGAAGTTCTTTCTACAGTTTCTCTCAAGGCCTCAAGTGCATTACTTTCTATATATATATATAGCTGGTCATAGATCTTCCTCTGAAGTGATTTTGTTTGTGCTACTATTGTGTAAAACTGTGGGTGTAGCTGCAGAGCGCAAAGGTCACCTGCCATTTCAAAAGGTGGGGCTCTAGACTTCAAGGGCAGCACAGACTTGCCTGAATAGAGGAAAGTGATTACAACTCTACTGCTTGTAGCTCCCTCCAGGATTCTGCAATGCTGTACTGCCCCTAGAGATAGTACCCTAGTGAGATATCTGGCCAATTGTCAGTAAGAAACAATACAAACCATGACTAATTCATATTGGTATAGCAGCCATCACAAAGCCATGGTGTTCTTTTTGTTAGTGTGTGAGCAAATGTTCCCTCTTGGGAAGGCATGCATGGTGTTGTCCGCTGTTGGCTATGTTAGAGGTAGATTTTGGGTAGGGCAAGCTTTGTGAGTAGCAGGACAGTCTGTTTTCTGCTTTGGTCTTTGAGGTCAATACTTGAAGCGGAGTTGCTCCCCAGAAACAAAGCATTGGGATGAGATTCCTGGAAGAAGGCGTTGCCCGTGTGCTGGTGGTGATCGTTTCTGTTCTGAGACTAGTGTACATGGGTAATTAAAACAAGTTGCACTGAGAACATATCCACGGTCTGCTTCACTGGTTTCTCCTCTGTCCTGTTAAGGTCCTGGTCATCTGATACTGCTCAGCAGAGTGGCAACTCTATCTATCTATCTAATCATCCCTGTTCATGAAGTTATAGAACACATAATTACAAAAGAGGAATTTCCCTAAAACTCCTCTCACGAACCACAAACAAATCCTTGAGTATGTTCCCCAGAAAATTCACTTGACTAGTATTTAACTGTATCATGAAATAAATCAGTTGGAGTTCTCTTGTGTTACAGTGAAGAAATAAAAAAAGGAGTTTTCCACTGAGACCTTTCCAATGTTAACAGCACTGCAGGGCTGGTTACTTTCTTTAAGCATCTGGATCTGAACCTAAGACCTCACTGGCAATAACTCCTGTCAAAATCCTATTACAAGTTGCTCGGTGGGAGGAGGATTTATCTTTCTTTAATGCAGCTGAATGTATAGACTATCACCACTTGCAAAGCTAATGCACTGGTTTTTTAAAAAAAAAAACACCCCAAAACCACAATTAATTTCTGTGTTCTGTGCTGTCAGTTGAAGACCCACAAATCTATAATTAGATTTGCTCAGCATGACACTCTCCAGCTGTGAATGAGGCTCAGTAATACACCTTTGCCGTCAAGTCAATCTGTTTTATTCTTCCTTAGGCATCTCAGCTTGGAATGCTAGCATTGTAACAGTGAAACCAATGGGTGAACTGAAGTCTGTTACTCTCACTAAACCCAATAAGATTCCTTTGCACAAATTAAACCACTTTGTTATTTTTTGCATTGTGGTAGCTCCGAGAAGACTCTGCTGATTTTGGGGTCCCATTGTGATAGGTGCTATACATACCAATAGTAAGAGACGGTCCCTACCCTGCATTACAATCTAAATAGATAAGACAGACAAAGGGTGGTAGAAAAGAAGTTTCACAAGTGGAGAAGAGCGGCATGGTGAGTCTGTGTGCATCTCACAATAAAGGTGAAACGACTCAAAAGCTGATGTATTTTCCTGGTTCTGAACTCAAAAATGTACCAATGTACATGAAAAAAAATCTCCACATTTCTCAAATTATCCAAACATCAGTACTTAAATTCAGTGCTGTACCTTCATAAAGTAATGTGAGAGGAACCCAGTTCAGTTCAGATGGGTGAGTGGTAACAAGGCAATTATTTTGTTTTGTACCCGTTCCATTGTACGTAGGCTAATCATTAATGACTAGGCTGTTCGTTAGGCATCCACAATTAAGACCATTTTGCAATGAAGTGAAATCAGCCTGCAGTTATATGAACCCTGATTCAAGTGCCAGAAATGAGATGGAAGGAGGTAGTTAGTACATTTCCATTTCAAACACTGGGAACCATCTCCAAACAAACTGCTAATTCTTTTAAATACATTTGCTGCAGCAGTTAAATGAACAGGTACAGTTAGTATTTCTTGATGAATTAATCTCCCTTTTAATCCAATCATGTTTATAATTATATGATAATGACACACACAGCTATTAATGGACTGTTCTGAAATACCAGGGCTATTAGTAAATAGTACATTTATATGTCTTGTATTTATTTACTCAGGCAAAGAAAGTTAATAACATAGACTGGCATAGGTCCCTGTGGCATATGCAGAGGGAGGTGAGGTGCAGTTGTCACACTGTTCCTCATGTACAAATTTTTTGGTCCCTAATCCCTTCTAATTTAGCTGTGTTTCTTTGGGTCTCTGAAGTCTCTTAGTACCCACAGAAAGTGCAGTATAACCTTGCTGTCACTGCAAAAGATGTTTTGCGCTCATAGCACCTTTCATCTGAGCATCTCAAATCACCTTGCTAACATGGATTAATTAGTTCTCACAACACCTCAGTCAGCATTTTAGCCCTTTCCTGCTCTATCCGAGATCACAAAATGGCGGGGCTGGGAATAGTACCATGTACTCCTGATTTACAATCCCATTCTCTACTGTACTCCGTGTCTGAAAGGAACAATATCAATTAGGCCTTTAGGAAAGTGGTTGTCTCAGGGCGAGTAAGGGCTGGGATGGAGCCATATCAGCCCCAAACCTTGCAGGTTTTACAAGGGACATCTGTATGGAGGTTCTTGGCCTCTGCCCCAGCTCCAGGCCTCACCCCCACCTTCCATAGGTCCCCTGGCGATGTGGGGTATTTCCTTACCCACAACTACCATTAGATTTCCCCTTCAAGGGATAGTTCCTCAGCAGAAAAGGAAGCCAATGGAAAAACCTTAGGCTGTATTATTATTATTTTTTTTTTTTTTAGTAGATTGAGTCTGATCATTGAGGAAGGCCATTATCCCATCCTGACATGCAGACCCAGACCCAGAGGAAGTTCTCTGCTGTGTCCAGGGTGGGGTGGCAGGGAGAGAAGATGCTGTGAAGGTGGCTGACTCCTCCTCAGTATATGAAGGAGATCTATATTTTGAGGGAACCCTTTGCAAGGAGATAAGTGTTCCCAATGTCGGGGAACTACAACAATCCTATGATCACCTAAACATAAATATAGCTGAACTTACTGCATTCAGTGCTGTCTCTGCCTAAATGGTCTCAGACTTGAACACCCTCTTTTTAGACCTCAGAATACAATGGTGAAATCCTAAAGTAGACCTTGAATTAGGAGTTAGAGCATAAAAATTGTAGTCAGATACTGTGTCTTATTCCCAGCTCTGACCATCAGCAAGTCATTCAACCGTCCTGTGCCTCAGTTTCCTCATCTGTAATATGAGGCCCACCTTCCAGAAGTGCTGTGAGGTCTCATTTCAAATGTGTGATGCATTTTGAGAAATTCTGATGAAAGCTGCTATCTACACGGCAGGAGATTGTAAAACCACAAGCTCATGGTTATAAAACTTCATTGCTGGACTAGGAGAGAGGACACTCTTATTCACGCTGAGATAGCTGAAATAACAAAGGCAACAAAGAATGTGTTTGGAAAAGACAATTTGGTTTATAATATAAATGTTTTTCTTTTCAGTATCTGAATGCCAGGATACTGAACAAAGCATTCATTAATTTAGTATTGTTTTGCATATCTTTTGTTTCAATTTCCATTTTTTTTTCTGTCTTATGTTTTGATAAAAGCCATAGACTCCATGTTGTGTTGTGAATATGGATGTGCCACCAGAAGCCATGGGGAAGATTCATACCAGTCCTACTTCATTCCCAGTTATTTCTGGTAACTGGGAGGTGAAGGGACTGAACAGTACACTGCCCAGCACTCATTATATCACATCTTGATTAAAACTGATGGGGGCAAAAAGGGCTACAGAACTCCTTTAATTTGGAGGATAATGCCTGTTTACTTGTGTTATATAATACGTGGATTAATCTTCAATCAAATCAGTACAAACCCTAAAGATAAATTATTAGGAAAGTAAGAACTAGAAATAACCTCTCTGCGCAAAAATTGCCAATTAAAATGTGGTGTGTCTAGTTGGATTTGCTTAAGCAACTTTTACAAATCTATATAAATCAAGTCAGACATTTTCCATGACAGATCCTTGAAAAAAAGAGCTACACTGAAACGATACTCATTTCTCAGCTACTAGTCTAAACTGTCTTTCCTAATGGAAAACATATGAAATGTATTTACTGACGGGGCAATGTAAGGTGATACCTAAGAGGGCACACCACATATTTCAACAAGAGAAATATAGAAATTAAAATGCAGCAAGTTTCTGAATGCTGTAAAGTTCGACCAACAAAAACAAGCTATTGAAGTCTGCAGATCTATCTGTGCGACAGTACTCCGTCCTGCTTGTCTGTGCACATAATGAAATGGCAGAATTCACTCTTGCCTGGCTGAGTTGGGATTCCCCCCCGACACCCGTTTCTTTCTGAAGCTCAGAGGTAGTCACTCTACATAGTCAGATTTAAAATAGATGCCAGCTGAGGGGCTTTGGAAATCTCCTTTGCTACATGCTGTCACATTTTACAAAACATGCCAGCTACTCAGTGGATTAGCCGGTTGCAAATTAAACGTTTGCTAAGAGAAATGGAAGACCGTTGCAGCCCCAGGCTGCCAACAATTTTATATCATCATCACGTCCTATGAATTTGGTTAGGGTGGGTCAACTGGATTAATGTACTGTACCCTCAATTTTATGACACTAGAAAAAATATTATATTAATCTTAAATTTCTTTTTTTCACCCAGGGACTAATCCACCTCCAATTATTAATGATTGTTTTTCTGTTGATGTCAGTGAGTCCTGGGTAGGGCTCCCCAAATCTGTGACTAAAATCCATGGACTATTAGGTGCACAAAGACTGATGCCATTAATGTTCTAGGGTCTAATATTTCCTGTCTAAGATTCATTGCCACTGACCTCCCTTGGAATGGAGGATATTCAGCGTCCCATGGGACTGTGAATTTCCACAAAGCGGACATTTTTAGGTTACATGAATATGAAATATTAAACGAGTGTGAGTTGTGGGTGCTGAGCACTTCTGAAATCAGTTCCCCACCAATTCAAGAGCATACATCAATAGCCTCATCCCTATTCAGATAGCACTTAAGTCCCATTGACTTCAAGAAGACTTGAGCACATGGTTAAATACTTTGCTGAGCCAGGGCCACAATACTTTCAATGGATGGCAGCTAGTACTGTGTGTCTTCAAACGCTGTTGTGCTTAGAATGTAGTCCTATGGATTTGACAACTTCAGATACTTATTTCAGAGGGGTAGCCCTGTCTTTTCAGATACTTATGTGGCTCGTATCAGTTTAGAATGACTATTTTAAGTAGTGAGGAATGGGAAGTGTTCATCTTCCAGTGTTTTGAACGTTTAGTGGGTTTTTTTTCTTTTTTATAATTAAATGACGGAAACACCAGCTGGGCCAAAAAGGATTAAGGAGGTCAGATTCTGCTGTATGTTACAATGGTGTAAATCAGAGATTTTACGCTCCTCCGGACAAAGGCTCTGACTTTCTATGTGTTTGCCAGTACCTATGCAATGGGGTCATGTTCCTTATTGGGGTCCCTGGACTCTACTGCAATATCAGAATGAAATAATAATTATGTTGGTGTAAATGAGAACATCAGCATGTTCACTGAGGTCAATGGAGCTTTGTAGCCACCTGAGCATCTGTCCCTTAATCCTTCAATCACAGCCATGGTCCTTTTCCTTCTTATGATCATAGACCACTTTTGACCTGTTAATATAATTCTCACTGATGTTGATATTAGTCCTGCATGTGATTTTAAGGCTCTAATCAAGCTACGACTCCATTTTGACTTCACTGTTCATTGCTGGTTTGAGTCTCAAACTTCTGGTGTTTCTTTTGTGAGGTTTGACAAAATTGATGTGTTGGTATCAGAAATAGAAAAGGGCTCATAAAGGGGGAGAGCACACAGTAAAAGAAATCTGCCCTATGGAATTTCACCACTGTCATTAGTACTTACGTGTAGTTAGCACAGGACAATGGCTTCACTGGCTTAAGGGTGTACAGTGTTATAAGGCTTCTGTTTCATTGGAAAATATTTGCTCAGCGAGACTACTTACATGAGTAACAGAAATAGGATTTGGCCCATTATCTACCAGCCCTTTTTGATTTATACAAGCTGCAAAATACTTCAAGGATATACTGGGAAGATCTAAAGTAAAATAAGCAAAGTTTTTTGTCTATGCCAATGAAGCTGCGTGTATCATTTGACAGCTTAGTGAAAAACAAAGGCTGCCTGGTGGCCAGATTTTGCAGCTTTTACTGATGCTCAGTAGTACTTACCAACACAAGTAGCCCCATTGAAGTTGATGGGCCTATTTGTGAAGTAAGGTACTACTCAGTGTGAATAAGTATATTCTCATCAAATCCCTAAGAAAGGATTTCAGTCTTTATCCCATAGCAATTACTTTGGTCAATAAGAAATCATTTAACTCTCCTGATAGGGAGTAATCCTGGAAATCAAGAGTAATGCTTCCTATCACGTGTACTCTCACTGACATCAATAAGCCTGTTCATGGTAGTAAGTACTGCTCTATGTAGTGTTTGCAGGATCAGCATACAGCTTAAATCCAAATATGACTTAAGGTCAAAGCAAGTAAAGGTCAGCTGCTCACTGCTGAACAACTGTTCTACATTAAAAAGTTAGGAAAGTGCAGGAAAGTAAATTTTGAATGATGAATAAAGTTAGAGGGGAAAGGCGTTTCAGTTTCAGTTTTTTTCCTAGAGGGAAAAAATCTGTCTGCAATATTTTTACGTCTGTCAAAATATAACTTCCCACTTGCAGGCAGTCAAGACAACTGATGGAAAATGGAGTTGTATGAACTCCTTATGGCAAGAAAAGGAACTGACTCTGAGCCAAGCTCAGTGCCAGCCATACTTTCCTTAAATGCGCTAGAGAAGATGGCGCCCAGCCAGCAATGAAAAGGGGACTACAAAGGTCACTCTGAAAGGGTGAATTCCAGAGGTTATACGTGAAGCAGTCTTGTAGGAACTTGACAGGTACTGTGTGAGACAAATCTGGTGGTGGAGACGGTGTCAGTTCCAGGGCTTCTCTGATACTTTGCCAGTCAAATATCCCTTTCATTTACAGTTCAAAGTTCCTATGAAAAATAGTAAAAGCAGAATGTGAGGAGTGATATACTAGATAAAGAACTTAGTAGTGGAAAAATGATCCAATTGCAAACATGATACTTTAAATTGGTTTTACGTTCTTATTCTAATTGCACACACTGTTCAGTGTTCTTGTTAGAGCCGCATATCCCATACAAGTGACCATCTGGCATCTCTAATGAGGATCCTACATTACTGGATATGAGAGGTCTGAAATTCTATTGCATTAACACCAATCTGCTTTTTATCCTCTGATCTCTGTGTATCATATCATGGTTATTGCAACTTCAAACTAGAAATAGGCTGATTGTGTAACATTTTACATCCATTCTGTTCATGTGTTACAGAAGGGTAAATGAACACACACATGCAGGCATTGAAGGATCAAGCCAACTAGGGGATGGTGCTGGGATCAAGGCTGACTTGGGTGAAGGCTACAATTTGCATTTGGATTTCGATCTGTGTCTGAGAGCAATCATATGGGACAACTCTCTGCCTTCAGGGAGCACCGATATCATAGATGTTGTTCCTACAAGATTTGAGGTCATACTGATAGAAATCTTGCAAGATCATATGATCTAGGGAGATGTTTGCTATACTGACTTGTGGAAATTCCACTCCATCAACTGTTCTCACATGACATTTTGGGAAGAAATCTCATGAAAATTTGTGTTTTTTTTGCGAGATTTCAGTTACATAGAAACTGGAAACAACTTTGAATAAACAGACATTTAGTAGTAAGGAAGGTGATTTTGCCTCTGTACACATCACGGGTGAGACTGAAACAGGCAGACTGTTGTACAGTTCTGGTGTCCACATTTTTAAACGGAGGTTGAAAAATTGGAGAAGATGCAGAAAAGAGACACAAAAACAATTTGAAAGCTGGAGAAAATGCTTTACAGTGAGAGAGACTTTAGCAAAAAGAATATTGAGAGGTGATTACTGGATAAGGACTTTCCTGGGGAGAAAATATTGGATGCTGAAGGGCTTGTTTATCTAGTGGAGAAAGGGATAACAAGAACCAGTAGTTGGAAATTTAGGTAAAAAAATAATTTTTGCAATGGTCACTCACCCTCAGAGTGATTATTATAATCTACCAAGGGAAATGGTGGATTCTCCATCTTCAAATGAAGACTGGACACCTTTCTGGAAAATAGGCTGTAATCAAACACAAGTTATTGGTCTCAATACAAAGGTAACTGAGTGGAATGTAGCTTGTTATATATAGGAGTTCAGACTAGATGATCTAATGGTCCCTTCTGGCCTTACGTTCCAAGGATATGTCTAGACTGCAATTAAACACCCACGGCTGCCCTGATCAGCTGACTCGGGTTTGTGGGCTCAGGCTACAGGGCTGTAAAATTGCAATGTAGATGATTGGGTTTGAGTTGGAGCCTGGGCTCTGGAACTCACCCTCCCCCACTGGATCCCACCGCAATTTTACAGCCCCGTAGCCTGAGCCCCCAAGCCTGAGCCAGCTGGTGCGGGGCAGCTGTTGGTGTTTAATTGCAGTCTAGACATACCCCAAGAATCTATGATAATCTAAATTGTATCTGAACTTTTTTGAGCTAACCATCATTTACGTGATCCCCGGGCACAACAAGCTTCAGTGGCGTGACAAGATTGCCAGTGATGGACATACGCTGAATATACAATCAGACAACATTGATCACCTTGCCAGAGATCAACTTGGGTGGTGCTTGATTTGCAATGACACCACATCCTTTTTGGGATCTGTCATGATGATGATGATGACGACTGTCCTGAAGCCCTTACTGAAAACTCTGTTTCTTGATCAGTTTTCAAAGAGTCTATTGGTTTCAAGAAGCATTTATAGGCTTCAGGATTGGGACCTGAGAGAACTGTGTGTTTGTTCAAACCGCATAGAGATTTAAACAAAGTGGCCAGTGGCCTTCAACATGCAAAGACCTAGATGGTTATAAGTATCAAGGTACAATGAATTAAGCAAAATTATTCATTGGCCAAGCACAATATCATTCTGTTTCCACCTGCAAATCTTTATATCTATCTGGCCACAAGCAGCATTGATTATAATGACACACAAAATGAGGCACTATCAAATGCTTGTTGAATTTCAACACACACATATTGGCTTCAACAATCTGTTTCTTTAGGAACACTGCCATTGTTTTAGGTTATCTGAAGCTGGTTGAAAAATTTGGATAAAAAAGGTTTTTCAGCAAAAAAGCATATATTTTCTCAAAACCTTTGTTTTCAGTGCTTTTTGTCCACATGTTACTGAAAGCATAAAATTAATTAAATGGATATCAACATTTCTTGTTTACCAAAAAACATGTTTCTGATTAAAGAACTTGTTGTTAAAAATCAAACAAATGAATGGAAGCAAGAAAATCAGTCTATTTTGAACACTTCAAAATTAAAACAACTTTGAAATGTAGCTATTTTTTTTAAAAAAAGGTGTTTGTTTGGTTTTGTACCCAGTTCTAATGTTAACCTTCTGCTTAGAGCAGAAAATTAAGCCTAGGACACTGATATATTTCACTCCATATTCCTTTAACATATATTTGTGCAAAGTATAATGAGGTCCCAACCTGAATGAGCTCTTAAGGCACTAATAGGCTAATGCAAGTATATATAATATGAGTTTTTATCATCAGGAAACTTGAAGATTCTTCCACAATTATTTTATAGGTGAAATTTACCCCTGAGCAAATGGCCAACACAAAGCCTATTTGGAAGGTTTATGGGAGATTTAAGAAATGCATAGTTGTCATGTAAACTTTCTGTTCTAATTTTTCACCTTATTTGCTCAGCTGCAAACATTCGTTCATGTTGACTATGATTGCGGAGCTCAGTGCATCGGCACTTTAGGTGAACTACAGAGCTCCTTTCTGAAGCATTCGTCAGAGTTCATAAAGTCCTCATATCCTGTTTGTCTGGCACTAAAATTAAATGCCCAATGGATTTTCTATTGAACTGAAAGCAAAGTGTAATGAGCTCTCATGTCATATGCTGAAAGGGCTCTGTTGTAGATGAGATGCTGTCTGCAAAGCACTCAACAGAAGGATGGTATTGGGTCTCTGCTCAGTGCAATATAGGGACAGAATGTTTCATCCACAAAGAAAAAAAAGTTTTTTGCCAAGCCTTAGCTAAGGCAAGATTTATAACTAGATGCTAGCAAACAGAGAGTCCTGCTCCCAGACTTGAAAAAGCGGCAGCTCTTGCCAGAGCATCGGAATAACTTTCAATCTAATTGAATAAAGCAATGAGCGTCAGAATAGCTTTCAATCTAATTGAATAAAGCAATGAGCGTCAGAATAGCTTTCAATCTAATTGAATAAAGCTCTGTCACTTAGAGAGGTAGGTAGGAGGGCTTCTTTGTGTGCCTACATGATGTGCAGCTCTTCCGTGACATTCCCATCTATTTATATTAGGGCAGGCATTGTGAGGCGATGTCCTACAATGCCACTGGTTGGATGACGTTTACATCATAGCCCCAGCCCTGAAAGGTCCACATTTTATGAGCCACACCATAAGGAATGGATAGTAATATGGATGGCTCTTCGGGGAAGCACTAGCCATGAAGAGTCTCAAAGTGTGGTAACTCATCCCAGGAGTGTGAGCAAGGGATACCTGAATGCTTTGCAATGTGATGACAACTGAGGATGAGGTCTTAAAGGGATCGCTCCTGTGGGCCATCATCATGATGTAACGGGTCCTCAGAACATTTCTGTGTTGGCCTGGTCTGGATTATATGCTGACACTTGACAATTCATGCATCCTTCTGTGTTGTTCTCGCTCCCATAGAATTCAATGGGACATCAGCTGTTGGCATAATGGAAAACAGGGTTTGGCCCATTTGTGCTGAAGTAGGCAGTAAGACCTTCTCTGATGTGCAAGCCTCTATTCCACCAGGCATGGAAACTGTTTGTTGTGCTCCAGTGCGAGCACAAGGTCCTTTGGCTTGTAGTCAGATAAGCCTAGCTAAGTAACATGGTGCAGTGGTGAAATCACAGACCCAAGCATCAGGAAATTAAGGGGTTTGTCCGTGGCTCTGCTACAGACTTCCTTTGTGACATTGGGCAAGTCACTTTGATTAAAAGTGTCTCTTGGTGAGCAATGGGCTGGGTTTCTGAAGCCTCCTTTTTCATTGCACCTATCTGTGCCTCTGTTTCCCCTCCCACTCTGTATCTACTTAGACTGCAAGATCTTCAGGGCAGGGACTTTCCCTACCTATGTGCCTGGACAGCCACTAGTGGTATCTCGGATGAGGGCCTGAGGCGCTACTGTAATGTCATGTTAAGAGAGTATTGCAGCACAAGAACTGAAAGTGTCGTTCCCCCCAACCCCACATTCATTTCAATTGTTCTTTTTTCCTGTTTATGGGAATATGAGCTAAGGAGGCCTGAACTGTGAACTTCCTGGCTTTGGTCAGTTTGTGTTGCAGTACAGTGGGCCTCACCCTGACCTTATTTACACCAAAGTAAATCAGGAGTCAGTGGAATTGTCCATGGGTATGTGGGCTTTGGAATTGTCCACGGGTATGTGGGCTTTGGATCCGGGCCGTTATGCATTATTTTAAGGCTTTTGTCATCTGTTTGGAGGATGACCGAGCACTGGGACACTTTTAATGTGTAATGTCATTAATTTATAGACTGACTACAGAGAGAGTATTTTTGACCAAATTCAGTGGAATAGCCCTCTTTATTCATTACTATTTTGTTTTGCTTTCTCAGTTTCTAAGGAGAAGGTGGAGTTTCCATTTTGCATTTCACTATTTTCTCTCTTGCAGGATGTATTTTGAACTAACTTCTTTTCTTTTAATGGAGCTAAAGCGGGACGTGTGGGCTTTATTTCTCAGTACAATGTGACGTGTGGGGAAATCCCTTCTTATGGTCAGGATTTAGCAGCAAGGAAGTTACAGAAAAGTATTGAGAACTGGAAATCCCAGAAGTCAGTAAACAGATACACATCATCATTGACTGGTTGGTCAGGACGAGCTATTTTATTAATGATGTATATTTCCCATTAATCTTTGTTTGGATCATCATGAGTGTCACTTCGAGTGGTTTGTTTTCACTGACTTTTTTCACACTGTTCCTGTTTTGGGAAGTTTCATTTTCACTTCCCAGCTCATATGGCTTTTAAACCCATGCAGTGTAATATTTTTAAAGGCTTCTGCAGTTTTGTATCATCAGGCAGCAGAGGGCACTAGTTGTTACAGGTCAAACTCTGCAGTACCTGGAATTAGACATTTTCCCCTTAAGATAACCATCAGTTCCATTTTTTTTCCAAACAAGCAGGGGAAGGGGAGTAGCAATTTAATAGAATTACAAGTTTATTTCTTGGAGGGACTGTGTGTATACCTGCCTTTTCCTGCTATGTACTTTAATCTTCCCTAGAAGCTCATTATCTTCTTTGTAAGAAAGAAGAAAACATGATTTAATGTCTGGAGATGTGAATGTAAATTCCTTGTAACACATGTTACATAATAGATGTTGGCAAAATGAAAACTCATATTGGGAAGTCCCCTTCTTATCATTCCTTCTATATGTTCAAATACCGCACCTGTGTATTTTTGAGAAACAATGATGGTCACCGATTCATCTGTAATCTACCTCGGGATGTAGTGAGTGATGTTTTTAAATTCCTATATAAGTAAAAAGTGTTATTAAGGCTGAAAGGTGGCAGACGTAGGAATGAAATCCAAGAATTCCTGACTTCCAGCCTTTTGGTCGGCTCACTTTAGAACGTGTTTTCTAAGTTCCTGTTCCAGAGTCCACGGAAGTCAATGGAAATACTCCCACTAACTTCAGTGGGTTTTGAACTAGGCCCTAAAACTCCATAAATACACACAATTGGGGTCAAAACCATGTAAGTGCAAACTTTCATGCAAAAGTGCTGTGATGTTTCCATATAAAAATATTTCTAGTCGCTCAGTATACAAAAAGAATCAGAATTTTGAGTGCAAGATCACATGGAATGAAATGGTGAAAAGGGTTCACATTTATTTTACACCACAGATGGGAAAAAGTAAAATTATGAAATAAAAGTTCACAAAATAATAATTACTGGTGTAAAATGCAACCAGATTGCTATACATAAACCCCACCTCCTTACTCTGAATATTTTCTAAGTTTTTCAATTACACATTAGTGGGTGTAAGGCTGATCAGGAAATTTCTTTTTTTATTTTCCTCCACACACATTTTTTTAATTAAAACTTTTTTTTTCTACAAAAGTTTCCATTTAACCAAAAACCCATATTTCACTGGATGGCAGGAAATGTTTTTAATGGAAAATTTTTGACCAGCTCTATATTCTGCATTTTATTTAAGAATGGTGTTATAGAGCAGATCAATTAATAAGCATTTGAATGTTAATGTTTTTATCTCTTATTCTATTTTATACATTATTAGTTATATCAGAAAACACCTTGGCCAATCATTTACCTTCCTAACAAAATTCTGAACAAGTGTGTATTTGTCAAAAGGGCAGAGACAAAGACAGAGAATATTCTCTTAGACAAGATAATAAAAAAGCAACCAAAATATGTCCATTATCAAAAATTAGATTATGCCAGCCATGCCCTGCATTCATCAGGGTGGTGGCTATAATTTGAATCCGGAAAATGATACAGTAAAGAATGAAAGGGCAGGCAGTGCAGTCCTAGCAAGTATAGGCAGGTACATACATACCATTCCAAAGCAAATGGATTTACAGTAATTGCAACTTTGTTTTCTTATAGAGAACTGGAATTTATAGTGCCTTTAATCTGAGGATCTGAAAGCACTTTACAAAGGTGGATACAGGTATGCCCAAATTACATAGATGGATGCTGAGGCACATGTCTGAAAGTGATGTGACCAGGCACCGAGTGATCAGTAGTAAAACCATAAATAGAATCCAGATCTCCTGACTCCTATTCCCCTGCTCTGAACACATGGCCCTATTGGGTGAACTTCAAGGGACTTGGATGGTTGGTTGGGATAAACATGGAATTTACTTGTAAGCGTGGCTTTCCAATTGCCAGGATTTCCTCAGTTTGACTGGGCAGAAAATACCATCATTTACTGCACTATCTTGAGAATGCTGCTTTCAGTTTAGGCAGGAATCTGAATGTGCAGCCTTTGACGTTTTTATGGGTGATAAACTAACAGTCCTGTTCTGACTCTTGAGCGCTGTATTCTCACCCGCTATATTCTCACACTTGGATTTGCAGACAGTTACTATGGCAGAGTTGATGCTCTTTGCTAGTGAACTGCTGGCGTAATTTGTTCCCTTAACTCTAATGCAGGCCACCAAGTGCAAAATGTTTTCTACCTATTAAACTGCTCTAATGAAAATAATTAATAGAGCCTGATTTGCCTCACACTTATACTAGCTAAAGACCCGAGTAAGAGTAGAGTAACTCCACTGACTTCAGTATTCTCCTGACTTTACACTCGTTAAGGAAGAGGAGAAAGCACCTAATAGAATTATTGTAGTGGTTTTTATACTTGTAATATTCTGACTAACCCAGTATTTCAGATGGATCTGAACAAAACCTCCCATTTCCAAACAGCCATGTACTTTGGGTGAGTTCAGATCCTGATTGGAGCTTTGTGTCTGGCCTCTGTGTGGGGGAGTCCTCAGGTTGTATTAGGGCCACCTTTGCAGTGTATTATCTATTCTGAGCATGTTCATGGGATAGGGGATGTCTGGGCACCTCTATGCCCTGCCATTCCCAGCTGCTGGAATGGCCCTTTGGGACCATGCGGAGTGGTTGTAAATCAGAGGGGAAGGAAAGCTGTTTTCGTTTCCCTGCACTGCTCTCCCTTCTGACACTGTCCATGATTTGGTCTCTTTGTCTCTAGCAGGCACAACAAATGCCCTGGATCCCACACCTCTCGAACGTTGGTAAACTTGATCTCCAGATCTGAATCTGCACCTGGACTCTAGGTGCTACCACAATGCAAACCCAAATACATAACACATGTATGTCAGTCTGTAGAAATACAATTGAATGTACAGTTCAAATTTCAATTTAAAAGCAAGTATTTTCACTTTCCTTCTTCTGGAATATTCAAGCCAGTAAAGCTGGGACAGTGAATGTACATAGAATGAAACCTACAAGAAATGGTCAAAGTGGTCACTTTTGCATTCTAATGAATATTCATGTACATTGATCAACATTCAGGTTTCTCCCCTATTTGTACAGCTGTGCTCCTATGGACCGTATGTAGATAGCCATATTCTCAAATCGACATAGTTCCATTAACTTCAATAGAGCCATGCTAATTTACTCTGCTTGAGGAACTGTCCCATAGTCGTTATATGCTACTGAATATAGAATATGTATACTTCTGCGACCAAATCTTGCTCACTTATGTGGGTAATCCCATTTGGATAAACTCTGAAGTGCTTACTCATTTCTTCGTATAGGAAAACACCCATTTAAGCTACATAAATCTCAGTGTGTGTTTCAGTGTGCTGGTCATTCAAGGTTTCAAATTGCGACCAAACATTTCTTGGTAAAGACTGCTGGTGAAGAGATTGTACCCACTCTTCTCAACCAATTAATTGAAAGAGGGACTCACGTCATAGCCTTTTAAGGACAGAAATGACCATCATGATCATCTAGTCTGACATATTTCACACCGCAGGCCACAGAACCTCACCCACCCATTCCTGTAATAAACCCACAACATCTGGCTGAGTAACTGAATTGTCCAAATCTTGATTTAAAGACTTCAAGTTACAGAGAATCCATCATCTACTTTACTTCAAATCAGCAAGTGACCCATGCCACATGCTGCAGAGGAAGGAAAAAACAACAAAAAAACAAACAAAAAACCCAGGTCCTCTACCATTGTGACCTATGGGATAATTCCTTCTCAAATCCAAAAATGCTAATAAGTTAGACCCTGAGCACGTGGACAAGACCCACCAGCCAGACACCTGGAAAAGAATTTTCTGTAGTAACTCAGAGCTCTCCCCACCTAGTGTCCCATCTTTGTCCATTGGAGATATTTGCTAATAGCCATCATGGATGGGCCATACGCCATTGTAGCCGATCTCATCATACCACCTCCTCCATAAGTTTATCAACTTGAAACAAGTTAGCTTTTTTGCCCCCACTACTTCCCCTTGGAAGGCTGTTCCAGAACTTCATTCCTCTGATGGTTAGAAACCTTCATTTAATTTCAAATCAAAGCTTACTGATGGCCAGCTTATATCCATTTGTCCTTTCAGGAACCTGTCAGGTTGTTTGGGCAGTTTTATTATAATCACTTTAGTAATGGTAAGGACAGGAGATTGGACAATGAACACAGCTGTTGCCCTGGCGGAAAGTCAGAGGCGACTGGGGTGTTCTGGGAAATGTACTCAAGAAAATAGTGCAAGGTTAACAAGCAGCTCATGATATTTAGATTTCCCCTGTTTAAAAGGGTTTTGCTGCCAACTGCTTCTTCGTACATTGCAGCATGGAATTTTTTCTCCTACTGACATTAATAGTAGCATTGTCATTTCCCAAGTGGACTTTTTCAGATGCAATTTATTATATTCTCTTTGACGCTACCAAATTATTGACCCTTGGGACAATGCAGTATTCCAGTAACTGACATTTGTCTGGATAAATGCAGAACAAAGTTACAAGATGAAGCAGGAAAGTGTGTGATTTGAACTTCTCACCTATTTTATCAGCACTTGGTGCAGCCGTGGACCCAAGCCTCGGGTAATCCACTGTGCTTGGGAGCTGTACAAACACATAAGAAAATGGTAGTCCATCTCCAAAAGAGCCTACAGTCTAAGTTTAAGATGCAAGACTGCATGTATATGAGACAAACGGAAGAAGGGAACAGTGAGACAATTATGCATTGTGGAATGAAAAGCAGTCAAAGCACCATCAGATAAATAGCTATTCTGTGCATTAGATGAACTGATCATAAACAATTCTGAGGATGAAACCCCAGTCGAATTGAAGTCCAGGGTAGTTTTGCCATTCATTTCAAGGGATCCACTATTTCTTTCTTAAAATATTATAGTTCTTGGAACTCTTTTGATTACTTGCAAATGGTCAGATAAGTCACATCAAGATCAGTGCTTGAATGATTTGGTAACCTGAAAAGCGGTGGCATTCACTGTGACTATTATTCATAATCACTATTTCCAACATATGTAGAACTTCATTAACTTTCAGGTTTCAGAGGAACAACCGTGTTAGTCTGTATTCGCAAAAAGAAAAGGAGTACTTGTGGCACCTTAGAGACTAACCAATTTATTTGAGCATGAGCTTTCGTGAGCTACAGCTCACTTCATCAGATGTTTTATCACATCTGATGAAGTGAGCTGTAGCTCACGAAAGCTCATGCTCAAATAAATTGGTTAGTCTCTAAGGTGCCACAAGTACTCCTTTTCTTTTTTCATTAACTTTGATTGTTAGAGCATTTTCTTTCTGTTAAGAGCATGGGAGTCTGTGGGATTAAGAAAGTGAAATCAGTGGGAAGTAATGCTCTTGTCTCCTTTCTCAACCCACTTTCCTTAAAAATCCCTTTAAAAAAATCTTACCCCTCAATGCCCCTCCCCTGATTGGAGGAGGTGGTAAAATTAGCAAAGATAAAAATAAATGAGCAGTGGAATATGTCCAAAACAACCCTCTTGTCACTTGAATAGCTGATTTGAAGACTGTGAGAAGGCGTGGAGCACGTCTGCACATAGCAGTCCTTGCTCACCTTTGAGCAGGCCACCAGTGACTGAAAGAAATGATTGTAAATGATTGACATATTGGAATTTAAAAGTGTCTTTTTTATTATTTAACAGCTGTTGGTTACTGTGCTTGTCAAAGGGAGTGACTGCTATTGTTATAGCAAAGTTATAAGACCATCCTCTTCATAAAATTCACCTGTTCACACCATCGACATTATAGGGCAGAGCCTTGGTTACAGCACCCATGCCCAGGGCTGAGGGGGTGATGTTCAGAGGGGATATAAAACATAAAAGGGATAAAAATGGCAGCTGGAGATTGGCAGAACATCCAATCTCCCCAGCCCATGCCCCTTCACTGTTTGCAGCCAGATGTTGGCTGTGGGAAGACTGGGTGGCATAAAACCCATTAAACTGGCTCCAGATGCACCAGAGGATTCCTTACACTTCACCTCTCTGTACCTTGGTATCTCCACCTAAATAATTGGTAAATTATTGCTTCTTGACTACCGTAAATCTAATCTAGATGGGTGTTGAAAACTCACCTCCCACAGTGAAGTCATAGGGAATTGAGAATAGACACTACCTTGTGGGATAGATACTATTTGCATGTGTAAGGGTAATTGGTCAAGCAAAGGTAATTGGGACTGATGCATGAACAGAATCTTTATATGTACAGAGACCTGAGGTTCATGGATTAAGGTGCTATCTATGTCCTAAGCATGATTATTACATATTGGTACATAAGTAATGGCTGAGATTCCGTAAGCAATCTGCCATTGAACTTAATGCAAGATGTGGGTCTAAATCTCCCAAAATCTAGCCAATATGCCCCGCAACATACTCTGCATAAGACTATAACACAAATAAAACAACTTCACTGTTGTAATATTGCAATGCCAAAACATCAAAGTCTTGTATGTTATGCAGTGCATGGTGTTTGCTGATTTAGATAAAGTGGTCTGGTTTTGATAATAAATAAATCCACTCAGCTTGTCAGGTCTCATTCGCTACATCCAACTTTATTCACCCTTGGCGCTATCAACTAGTTTCCTGAATGAAACAACAATTCTGCCTCAATAAAATATTTATGATTTTCTATGTCAAGTGCTCTCTGCTTTGAACTTGATTTTGCTTTGTTTTATTTGTCTGTTTATCTTTATTAGGGCTCATATTCCCTTATACCTCTGGGATAAAAAGAAAACCATTTTATGATATTGACATTAGCTTACATCATTGAGGATATTAGATAGGTCCATTTAATCCTTCTTTGACAGATTCTTTTATTTTCAGGCCAATATAGATATGAGGTTGCTGTTTGTCTTTTTTAAATCTAGGGATAAACACTGTGCTTAGAGCCTAATTTTTAATATTATTTTGCCATGGGTCAATCCCTAGCTAAGTAGCAGATTAAAGATCTCCCAATCTTTAGGTAGCATTTCTTTTCTATTTAATTTTGTTTTTACCACCTATCCCTCCCCACACCTTATCAGCAAGTTCAGATTGTGAGTGCTGTTCCCAATCTAGGTCAGTTAAAGAAGGTAAGTCCAGTTCCTAGTATGTGACTTTTTGTTCAATCAACCTTAGATCTTATGTCCAACCCCAGTTCGTAGTAACTTGGGTTATAAAAGGCAAGCCCATCATCTGAGACTTTGTTTTGGTTTAAAAGAAAAATCAGTTGACTGTATATTTTTTGACTGCAGGCCCATCACCAATTTATCCTTAAGCGACTAAACAAACAAACAAAGAAGGTTAAACCAACTTTTCCATCCCCAGAAGCCTGCATGAGCGTTCTTTCACAAGGGATTAATTACAATATGCCTTCAATGTTAAAATGCCAAAAAATTTGATACCTACCATTAGCTGGAAGTGTAGGTAACAGTTTGGAATCAGATTCCATATGGCAAGCATCACTAGTATTTCCCAGTCTATTACAAAATGTCCTTTATTACAGTTACTGCTACTTTGGTAGTGCAGAGAGTTGTGATAGCATGAACCAGTGCCTACCCTTAACTTCTTACAGGCTAAGTTTTTGATCTCTCTATATTAGGAATTTAACCTAATGGATGGGAAACAAGGATCTTCATAAATACAAGTAGGCTCAAAACACAAACCCACCAGCCACTCTTAAACTCGCTAATATTATTGAATAACAAAATTGGGCTTCATGGTACCCTCTGCTATGGGGAGCAGTGGGGAACAAAATGCTGCTCAGGGAGATGGTTATGAGGTTGCTACCATGGGATTTGGGAGACCTGGCTTCAATTCCTAGCTTCACCCCCAGATTTCCTGTGGGACCTTGCGCAAGTCACTCAGGTCCAGATCTTCAAAGGTATTTTATTTCAGTAGAAATTAGAAGCCTAAATGCCTTTGAGGATCTGACCCTTGGAGCCTCTGTGCCTCAGTTCCCTCTCTGTAAAATGGGGATAATAGCACTTCCCTACCTCTCAGGGGTGTGGTGAGGATAAATGTATTACAGATGTGGTGTTCAGGTACTTTGGTAATGAGGATCATATAAGTACCAAAAATAAGGAGGATGGCCATTGTGTGTAGCTTCAGAAGATCAAGGAGCTTTGGGAGCAACCTGGTCTTCCACAAAGGTGGTCCTGTCTCCTTCAGGCATGCTGCAATCGCTGGGTTTCAAGGAGCAGCTCCCCGCTTCCCTACTATTTCAAAATGAGGGTGGGTCAAACAATGATGACAAAAATATTAGAGAGACTGGGTGGGTGAGGTAATACGTTTGCCTGGACCAACTTCTGTTGGTGAGAGAGACCCCACCTCACCCACCTTGTCTCTCTAATACTTAAAATAGGCACCTAACTTTGCTGAATTAAGGCTTTTGTACACACAACATCAACTATGCAGCCTGGTGGCTCACAGATACTATTAACAGCTCTGAAATTTCAAGGCTACTCATCTTCTACCAGTGACCTGTGATCCTGGTTTCTCTCTTTTGTATTTAATTCACAGCCTCGTTCCTGCCCCTTTATTGGTTTAGCTGGAAGAATAAATGCTGCATCTTTCCACCTTAGGGGAGCCCAGCGGTTATCACAACACAGAGTCTGTCAGTCACCATTCCTTTCCTCAAAGCAGCACATTCTGGATAAATAACTTGTGCACAATGTGTAAACACAGAAGTGCTAAAGGTCATGAAAGGCATGGATTCTACACTTGCATTGCAATGGGCTGGTTCAGCTACTCAGTTGTCTCTTGACTCCTATTTTTAAAAAATCCATGGAAGAAGCAAGGCAATTTGAAATGCACTCGCTGTGATTTACTCCTTATGTAACCTGTTTAAAGACGCTGATGTTCGCAACCAATCCTGCACTGGATAGCTCCCAAGAATGGCTCCATAAAAGGGAGGCTGCTCTGTTAAGAGGATGGGGAATGTCTTAAGTAATTACACTCACATGGCTATAATGAGTTTCAATGTAATTTCACTTGGTTTTAGTGTTTAGACAAGGCTGAGCAGCCACAAATGGGAAAATGACATAGGGTGAGCATGAAACCCCCTTCTCACAAACACACACACACACAACGGTCTGGAGCATGTCCTAAAACATGTAAATATCCGGGTGATTTACTAAGCTGGAAAGGAATCAAGTTGGAGTGTCAAGATGAATAGGTCTCACCTAGATGCCAAATTCTTAGATAACAGGAATGGCAGCTGGCAAATATACTTGTATGCTGCTTTCAATGAGTCTGAGGAATGGTTCACAGAATAGGAGGTTGCAGCTGGGGCTTAATGGTAGAGCTGTCTCAGAAAAATTACATAAAAATAAATCATGTACAACTGAGATGGACCACCATTTTTGAACTATTTATTGGGATCTCCTTCTTTTCCAGCCCCACCCTAACATGTACCCCAAATTTTGAGGCTTAGATATCAAAGCCCATAAGCTTTTCCTACAGAGTGTAGCTACATCTCCTTTTCCTCCATCACCCATATTGCTACTATCAATTTTCCTCTTTTCTTCCCTCCCATCTAACTTTTGATTTCTCCCTTTCTGTTGCCCCTCTCCCACCATCTTCTCCTCCTTCTTTCATTCCAACCCACAAAATCGCAATAGAATCACTAGCGCAGCACGTAATTACTTCATTGATGATGTTTGTGTAAGTTGACTTTTGCTCATGAATGTGTTTGCAATCAACTGTCTCTGCTGCATTTGAATTCATTTTAATTTTTTTAAACATTTATTAAAATAAAAATAAATCTTAGGGGGATAAAGTGGGATTCAGAACTGGATCTCCCAAAACAAAGGTCCCATTGATCATTTAGACTCTCACTGGATGACGACTCAGACCTTGT
This sequence comes from Caretta caretta, assembly GCF_965140235.1. NCBI lineage: Eukaryota > Metazoa > Chordata > Testudines > Cheloniidae > Caretta > Caretta caretta. Next base: position 5,639,887 of record NC_134219.1, read on the forward strand.
GGTGTTTCTCCCAACTTTAATCTAAGCTGCCACATATTTCTGCGTCTATTATTTCTATTCTTGTAGGTTGGGTGAATTCATTGTGAATGCATAGTTGCAAACTGTCTCTTGATACCCTGCATGTTTTATGAGAGATATTGTTGCCTATATTACACTAATCCAATATCAATGTCCATTTTTCTTCAGTCAGTGAATAAGTCAACAGCTTGTTATAAAAGCATGAGCACGGTATCTGTAGCAAATTCTGACTTAGCTATTACGATAAGGCTTTTGTCCTTCGGGTCAACTTACATATAACAGCAGCCAAAAACAAATACCTGCAGTAAAAATATGAGTGTAATCTGAGGTGAACAGGCATTCAGACTATTTCAGTGAACACCATATACCATGAAAGCAAATATTAGTATGTTAAAAGTAAAACAAAACCAGTGGAATACAAACAGGAACCCAAATAATATCTGGACATTTATGAAAAACAAGTGGAACACTTGCTTCTTGTAGGTACAAAAATATAAGGCCTGATGCTGAAAATCTTTCACTCCCCTATGGACTGTTTATTCACATAAGTAGACCCACTGAACCCAATGGGACTTCTCCCATAAGTAAGGACTGCTCAGGTGAGTAAGGCGCATACCCATAGCAAGATCCCCATTTTGGCTATGCATCCTGGAAAATCGTGCACACTTCTTGTGAGCTGCTGACCACCATCAACTCACACTGAAGCCAATGCAGCTCAGCACCTTGCAGGACAGGGACACGCATCTGATCACTGGAAGCAGGGGAATCACAAATTAGGAGAGTGTTATAGTAACAAAACACCTGGCTATACAGGATATAATCTAGACATGAGGTCACTTTCCTACCCACGCATCTCTTTGTGGGGGCTATCCCTTTCCTAAACACACACACAAGGGAAGAGTCCATCATCACTTAATAGTTGTGAATCATAAAATCCGCACTACTTAGTCAGTTACAGGGTCCAAGCATGATGGGATGCAGGATTTTCAAGGTATTATGAAGTAGTTCCTTTTAAGAGGAAGCACTTTTTTTACTGTTTAAAATAACTCAGGATATGAAGACAGCTTTTCTTCTTACTGGCTGGAAAGTCACACTGTTTGCCTTGCTCTTGACACCTAATCAGAAAGTTGCCCTGTGTCAGCTTTTAAGGAAAACAAATTGCCTGGGGTTTACAGAGGTTCATGACTGTTTTGTTTCTAATGATCAGACAAGGCCCCAAAGTATCCTCTCTCCTGCCCTTTGCCTAGTTCCAGCAAAGAATAGTTGCCTGAAATCTTCAAGGCCAAAAGGCTGGAAATGACAGTGATCTTTTTACAGGCATCGGGCAGACACCTGGCATTGTCTTGCTCAAGCTGAAGTAAATTGGGGGTGAGAGGGTAGGAGTTTTTGCTATAAATGTCAAATGATTCTTTCCTGTAATGGAGCACCAAACGACATGGCTGTGCTCTGTTGTTAGCCAGCATCATTAATGATGTTCAGCCATTTCTTTAGCCCTGCAATAATTTGTGCTCCCAGCAAGGTGATGGATAGCAGGCTCTGAACGGAGCACAATAGGTTCGAAACAAACCATGTCTACTGATTATTTTTTTCTTATAGTAAAACAATCACAGTATCAGTGTATATTTCTTTGTGCAAAAATGGATGTTTAGAATCCAGAGGATAATCCCCATTAGATGACCATTGTTAAGTGGGTTACGTATTTTAGGCCTATAAAGACAGTTCTTGTCATTTTTCCTTTAAAGCTTTAAAAGTCTTCGGATAAGCGTAAGTCAGACTTTGGAAAAAATTACCTCAGATGAGTAAAAGTCTATTTTCCATTTCTTTTTTATAATTAAAAAAGGAAGAAGAAAAAGTACTGCTCTGTCACTTGTATTGATATAATCTATCAAGCTACCACATTTCTAAGAATAATGAATTTTACTGAGCTATGATGTATTGTGTTTCAAATACCTGGGAACATCAAATTGTGTCCATGTGCCTCATATAAATGCAAGCTATAAAATATGTAGTCAGAGAGGAGACTGTTAGCAAAATCATTGCTCTAATTAAGTCTGAGGAACATATGATTTGAATGGTAATTGCAAAAATAGGTCCCTTTAAAAAAAAAAGGGGGAAAAAAAGGACTCCGAATAAATTGTGTGGAATTATTGTATGTCTACAGGACATGAAATTAAATTATTTGGAATAAGTCCCTAATGCTGTCTTTTTGTTAAGAAAACGACGTGATTCTAAGGGGAAAAATAGATATCTGTTGATTATTTTTTTTGTTGGTCTTTAAATTTAATAAAATAAATCAGTTACAAAACAAACAGTGCTACTGTTTTATTGGGATGGTTTTGTTCTATATTGACATTTTTTCCTTTGGACTAATAGCGCAGTTATAACTCAGACTAAACCCCCATTCATTTCAGACTGAGGACTGCAAAAATTGGCCACTTGCTCCAAATTTTGATCTTAGATACTTGACATGAAACTCTTACTGAAGTCAAGGGCAGTTGTCTGTGAGTGAGTATGTGATGGTAGAATTTGGCCCTTTATTTTGAAGTATTTACTGGGCTTAAGGGTTCATCCCAATTATCTTAGTATTTGAGAACCCCCCATACGTTAAATATATTGGAAATAGCAAGATGCCAAGTGACATCCTGGAGTGCCTGGCTCTACTGCCTCTGAATTACAAAATTTCTGCTTGGGTAGAGTTACCTTTGAGGATTTTGTGGGATATTTTTGTTGGAGGGTTTTGGTTTTTGGCTTTTGCCCCTGCAGTTTTGCAAGTATAAGAGGGTTGCTTTTGGAGGGGGAGCTTTCAATATTTAAATATGTAATAGAACTGACCTTCAAAGTCAAAGGAGAACGTGTGTGAAAAGCAGCAAACTCACTTGCCAGGAGTTTTTAGCACCTGTCTTTGCATGGTATTTCATCCTGCACATTGTCCTTTTCATAGCTGCTGTTGTGTTATGATATTAATAGGTTAAGCCCCTAACGTTTGAATGCAGCCCTTTGTGTTTAATTATTCCATTATGCTGGATATGTCCCACTGAGAGCTGCTCGCTGCGTGTATTTCCAGAATTTCAGTGTTGCTGAACAGATGAAGACTGTTGTTAATATTAATCATGTTTATTTCAGCAGTGCATAACAGCTGACCAAGAGCGTCCCTGCCCCAGAAAACTTACAAACTAAATAGACAAGGCAGACGCAGGGTGGGGGAACACAGAAGCAGAACAAACAGTGATGGCAGCAAATGTCATGTTAGTTCTATGAGTTTTTTGGGGGAATGGGTTTCCTTAGGACTTGGAAAGGATCAGCTAAATGAAAAGAAAAAGGAAGGACCACAATCTTGTCACTATAAGCTAGAATAGGTGAGCAGGAACCCCTTGACACATCATGCTACAATGCCTGCAGGAACAAGGGGGAATACAGGCCAGAATGACTCCTGATAATCTTTAAAAGTGTATGCCCCTAGCATGTCTCCTCCTTTGATGTAGCTAGTGCCTCTATTGGTGTTAGCTTTGAATGATCTGTCCACTCGGGGATCAAAACGACTAGCTTCAGCTGGCCCCTGTGAAGATGAGAAGGGGGGAGGGATAGCTCAGTGGTTTGAGCATTGGCCTGCTAAACACAGGGCTGTGTGTTCAATCCTTGAGGGGGCCATTTAGGGATCTGGGCCAAAAACTGGGGATTGGTCCTGCTTTGAGCAGGGGGTTGGACTAGATGACCTCCTGAGGTCCCTTCCAACCCTGATATTCTATGAACAAGGTGGTGGGAAGGTTTCTTCCATTTTCTCTTTCCCGAACACTCTGTGGAGCAGCTGTTGTTGTGTAAGGACATGGGGTTTGGCTGCAGAGACCAAAGTTCAACTTCCATTTAGGAAGATGGAACTCCAGATTGCAGGGGGGTGGAACAGGCTGTGGCCAACTGCAGCAGGCTCTGGTTTCTGTGTTATGCAATGCATGAATACAAATTATTTATCTGTTAAAGACAAGGTGTCTGGGACTTAATAAAAACAACCACCACAACAGCCTACATACCTGTGCAGAGCTAGCCACAATCCAGCCGTCACTTTCTGAGTCAATTGATCATTTCAGAAGGCTGTGACTTAAAGCCTGATCCAAAGCTCATTGATAGGGTTGCCAGTTTTGGTTGGATGTATTCCTGGAGATTTCATCACAAGACATAATATTTTATTAAAGTTTAATCTTTAATTCCTGGAGACTCCAGGCCAATCCTAGAGACTCCAGGCCAATCCTGTAACCCAGTTGGAAAGATTTGACAGCCTTTAGATCACACCTTTGTAAGATAGCTAAATGAGTCATTCAGAAGCACAGAACCTTTGCTGTTTCACAAGTCTGAGCATGATCAAATGTCAGATGGAGAGAGATCTACACTAGTGGATGATTTGGCCCATTCTATGAACTGGAAGGCAAAGTAAAAAGCTGAACTAATCCAAATCTTCTGAAAGAATCTGCTACAGTATGGACTGGTTCCTGTGTTATGTCTGAAGTCCAACCCTAATAATATCCCTTTATTACGAGTTTTTGTATGTCACAAACACATCTGCCTATTCCTTTGATGAAGGAATAGCATTTAAATTCCCAGCACTCTAGTAATGAGGTCATCAATTATTATCCGAGATATTTGTGTCTCCAACAAATCTTGTCTTTGTTTGATATTTCCTGAAGCAATCAGACTACGCAGACACAAAGACAAGAAGGAGGATAATTGGAGACATCTTTGAACTACCAGATAATACCCATTATTTGGTTCTGGTGAACTGTCCTTTAGCTTTTAGAGGTTGTATTTATTTATTTATTTACTTGGGGGCAGGGGGAAAGGAAGAAACTAATCAGACAAATTTAATTTGGCTTTCAACCCTGCAGCCAAAGCAGGAAGGAAATGTCTTGCTGTTGGCTGATTTCCTTTTTGGACCATGTCTAAGTGTTTAAAGTAAAATATGATGACCTTGGCCATCCATTGGTCAATGCCAAATTCAAATGAGTCTCGGTGAGTGGCAAAAATGGAGGATCTGTAGGTGGGATTTTTTGGGGGGGGCGGAGGGGGGAATAAAAAGCGGTTAAATAAGGAAAGAAATGTCTATATTACTTGAGTGTAATATTCAGCAATGACTCAGCACTGTATTTTTTTAAACATAAACCACCATATGGGGTGGTTTAGGATTTAGTGAGATTACCCTTAATCTTCCTCAGTCAATATAAAATAACTAAATCCTTTCTTCTTAGAAAGACAATGACAATTAGTATGTTCACTCAAGTTGGAAAATGGGCACAATATGTGATCAGTGTCATCATATTTCAGTCTTTATACGTTTAGACACTAAAGTTTATCAGGTTTTTTGCCCTACTGCATCCACAGCTAAATGCATCTTTCTATGGCCCACTAACAGCCAGGGTCTCTCCAGCAAAAAGGCAGATCAAAAACTCATCTGGCAATCAAAATAATCTTTGTAGGTGCAGAGATTCTGTTGAGTTCTATTATTTAACATTGCAATAATGGAATGAATTTTGAAAAGAGAAAAATTAGGCTACACAATCGGATAAACATAAACTCCAGTTGTGCAAGCACAGAACCAAGTGAGTAATTTTTGTGCAGATGAGTGGCCCCCTCAAACTCAGTGTGTCAAATCAGAGGCCCATCCCTAAGTGCAATGCTGGATTGGGGCTACAGAAAGTCAGATAGTTACCCCAAGGAAGTCATAGAATCCCCTTTAAAATGAAAGAGGTTAAAGTAGATTAAAATATACCAATCTCACAATATTGGGGACGTATTTTTAATAGCCCATGTTCCTGAAGTTTTCCACATAAGTAAGAATTTCTTTCTTTCTTGTTAGTCTCTAGCACCCATGGCTGTGGAGAAAATCTAGAAAACATGAAACTTAAAGTCTCAAACATCAGAAAGGAAAAAAGTACCCCAAATTTATTATTTTTTTTAAATCTCATTACTTTTAAACATATCATTTATTTCAGACCCAGCTCACAGTTTCTGAAAGTTTGGAATTGGCAGCATTGCTACAGTCAATCTTTTAGCATCTGTGGGGTAGGCTAGATGACCTGTTACATCTTTTTCAACCTTCTTTTTTAATCCCTATGGTGCTTCAGTCCATGATCAATATTGTCTGGATCATCTCAGGATAAATTATTTCAAAGTTATAAAGAATATTTTAAATTAATTTCATAATAAATCATTTGCTGAACTGCAAAAGACCCACTTTGTCTGGAAATTTACAGTTACCTGCGACTCAAAAGTACTAACCAGTTACAGAGGCTTTGGCATTATAGCCATGTGAAATGATGAATTTTCACCTTTTAACTTTTCATGGATATTCACAAATTTGCTCCAGAGTGAAATCTGATGTCTTTTTCATCCAGAGGATGACGATTTTTTTTTGTCGAGAAAATGGAAACATTCAGTTCATTGAGCAAAATCTTAACTTTTTGCTGAGTTGTCACAGAGGAAATGCAACATTTACGTGTCAATATTATTTTTAGCTTACAAAAAAGGTTTACTTTCATTCTCGTAAAAAGATCTGAGATGAAAATGGAAAATGCTCTAGCCAGCAACCACATTTACAGGAAAAGACAGAGACTCAAGACTTCTGGGTTCTAGTACCCTATTTCTTACTGACTTGTTTACTATTGATGCAGGGCATAAGATATATTTTGCCCAGATCTGCTTGTCATATGTATTTGTATTTTATTCTAACAGGAGGATGCTTCGAGACGGATCATCTTATTTTCTAATAGGGTATTTAGGGAATCCTATTTTAGGTGAAATAGTGTTTGTTCAACCAAACATTTGATGAAATTTGTCAATTTTTCCTCCAGACAGTGTTTATGAGCTTTGGTGATGTGCTGTTATTCAGGGCTTGAGATCAGTGACATGCTATCATTTAGGCTCTTTATGATTGGCTGTCTGAATTTTTTTAACAGAACAGTGACTACTGAAGCATAAATAATGAATTCAAAATAAAAGTACAAAAGCGGTATGAATCTGTGAAACTTTGGGGTTTGCAAAGGTTCCCATAACTTTCCAATAGTTGTCTGAATGCTGACAAACATAGAATCTCACACATAGCCGCAAAAACAATTTCAAACGGTTTATTTTCAATTATGGGCCAGATCATCAACTGGTGTAAATCCATCTAGCTGCATTGATTTCAATGAAGTTATGCCAGCTTTCGCCAGTGGAGGATCTGGCTGTACATTTGTAAATAAATACACATTCATTATTTGACTGGTTCTAATTGATCGGTACCAGTTTTATTGGTACTCATGTTAGGATTGGCTTCCTATTTATTTGTCATGAGACCACTTTGATCCCTAGACCATGTGCCTGAAGTTATCATTAATCTAGTTAATATAAGCACTTCTGCATGAGAAAAAAAGTGCTAGAAAGCTATCTAACTAAACAGACCTCTTCTTGTGGGCCATGTAATGTTCCCACCTGTCCTAATACCCTAGTAGCACAATGCTGGTGGTCTGGCTGTGTCCAAGTGATGTAGCTGGATAAAATGGGCTGACTGCCGTGCTTTCCTAAACTCTTTCTGACGAATACCTGGGTTTGCCGTCTTTGCAACCCCAGCACGGCAGTGCTCACTCCTCCATTGTCTCTGCGGCTGCTTGGCAATTACGCAAGCGGTTTCTGCTCCCCGTGAGTTCTGGCTGCCCGGTTCTACTCTGAAAATATTACCTTGGAAATGGTTAATTACTTGGCTCCTTTTAGTCCCCTGTCTCTGCTTTTTTCAAGTTTTCCAGTTTCGTGTGCCCACAACTGGGCAGCGCTAAATCAAAGCCCATCTGTAGCTACTGATCTCCCACAACCCTTTCTCCCCCCCCCACCCACTTTAGCTGTAATTTCAGCTATAAGCTCAACAATAAGCCCATCTCTTAATCTCAGCATGAACAAATGGAAAATGGTCAAATGACGCACAATTTTAAGCTTCTTGCTGCATAAATTAGACAGAGTGCGTCAGTTCACTGGAAAACTCTGACCTTTTCTCCTTAAAAATATATTAGGGAGAAAAGATTTGGATTGAGTTCTGTGTCAAAAATCTTCTATATTTACAGTGTACAACTGCATACATACAGAAGCAGACACTTAAGACATACAGGGAAATACAAACCAGTGCACATATAAAGAGTAGGTGCCAATAAAAACTGGCCAGTTACCAGCTTCAGCATCTAAATTTACTGCAGTATTTGGGTAGGATAGTATTTCCCATTCTAAGGACATAGGGAATATTATGGTAAAGGTAAACATCTGTTTCAAAGTGGCCCTCGCTACATCATTAAAAATCCAGGCCCTTATTAGGTACTGGGGTGAACAATCAGACCTTCTGCATTTACAGTTAACACAAAATGGTATCTGAGATACAGCAGGTATTTTTCAAGGTGATGGGGAAATATTGTGCAGTCTCAAGAGAGCATTTTTGATCACATATTAATCACGCAAGCACTAGAGTAGAACTCCGGTATGATTCTATGATTTGGACCATGATTGCAGATTACCCCTCAGAAATCAATGCTAATATTTGGATGATGTCCACAGTACATTACAGCTGCGCAAAAGTCAGTATTTTTATCTATACTAAATTTCAGCCAGTATTACACAACTGGAGTTTCTCTCTCTCTTTTTTAACCTCTCCCCAACTCCTTATAATTTGAGAACCATGGATATATTTTGCATTTAATTTAATTGCATGAATTTCCCAGCACAAAGCAGCCAGACAAGGGGCTGAGAATCTCGTGTGTGTGTGTGTGTACACATACACACTCAGACATTAGAGAGAGAGAGAGAGAATATTACCTTAGATATTTATGGTAATATTTTCAAAGCTGTCTGAAGGATTTTAACACCTAATACCCAAACAGATTCTGCTCCCAATGAGTTCTGGTTGCCCAGTTCTACTCTGAAAATATTACCTTGGAAATGGTTAATTACTTGGCTCCTTTCAGTCTCTAATCCCAGCAGTGGGCCAAATTGTGACCTCTTTTTCACCCATGAGACCCCACTGAAGTCAACGGAAGACAGAGCTTGACCCACTTTGTAAGTTACAGAAAGCAACTCTAGAAAATGAATAATACTGACATATATTTATGAGCTCCCATTAGCCTGGTGGTTATACTTACTGTAATAAGCACTCCTGTAGCTCATTGTGTCCCCTTATGCACCTATTTTTTAAACATTAAAAGTTAAATTGAGTCTTGTTTAACATAGTTCATTGATGTGAATGTAGTGATTTTAAATGTAGTGATGGGTATTGAATCAATTTCATTCGTGGTTGGGACTGTGTTATCAGAATGTTTTGATATTTTGTTTTTGGTTTTTGTCTCGAATTACCTGGGTCCAGCTGAGTTTCAAATTGGATGTTGGCAGAACAAGGACCAATTCACACAATGACCACAGCACTCCATTACAAAGTAAATATATATACCCACAACCTTTGGAAAAAGATCTTAGTTAGATTTCAACAGTTGGTCTAAATACGTGTTGTCTGACATTTCAATTTGAAGGAGTCATTGCTATAAAAGATGCTTTCAGAGTTTCCAGTGAAAGGTTCACATTATTTACTCATTATTTTGATTCAGACAAGAATAGGGTACAGAAGCCTTTTTGATGATTCTAAAATTGAGTGCTACTGATGGTGAATAGGCTGTTCTTTCCCTTCGCTTGTTTCTGTGCTTGCATCTGCTGTGGATATTGTTTTGAGCTGAACAATTCACCATGTTGCTTTGTCCTTCTCTTAGTATTATTTATTGCAAGCGTTTATATGGCACTCGCAGATGTAGTAACAGAGTTACTTGGCTTTGAATTAAACAGAAAACAATTTCCCAAGTATCGTGATTCAGGGTAAGATTTTTCAAAAATACTTAAGAACCTCTGTCCCATTTTCAAAAGAGACCAGATTTTCAAAAGCATTTAGGTGCCTAAACGTGCAGGTCAGCACCTAGTTGTGCAGGCATTTGAAAATCCAATTCATTCCCATTGACCTTCTGGGTGTCGGTTGATCCAAACAAAACATCCCACTCGTTGAGTTTTTTTCAACATACGTATTTAGTTAATAAGTCCTACGGGCTATTTTACTTGAAATTCCATAGCCCCAGGAACCTCCAGCAGTTTAATAAATTCACAGGCTACTCTTAATTCACCTAACTTCTGTGTGTGGGTGGTGGCTCCTCAGGACCCCACCCTTTGACGCACACCACATCGAGCCATTTCCAAAAAGGTTGAAGCATGCTGTTTAATACATTATTAAAATACGCTCTTTATTTATAACACAGAATGAAAAGGATTGTCTCTATTTTTATCTTCCTGGGAGTTTAAAAATAAAGAGCAGACCTGAATTATGCATTGAATAGTGTGTATAATGTATTGTTAGGGATTGAATCTGGTGTGTGCATCAGAGCTAACAGAACGAGGCTTATTTATAAAGTCTCAAAAAGTTCAGATTTGGTTCTCAGTTGCTCCTTTGCTGCCCGTGTCACTAAAGTGGGCATTGTGCTGTTGCTGAACTGAAATGGAACTCATCTTGACTAGAGTTTGAGATCTATATTTACAGTTAAGGTCTGCAGATGAAACAGAAATTAATGGATCCTCCACTACAGTTGATGATGTTCTATTGATTTGTATTAGCTGGCCATTTAGTTCCAACCTCAGTCTTGTTTAGGAGGCAAATAACATGATGTAGAACAGAGCATACATTTAAAAAAGGAAACACGGTCAAGGTATCCTTTAAACTGGATACCAGTCAGAATGTTAGACACCTGATCCATATACATGAACTGCCTTACCAACTTGCATCTAGTCAAGAAACATGTAACAACAAAGGTAAAAGCAGCACCGAATTCATCTCTGGAGGAACACTGTGAACTTCAGCTGAGTTACATCAATGAATTTCCCCAGTGTGGTATTCCAATGGAAGCCGCAACAGTATCTTAGCATTCTCTGTGAAAATGTACTGTACTGTCAGATATTTAGCTCTTCAGCTAAGACTCGTAAGCTCCTAAATGGAAATAAAAATCCATTCAGAGCTAAAGGTATTGCGGTTAGTTCTCAAACATGAGAGTTTTGCATGTTAAATAAATTGATCATTAAGGGAACTCAGCATTAGCCTAATTCTGCTCTCGCTGAGGTTATTGCTAAGTAGTTTTGAAAATCCCATCCTAAATGCCAAACATTAGATCTTGTCAGGAACTGCGGTTTTGTTCCCAGAAAAACAAAAATCGTCATTTTTGTTGACATTTCTCTTAATCTTTTGGTTTCTCGGATGCATTTTTTTAATGAATACCCCAACATTTTGATGAAAAAGGTGGGGTTGTATTGTTGGGGGGGGGATGTTGGTTTTTGTTTGTTTGTTTGTTTGTTTTTTTGGAAAAATTACTGCTTAGTCAAACCTCTTCTTTTTTTTTTTCAGGGGAGGACAGACTGGGGGAGTTGCAATGAAAAATTCCCAACCAGCTCTACCAAAGATGTAAGCAACTAGTAATTGATTATAGTCTTGCAGCAAAGTATTTTGTCATGACTCTCTTGCTTAGAAAAATTACCCATATTTGAATACTATTCCTTTCTACACATTCTATGACTAATAATAATCATTTTTTAAATTATCTCATTGATTTCAATAGGATTTAGACCCTGATCTCTTTCAGTGCCTCGTGGGATTTTCAAAAGTGCGTATCTGCATTTTTAAATACCTTTGAAAATCTGGCCCCAGGTGTTTAAGGGCTTGTTAGGGTCTAAAGGTCACAGTTGTGCTGCTGCAGTGCTTCAATATACACACTCTCTATGCCAACAGGAGTGATTCTTCTGTCAGTGCAGGAAAGCCACCTACAAGCTTAGGCAATGGGCAGGTCAACAGAAGAATTCTTCTGTCAACCTAATGGTGTCTACATGGGGATTTAGATCATCTTAACTATGCTTCTCAGGGGTGTGGATTTTTCACACCCCTGACAGATCCTTAAACCAACCTAATTTTCTAGTGTAGACCAGGCCTTGCTCCCCTTTGAAAGGGGGACCTAGGCTCCTAAGTCACTTGAGTGTGTTTCAAAATTATGCCCTCTGTCTTCAAATACAAATAGCATTATTTATTCATTTATTAAAATGAATAATTGCCATTGTTCTATCTAGCATGCATCACCTGGATTCACATGCACCACATTTGGAAATAAACCCCCCACGAGCAGGCTATAAATATTTCAGATGCAGGTAAAATTGAACTACTCTACTCCCTGAACTCTAGCCTTTGGCAACAATATAGGGAAATGTTTATTAGTAAATGATTTGCAAGAGAGAACAAAGCTTGTATAAAAGAGAGGAGAAAACTATTGTTGCTGGAAATTGAGTCCCAAAGCATGTTCTGTATCCTATTGCTTTTCACCCTTTGATCTATATTTACAAATAGACTTAAAATGGCAGATTAGCAAAAATAGGAATGGAAAAAAGAAAAGTTCCCAACCACCTGGCTCACGAGCTCAATATCAAGTTCTGGTAAAGCCTTGGGTGGGTTAAAGTAGCAAGGGATTAGAAGGAATGAAGGATATTAATCCAGCTTTCCCCATAGAGGACAGGTTACATCTTCTGTTCCCATCAGCTGCAGTATAATTTTATATTTTCTATGCAAGAGAAGTTTTTGGATGGGGAAGTGCACATACTAACCACCCAAAGACGGTGGTGGCTGGCTACTACTTAGAGCTAATGGGATAATTTTAGAAAGAAATCTTGGAATAGTGGATGGAAAAATGACAGTCTAAGAACAGGGGCTGTCTTTCAGAAATCTGGAAATACATTTGTTTTTTCAGATCACTGCTTAGGTCCATGAACTGTGAAAAATAAGACTTATTTGGGGAGAAGGGGGTAAAATATGTCAGTGATTTGTGAGACATCAGAAGTTAATGATCCATTTTATTTCCAAATTGTTCTTAAATTGTGGAACCAGGCATTCGAAATGTAGTCATAGTAAAATAACATCCCATTCTGGCAGATACTGAAATGCATACTTTACATATATAAAAACACTGAGACCCAAGCCCACCAATCTGATTTTCGTAAGTGTGACTGCTGCTTCCCATCTTGATGTGTCTCCTTAGCAAGGTGATGGTTATTTTGCGTCACGTTCTCTGCTCGTTTACACAGGTTTCCACACTTTCAAGAAACTCTGCGTGGGTCTTGTCCACTGAGTGTAATTGGCATGCCGCAAAAAAAGAGATATAGAGAGATGACCAATAGTAGGGCGACTTCCTAAATATTCTGTTACTGCATGTAACTTAAGATGAAAGTGTATTTTCATCTTTCATCTAAACATTAATATTTCAATATTTAGGTGTAATCTCTAAATATTAATGTTTTTTCTAAGGCAGAGGTTGCATTGATCATTTTCCCTTAGATTGTGATTACCTTGGAACAGGCATTCTTCTTGATTGTCTGAAAAGTACTTACCACATCATGTGAGCTGCTTCACTATAATAATAATAATTATATTTAATACTTTTCATTAGATTGGTTTCATTTCTTCATGAGATCATCATGTGGTTTCCACCATCATCCACACATACCAGAGAGTACATTGTTTTAAGAGTGGTACCAAATTCCATTAAATTACATGATTAAAATAGTATTACCACCAGTTGCTGTGGGTTAACTTCAACATTATCAGAGTTTGGTACAACTTTGAGAAGGATTCAACATTTTGCATGCTTTTCTGGATCTCTTGTGTCTGCCAGACTGGGTTGGAAGTCTCAAGAACAAAATAAAAAGCTTTTTCATGATATCTCTGTTTCTGTTCCTTTTTGAACTCTTCAAAAGAAGACTTTAGTGCACTATTCTGGCACTATCAATTCTGGTCCTAGGTAAACAATGGAAGTGGAAAAAACACATATATCCAAATATTTCACAACTTGAAGAAAGGTGTGTTTCTAAAAGTGAGAGAATGTTCAGGTGTGGCGGGGTGGTCTTAATTTTTACAAATGGGCATGCTTGCCTCGAAGGGTAATCCCTTCCCCACAAAAAAGGAAAATCTAACGAAAACCACTTGCCCCCCAGGGTGTTTTGAAGGGGTTTGAAGGGAAGACAGGAGGAACTTTGTATCTTTCAGGTAACAATCTCTTGCAAAACCTAGATTGCAAATTCCAAAATATTTTTTTAAAAAGTTTTGTGCATAGTTTAGCCACACAATTGACACATGCCCTGATATTTCCAGCCATGTACTGCAATCTGTTTTAGCAAGGAGCCATGTTGGGCAGAGGGAGAGAAGATGATGATGCAAAAGAAATGTTGTTGTTAGACTCTGATTAATCAGAGTCTTTCCTCTACACTGTAAGGGTGAATGTCTTGTGCACAGGGGAAATGCTCCCAAGCAATATTCTGTTTCTACCGTATATTGAACATTTCAACTTCCTTCCCCGTGAACATCTGCCCTTGTGCTTTCTGGTTCCTAGCATGTAGGTATCTAACAAAGCCATTTGATGACAATGTGTTTGGTACCTTTAGGAGATGCTTAGCCCCTAAAGCTGGGTGAAATAGTTTTAGACAAATAGTTTAGCAAAAAATGCAGTTTTGGTCAACCCAAAACTAGTGGCGAACTTCACACGAGTATTTTCAGCTATTCACAATAAGGAGGATATGATAGTGCTGGTGTTTACCACCTTCCTGAGCTTTATCCCGCTGGTTAGGGCATTCACCAGGGGTGTGGGAGACTCAGCTTTGAATTTCTACTCTGGCACAGACCCAGAATAGACTTTTTGAATTCCTAGAAAATACCAAAAACATTGTAGTTCTGATGCAAGATTTTTTTTTATTATTCCTGCTATGTTTTGGAGCTGCCACTGACCTGAAAAAATCAGTTATTCTCCCAGTTCTATTTAGCACCTAGCAGGATAAATTTTCACAGCTCCAAATGCTTGCTTTTTTTTTTTTTTTTACTAAGATTCTGACTTTTGAACTATGTGAATTTTCCACTTGAAACCAGCTGATTTGTGCTAATGCCACAAAAGTTTTGAGTTCCCCAAACTGGTTCAATCTATCAGAGTCCAATAAACTTAAACTATCACAGCTGGAGAAGATTAGGAGCTGCCTAAATATAATGAGATGTGTGTATAGACTTCAAATTGTCATGCATTTCTCTGATTAACAACACAGAATTCAATTATTTCAACTGGGGTAAATGAAATGGAAAGTTCCATTCCAGAACTCCTTGCAACGACTAAAAAACTGTCAAGTTTATTCAGTTGTGCATGCTTAACATATGTGCTCCAATTGCCATATGCTAAATGCCTGATAGCAGACACTTTCATTCAAGGACAGACTATAGCGAGTAGGAGGAATGGAAACAGTTGTGTCAGGTGTCTAGCTTAAAAACATTTTCTAGAGGGCATCAACCTTTTAACTAAGCAGCAATATATTGGCCTTGTAATAATAGACAGAAAGAGCAAGACAGACAATAAAGAACAGCTTGAAATAAGGCTTCCAGTGTAGATTTCCAGCATTTTTATTATGGATTATTTTTAATTATGATTTTTTTCCCTTCCAAAATGGTTTATGCCAGGGGTTAGGAATTATCCCTGTTCTATTAATTTAGATGGAATATATGGGTCAAAGGTGTTAACAACCCTGTCACTGCCCAACATTAAACAGTGTTAAACAAGGTCCAGGAGTTGGTATACAGGGACCTTAGGCTGCTTAGTATCATTACAATCATTTAACTTTTCATTAAAGGTCCAGAAAAGAAGAGGAAATCGTTAAAGCATTTGAAAGGGAAAGTATTAATTAAGGCCTTAATTTTAACAACATTTCTTGTTCCGTTTCTCCAGAGAGTGTTTTTGGGAGGCAGAACACCTGGTTTGACAGTTTTGTGGAGGGTAGTAAAGATGATGGTAACTGCATTTTGGGGGGAAAGAAAATTTGAGATGGGCTCCTGCTGTTGCTATAAAAACAGGTACTAGGGATTCAGCCATTAGCTGGTAGAGGTGGTGATGTCATTTGGATCCCTCCCTCTGGCCTATTCTGGTCAGGACATCTCTCAGGATCAGGATGATGAAGGCCAGGGTCACAGTGGGGCTGGCAGCCATGATAGGGAAGCTCACTCTAATAGTCCCCGTTCTTCTTTCTCTCTGTCGGTTCTTTCTTTAGGGACCGAAAAGGGAGCGATGGCTAAAATGGCCCATCCCCTCATTATTTTGTTCAACAACAACAATTTTGGTTCACTAATTTCCATCTCCATATCATCTGGTTTTAACAAGCATAATTTCAACAGTCCTGGGATTAAATCAAAGTGGCCTTTTTTTTAATTTAGACTAATCCAATTTCTCTGTCTGGTTTTCTTGCACCCATTCCCATCAACATCTGTTAGTCTAGGTTATTGGGACATTTTATGAACTTATATTCACTTTTTACAGCTAAACTCACAATTAGGGTAAATGTTGTAGGCCCAGTTGTCACAACATACTTGACCTGACTCATCCCTACTTTATTTCTCATCGGTTTTCTGTTAATTTCTGCTAACAGGTACTTTCCAGACTAGTGCTCATGTTCATCACTGCATGCACTCTTCAGGCCATTGCCTTTCTATGGATAAGAAGCAGAGAGTCTGCTTTTGGGCCTTGTTATCCTCATTATCCTCATTTCTGTTCCTAAATAGTGAGGCCAAAAAATGTCAGACTTATCTGCCTAATGTTACATGCGAAATCTGTTTCATGTACAGCATGCTCCACCAGAGCTAATGGAAATTTTCTGTGCTCCTCCCTCCAAGTGCCATGCAAGATGCTACATAATCCATTTCTAGTTACCAAAATAAGTGATCTGCTTTTCAGAGATGCTGCATGTTCACAGCTCCCACAGAACCCAGATAACTTCTGTAGATGTTTAAATTTGGAGTGAGAAGCATACATTTAGGTAACTATGTCTGAAAATTTTGGTACATGACTTTTCTCTCTCAGAAATATTATGAGTCAAAATTTCAATTATAACCTAAGATAAAGAAAAGGAGTACTTGTGGCACCTTAGAGACTAACAAATTTATTTGAGCATAAACTTTTTGTGATGCATCCGATGAAGTGAGCTGTAGCTCACAAAAGCTTATGCTCAAATAAATTTGTTAGTCTCTAAGGTGCCACAAGTACTCCTTTTCTCTTTGTGAATTCAGACTAACACGGCTGCTGCTCTGAAACCTAATGTAGGCATTTATTCAGCCTCCATTACCATAGCATCTGAACACCTCACAAAATTGAATGCATTTATCCTGACATCCACCCTATGAGATAGGGGGAAGTGTCTTCTATTTTATAGATGGGAAACTGAGGCACAGAGAGTAAGTGACTTGCTTTAGGTCACATAAAGTCTGTGGCACAGTTTGCAATAGAACCCGAATCTTCTGAGCCCCGCACTGGCTCCCTAACCACTGAATCATCCTTCATTTCACCAGCTGCTGTATAAGCCTCTGTCCTTTCTGTCTACAAGCCCAGTCTTTGTGAATGGGCTCCAATGGGTAATGTCATGCAAATGGACAGGCTGAAAACAGGAGTTTTGCCTCAGCCAGAACAGAGTAAAACTGAAATAAGAACTTGTGGCATTTTACCCACAAGTAGGAAGCCAAGGTCTCCACCCTGAGAAACTTGAAATGGACAACTTGACAAGACATGGGATAAATACTTATATAATGCTGTACGTGGTGTGACTTGTTACCCATTACTGAATTCTCGAAGCACCTCCCTTATCTTAGGCAGATAGAGTTGTGCCCATTCTACAAATGAAGAAACAGGCAGGGAGCGGCTGGGTAGCTTGCCCAAAGCTGGGAATCAAGTCCTTAGAACTTGGGTCTTTCCAGAGATCTGTTCACTGGTCAAGTGATACAGCAATATTAGACAACATTCCCAGGCAAATGAGGGTCCTCTCTTCTTTGCAGGGAGTCAGGGTAAGGAAAGAAGAAACTGCTCACTGACGAGGGGGAAAAAATAAATGCCAGGTTGGAGATAAGTGTTCAAAAATAAGCAAGGACAGCTGTGATGCTACACCCAATGGCAACCATGAAAAACAAAGCTGTAAAATAAATACGCACAAGGGGAAAGGTTAGGCGATTGCTGCTTTCTGCAAAAGTGTGACAGTAGCCCACGTAACACTGCTCTTGTCTCACAAAAGAAAAAGAGCTGGTTGCCACTCTACACCGCTGCTTCTTGTGAAATGTCAGCAGCCCTATGAATAGGTGACATGGCTTGGATAAAATAAGAACTGATCTGAATCTTCACCCACTGCGTCTCTAGCTGTTTGTCTATGGAACTCTGTCTTTCTGCCTGCACTTATAAGGCTTTAGCCACTGTACGGTGTAGGTGCGATATACAATGTTACAATAAGCACAATAGCCAGACTTCAGTGGTTGAATGTGCCTCTTGCTTCTGGTTGCAGCCGGAAGCGGAAGTTACAACACAGTTACAGGAAAGATTAGTCTGCATATTCCCAGGCTGCACAGACAATGGGAAGGCACTGTGAATTATGGAAGGAGGTACATATTCTGGTGGACCAGGGTAACAGAGAGAGTTCAGATAAATTAAGGTGAAGCATCAAAACTGACTAGACACTTCAATCCTTTGGAGACTAATCCCTGATTAGATTCTTAGTATATGGGCCATCTCCTCTTAAGCCTTGCTTGTTGCCTTTTCCTAGGAAGCATGCTTGAGATGTGAATGAAGACTAAGTGTAGCTTAGTCCTGTGCTACCAACCAAACTATAGGAGAACTTTTGCCCTCAGTGAGCCCAAGGTGCTCATCATTTCAGGCGAGTGTCGTTCACCACTTTATTTCTTTTCTCCAATGGAACAAGTGCTTCAATAATTGGTATGCTACTAGCTAAAATATTATGAAGTCGACGTCAATGGAAGTTTAGCCTAAAGAAGAATTGCAGAGTTGGGCCTTAATGACTTGTTCTGCAGTCTTCATCCAGCCTGTAAGCCGGTGGTGGGCAACCTGTGGCCCATCAGGGTAATCTGATTGTGGGCCGCGAGACATTTTGCTGACGTTGACCGTCCACAGACGTGGCGCCCCACAGCTCCCAGTGGCTGTGGTTTGCCGTTCCCGGCCAATGGGAGCTATGGGAAGCGGTGTAGGTCATCAGCCACCTTGACCTCAAATAAAGCTGAGTTCTGTGCAGAGAGATGCTATTGCTCAAAACAAAGAATAGAAAAGGAACTCTTGTCACTTAGAACGACAACTGTCTTATTGCAGCTGTTGAGACAAAAGTACCCTGTCCATCAGGGCAGATGTCATTATTCTGATTCCAAATACTATATGATAGTTGAGTTCTTTGGTTGTTAACTGACAGAACAGTATCTTATTCTAAGGCCCCAATTCAGTCAAACATCTAAGCATGTTCATAAATTCATCCCTGTTCAGTACAGCACATAAGTACATGCCTAACTTTAACTGCTTGCTTAAGTCACATTGAAACTTAAGAAGGCGGCTAAAGTTTGACACATGCATAAGTAGGTTGTCTTATTAAAAAGGATCAACTACTGAACCAAGGGCAATATTAATTTCATTAGACTTTTTAAAATAAATCTTTATGGCTATGAAAGTGGCAAGGGCTAATTTCAACTCCAGCTGAACTTTCCTATTGTCTGTACACTGGAATTAATTTTTAGAATAGGATAGGCAGAAGGCAAATCTGCAAATGATCCAAGCTTCTTTACTTTTTTACTGCTTCACACCTGGTGCTAAATCAAAGAAAATAACCATTTGTAAGAATAACCTATCAATGAGCCTCAGTTATCTGAATGGCTCCGCTGTCATCTGTAGAGGTTTCAAGAGCTTTTAGCACTTATCAAAAACCCCTGGATGTGCCCCCTCCCTAATGTATTACTATTCAAATGAAAATATCTTAACATCTGAAATTTTTATAGACCTGTATTGGGATCCTTTTTGTTTTGTGCACCACTTGCACCAGAATCTATTTTTTTATGAAGCTGTGGCCATAGTTTCATTTTGTCATACAATGTAAAATAAATCAGTTTTGCCTGGAGCCTTAATTAAGGGCAGGAACACAGTGTTTGTTCTTTTGTCCATTAAAAAAACGGTATGAGCTGACGAGTAATTTTGTTCACTGAATAAAAAATGGGGAAAATGCAGCATGACATTGTTAGTTTTATCATGGAAAATATTTCTCTTGCTAGTGGTGTTCCGTTAAATTGGCAGCTTCGTCGGGTGCTCCTTAACTGGACACCACATCAAAGTCAAATTAGAAGGCCGTGGTTTTATAGATTCGCAACCATGATAATCAACAATAACAACATTAATGAAGTCCCTGGGGTCACTTTGTGCAGCTATTACAAATTCTTGGTCTTGGGTGGTGCAGATGCTTCGTTCCTACTGCACATAATTGAGGAAAGATACTCAAAGCTGTCACTTAGTCATGGATCATTCTACTTGAGAAGGCATGAAAGCAGTCATGGTTCCCTGTAAATGAAAGTTAAAGGGGGCTGTGCACCTCCCAGAATATGCAAGGTCAGCTCCTGTGTCTCCAAAATGAGGATCTGTATTGATACCCAGGTGCAGCTGGGAGAAATGTTTCAACTGAAACTTTGGTTTTTCCCCAGCAAAAAATGCAGATTTGGCAAAAACAAAATATTTTGTGAACTCATGTCAGCTTAACCAAATTGTTTCAGTCAGAAGAGAAACCTGAAAAACCTAAATCAGGGATCGACAACCTTTGGCACGCGGACTGCAGGGAAATCTGCTGGCAGGCTGGGACGGTTTGTTTACCTGCAGGGTCCACAGGTTCGGCCGATCACAGCTCTCACTGGCCGCGGTTCTCCGTCCCTGGCCAATGGGGGCTGTGGGCAGCGGCACGGGCTGACGGATGTGCTGGCTGCCACTTCCCACAGCCCCCCTTGGCGTGGAACGACGAACCACGGCCAGTGAGAGTTGCAATCGGCCGAACCTGCGGATGCTGCAGGTAAACAAACCGTCCCATGCCAGCGGATTTCCCTACAGTCTGCATGCTAAAGGCTGCCGATCCCTGACATAAAGATATCGTTTTGACATTTTTGAAACCACACATTTCATTTTTTAATTCAAAACCCTTTTTTATTTTGTAACTTTCTTTAATTTTATTTAAAAAAAATAAAATAAAATTCTGAAGGTCAGAATGAAACACGTCATTTCATTCAACCCAAAACAGTTGTTTTCTTTTTTAGAATTGCCAGGGAACTGAAAAAAAAATTATTATTCACACAGCTCCATAACTAGGTGTAGCAACCTTCTTCCAAATGCTACCTCAGGCAAATGGGACTCACCTTGCCCTCACCATCCACAAAGATGTGGATTTCAGGAATGGGCTATCCCAGTGCAGGACACGGCCACTGGTGAACCTTCTTCCACTCACTGAAGACATCATTCCAGTGATCCTGTAATAGTCAATTACCAGTACATTTAAGGGCATGATATTCAGGGGTGCTGAGCATCCACAGCTCCCATGAACTTGAAATGTATCTGCAGATGGTCAGTGTGACAGGTTAATCTCCTGGACAAACCTTACTGAATTCAGTTTAAGTATTTTAAGAGTTCATTGCATTAAAAATTCAGATGTTTATGGACTTTTGAGGGAGTGTATGTCGTTCTATGAGGGAGGGGTGATCACTGCTCTTCAGGAACAGTTGGGGGTAGTTAGGCAAATTCACTCAGGTTGTACCATCCCAAGAGAGGTACCACCAACTGGAGAGGGGCTTGGATATACTGAGTCAAACTGGATTTTCCAGGGACCAGCAAAGGCTTCTTGGTTAAATAGCCTGAGTTAAAACTGAGTCGGGGCCTTCTTTCTGATCCAGCTACTGGGAAGAGCCCTTGGCCTAAGGTGGGCCTCAATTCTTAGGGAAGGTTTGGGAGGTCTTTGGGTCACTGAGGCCCCATATGATTAGGGGCCTTGTTCTGAGTGAAAGCTATGATGAACTTGTAATCACAAAAAAACACCCTGTGTGGGGTTTGAAGGACCAATCACCAACTGGACCCCTTGCTGGAGTGAGGGGGTGATCTCTGGCTATCTTATTAGGATGTGTGTAGATTCTTTTTATTATTTTAATATATTTTCTCTGTAACGGTTTTACCTCAAGAAGGAATGAGCTTGCTTGGAAAGAACCATGTGACAACTTCACTGTGTAATTACGCTGTGTACCGTCTTTGTGGAGAGAAGTGAAGCATCCTGGTTAAGCAGCTTGTCTTTTGCTGAAGAACCACACTGAAGGCAGAGAACTGTAAATACCCTGGTGAGAAGGGAGAGAGGTGGGTCTCGGTCAAGAGAAGTGAAAGCTGAGGAGTCTGGAGCCATGTGTGTGTGCCCGTTCTGAGACATAGAAGACAAATACAGTTGCAGTTGCCTTGAACTGTGACCGTCGACATCTCTAAAAATCAACCTGGGGGTGCAACAAACTGCCTGAGGCAGTAGTTATAATGAGCAACAGCAAGCAAATATATGAAAATCCCCAACCAGCTAGCTAATATGCTATCTGACAAAATTCCTTCCCAGCAACAGGCATTGGCAAGGGACATCATTCAGGTCTCCTAGAATCACGCCGTGTATTATTAGCACACTGTTGTTGGTGCTATTTCAGAATTTCCAGTACACCAACTGATAATTTTAGTCAGTACGGTCAGAAAGAATACCACCAATAAACTATTTTAGTGTTAAGTACATCAGCAGTTGCTAATACTGTACTTTACAAGGCTCAATAAGTTATTGAGCTAAGCTGTCAGTTTACAGTGTTTGGTTTTATTTTGCATTTAACCTACATACTTGTGCTTAGAGTATATGAAAAATGTGTTTTATTTTCCACAGAGAGAAATCTTTGCTTGCTGCAGTTGATGGGTGTCACCGATTGTGGTTAGAGGCATGTAAATGTTGTGTTGATAAATACGTTTTGCGAGATTCATTGTTCGACATGTGACAAAAATGCAGTTTGCTGTATTGTAATTTGATTAAATTTTAACCTTGCAAAAACAAAGCGAATATGCAAGAAAAATGGTATAAAGTAGGTTGTGATTCTGTAACAAAGGGTTTATAATTGTCTAGATTCATGGGTGATATCTTAGCCCCATTGAAATCAGTGGGAGTTTTGCTGTTGACAAAAATTGCCACTCTTTTCAAGAAAGTGTACCTTTCCTATGCAAATTTTCATTTTGTCAAAAGAAAAAACAAACCAGTTCTACGTTTATGCTTTAAAATAATACATCCAAAGGAAACATTTTTTGAAAAGCATCCATCTAAACACACCTGTGTATACCAAAGGGTATGTCTACACTGCAGTTAGAAACCTCCAGCTGGCCCATGCCAGCTGACTCGAGCTTGCACGGCTTGGGCTAAGGAGCTGTTTAATTGTAGTGTAGATGTTTGGGCTCAGGCTGGAGCCTGGCCTGTAGGACCCTGAGAGGTGGGAGAGTCCCGGAGCTCAGGCTGCAGTCCAAGCCCAAATATCTACACCTCAACTCACCCCTGTGAGCCTGAGCAGTTGCGTGGGCCAGTGACTGGTATTTAATTGCAGTGTTGTCATATCCTCAGAGCACATGTATTCTAAGTCTTGACCCACACTTGAAACTTGAAAGCAGTAGGTCAGACTAGATCATCACAATGATAGTCCCTTCTTGCCTTGGAATCTATGAATCTTGTACTTTTTGCACAAGCAATGAAAACCTTTGAATTCAAAAGGCATCTCAGTTTGTTAACTATATCAGGAACAAAACGAAGCATGCACAATTCTAGTTAACTTTCAGTGGCAATTTTTTCATGTGTCTGAGGGGAGTCTAGAGCCCTAAGACTTTAAACAGTGTCTTGGACTACACAGTGCCATGGCAATGAGATTGAAAATATGGCATGTCACAAACTGCAATGATGAGAGGCAGTATTGGCATGATCTGGCTGAAAAGGAATCATCAAGCTGGATGCTGCTTTAGAGCTTGATCCAAAGCTTATTAAGTCAACAGGAGTCTTATCCACTGGGCTTTGGATGATAGAATTATAGGACTGGAAGGAACCTCGAGAATTCTTCTAGTCCTGTCCGCTGCACTCAAGGCAGGACGAAGTATTATCTAAGCCATCCCTGACAGGTGTTTGTCTAACCAGCTCTTAAAAACCTCCAATGACAGAGATTCCGCAACCTCTCTAGGCAATTTATTCCAGTGCTTAACTACCCTGAAGTTTTTCCTAATGTCCAATTTAAGTCCATTGCTTCTTGTCCTATTCAATTTTTCTTCCTCCTTGTAACAACCTTCTATGTACTTGAAAACTGTCCCCCGTCAATCTTCTCTTCTCCAGATGAAACAAACCCAATTTTTTTCAATCTTCCCTCATAGGTCGTGTTGTCTAGACCTTTAATAATTTTTGTTGCTCTTCTCTGGATTTTTCTCCAATTTGTCCACATCTTTCCTGAAATGTGGCACTCAGAACTGGACACAATACTCCAGTTGAGGCCTAATCACTGTGGAATAGAGTAGAAGAATTACTTCTCATGTCTTGCTTACAACACTCCTGCTAATACATCCCAGAAAGATGTTCGCTTTTTTTGCAACAGTGTTACACTGCTGACTCATACTTAGCTTGTGGTCCAGTATGACTCCCAGATCTCTTTCCACAGTACTCCTTCCTAGGCAGTCATTTCCCATTTTGTATGTGTTCAACTGATTGTTCCTTCCTAAGTGGAGTACTTTGCATTTGTCCTTATTGAATTTCATCCTATTTACTTCAGATCATTTCTCCAGTTTGTCCAGATCATTCTGTATTTTAATTCTATCCTCCAAAGCACTTGCAACCCCTCCCAGCTTGGTATTGTCCGCAAACTTTATAAGGGTACTCTCTATGCCATTTTCTAAATCATTGATGAAGATGTTGAACAGAACCAGACCCAGAACTGATCCCTGCCAGACTCCACTTGATATGCCCTTCTAGCTTGACTGTAAACCACTGATATCTCCTTTCTGGGAAAAGTTTTCCAACCAGTTATGCACTTACCTTATAGTAGCTCCATCTAGGTTGTATTTCCCTAGTCTGTTTATGAGGTCATTAGAGACAGTAACAAATGCCTTACTAAAGTCAAGATGTACTACATTTACCGCTTCCCCCCATCCACAGGGCTTGTTACCCTGTCAAAAAGCACCATGCCCTTTATTACTACCATATAACACAGCTCAGTCACTCCTGTGTATTAATTCTGCTGCTATAGATGTGTCCCAATTCTGATGCTTTTATTATTTCCAATACTCCTGAAGGGGCGTAGGCAGGAATATTACTAGTTAAAAATGTTTTGGATCCATTTTTGCTGTACATGACAAGCTTAAAAACAAGTCACCCGAATTTCTCTTCCAGCCATCACTGGAGTGCGAATTGGACTAGGCCGTGTTCCTGCCAAACTCAAAGCTACAGGGCCTTACTGTTTTGGCGAAGAGTACAAACAATTTCCATTGTGCTGTTCAGGGGGGAAAGTATATACAAAGCTGTTGAATCTTGCAGTTTTATGTGTTTTCATTTGGCAGATGGAAACCATAAGCATTGAACAAATCTGTTTATCTAACAGGTCAAATTTCTGATGTATTTTAGCAAGTGAAAGTCATCATTAGTGTGTCCATTCCTTTAAAAGTGTGAACCAGTTCATGCAGAACAAAGAACAGAAAGCGAACGGTGGTGGAATACAGCCTGCCAAAGGCAGGATCGCTTTATAATCTATCCATTTCTTCCAATGTCTTTGAAAAGCATCATTACAACTGTATACATCTTCCTAATTTATCTCTGGCCATCACCCCCGAGTTTATCTGATAAAAGCTCTTTTGTTTCATTCTTATTAATCTTAGCTCCTCATCTATTCCGGCTTCTGATGCTGCTGCCGTCACAGTGGTATTTGAATGCACCATAACACTCGTGATTCAATATAGAGCACAGGAGTGGGACTCGGGTTATGTTAGAGTGACCAAATAGCAAGTGTAAAAAAATCGGGACGGGGGTGGGGGGTAATAGGTGTCTATATAAGAAAAAGCTCCCAAAATCTGGACTGTCCCTATAAAATTGGGACATCTGGTCACTCTAGGTTATGTCTATGCTGCGAGCTAGGAGCATTGTTCTTCTGCTGGTGTGCACATGCTCGCCGTTGTGCTCCTCAAGCTAGCGGGAGTATAAATAGCAGTGTAATCGCAGTAGCATGGCAGCAGATGCATGGCTGAGCTGTGCCAAGTACAACCTCACCTGAATCCATTGGGTGTGCATTCAGCTTGGTTTAGCTATGCCTCCACTGCCCTGCTATTGGTACTCTCGCTAGCATGATGAGCGCAAATGTGAGTGAGTGTGTACAGTAGCAGGGGAATCACACCCCTAGCTTGTTGTGTAGACATAGCTTCAGAAGACTCGGGTTCTACTCCTGGTTCTGTCATGGGCCTGCTGGTTGATCTTGGGCAAGTCACTTTACCCCATCTGTGCCTCAGTTTCCCCACCTTTAAAACTGGGATAATTATATTTACCTACCTCCTTTCTAAAGCACTTTCCCATATACAAATGGAAGCCCTATATAAGAGGTAGGCATTATTTATTATTTCTCTGTAGTGCCTAGAAGCCGCAACTGAGATTGGGACCCCTCACTGCTAGGCACTATACATTCATACGCGTAGCAAGACAAAGTCCCTGTGCTGAAGAGCTTCCTATCTATGTGGACAAGGTAGACAAAGGGAAGGATGATCCATGTTTATTTTATGGATCAGAAACTGAGGCACAAAGAGATTGAGTGACTTGTCCAAGATCACACAGGAAATCTGTGGCAGAGACAGCAATTCAATTTAGATCTCTTTGATCCCCAGTCCAGCACTTGAACCTGAAAACCATTAAGAAGCCATTTGTAGATTTCAAAAAATAACACACAGCATTTTCCATCCATATGTATTCAAGTTTTTTTCAGTGAGTCTGATTCAGCTCTCTTCACATTCCTTTGGATTTGTTTCCTGGGTATAGTTTATAGAGCAAGTTTTACGAGAACAAATGCTTGCGCACTACAAAGTGAGTTCCAATATTGGAACCAAACCATGCTCGCGATCATTCAGTCCATTTTCTCAGTCAGCTCTAACTGCAATGCTGGAAGGTGTAAATGTCTGCCATCACCAGGTCCATCCATCTATATACATTAAAGATGGTAAGATGTCAGATGTCAGAGGCTGTGTGTGTCCCCCCCCCCTTTCCTCCTCCTAATTTTCCAATTTTCACCAGAATCAACAAGGTACTTCTTTGCTGAGAACATTTCTTGAAATTATGGAATTGGACTGCAGTGTTCAATTGTTATCCCATTACAAATAGAGAAATGACATCAAGTGGCGTGTAGGGCTTTGCAAGCTCAGCCAAGGAAACTCAGTTTTAGTGCAAAACCTGTCAAAAATGCCTAATTGACTCTGGAGCCTCTGGCCCAGATTTGTAAAGGTATTTAGGTGTTGCTCTGCTCAGCATTGCAGCACTTAACTGATTTAGGAGCCTAAGTCTTATTTCCAAAAGTTACTTGGATATTAGGAGCCCAAATGCCATTTACTTTCAATGAGATTTAGGTTCCTAAGTGCCTAGAGACAAGATTTTCAAATATATTTTGGCATCTACATGTGTAGCTAGGAAACTACTGGGATTTTCAAAAGCATTTAAGCTGCATAGATGCTGTTGAAATCTTTATCCTTTGAATATTCATCATCAGTACCTAAGGTAAACATATGTTATATTCCTCAGATAATGTATACTTTTGAGACAATCATAAGCTGGTTACAGATGAGGTACAAACAGAAAAGTAAAGAAATTCTGTAGCTTGCTACAGGTCCATTAAGTTCCCGGAACGATCAAATCTCTTTCAAATAACAAAACAGATCCTGATCATAGGTTTGGGTGTAAATTCAGACTTGTGCACAGGTGTGAATGATTATAAGATTCAAGGCAGTGAAGTATCAGGCCCAAGGTAAGTTTCAAAAATGTCCCTGATTGTGTCAGTACTGTGGGTTCAGAATTCCTCCAGACATTCCCTTTATAACTCTTCCTTAGTAATGAGTTAAGAATCCCAGTAATGCACTTGCTCTCTAGTTTTATGGTGAATTGCAAATGTCAAATGTCTCTTCCTACTGGAACTATAAACATACACTGACTTGCCGCCCCAGCCCATTAAAATTGATCATTTAATTCATCCCCAAAGCTGTTGTCCATTAGCAGTTTCTTAAGCTACAGGGTGTTTTGCAACACTCCAGTCTAAATAATGAAAGGGGAAAATAACAACATAATTATGTGCTGACATTCTGAGTTATTTTATAATCCACTTTTATCTCTGACACTCCTTCCCCTCCCCAGCTATGCTATTCCTGTCTCTGCTCTCTCACATCAGATCCTGTCCACACCCTGCAATCCCAGCAATATTCACCCATCTGATTTAGAATAGAATGGATCATCCTTATAATAGAGAACATGCTGCCCCTCAGATCACAGGTGAAGAGAATCGAACGTGCAGCAGCCGTTCCCTGGCTGTTCTCACTCACACACTGCCAGGATTTGCTCCCAGAATTAATTCCCTCCCCCCACCCCGCTCCACCCACATTCCGCCTTTATATTTATTAGGGGCATTCATTTAAAACAGCAACAGAAGACGGCAGTGTGTTAAGCCAGTGGTTTGTAAACCATGAGGTACGTTCAATGAGGCCACTGGAAGAATCCAAGGCAGGGATTTAAGCCAGGAGTTCGGAATCTAGAAGTATGAGCTTTGACTGTCTGTGCTGAACAAGTAGCTTCATCAGTGCAGCAACAGCAGCGGACTCAAAAACTTCTGTATGGGGTCTAGCTGAAGGTGTGGGACAAAGAACCCGCTATGTTGGCATGGGTTACACAGTCCTCCTTGCTGGGAAAGCTCGTCCAGAGCTTTGGACATCCACAGCAGTTCGAGTCCCCTCATACAACCCCTCCGGAAGTGTCATTCCCTATCAGTTGTGTTACACATGGGCTACCAGTGAGACAATGAGGCATTTTCTGGGATCCACAGATGGGATTTGGGAGGAAAAGTGGGCCCATGAAATAATCTCTTTTAAGAAATGGTTTGCAGAGCAGGAAAGCTGGAGGATCCCTGGTCCAAGAGAATGCAGTAGTAATGCTGTTGTAGATTGTACTGCTTGGCACTGCAGGATTTTTTTTCCCCGTAGGTGTGGTTGGTAGAACTGTGAGACATTCCATGGTTTCTCTCTTGCAATGGCTCTGTATTAATATTTTCTTTGTTTCTTTGTGGATTTGTATCACTGGGTTTCTCTTTGTTTTGGGGTTCCAATGAACCTACAAAACTAAATCACAACCCAACTGGAACCATTACGTTTTGCCTGGCTTCACAACACCAGCATGTGAAACTGCAAATATGAAATTGCAACACTGTATGATAAACTGGCCCAGGTTAGCTTTAGAAACCTTAACTGATTTCCAGTGCACCCGATTTGCGTTTGAAATTTGCAACAAACCCAAAGCCAGTCTGATAGCTTCAGATAGTTTGGACCAGAAAGCATCCAAAATGTGAGGTCTGCGGTACTTATTTACTTGTAAATCTACCAATCAGCTGCTCATGCCAGCACTCATTGAAGTCATAGGCATTTTCCCATGCTCTTCAGTTGGAATGAGAGCATGCCCCAAACCAGAAATTAATAGTATGCACTACAAATAATGTAAAGCAATTTCACAAAGTTTCTCTTTCCCTATAGATACTGTTTTAATCCTTACTCAAAGGAGTTTGGTATTTATTGGCATGTATAGCGACTGTCAAAAATGTCAGTGAATTGGCAAATACCACTGACATAAGGAATGGAAAAATAATCTTCCACTGCCTCAGAGTTTCCATTAAGGCACTGACATAAGCAAACATTTTTTTTGATTCCCTAACACCATTGGTTGGATGGAAAACAAGAGATGAGGATAATAAACTGATGGAGATTTTAATTCATGGGCCAAATCGGTTATCATTCTCATTTAAAGGTCATTAAAGGTGCAGATCAGCTGCTTTTGTTAGTTAAAGTTAAAGGTTGTTGTCTTGTTAAGCTATGGAAGATTCAGAGTTTGAACTCAGTCTCATACAAGCATCTTTCTGAAGTCTTGCACGTCTTTTAATGGTTATGCATATCAGGCCAAAAGCAAGATGACTTTAACAAGAGTATTTAGAAAAAATATAAATAGAACTCTGATTAATTCATTCCAGAAATTAGATTTTAAAATAATTAAGCAAATCAGGGAAACAAGGAATTATTTATGTACTATGTTCCAGGGTTTACATGTTAAAGTTGTGAGCATATCTCTTAGGCTGTTAAAGAAAGAATAGAAATGAAAAAGTTCCAAAGGAGATTTAATTAAAGTATTAAATAACATGAAGGGTACAGCTACCTAGTTTGTTCATTGCTCCAGAAGAAGCAATCAAGAGTTCAAGTTTAATGACAAATACATTTAAAACCTGTCAAAAGAAAAACATCTTCATGCATGCATGCATAGGCAACTTGTGGAATTAACTATTAGAGGAGTCAGGAAACAAACCTGTTGTTTTTTGAAAGAGCTGGATGATTTTATTTGCAATAATAACTAGGATTCGGTTCTGGTGATGGTATTTAGATCTTGATGCTAGTAGATTTAAAATAAGGTACAGTGGTTGGGTTCAAACCCTAACAAGGGATAGGATTTGATGGTACTAAAGTCTTACAAACTCCTCTCGGCCTAGACAGAGGCTGCGTCTAAACTGCACTTTCATCAGTAAAACTTCTTGTTGGACAGAGGTGTGAAAAAACACACACCAGACCGATAAAAGTTTTACCAATGAAAAGCGCCGGTGTGGACAGCGCTTTGTCGACGGGAGACGCTCTCCTGCTGACAAAGTTACCGCCCCTCGTTGCGGGTGCTGCTGTAAGATACACAGTGTAGATGTAGCCAGAGATGGCTATTAAGCCTAATTCAGCAAAACACATAAATAAATGCTTAAGTCACCTTGAAGTGAGTGGGACATAAGTATGTGCTAAAGTGAAACAGGTATGTTAGCAATTGACTGAATTGTGTTCTGTTATTTTATAGCTAAAATTATAACTGATTGCACAGCTGCCTCCAGATCTCATTTACTCATTTCACTCTTGAATTCTCTCCCAGATCACAAAGAGTCCTATTAAGAAGTGGCATATGCTTTATGTATTGTAGACACCTGTTGTCTAACATACTGTAACAAACACTTGGCCACCCAGAAAACTTTTTTATCCATTTGCTAAAACAGGACAAAAAGAGGAACACATCTTAATTTTGACTAGCTCTCTGTTGTTCATTCCTGTGGCGTGTTCTCCCCAAATCCTGGGGTATGGATTCAGGAAACTTGGATGCATGGGGACTTTAAGTTCAGAAGTAATAATTTTGTAATCAGTTTATTTGGCAAATAACCCATACATTGTACTTCTATCCTTACACAAACAGGCAAACATCCTGAATGAAGACACGTGCAACCTGTCTAGGGTGGGAAAAAGTCTCTATTAGGAATTAAATAGATGGAGAATGAACTGTGACTAATTCTAGCTGTTTGCCTCAAAATAATTCCCCTGTATTTGATTTTAGAATCTCCTTTGATTTCTGAAGAATGTCTCCCCTTCTCTCTCTATAATGACACCTCTTGGAATTGGAGTTGGATTCAGATTTGGAACAGCCCGTACTTGTCAGTGTTTGGATTCAGAATTTGAGGTAAGCCTGTTAGATCAGTGAAGTCCATTTGTCACATTCACTTCCATGTTTACTTTTTTTTTTTTTTTAAAGTTTGGGTCTGTTTAGATCTGGAGGTTTGGTTCCTCAGTATTTGAAATACATTAAACAGAGGCTTAGAAATATGGTTTGTATTGCTGAAAAGTATTTGAGACACACAAACCGCTTTCCAAAATGTCTAGGCAACAATGGTTCAGCTTCTCCTGAGTTATGCCATGACAATACTAGTGAAGTATCAGAGGGGTATCTGTGTTAGTCTGGATCTGTGAAAGCGGCAAAGAGCCCTGTGGCACCTTATAGACTAACAGACATATTGGAGCATGAGCTTTCGTGGGTGAATAAGCACTTTGTCAGATGCATCTATTGAAGTCACTGAATCTCATGAATCCTCAGTGAAAGAAGTTGCACCAGTGAAAATGGGGGGAGGTGGTGGGAATTAGCTAAACACCTTTTCTGTGTGATATAGAAGTTGTATCTCATAGACTTTAAGGTCAGAAGGGACCATTGTGATAATCTAGTCTGACCTCCTGCACATTGGAGGCCACAGAACCTCACCCACCATGAAATCTCCCCTGTGTTCTGACACAGGAGTACTGGACTGTGTCTAAGCAGCATCCAGAATCTTTGGCACACTCCTGAGATATCTCTGTCCAGCACCCCTTCTTCAGATGCAGGGTCCTACTGTCCAGTTACCCTTAGCCAATACCAGTGCTGACATCTCAAGTCTCCCCAAAGCTTACACATACCCCCCCCCTTGAGCTCCACCCTCACGAGTACTCTGGTTTACAATTTAAAACTTCAGGGACAGCAGGACGGGTAAAGCAAGGAATACATAGATTTTGCAAAGGAATGTCTGAGCCATACACACTTTACACATAGAAAAATACAAGAGTTACTGACCTAGGGAAAGTTAACACACCTGCATGCAAGCACCTCCATCAGTTTCCTCACACCTCCTGAGAGTCTTTTGGGCCTTGATCACTGCCCTTCCAAGAGTTCAGGGCCTTTCTGCACTCCCTCACACACACTTTTCTGCTCTTTGTCTTGTCTTCCTGGTGATGGTCTCTCTCTACTTAAAAAGCATGTCCTTTTTTTAAAATGAGTTAGTGATACTTTTTCTCTTCTTATGCAGTGATTTTCCATGATTCACCTCTGAGTGGAACGGTGGTCTCCAGCCCACTCTGTGCTGCTGCTATAGTGGGTCATTAATAGGTAACCTTTGTGCCTATAGCCTTTACTGTCCTGTCATAGTAAGGCTATTCAGATGTTGCTAGCCCTCTCATTGAGGGTCTGACACCCAGGCACCAACTCCCCCTAACCCAAGAGGGAGGATGCAATCCAACATGACAATTATAGTATACAGTGCAAAACATTGTCAAGTGTATAATCTCACAGAGTGCATAAAATCAAACCGAATTCATAAGATCACATAGGCAGATTCCTCAACCTGTCACACCAATATTGTCGGTCTGTGAACACGAGGACTGATATAAAAGAATCTTCCTAAACCTCCAATGGCCTGATGCGTTCCAACAGCATAGCTTCCATTGCTTATGGACCTTCCAGTGATTGAAAATATAGCTTCTGACCCTCTGTTGATGCAGCTGCATGGAAGCACATTCACATCAGCTGACCTATTGTATCACCATTTTGGTGAGTGCTCTTCTTTCTGGTTTAAAAATCAAGGTCATCCGCTCGTGAACTGTCTAAGATTAGGAACGGGCTGGAAATTTCACTTGAAATAAAAATCCACTCAAAATTAAAACCAAATCTGAAATGGACGAGTTTGGGTGTGCAGAAAGATTAATTTATGATTCCATCTTGAAATGCACTGGCAAACAACAGCTTCAAAATATTTCCAAATGTCTAGAGAGTAACAACGTTTTGATCTAGACTTGGGGAAAAGTATGTGGATGTGAACAAAATTAATGCAAGCCACTGCTGGTCCGCCAACCCAAGCCAGGTTTTGAACTAAAGCTGACTTTGAGGGCATTTCAGTCAAAAATTCCACACAACTCTCTCTGTAACCCTGTAAATGCAGCAGAAGTGAATGGCTGAAATATACCTGACTTTAGACATTTGTTTTCTCCCTGCATACACAGGTAGCTGGGAAGTAGCACGAATGACAATGAATAAGAGGGAAAGGAACTCACTCCCATCCCCACCAGTCTGAGAGAGTTTAAACTGGGTGGTACAGAAATGGAAGCCAAAGTTATAACTATAAAGTATGAGGAGAAAACCTGGAAGGCATAGTAATGGAAAAACAGACAGCCAGTACTTCAGCTGGTGTAGATTAGTACAGCTACATTAAAGTCAACAGTTATGCCAATTAACATCAGCTGAGGATCTGGCCCAATATCTTTTTCACTTACATGAGTTAAGAAACAGAGGGATTCAGCAACATGCCTCTCTGCTGAGTCAATAGTGTAGGAACCTTTCTTTCCATGTGCATTAGTTTTGCAACTATGGAAACAGTGTATGCGTGAGGAAAGGAAGCTCTTAAAATAGGCTCCTGCTCCTAGTTGGAAAGAGCTGACAGCAAACACGTGTGGTCATTTGACACCTGATAGCCAGGCAGCGCGCTATTCTGAGACACCCATGGGGGCTCTTTGTAGATAGAGACTGAACCAAATGATGAATTCCCCAGGGAGAGGGATAATGGGGGGGGGGGGGGTGAAGGGGAGCCAGCTATATTTCTAAAACCCTCCAGAACCTTTCTCTGCAATAGGCAAAGGCCTGAGGTTTGTTTCATCTTGCCCTCTCTGTGGTTGCCTTCCCCCACCATGGTGCATCCACCTACAAGCAAATCTGTACTCAGACATGTTCAACAACCAGGCAATCAGCTATAAAATATTCACTGGCTGCTGGTCCTGAAAGAAACCATTTTTGTTGACAAACCCACTGACCCATTGCACAAGAGTGTTGTAAAAACAAGACAAATTCGCTGCTTTATACTAAGTGAAAAGTTCAGTAATGAGTTTGCAGTAGCCTATGGTAATAAGCTGAAGTTATGGGAGGATCTGTGCTCAAATTCTAGCTCAAACAGTCTGCCACGCAATCAAGGGGAAGGAAAAGCTAGCATACAGATAAATAGAGGCTTCAGCTTCCATGCTGCAACCTGGTTCAGTCTTCATTAATAAATTAATTTGTTACTGACTTTATTTTAAGCTATTATTAGTCTTTCTTTCTCTCTGCAACAAATTAGTGTTTTCATATCTGTCCAGAAATAAAACATTCCCATCTGCTGGTTAACTAACAAAACAAGATGCTACATATGTGTCATGAAGATGCACAGCTGTTCTGCAGAAGCACTCCAGAACACGTAACATGGCCATCTTGTAAAGATAGGCTAGGAACTTGATAACGACAAAGCACTAGCCACATCCAAGAAATTTCAAAACAAACAAACAATGCTAAATGAACGCTGTAAAAGTGAGTTCTTTCCTTCATCGTAACTGGAAATGGGAGGGGAGGCAGATGAGAGAATCAAACAAGCCTATAGAAAGCATATAATTGTCTGTAGGTTTTTACATTAACTTCTAGAGAACCCTGTTGCTTCCATCCCTAATTTCATTCCACAGAAAACTGTACACTTGTGAAAATGGACGTGTTATGAATGTCACTAATTCTCAAGAGCACCTGTGAAAATCTTGGGTACAAAAGGGAAATGTGGTTGAATTGAAAAATCACTAGTATGGTACAGCTGCACTGCCCAGGTGCCAGTATATATAATAAAGTACACAAACTGTGGCCCCAATCCCGCAATTCATTTTGCGTAGGGCCCCACATGAAATCTCACTGACATAAGAGTTCTGTGCCCCGGTGGAGCAGCACTGATTTCAGAGGAGCTTTGTGTGGGTGCAGGAGTCCACGCTGCTGGCTTGAGTATCAGGCTTCACCCACATTCATACAGAGCACTTTGTCAACCCAAACAGTAATGGTAATGTGCAACAGACCGCGGAGGGCCAGATTTTGCCTTACACTACACTCGAGCAATCTCATTGATGTCAACAGGGTCATGCAATGCCAGAATTATTTCAGAATTAGGCTCTAGCATACGTATAAACACTAAAATATTTCAAGTACTACAGTATTGTTGTTTCTAACTCATTCCTATGGTGAAATACCATTCACTTATCAAAAACTGCATTGAGTGAAAGGAATACTATTCATAATACTTTTGACAGTTCCATCTGCTGTGTGTCTGAGACTTTTGTCAGATCCAGTCTGTTTCTGTCTTCTTTCCTTTATTCCCTGCTGTTTAATGTGCCCTGTACATGGGGTGAGTGACATGTAATACAGTACATGCATTTTCATTCTTTCCATGGCTCAAATAGTCAGGCATCTTTAAGAGGGAGCCAGTTTGAGCTGGTCTAGCCTTTTATCACCTACACATTTAGATATGCTCTTTAGATCAGATTAGCTAATGAATTTCCTGGGACATCAGTATTTATTCTACCTCTGCATTAAATTTAAATTTAAATTTCTATAATGTGGCATCTCCGCTTTTCTCTAACTCCGGCTGTACACCGGATGTATTAACATTCAATTCTTTATGTAGGCATCTATTTTTTGCATGGAAATTGTCTGTTTTACATTTGCATTTGGTCCTAAAACTAAAGCAAAGAATCCTTAATGGACAAAACAGGTGCTGGACTTTGTTTTGAGGAGGAATAAAAAAATGTCGTCCAATGTAGGTGGAAAATAATCCAGTAATTCATACACAATGTATTTCCCTTATTTAGAATTATTATAAAGATAAAGAAACAAAGTAGCAATATACTTTCCATGCACACTGTTTCCTGCGAAGAGAAGTATCTCTAAAGCCACTGTATATATGGGAAGCTGAGGCCAGAGAACTTAAGGAACTTGCATGAGGTCACAGGGGGAGTCAGTATCAGAGCTGGAAACAGAGCATCCTTTGTTATCAGTAGGATTTACTGGCATCTTGTAGGGGTTTGCTGAGGATGGTAATTGAACTCCAAGATTCGCATATTCAAGTCATTAGACAACACACAATAACTGCACTTTTTAAAAACTGCAAGAAGATTCACAAAAATGACTGCACATTCAGAATTCAACCTTGTTGACAGGATATATTTGGTTAGGTTAAATACTTTCTATTTATTATATATGCAATTGGTAACACCGCCTAGAGTTAAGGTTGAGTAACACTTTCCATTATAAGACCCTGTTTTCCATTATTTATAACTTTGTCACACTTTAACCATTTGGGTTGAAATTTTCCATGCTGGTTGTATGCCTCAGGATGAGATCACGTTGTTAAAAATAAATCCAATAAACTGAACACGCACAGCTGTGCCTGTCTCCGCTATAGCTGGCCATTGGTGGTTCCACCCCAAAAAGAACAATGTTTGTCACTTTCCATTTTCCCAACCTCCCTCAAGCGACACTCACTCACAAATGATTTTATATATATATATATATATGCATGTGTGTGCACGCACACACACACACACACACACTTCTTCCCTCTCCCCCACAAAAAAATCGTTTTTGAGGAAAGGCCATTTTTCAACTAAAAATGTTTTGTTTGAAATTTTTGGATCAAGTGTAATATTATACGTTGCCAAATGTGCTTAGTCTTATCTATCTTGACTTCCATGCTTTTTTGACAGAGTAAGCAACTGCCTTTCACTAGCTTTCCTTATACTTGATAAAATTTCAGTTCCCTAAGCCAATGTCAATAACTCCACTAAAGTGCTTTCTTTTCTACAGGAAGGAAATTTCAACGGCTCATTTTATTTTGGGGGACACCCACCTCTGCAAAGTAAGTTTTAAAAAGCACAAACTGGACAATACTTA
Organism: Caretta caretta; assembly: GCF_965140235.1. Classification (NCBI taxonomy): domain Eukaryota; kingdom Metazoa; phylum Chordata; order Testudines; family Cheloniidae; genus Caretta; species Caretta caretta. The sequence continues at coordinate 5,677,450 of NC_134219.1, forward strand.
TGATCTTCTGCTACCACCCTACTCTGTCCCTCACCCCCACGCCCGAGAGTGACGGTAATTATCTATATCCTAATAATCAAAGATATACAGTAAAACCAATTTTTTTAGTATGACAGGAATCAGTGTTTAAAATAGATTTTAAAAGGATATTATTAATCTTTATTAACAGAAGGTCTAATAAATGACAACAATGACTAATTGCTGTTTCTGTAGTCTTGTGTACTTTCATGTAGGAACGTGCTGTCTGAAGCACCGCTCTTGCTGAGAGAATAAAGTCCATGTTGTGACTCATAATAGCGGAAGAAGCTATAGGACCTTGCTGAGTGAGAGAGCCAGATAGGGTTGCCATGCATCCGGTTTTCAATCAGAATACCAGGTCAAAAAGGAAACCTGGCAGCTCTGGTCAGTACCGCTGACTGGGCTGTAAAAAGTCCGGTCGGCGGTGCAGTAGGGCTAAAGCAGGCTTCCCGCTTGCTCTGACTCCGCGCAGCTCCAGGAAGCAGCCAGCATGTCCCTGTGGCCCCTAGGCACAGAGACGGCTGGGGAAGCTCCACGTGCTGCCCTCGTTTTGAGTGCTGGCTCCGCAGGTCTGATAGGCCAGGAACCATGGCCACTGGGAGCTACAGGGGCAGCACCTGCAGGCATGGGCAGCACATACTGAGGAGAACCACCAGGCCGTGCCTCTGCCTAGGGGCAGGACATGCCGACCGCTTGTTCCCAGAGCAGCGTGGAGCCAAGGCAGGCGGGGAGCATGCCTTAGTCCCACTGCGCTGCTGACTGGGAGTTGTCTGAGGTAAGTGCCACCTGGCCGGAGACCGCACCCTGAACCCTCTGCCCCAGGTCAGAATCCCTTCTTAAACCCAAACTCCCCCCCAGAGCCTGCACCCTGCACACCTTCCCCAAGTCCTGCACCCTTACCCCAGCCCTGAGCCCCTTCCTGGCGTCTCCATCCCAACCACCTACCCGAGACCTGAGTCCCCTCCCGCACCCAAACTTCCTCCCGGAGACCACACCCCTAACCCACTCCCGCACCCCAACCCCCTGCCCCAGCCCTGAGCCCCCTCCCACATTCCAAACGCCGCAGCTTGGAGCCCCCTCCTATACCCCAGAGCCCATCCCCCCTCCTACACTCTTGCCCCCTCCCTCACCCTGAACCCCTCATTTCTGGCCCCACCCAAGAGCCCTCACCCCCTCCCACAGCCCAACCTCCTGCCCCAACCCAGTGAAAGTTAGTGAGGGTGAGGGAGAGTGAACGATGGAGGGAGGGGGGCTGGAGTGAGTGGGGGTGGGGCCTCAGAGAAGGGGTGGGGAAGGGCAGGGCCTCTGGGAAAGGGCAGAGCAGGGGCGGAGCAAGGGCGTTTGTTTTTGTCCAGTTCGAAAGTTGGCAACCCTAGAACCAGATGGAAGCATAACCCATGTCTTAGTGACACAATGGGTAACAACCTATGACGAGAAATAAGAGCACAGGTCTGAGGTCCTGGGTTTTCTTGCAGTCCTTACTCAAGCCAGATCCCACCTGATTCAAACCACCGAAGTAAGAATCCACGCATTTGGCCTGTGGATTTTATGAGCAAATAAAGATGAGAAAGGCTGAAGAATCAGCAGCCAGAATAGAATTTTATCTCAGCCCTTCGTAAGGGTATCAGTGCTATTGCAGGGCTGACTGATTTTCTGGTGCTTGGGTGACCAATTCTGGGGAGAAAAACAGAACCAATATTTTCAAAATATATTGGAAGCTCCACTTTTAGATGTTTATGTAATGACTCATCAGGGGCCAGCCGTAGGGATTGGATTTAGAACTTCCAATACCAAAAGCAGGACCTTTTAACATTTGAACTAAAGGAGTAAGTCCTCTCGCTAACAGCTGCAGTAGACTCAGATTCTCTGCGGGTCAATCGCTATGGGGAGGATGAACAACACATACTGAACAATGGATTACATGTAGAAATATTTCCCTGTTAAATGTCTGATGTAGCAAAAGAAGGTGGCTGTGCATAGCTGTGGTCTTGGATAGGATGTCTTTCTTCTTTGATCCCCAGCACTTACTTTTATTAGTATCTTACCAGGACTGTGGCAGAATCTCTGCTGGTCTGACAGGTGTTTTTGTTTTTGTTTTTGTTTTTTTCATATTATCTTAAATTCTTCATGGCTTTCCTGGGTCAGAGGCACTTCAGAATGCATTGTGTGCCTGTGGCTCAGTGGGACCTGTTATACTGATCTCAAGTGCCAAAAGAGAGGTGTTTATAAACTCACTGTCCAACAATAGAACAGTGATACTTAGATTCAGGGTTTTATTGTACAGAGGCTTGGTTTCTCGGCTTCTTAGCAAACACCCAAAGTCATTCACACCTCCAACCTCATTATCACACAGCCATTATCTCCCTCATCGAGAAGCACGACTTGAAGGGAATATGTACATTGCCCATTCCCCCTCTGACCCTTTTTAACCACGCTTATTGAAAAACACCCTGACCATTTAGGCTTTAAAGATGGATCTAACCTTTCTCCAGTCAATACTTCTATGCAAATCAAAACACGGTTAAAATTCTCAACCAGAGCCACCTCTCAGAGTCTCCATCATCACCTTTTTGTTATCCAAATATCTGAAGTGATTTATGTGGCAAGTGTCCTCTGATAGTTGTTTCAGGCTGTCTTCCTAATTATTATTGTTTTTACATCATTATCATGGTATAGACATCTTTGCTTAAATCTTGGCTGACTTTACAGAAGCAATTTATAAAGGAAGAAGAAAATGAAAATCACAAGAGTCAAAATAAATGCTAGTTTTTTTGGGACGGGTGCCAATTCAATTTTTGCTGGCACAGAAGTGAACAATAACTACTGCATTGTAATGGCTTCTCCCCCTCAGGGAACCACTGCAGTTCATTGTGCAGCTCCACACTCATATTCTGTTGACCCTCTATGATTATTTCCATCATGATGATTACCATGATTACCACATGGATGAACAGGACTGGACTGGATGAGCAGTACCCAACGCATTGAATTTGAGAGCTCATCTATACTGTATTCATCCTCAGAACCCACCGATTCTGTCCCTTAATAGGGACAGGTGAAGTAAGGAAAAAGTAAAACACCTTTGCCCATACTTTACCCCAGTAAAGTTGGTTTATTGGTTCTGCAGTGACAGTAAAAAATGACTGAGTCACATACAGAGTTACAAGAGTAGGGTAAAAACAATGTGAATCAGGAGAGAACATCCCTTGGGGACATGTTATCCCATAACTGCCTACTGCAGGGTTTCTTGCACCTTCTTCTGAAGAATCTGGTAGTGGCCTCGATGGCAGACAAGCTACTGGATTAGATGGCCATTGGTCTAACCTAGAAATGTAATTCCTATGATCCCACATGAAAGGGTAAAGGAAGAGAGAGGTGTGATTAAGGATGGTCCACATGGATGGCTGGTGGGGAAGGAGTCGTACGATAAAACAGGGCTTGATGGGAAGACTCAAGATTTTGGGTAAGCAGTCAAGCTTTTGGATGCATAACTGAACCAAATCCAAACTTCAGACCTGAAGCCTGAGCCAATTCTCTTAATGAGCCTCCAGTGATAGAAAATACTGTGTTTGCAGTGTTCTCAGCCTCCAGTGGGCCAGGAATGGAACCCAGATCCCTCCTTATGGCAAGCCACTATTTCTCCTTCCACTTGGTGTGGTGGATTCAAATTCCAGTAACTGCTACAGGTAGTGCCTTTGATAGGGTGAAAACTGTTATCGTTATTCTTACTGTAACTTTAAGTGCAAGTGTAAGGGACAATGCAAGCTTTTCTGCTTGGCATATCTCAAAATCAATCTTGACTCAGGTCAGGTTGGAAGCATCAAGCCCTGACTTACAAAATTCTAAGCATTGTTGAGAACAACGAGAAAGAAAAGCAGCCTTCTCTTGTATCGCACCCCCAAAAATGAGTTCAAATTTACATTTTTTAACCTCAAATATCTGTGACCCTGCTAAAGCTTTTGTTCTGGCAGCTCTGAATGCAAAAAGAGGAAAAAATGACACATAAAATAAGCACGTTTTAGCCACAGCTGTTTCCTACTTCCTTCAGAAAGTGATTTAAACACCTTGTAACCTAAGCAGAAAAAATGATAATTTCCCAAATGAAATATGTACTGTCTGAAAGGCTCCTATAAAGCTGCTTGTTACTCGGTAGGATAATCCCTCAAAATTATCACCTAACAACTTGGATCACTTTTTAAAAATAAAACTAATCATTCCTAAAATTTCCAAAGAGAGTTGATGGGTACTAAGTGAAAAATATGAACAAGTGGGGAAAATAGAGAGAGCAAGCCAAAAAAAGGGAATTAGCATAGACACAAAGTTCTGTCTGGTAGCAAATATAAGAGGAAGAAGTACAGTCACCTAGTCTATCAATCAGAGAGGCTTCTGGACCTCCTCCTAATCTGAGTATAAGAGTCTAGGTCCCAATTCTCAGCTTTCCATCTTTGGGCTGGGTGCAGGCCTTCCTAGCCCCTGAGGCTGCTCTAACTTACACTCTGCTTCCCTTGCACCTGGCCCTGGAAAGTAGGTGATGGCTATAGAGCAGTGAACTGTGTCCATGCCCCTTCCTTAACCTTATACCATGACTTTCTTCCTACAGTCCACCCCCAGTTCTCTCTGTGCTCCTATGCAAGGGACCTGTGAAAGCCCCTTTATGCTGCCAGAGGTATATGAGGTCAAAGGAGCTATACCAGTTTACACCAGGTTAGGTCATGGTATATCCTGGTATAGATGTGATCTGTCTGCACAATGGTAAAAGAAAAAAAGTTAAATTGCCAACTTTATTCTGATTGCAGAATATTACAGGTGGCAATGTAGAAGTCAAAAGGAAGCCAGCTTGATATTCAGATCCTAAGGTTGGTTGCAGTGCTGGTATTTAGGACAGCATCTTTTGACCTGTAAACTGAACATATTTAATGTGGAAGTCATTAAGAAGAAAAAAGTACAGAGCCCCATGCTTTAACTTTTTCCAATCATTTTCTGACTAAGTCCTGATCTTTCAGATGCTTATGCATGGGCTTCAGTTTAAGTACACAAATATTCTCACTGAGTTTAATAACAACATGCACAAGGGAAAGGTTAAGCTTGTGCTTAAATGTCTGCAGAACCAGAGCCTAAAACGGAACTTTAAGGAACATTTAGGGAAATCTACAAAATAATTTCAATACTGGACTCTAAAAGCATTGCTGTTTAGAATGAGAGAGAGAGATCGAAGTAAGACACCTGCCTATCAATCTGTAATTCAGCTTTCGCGTGAGACACAGGACATCAGGTATTTAAAAAAAAAAAGCCTTTGAAATAAGAAGCAGATGGTCACCCCACAACACTTGTCTTGGAAAATAAATGAAAGGAAAGAAAAGGAAATTGACTAGAAGTTGTGTTTTTATATACAGTGATCTGGTCAGAGATCTGGAAATAGTTTGACGATTAATTGAAATAACACATGGCAAATTGTCGCCGGACGATGAAAAATGCACAGAGGGGAAAAAAAATGTTGTTTGGGCTGGAAATTTGGATTGTGCTAAAACCATTGTAAGGGAAAAAGATATCCCATCTCTGTCCAAATTTCCACAGATTTTTCCCACCCTAACATTACAGGAATTTTAAACATAAGAGTAAAAATCTGTTGGTGTTTCTCCTTGGATTTTTAAACCATCAGGAGATATAAGGATCTTTAACTTAATGGGAAGGGTTTTAGTTTTCGTTTTTATTTATTTATTTATTAGATCTGATTCACAGGTGTTGAGCACCAAAATAACTTTGTTTGGGAAATTTTAACCCCATCCAGTCACCTGTGGCCAAAAATAGTTAAATCTGATCAGATCCTCTACTGAATATCCCTTTCACATGCAGACCGTACACTGTGTTACTCAGGCTAAACCAACCCTGATATAACATATTTGTTCTCCCTATCTCCCTCATAAATAACTCTTTCCTACACTTAAAAAAGAAAAAAGGAAATATGCCACCCACAATGAAGCACTAGCTAAATGAAAACAAGCAAAGCAGCATGAGGTCCCCAAATGTCTTGACCCCAGCCTGTATGTGACTGACTAGGAGTGTCTGAGATTGGTTTCTGGGAAAAAAAATAAGTCCCTTCTATTGTGACTATAACTGTAACTAGCATGATATCATAAATCCCAAATCAGCAGTAGCATTAGTCATTAAGTTATGGACTTCCTTTTTCTTTTATACATGCACTGAAGGCCAACTATAGTCTTTAATGGAAGAACGTTTATTATGCTCTTGGGCCCTTCGTGGCTGGAGAAGAGGGCATTTGTGCAAGTTTTTGCCCCAGATCAGAGGGAAACAGGGAAAAAGTTGACTGCAAATAACTTTGCTTTTATAGCCAAGTGGGAATTGAAAATACCTTTTACAATATTTCCACATCTGCAAGGCACATGCTTTCATTTAAAAACAAACAAACTACTCTCATCATGAGCAGGTTGTGACATAACCCAGGTATTTGTTAACCCTAAACACATTTTCTTTTATATCTGATCAGTCTTTGTCTACAAAATCTTAATTTCTGGTCTTTTTTCTTATAACCACAATGGGTGCGTTCAGTGGTTATAAGGTTAATGTATGTATCTTGTGATGGTGTCAGGAGGATAATATTTATTCCATCCTTTTCTGTGTGCACTCAAGACTCCATTTGCAGTAAGGAATGAGTACAGCCTCTGTGAAAGGCAACAGGTCTGAGCAGAAACCTGTAGCAAAGAGTGTTTCCGTGGTGGATTCTCAATAGGTTTGTGCAGGAGGTATATTAATGTCTACTAGGGAAGATTTTCAAAGACACAAATGGCAGTTATATACCCTACTCTCATTCACCTAATTCCCATTTATGCCTTTAAAAAATCTCTCCTGTATTCTTTCAGTTCTGGAGAATAGAGCTATGTAAAAATTAATAATATTATCATTAACACAAATATGATTATCAATATTGTTATTAATAATAGATAACGGTTACCATTAATTTTGCTCCAAGTGGATTTTTGTCCACAGTACAAAAAGCAAAATCCAGGGCCAAATCCTTGCTCTCACTTGAAGCCAATGGGAGTTTTATCACTGACTCAATAGCAGCAGAAACAGATAACTTATCAGCGCAGTCAGCAGTCTATGCTTAGGGGAGAGTTAACGCTGACTTAAAATAACAGGGACATCAGTGCTGATGGTAGTGTAAGGAATGAGATGAATTTGCAGAGCTGTGAAGGGGTAGCTCTTTCAGCACCTACCTGCCCTATCCTTGCCTCGAGCCAGTACAGATTGTTGCTCATTTTCATGAGACTCAAACTCAGTCTTAAACTTTTAGTAAAAAAGACACACCCATGTTTGTCCACTTTTTGAATGAGAAAATTAAAGAACTGAAAGCTGTAACTGTTGTTGGGAACAAGTTTGTCATGCACATTCTTATAGGCCAGCCAGAGAGCCCACCCCATAGAAGAGAAAGAAATCACAAGACACTTGAACTACAGCTCCCACGAAGCACAGTGACACTATTTTTAATGGAAATATTTTGGGTTTTGGCCAAAAGTCAAAATTTTCTATGGAAAAGTCCCCAATTTTTTGAACAGCTATAAGATATAGCTGGGAGTGCGTGTGCACTTGACATGGAACTGAGGAACATGAGTATTTGTCTCAATACTTTACCCACTTGATGGGTTTCTCCATTTATTAGGTGACCTGAGAAGCTTGGTGGCATTCTGAAAAGCGTCATTACCATCCCATTCTCTTCCAAATTGCTAAGGTGCCAGATTGCAAGGGCTCATCACCCACAAATGGAGCCAGATTTTCAAAAGAACACACCCCCACCTTGGCATCTAAGCATATTTTCAAAAGTGCTCAGAATCCAGTAGCTCCTAATGTGACATCTATGGCCAGATGTTTAAAAAGACTTCAGCACACAACAGGATGAGCTCTTTTGAAAAACTGGCACTTAACATCTTAGCCTCAGTGTCCCCTTCTGTAGAATTTGTTAATACTTAACTTGCTTAATGCAGCTGCTGAGTGGAAAAAATCACCAATGTGATGTATGTATGATGATTGTATTAGAAAATTCTATGAATAAAAGCAGCCAGTTATCTCAGTTGGCCTTGGTTCTAAATGTGGTGTCTTATAGGAAAAGGAAATGCAGGACCTGCTACAGAACATGGGACTGCACAAACGTCAACTGAGTGCAATGTGGAGCACCTTAAAACCAGACAGATGCCAAGAAATTAGAGGGGTACGAGTGGAGAGGCAGTAACACTGATAAGATTATAGAGGGTTTGATTTATAAGGAAAGACAAAGATCGTGTGTATAACTTGGCTAAATTATAATTAAATAGAGGCCTGACCATGTTCTAGTCTGCGTTAATCACTCTACCTTTTTTATCACATTCTGTACAAGATGGGTGCTTTATTTCGATTCTCTGTCTAGGAATTAGCTTTCATAGACTGTGATGTTATAAGGGATAACGTCTGGAACAAGCCACCAAGGGATATGGTGGATTCTCAATCTCTTCTTGTCTTCACATCAAGACTGGATGTCTTTCTGGAAGAGATGCTTTAGCTAAACCAATTATTGAGCTCAGTACAGGAGTAGCTGCGTGAAATGTATTGGCCTGTGATACATGGAGGTCAGGTGAGATGATCTCATGATCCCTTCTGGCTTAAAACTCCTCAGAATTAAAGGAATTCTGAGTGTCCCCCATTATCTGGACCACATTCAATCTTAAACTTCACTTTTTATGAGCAATCACATCAAAGAAAGCTCAGCGCGAAGTTATGGGCTCGATGCAGGAATTACTGTGTTAAGTTCAATGGTCCATGTTATTCAAAAGATTAGACTAGATCATCACAATGGTCTCTTTTCAGAGATTTAAAGAGTTTATTTCCTTTCTTTCAGTGGGGTGTAACAGAAAGGTCTCTGTAATAGAAAGCTCACCTCCACTAAAAAAACAGCAGTGCAGGGCTAGGTACTATGTTGTAGTGACGGTATTAGACTTTTTCTATCGGAGAATCTTGTATATATCCTGACTTAGGTCACAAGATAAAATGAATGTTGGTGACACTCTCTAGTGGCTATTTGTTCCCATCATGAACAGACCATACAAGTTGCAGTCTTGGCTCAAGTGACTCCCAGGAGCAGAGTACCAGGGGCTGTTGCAGATCTGGATGAATGAGCATTGGCAGAGCAACATGGGAGGATCACTGATTGGAATTTTAGGGGTGTCCGAAAGCCATTTGAGGGGCATTAGCAGCAAAAGCTGTCAAGGAAAGTTTGCACTATGCCTGATCCTAGCCAGAATAATTAGTCCCCATGTTTCTGTGAATGCCATTACCCAGGCATTAAAATTGAACTTGAAGTCTCTCTCTAACTTTCCCCCAAAGGCTGACAGATCTAATAGTCTAAAACACAACCCACCCACCTACCTTGGGTCATGCCTGCCAAATGGCAGGTGGAGAGACACGGCTGCCAAAGCATATTGACAGCTACAAAGGAAACCAAACAACCCAAAAAATGTGAAACATTTCTCCAGAGTGCAGCTGCAAGAAGTATTTTTGCTAGGAGCAGTTGTAGCTCTTAATGACTGCTGAGCCCCGTGCACTTATAACTCAGCTAATCCTTTTTCCTACAACAGCACCATCTTGTAAGAATCAGCCGGAGACTGTGAACATATTTTCCAAGTACTTGCATTCTTGCCACATATTAATGATACCAGTAGAAATGTGCTAGGAGTTGGAATACAAATGCTACTACCTCAAGGTTCAGATAGTCCAGATAAAGGTTTCCATAAGGATCCAAACATGTGGCTGCTTCTGAGAGCTGAAATTAGGCTCACATTTTGTCAATGGCTGTTTCTCAAGCTACCATGAGAGCAGCACCTTTTGTGGTCTCCTACTCAAGGACACACAGTTTCTTTTGCACCAGTTGTACCTTTAATCCTAAATTTCCAAACATTGAAGAACATACCAGAGGTATATCGCAGGAGGAACTTCCCATACTTTCTCTTCTCCCCAGCTCAACCTGTGAGCTCTCACCCTCACTTACTGTTCCTCACAATTAGTGATCCGCTCCCTTTACTGAGCCAATTATTTCATTAGCCCAACAACTGCCACCCAGTGTCAGTAATCCTCACCAGTAACAGGTTGGTTGATTCCAATTAAACCGGTAGCACTCTCTGTGCTGCAGAAATGTCAGTGACTGAGGTGCTATCTCTAGTAATCTGCTGCAGATTTTCAAAAGAGCCTATAGGAGTTAGAAAAGGAGGACTTGTGGCACCTTAGAGACTAACAAATTTATTTGAGCATAAGCTTTCGTGAGCTACAGCTCACTTCATCGGATGCATTCAGTGGAAAATACAGTGGGGAGATTTATATACATAGAGAACATGAAACAAAGGGTGTTACCATACACACTGTAATGAGAGTGATCACTTAAGGACAGGTTTCAGAGGAACAGCCGTGTTAGTCTGTATTCGCAAAAAGAAAAGGAGTACTTGTGGCACCTTAGAGACTAACCAATTTATTTGAGCATGAGCTTTTGTGATCAGATGAAGTGAGCTGTAGCTCACAAAAGCTCATGCTCAAATAAATTGGTTAGTCTCTAAGGTGCCACAAGTACTCCTTTTCTTTTTGATCACTTAAGGTGAGCTATTACCAGCAGGAGAGCAGGAGGGGTGGGGGGGAATCTTTTGTAGTGACAATCAAGGTGGGCTATTTCCAGCAGTTGACAAGAATGTCTGAGGAACAGGGGAGGGAGGGAATAAACATGGGGAAATAGTTTTATTTGTGTAATGACCCATCCACTCCCAGTCTTTATTCAAGCCTAAGTTAATTGTATCCAGTTTGCAAATTAATTCCAATTCAGCAGTCTCTCCTTGGAGTCTGTTTCTGAAGGCTTTTTGTTGAAGAATTGCCACTTTTAGGTCTGGAATCGAGTGACCAAAGAGATTGAAGTGTTCTCCGACTGGTTTTTGAATGTTATAATTCTTGATGTCTGATTTGTGTCCATTTATTCTTTTATGTAGAGACGGTCCAGTTTGGCCAATGTACATGGCAGAGGGGAATTGCTGACACATGATGGCATATATCACATTGGTAGATGTGCAGGTGAATGAGCCTCTGATAGTGTGGCTGATGTGATTAGGCCTTATGATGGTGTCCCCTGAATACATATGTGGACACAGTTGGCAATGGGCTTTGTTGCAAGGATAGGTTCCTGGGTTAGTATTTTTGTTGTGTGGTGTGTGGTTGCTAGTGAGTATATTTGCTTCAGGTTAGGGGGCTGTCTGTAAGCAAGGACTGGCCTGTCTCCCAAGATCTGTGAGAGTGATGGGTCGTCCTTCAGGATAGGTTGTAGATCCTTGATGATGCATTGGAGAGGTTTTAGTTGGGGGCTGAAGGTGATGGCTAGTGGCGTTCTGTTATTTTCTTTGTTGGGCCTGTCCAGAAGTAGGTGACTTCTGGGTACTCTTCTGGCTCTGTCAATCTGTTTCTTCACTTCAGCAGGTGGGTATTGTAGTTGTAAGAATGCTTAATAGAGATCTTGTAGGCGTTTGTCTCTGTCTGAGCTGTTAGAGCAAATGCGGTTGTATCGTAGAGCTTGGCTGTAGACAATGGATCCTGTGGTGTGGTCTGGATGAAAGCTGGAGGCATGTAGATAGAAATAGGAGTTAGGAGCATTCAGGAGCCTAATTCTCTTTGCTTCCTTTAAAGGTTCCAAATTCCATGAGGTTTGTTCATCACTGAGTGGGATTTTCAGGGAATCTGGCACCCAAGACTCACTGAAATCCAGGGCAACTAATCCCTTCAAGGTTCTTTGAAAATCAGAAGCTATATTGTAAAGCCAATACTCATATTCCTGAGCAGAGCTGGGTGGAAGCTGGATTTCCTGTTTGATGGGGAATCCCATGGTTTTTTTCCCCATTCTGCAACAGGCTGAAAAGGAAAAGCATTCAGAATTTTTCAGCAAAATAAAATTGTGAAAAGAAGTTAGTTTGGGGTCAATTTCTTTTGATCAAATCATAAAGATTAATTCTGATTTGCACCTTTAAAATATTTTAAATAACTTTATAAAATAAAGGACATTTCGAAACAAAAAAGTCATTTCAAAATGAAAAATTTGAAATGCCCCACTCCCAAAATGTCAACATGGAATGTTTTGACTTTGTCAAAATCTTTGTTTTTATTTTTGTCCGAAGCAAATTTTGTCAAAAGCCGACAGGTTTCCATGAAAGATCCTGCTTTTGACAAATTCACGTTCTTTCAGGCAAAGCCGTTCAGCTCTAACCACACTCGAAACAAGCATGAGAAGTGACGGCAGCCACCAGCCACAGCTGCAGGAGATGGCTTGTGCAAAAAAGGTGGGTTTGCCAGAATTAAAGGCTTTTCACATAGTTTCAGGTTTGGCTGTGCCCAGCTCCAAAATGAGCAGCCTTGGCTTGAAGAAAGCATTTTGCTGTAATACTGAGCCTGTCGCTACCGATTAGGATGGAGAGATGGTGGCAGAGCTGTATGGGGTGATAGTGGCACAGTGTCTGGCTGTAACCTTGCTATTTCTGTCACCCTTCGCATTTATGAATAAGAAAGTCTCACACACACATTTTAAAAGAAAAAAAAAAAGCTGAACCCCTGTTGTACCTACATACAGGCTGGGAGTGTTCATTTCTAGATACTGAGTCAGAGCAAATAAGCTGACACATTTTTAAAATCCTCTAGCTTCGTTCTTACAGCCTGTAAACCTAGTCTTCCTTGGCATCAGGGGATATCGCACTCACTCAGTCCAGATGCCAAGCGGTAGAAGATATTTTTTCCAGCAGCAGCTGGCTTCTTGGCTCACTCCTCCGGCAGTCGTTGTGGCCTCTTTAAAGTTGTCTCTGAAGCTGTCATGTGTTGATGAACTGTTTGGGTTGCCTCAGTGTCGTGAATGCCGCTTTCCCTTTGACTCACCTTTGGACTGAGAGGGAATTGATGGGCCTTCTTAAAGAAAGCACCAGGAAATAAATTAAACAAGACGTGCGCTTGCCACCCACAGCATTCCTGTGCGAGAAAGGGAAAACAAATGAGCTTTGGGAAAAGTTGGGCCCCTCCTAGCAATCGAAGGCAAATCCCCCGAGACTCTGGAGATTAAAGGGCGTTGGCCTTCGTGTCAGTGCTCAGAAATAGCAGCTGTTGTAGTTTCACTTCCCTAAAGACCTGGGACAAGATTTTTAGCTGGTGTTAGTCAATAGAGTTGCACTGAAATCAGTGGTGCTGTGCAAATTTACACCAGATGAGATCCTAGGCCTACAACACAAGGATGGGTGTAAATCAGGAATAACACCAGAGAAGTCAATAGCTACACTGCTGTGTAAATGCAACAAGTGAGACTGCAGGTATAGGCCCTTCCAGTTCCAATTCATCCATCATATAGAAATGGATCCGAATCACAGAGTGTAGATCCAGGTCCAAATCCAAATATCTCCAGAGTTAGGATTCATTGGCATAGTTCAGATCCATTCCTTTTCATAAGCCATTCTTCTCTACCTGACTAGTATACACACAACATCAGACCGTTTTTTTTTTTTTCTGTGATCATCGACTGCACAATTAAACTATCTCTTGGATGGAAAAATGTAGCGTGATCTCCAGCATGGGATACCTGTGCTGACTGTACTCTCCGGCCAGGGATTTCTATTCTTCATTTCCAAATCATTGTGTTCCTTGATAAGCTGCAATGATATAAAAGTCCCCAGCAATCCTCAACCCTTTATAATTCATCCTCTTCTGCATGATGAACTCCATTGACTGATGTTTAAGTCCTGCTGAAAAAGACTTTTTTTTCCCTGCATTTTAAAAGGTCAGGACTGTAGCCTAAATCCACCACAATATTACTTACATTATAGATTATTTTGTTGAAGAGAATTGTGGGAGAATGCCAGTAGGACACCTTGAGAGACGAGGTGGGTGAGGAAATAGCTTTTATTGGACCAACTTCTGTGGGTGAGAGAGGCAAGCTTTAGAGCCACACAGAGCTCTTCTTCAGGTCTGGGGACACCTTGTCAAAGTGTTTTGCTATACCTCATCTCTCCTTCCTCTGTGTACACACACACATCTGACCTCCTGGGCATTAATTGGCTGGCTGCCTGGAAATTGCCTACAGTTTAAGGGTTAAAGGGCAACTGATGCCTCATGGAAAACTTTTGAAACATTCTATTTATAAGTAATTCTGTTTAAAGATAATATTTTCTTTATTCCACTCCCTGGATGTATTTTTATTCATAAGGACATTTTGGCTGAATGTGGGAGGGAGGCTTGATTCCCAGGGGTGTTGAGCACCCACACTCCAGATGAAGTTCATGAGGGGGGTTTGGAGTCTCAGAGCCTCTGCGAATCAAATGAAACGTCTTCCTTCTTCAGAATTTGTCTTCTCCTGTTGTTTATTTAACAACTGAACCCATTGTGAAATCATAGTGGGTTGCTGTGGAAATTCTGATGATGTCACAAAGGGTGAATGATGACATCAGGTGAAGGTAAGCACTATAAACACTTAGTCCCAAATCCCACCCCTTGCACAAAACCTGAGTTGAATGAGCTTTGCAGAGAAGCTTTCAATGGGAAACCATCTTCCCACCCCCTCCACTGCTGCTGGGCCTCTTCAATGTGGCTTGTCATCTGTGTTCATAGGGTCCAATTCTGCAGTCTTGATCCAGGTAAAACTTCCATTGATTTCAATGGGAAATTTGCTTAAGTAAAGACTGAACGATAAACCAAGAAAACAAAAAAGGCAATTGCAACTGGCAGGTACAGAGTAGACCAGCCTGTACTCCAGCTACCAGTTTCCTGGCTATCATCTCACCACTTTAGTGCTTTCTCTTCCACTGCCTGTCTGAACTCTACCCAAAATAAGCCTGGGAAATGATACATTTGTTCCTATTAATCATATGTTAACCCCAAAGGTTATAAGCATGGATTCCATCTCCCACAGGCTAACCAGGCTCTTGCTGATTCACAAGGAGTTCACAAGACCTACGCTTTTACATACAAGGAATAAAAAAAGATATTTACGTCACTATCTTAACCCTATACATTTCCTCAATGGTCATACCTCTGCCAAATGTTTCTCCATTTCCTCCCTGACGCAATGAATATGCCTGGCTGTTCTGGCTGACCTTAGTAGTTCCCTCCATCTTTCCAACCACATAGTGGTATGTAAGGAAATTCCGCCACAGTGGAGTGCAGACCATCCTCTACTGAACCTGTCTGTCACCTCAGATGAGCTTACTTGCCAGATCTATCAATTTATGTCTGCAGGACACCCGGCCCCTAAATGGGAAGCCTATTTTTCAGAGGTTCAGGACAATAGCCGTTGACTTTCTTCCCATTTTGGATTGCCTGAGCTTTGGGCAAGGAACTGCTTTTTCCTCTGGGTTTGTAAGCCACAGAGGACATTTTGATTATTACTACAGTATAAAGAATAATAGAGTGCTCATTACCTCTACAAATTAGATCATTTTTATTTTAGGTGGCTCAGTGTTGATCTTACCTGTGCCTAACTGTAGGTTTTAAATTTTTGGCATAAGTTTCTGCCACTCTGACCTTGATTTTTCCATTAACTTCACATCATACTTCACATTGTATTAATGGTAGCATGAGAATAGCCATATCCACCTGGTACTTAAGTACTGGAAAAAGATCAAGGATGCCAAAAACAAGCTGAGTGCATACATATTCTTATCACAAAGGCAGCAGAAAACAGAGACTAAATAATCAAATGCAAGGCACAGAGCAGCCCTTTTATTACAGTAGCTACAAACACCAGATCTCTGAATGATCAGTCCGAAAATGCTTATATCACAGCAAAGAGATCACTGAGCAAAACTGTATCATTCATATCTGACTGCACTTTCTAGGAAATTATTAACTTGTGTGTTCAGTAAAAATGATTTTTTTGATGGGCTAGAGATCTCAGCTTGTACTATTCAAAAGTTCAGAAGAGTAACTGAAGCCATGCATATCTGGTGAGAACTGTAATTATTTCAGTTGTCTCCTATCCTCCAGCTCCATTGCTGGCTTCCTCTCCACTTCTGAATCCAGTTCAGAATTGCTCTCTTGGGTACCTACACCTGATATGTGCTGGCCGGCATTCAACATGCTTCTCCAATCACTGTGTCCTCTTGTGATACCTTCCTTTGATATTCAACAGTTCTGAGTCACTCTTTAACTTCTGCATCTCTCCCTCTGACTCCTTGAGATACTGATTCACTTTTTCTCTTTTGCTTGTTTTATTTTTACTATAAAGCACTCAAAGATACTATGTAACTGAAACAGTGTGAAAACACATTGCACTGTATTAAACTATATGTAAACTATAGCTGGAGGAAATTTTATATTCAAAACTATTTTTTTCACTGCAAAATGCAGATTCAAGTCAATTGAAACATTGTCTGAAGCTGTGTCAAATTCGCCAAAATGTTTCAATCTTTTTTTAAAGTCAAAGTATCTATTTTACTTCAGTGTATCAAAAAAAAAATCAAAACCAAAATTAAAAGTTTTGCTTCAGTTCAAACCAAAATTGTTTTTGTTTGTTTTTTATGAGGAGGGGTTAATTGATTTTTGTTGGTGCCAAACCAAAACATATAGTTATTTGCACAGCTCTAATGTAAACTCAGCAAAAGAGCCGGGCAAATTTCACTATCATCGTATTACAGGGGTTCGTGCAAACATTTTAGTTTTAATTTCAGTCCACATCGATTTTTATCCCCAGGGTCCTGCTTTAAAATTCATCTTTGATCAGACCCAAAAATTCAAGGTGAGATTTAGTCAGAACTCTTTGATTTTCGCCTGGTCTGTGACAAATAGAGCGGGTTCAGCATTTGTTCATTGAAATGTTTTTGATCAAGATAATTTCCCTTAGGGAAAAAAAAAATTGGGTTTCTCTCTCCTTTGCAGGGAATAAAAAGGGAAAAGGAGGGAGAATGTTTTGGAAAAGTGAAAATTTCTGTCAAATACTTTGAACAATGTATTTTTTTTTATTTTAAAAAATTATAAAAGCAATACAGAATTTTTATCAGTTCCAGTGACACATTTCTGGACACTAAATTACAACTAAATTACACATGATTTCATTGAAAAATCATATGTGAACCCAGGTTTACTCAGAAATGGACAGGGATTTAGTCAAAAGACTTTTGAAGCTTTGAGTCTTAAAATACCCAATAACAGTTTCAGGTTTATCTTGCAGACATCTTGCACAGATGTACTTGCAAGTGCTTGTACAAAATTTATGCTGGATTGTATTTTTTTCTTTCCCCTGCAAGTTCTATCTGTGTGATCGGTTCTAAACACTTGCCTTAGCCAATGACGTTAACAAGGAAAAATCCCCTTGTCATGGCGAACTGACTAGGCATTTAAAGCTTTGGCATGAGGCTTCACTGTGGTTCTCATGAAATGTCATTCTGGTTACGGATTCATGAACTGATATGGGTATAATAAAAACGTATCTAAACCTCTGGCTAAAACTCAAGAAAAAAAGAAAGCAAAACTTTGAGCGTTAAAAAACTTTGTGTACCTATTAAAATCAATATATTTTTTTCATTTTTATACTCCCATGTCCTTGATCTTGGCAGGAATGAAAATGAAGCTGAATGGAATGTTGGTCGTCATTAAAATGTCTTTTTCTGGTTCTACATGGTAATGCGATATAATTATTGTTGGGGTCTGACCTGGGTGGAGATGTGGACATTGGTTGATTGTGGAAGAATGGTGTGCAATAGTGCAAAATGGCATTTCTTCCCATATGATAGACGTATCTATCTGTCAATAGTTAGGAGACCAAAAGAATGTGCATTTCAACTTTTAAAATTAAATTAGCCAAGCACCATTTGTGGAATTGTTTGACATTTTCATAAACCCTAAACCTGTATTAAATACAAGTGGAAAAAGAAAAGGAGGACACATTAATGGTGATTTATCTTTTGATGAGTTTCAGAAAAGTCTGCATAAGTTTGAAACAGATGCTGACCAGCAATCATTCCAATGACCATATCCAATCCACATCTCTCCGTAGGTTATACAAATGATAGGTAAATGAAAACTGCCAAGTTAATGTTTAAGGGTTGGAAAATGTTGGGTTTTTTTCTGTCCATTTGTTTTGGCTTGGGTGGATCAGGAAAGAGAGACTACCTGTCTTAATATTTCTCTTTGTGGTGAAAAAATCTAAGAGCCAGAACAATACTAAATATTGTTAATAATGTTTGGTTGGTCATCTGCTTTAGTGAACAAGATCAGGTGGCTGATACAGCTTCCATTATGTTTGAGTCAGAGGTCCTAGGGAAGGGTGTCTTTCAATAATTATTCACCCAATAATTTGAGATACCCATATGTAGGAGGGGGGAAAAGAGACAGGGATAGAGATTCCCCTGCCTCATGGCTTGATATCAGTATATTCCATCCACTGAAATACAACCAATGAGAGCACTGAATTTCACACACTAAATGTCCCTACACTGAGAAGTGCTGAATTCCTTCAACGCCTGTGAAAATAAATGGAAGTCAAGTGTATTCACATGATAGGACCCTCAAAGTATCCAACTGGTGGGACAGTGGCTTAAATAAGTGACATCTGAAGTATACTTTGTTCTTCATCTTGTTAATCTTAGTAAAAAGAAAGTGGAAGCTTCTAATTTGTTTGTATTGCCTACAAGCATTTATAGCTCTTGCAAAGAGAGGCAGATAATGGGGCTTTATAGACATAAACTCTCAAGAACATTTATGGTTCTCCATAAGATGTTCGTTCCTATTAATAATGAATACTGTTAATAGAGATAACAATAATTAACTTGAGTCCTTATAAACCCAAGAACTGTTTTCAGTTTCCATTCCACTTGATAGATATGCCTTATTTTATTGCTTGCTTTTTAGGGAATTTCATTTTCATAATTCGTTAGTGAATTTACTGCCAGTGGAAGAGATTAATGCTTTGTGCCAGTGTCTTACAGCTCTGACCGCTATACAATTCCAGAAATACATCTCAATTCGAAATAATAAGCAGCCTGCAATAATGAGTATCCTAGGACCCTCCAAAGATGTGCAGAATTCTTTAATCCCGACTTGCAGCTTCTGAGGCAGACCTGGGCCTCTCTTGGTCTGAAATAGCCGATTGTGAAAAATCAGCAGAAGAAAGTCCATCAGAGTTTAAAATATTTTCAGTCTACTCATTATTAAGTGCTTTTAGTAGTTTAAGAATGAAAAAAAGTATGATGCAAGTTGAAGGTCAGACAAACAGGCGTATATGATTTCAGCTACTGTGGATTCATATATTATAAAAGCAGAAGGGACCATTATGATCATCTCATATGACTTCCTGCATGACTAGGCTTGAAAGGATTAGATTTGTACTGGTAAGTGTCAGTAAACATCTATTTTATCACACACAAACCCTCAAAACAAGTATTTCCATTGATAATAATTGAAATTTACAGATAGGCAGAGTAAGTAAAATCTGCTTGTGAACTTATTGAGGTTTGATTGAAGGATATTTACTTTGTTTACTTTGACAAGTGAGGTTGATAACTTGTGTTTTAATGGTATAAATCTTTATCTTTTTGAATTTCAAAGTCTACTGTCATTAAATAATTATTTCCTGATAATTACCCCCTGCATTGTCTGATCATCCCATAATTCCCCACACTTGTGAAAATTTAAATTGATAAAAATAAACAATCTCTAAAACACCCATAATTTTGCACAACTGTGAAAAATGTAGATCAATGGAAATTTAATTTTTTTTAAATAAACACCAATATTATCTGCTGAAATTATTTTTAAAAACCATCAAATTCTGCCAGGCCTATGCATAACACAGTCCATAGAATGTCACCCAGTAATTCATCCATCAAACACAAAAACTTGTAATTGAACTAGGGAATCATTTTTAGAAAGTCATCCAATCTTGATTGAAAGACTTCAAGTAACAGAGAAATTATCTCTTCCTTTGTTAAATGGAGCTAATGGTCCATTACCTTCACTGATAAAAATGTACACACTATTTCCGATTTCAGGTTTTTTAGCTTTAGTTTCCAGCCATTAGGTTTCGTTATATCTTTGTCTGCTAGATTAAAGGCCCTCTGGTATCCAATATCATTTTCTTATGTATATGTATATATTGGGACAACAAGGTAACAGTAAAACAAGCACATATAACAAATCTCAAACCCCAGCTAGCTTCTTATACTCTTTTCTCCGTCACCATTTAGTCATCTGATATTTCCTCCCAGAAGTGAATGAATCACACAGCAAGGTGTAGGTGGTGCAATCTAGTGGTTGGAGCAGGTGTCTGGCCTAGGGGTTGGAGCAGAATCAGAGGGCAGAATTGGAGACATGGTCAGGAGACAAGCCAGGAGTTCAGAGGTTAGCAGGCATGAGGGCTGGAGAGGAGCAGGCAAGGGGTGGACAATGGCCGGACAGGAAGCTGGTCTGGTGCAGCTGTGGGTGTGAAGCACATTCAGCAGCCACTGCACTGCTGTTGCTACCGGGCTTAATTAGGGAGCTGTTGGCGCTTCTGTCCAGTCAGGGAGCACAATCACATAGGAAGGGTTTAATGGGCCCTTATGAGCTCATTGGGTTGTTGGAGACTGTGCCCAGAGCCAGCTGAGTTCCTGACACTATTCAAGGTGACTTGAACCAAACTGTAAATCGTGCTTCCTATTTTTTTTTTCCGTTTGCTAATCAGGATGGAGATTAAATGAAGTTGGTTGACAACCAGAACCCTTTCCCACAACATCCAGGAAAGTATCAGTATTCGGTGATTTAACGAGAAGGAAACAGAATTGCACACTGAGGAAGAAAGAAACAAGGAACTTGGATTTTGCCAAATAGCCTTAAAAAACAATAATTAAGAAGGCGTCTGAATGAAATGGGTGAGGACAGACCTGTGCTGCTTCCTGTTAGTAAATACAAAGAATAGAATCTAATCGGACTCAGGGGAAAGCAATAGCTTGGGAATAGCCTTGGAAATGAAGACAAACATACTTAGAGGATGCAAAGCAGTTTGAAAATGATTTGTGGATGGCATTGTGTGGCTGGATGCTATTCCTCTTTGTTAAGACTATATTGGGTTAAAGCATTTGTACAAGCGGAACAAAGAATGTTGATTTCAAAGCATCTTAAACTGCATGCCTAAAACAAGCCAAGTCCTGAAGGTAACACCTGCTGTCTTGCAGAAAGCAACCTGCAGTGTTGTGGAAGAAAAACAGAAAATGCTGAATTAGAATTAAAATGCATCTAGATAGCTGGGAGATCCAGATGGCTCAAAGGATGTTTAATATAACTCGGGTTTAAATATAAAATAATGTGTATATATAAAGATCACAACTGCTTATAACAACTAGCAATGAAATGTATGTTACTCTCCAATGGATTCATCTTTCAAAAAATTGTCTCAGAAGTGTCCAATCAATTTATATGCAAAAGTACTGGCTAGTAATTATGTGTGTGTGTACATACCTCTAGTGCAACGGTTCTCAACCCATGGCCCAAACAACACACAGCTGCGCCCCATGTGACATCCTCAGGGCTATATGGGTATTATATATATCGTGTGGATGCAGCTCACATAACACATCGAGAGCTGCATATGTGAACCACAATGGTAAATAGGTTGAGAACCACTGCTCCTAGTGGAATATATCCGGTCTCAAGATGCAGTATAGTTCCTCTTTTGGCTTATCTGTGGAAAGTGATCTTCCAGACCGTAAGGAGAAAAGCCGTGTGTACGGAGTGGGAAGATCCTGAATTGGACTTAGAGTTTGATTAGAACTTCACAAATTGGACTCAGAACATACTTTCACAACATTAAATGGCAATCGGAACCAGAGTTTTGGCATGACCCTGTTTACACGCAAACATTTTTGGAGTATTTGGACCTGCATTTTTTATTCAGGCTCATCTTTTTAATGGGAATCCAGAACTGCATATGATATCTGTTACTTATCAACATAGTTTATTCAACAGAGGCTTTGGAGTTATGTCAGCATAAAGGGAGACATCAGGAAGCCTTTTTATCTTTGAAGGATATACCTCAGCCATGTAAAAAAGATGTATGATTTAGAAAGAGATACTTTATAAAATTCTGTATTAACCTGTCCTGTCACACAATCGTGATATCTAGGGATTCTCCCATTAGAATGCACTGGTTTACATTAAATAATCAGAATTTGAACTGAACCTACCTCAGCATTTTAACCAATTTCTTCCATGGGCCAAATCCTACCCGCTTTTCTAACATGTGCTGTCCAATTGATTTCAGTGAGATGACTGGGAAGGAAGATTTGCTCCAGTATCTGCTCATAGTTTATGGAGCTTAAATTTCAGGCATTAACAGACTCTTCCATTTTAGAATGATACGATTTTGAACTCTACGCTCCTTTCTGTCACACAAATCAATATTTAGCCTGGGCAGAGGAAATGAATGTGATCATTTTATGGATATTCTTTAGAAATTTTCATTGGTTTAGAGCTTTGTATTTACTCTTTTCTGTTGACACGAGTATAAAACAAAAAGACACAGTCTCCACCAGCTAGCTACATCATAAAGATATAAGACAACAGCTAGACAAATAGTTATTAATGGACACAAAAAATGATTCTGGATTGTATCCCAGAGTATATTCTCTTGTGCTTTGTCCAGTCTGATTAAAAATGACTTACATGATGGAGCGTAAGGTCCCTTGGGGTTTTGTTCCTTGAAGCAGGAAAGGAGAAATGTTGATCATATTCATATTTTTATTTGTTTTCTGACCTTTCAACACTTACATTTAAAAGCCAGAAAGGAAAAAAAAATGTGTCCTGGAATAATGCAACCAAGGCACACTTACACATACATTGTTACATGTATTCACACATGTCTGTTCAAACCCCTTGGATACAATTGTTATTCCAGACTTGTGATTTCTAAAACAAAGAAGTGGGGCAAGCACATGAAAACAACCCAAACACAAGATGATTTCCACCTGTTTCATTTACAACTGTACTTCTTAAAATCATTGCAAAGAAATACAGAAGTTGGAATTAATGGCAAAAATTAACCCCCACCCCTCTAATGGTTTAGCCTTCCCACTTCCACATTTAGCTTTGAAGAATGTAATGCTAAAGTGTCCCAATTTGAATGATTTCTTTAAAAACAACCTTCCATGAAGAGCAGACCCCACCCACCCCAACAGTTAGAAAAAGTTCGGTTCCAAGAAGGGCACTTAAGCAGAATGATATATCCTACCCTATCAAATGGTTCAAGGTTCAGATAAAGCAATAGCCTTGCACTTTGCAGATTTAACTGTTCGGCATTTTCTATCTGCAATACTTAAGAATGGGCATTACTGACGCCTCTATGAGCATGAGGCAGGGAAATATTATCTTGGTTTCCTTTGGTACAGCCAGGTGTGGAAAGGCAAGACATCTACAGCTACATTGATGGAGGTATCAATGGGACAGTAAAATGTTGAGAGGGTAGACCCTTCCCCCCAGTGTTTGCAGCTATGTTCATGTTACCAATGGGAACACTGAGGCATAGAGTGAAAAAGGGCACACAATGAGTTTGTGGTAGAAACCCTCATCTCTTTAGTCCTATCTATGGTCGTAATCACGTGTTCATCTTGTCCTTCAGGGAACTGGATCTGAATCACCATGGTTTGAGTGTTTAGGAAATTATCTTTCATTAACCAAAACAGTTCTGATCCTCTTCCCCTCCTCCTTGGCATACAATATCCTAGTGAGATTAGGGAGAAAGTCACAATGAGAGACAATAATTCTCTCTGTAATTTGGTACATGCTTTCTGAATTTAACTGGACTGGTTCAATTGATCAGTTCCATGGTAGTTTATGTTATTTGGGAGCAGCTGAGTTAAAATAATACGCTTATTGTGTAATGCACTGCTTATTGAAGAATGCTATATGTAAAATACACCCATGCTGCACAGGAAGAGCAAAGGATGAGTAAAAGTTGACTGGCTGAGAAATAACACTGTTAGTGGACCTGATTTGCTGGTATGCTCCTGTTTTGCTTAGGAATGGTGAATTTAAACACTTGCTTCAGTTCTATCTGATCTTCAATGAGACATAAGTACATGCTTAAATAGGGCCACAATGAGGCATTTTCCACTCAAAATGCTAGGCCCCAACTGAGGCTATGATTGAGCATGTATAAAGCCATTGACTTATTGACTCTCATGCTTAAAATTCTGTACGTGTTTAGGTGCTTGGTTGGATCAAGGACTGAGTGGGGGAACTTTGGCCATTTGGTCTGTGGTCTGACATCAAAATAAGAGGATATTCAAAACCAGGACCTTTTTGTGCAGAGGTCAAATGGTCAGGTTATCCTGTCAGCTGATCAACTGCTCTCAAGCTTAAATATGTAACTATTGTGTGAAATCATATCCAATAGTGAGAAATGTTCCCTTGTGCTTCCCCGTCTGACTGTCTCCACCCATTATCTCTTGTCTTATACTTAGATTGTAAACTCTTTGGGGAGAGGGATGGTCCTTTTGTTTGGTGTTTGTCCAGGGTTTAGCACTATGGGGTTCTAATCCCTAACCTGGGGCTGTAAGGCGCTAATGCAATACAAATTATAATGATAATAACTATAGGACATACAAAGTCCCACTATGGGGTTACACATAGACACAGCAGTACACAGGTACTGACCATGCAACACTATTGGAGTCCCACTTAACAATCCGGGATTGAAGGGCCAGGGGCTGTTCAGCTGTGCTATTGTCCCTTTACATGGCTTTAGACTCCAACTTCGCTGGCTGTGAAGAAGGAATACTCTATTATAATGTCATACACAAGCTGGAAACCCCCCAGCTTCCTTGGGCGAAAGGCTAAAAGCTCTGCTTTTCACAGTGAACAGGCCATTCCAGGGCTGCTGGCACAGAGAATAACAGATCTCACAACTTTTCCACCTTGGCTATATTAAGTCCCCCTTGCAGAGTTCTCTTTGTTGCTAAAGAAAAAAATAATCCGGAAGGTTTTTTTGGCGGGGGAGGGCAGAGGCAGAGTAACTGTTGCTGTGCTGTCTAAAATCAGAGATACAGTAATAACTCACTCCCCAAAATATAAGTGGTATTTGAGTTCCAAGCCCTATAAAAACTTTTCGGCATATGAAACAGATGGAAACTGCTCCACTGACTTCCTCCAAACTTGTTTGCAGCTGTTCTTGCTCCCCTGCCACCACAATCACTACACCCTTTTTTCTCTCTCTCTTTCCAATGGAATTTTTAGACCTCACCTGTTGACACATGCATTGCAGGGTATTTTCCCCCTGTGGGTCTATAAAGGAAAGTGGCTTGTGATGTTTTGGAGAAACGTTCATAGGGGAGAAGTTGTGAAAATGCCTTTGACATAGTTCTGCGTGTGTAAAACTTCACATACCAGTAAACCTTTATTCCCATAAGGCCACGTCCATCTGGAAAAAGATCTCTGTCAGTTTGGGTCTTTGTTATTGCTTTCTTTTCTTTTCACAGAACCTGGAAGTTGACCAGGTCTTAGGGGGAATACCAAGCATTTGGCTTTGACAGAAATAGAGTGGCTGCTTGGGACATACCGAAACAAATGAAAGACAAAGCAGTGAACTGGTTCCAAGTTACAAAGGGCAAATGCACACTGATGAAATCAAGGATTAGGTGAAAGGATACTTACATGCTGAGCAGCAAGCAAAGTTTGTCACCCTATCTATGACTGTCGCGGGAACCATTCTTAATAAAATAATTGTTTCCAGCCCAAGAAAACCTGTATGCTCTGTAGCAGCCACTACAGTACTGTGTATATAACATGAAACAGAGCAGAGAATGGACTAAAGCACCATCACAATGCACTTAACATTGACTATGGATTTTAACTGGAGCTATACTGATGTACACTAGCTGAGGATCTGGCCTACAGATATGTTATTTACAACATACATACCCATCTATAAAAGGCTCTTTGTTATCCAGCTGACCTTGATTTAATCGCTCCACTTTCACCATAATAATAAATCCATCGAATCATAATCCCATTGCAAACCCCCTTCATAACACACCTCACTATGCTTCCAAGAATGACCCTAAAACAAGGAGGAATATGTGGCTCTTCAAAATGCAGAAAAATAATGTAATGGGGTTGGGAAAGAGGAGTACAGGCTTTTGTATTTTAACCATTTCAGTCCGAGGCATTAATGGGTGTTGAATGAATATAAAATGGGGTATGGAGAGTTAATACGCAAACATAGATGGATAGATTAGGGAACCATTTAGAAGATCAATTCAATATTATTAGCTGAGCTAATCTGTCACCAAGAAAATGCAGTTAACATATTTCCATTTTACCATCAGCTGAATGAATGAACCCAGCCCTTAGCAATTAATGAGTTACTCAGTGAAACAGATATTTCTAACTCTCCTTTTTTAATGGGTTCTACAGACCCATTATTAAAATGAAGGTTGCATGATACAACATGCAGTGGGCATGTGATATACAGCCTCTATTGTGCCTAGGAGATTATAATAATGTTATTAAAATATCAGGATTGCTTCTGATGATAACACATGACATTCATGATGAATGACTCACAGAATAGATGGCAGTGAAACCCAACTTACCCAATTATCAAAGAATCTCTCACTTCCCTGAAGATGATTGTCTTGCTCAAATCTGTTTGGACTTAAGTGAACGTGCAAACTCCAACGCCCTTGAAGAAGACCTCCAGCCACGCTACACTCAATAAATTTGGAAATGTTATTGAGTGGGCTGTTAACACAGGTTGCTAATAATGGTGCTTTCCTGTATGGACCCAACATGGTCTGTTGGATAAAGCACAAGACTCTGGAAACCTGCATTCTGTTCCCAACTATATGAGCAATGCAGCTGGTTGGAAATTTTCCAATGGAACATTTTTCTGTTGGAAAATACTTATTCATCTACATTTGGAAATGTGTAGATTTCAGCAAAATTGAGTAAACGAAACATTTGAATTTTCTGTTTTGAAATGACTTCATTTCAATTTTTCTTATAATATAATATATAATTACAATTAATAATTAATTGATTAATGCATTGGTTTGAACAGTAGCTGCCAGCATTGCACAACTCATAAAAGAGTATCCAGGTTGAAAGACAGATAGACACACAGAAAGAAAAAGGTAAAACACCCTCTTACCAAGTAACTCTTACAGCATTAATGATTGTTTAATTAACACATGACTGCTTTTAGAATCCTTTGTCTCCCATATGCCCTCTATTGCACATCTTAGCGTTCTCGTTAATATCACTATATTGTTGCATTTTTTTTCTAGTTACAAGGGATCTACCAAAATTATGTCATCTTGGAATAAAAGATATCAGGTGATAAGCAACATACCTGCTGCAAAAGGGGACTGGATTCCTAGGGATAAAGAGGAATTGCCTGAAATGAAGTAAAAGCTAAACAACCTAATAAACTTAACTAAGTGGGGATTATAGGATATGCCTATAATACAGCTACCCAGAAATTTAGTTCCTAGCTTTTTTAACTCCTTGCATTTCAATTGTATTTTGCAAG
The DNA here is from genome assembly GCF_965140235.1 of Caretta caretta. NCBI lineage: Eukaryota > Metazoa > Chordata > Testudines > Cheloniidae > Caretta > Caretta caretta. Next base: position 5,705,003 of record NC_134219.1, read on the forward strand.
GATGCCGTATTTGGGGGATTCTGTCATTTGAATGGGAATGGTTCTATTTTCCCACTCTTTGAACTGTCCCACCACTATAAACAGCATAAGGCCACTGGAAAGACGACAAAGAAATCTTTAAAATTGCATACCCACCTGTATGAAGCAGTTTCAGATCTACGGATGATGTGCTCTATAAACAGTAGCATCATTCTAATCTGTTTTTATGCCCACAAATTAAAGGTGTTTTCACAACAGAGTAAACTGTCAAAAAGGTACACTGAACAGACTTAAAGGAAATCACCACTAATCTGAAAGCAAACTTCTTCTGTAATGATGCTGCGACTCTTCCACCAAGCTTCTGTTTATCTTGTTTGTTAGTTTTCTACACCTTGTTTGAGTAAAATGATTTGGCTAAGAAAGATTGCAAGTGAGGTGCAGCTGGTTTTTTATTTGTGTATTGTTGTTTTGTACTTTATTCTGTTTCAGTTACATGGACAAAAATCCAGTGTTATTTCCTTGCTTCAGAAAGTTTTTTCTTGTTTCAGTGATTAGTCAGCTTCCTTTATTTACGTTTTCATCCTATGCTGGTGGTTCACTGACAACTTCAGATGTTTACTGGTTTTAACAGCTGCAGATAAAAGGGGAGATCTTATCAACATTATCCATGTGGTTTTGAATAGTGCCCTGTATCCTTTTGCTATAGCAGATCCTGGGGGAAAAAACACACTCTAGAGAATGATGAGTTTAGAAAACTCCCTGTTTTTTCCCCTTTCCCCAATAATGACTAGTCTTAATTAGCTAAATAACAATATATTGCAAATACTGGGTGTATGGGTTTTCTGAAAATACAGATTCAAAGTCCTTTCAGAAAGTCACGTCATCAGCATCTGATTGGAATTGAAGATATTTTCACCTGAGCAATACAGTAATTGCAGATTTATTTGAGGTTTGGGTGATAATAATCTGACGCTATTAAACATTGAAATATAGTCTGCTAACTGAATTTAAAAGCACAATGCCAGTATTTGATTGGGGCAAAATGTCCTTTTATTGTAGTCTAATAGCAAAATCCATGTAACATTCATTTTTTAAACTCAAATATTTCATGATCTTTTATCTTACATTTCCAATTTCTCTGAAGATAAAAAATGCAACTGTTGCCAAACATTAATGACTAAAACCCTACATCTGCAAACCAGTGTAAGCAAGCTAGCTCTCGCGCACAACCCTAAAATAACAAATCCATGTGCAGAGCCCAGCACACGTGAGTAAACCTGTGTTCCCAGTGTATTGCCAGCTGTCTGGATTTCACAGACAGTCCCGCAATAAGAAATTAATGTGTATGCATAGCCCAGCTTTCAGAGATCCTCCAGCCTGGAATTCACTCCTTGGTTTGGTCTGTATGGTAGATGCCATTTCTGCTGTATTTCTAAAGGTACATTGAAGACACCCTTTATTTTCTATGCTTCTCCAGCTGAACAGAAGTTTTGCCTATTTAAATTATTTAATGAGGAATGTAAAGCAGCTTTGGACCATCTAGTAAAAGTGGCATAAAAGGGCAGTTTGCACTGTATTTCCTTGGATTTCGTTTTTGCTGTGAAAGCAACACCACCTACTACCTACTCTCACCTTCCTGACTGACGACAGCCAGTGATGTTATTAGTAGGCTGGTAGCTGATATTAGCATATCTGATTCGTTACATCTTTCCAGTTGCTTATTCTTTCCAATTAAAATTATTCTTTTTGGAATTAGTGAAACTCAGGTTGCATTTTGTAGGAGCCAGAGAGCAAAACTATGTGCTGGGATTTTCAAAAGAACCTAAGGCCTTGTGTATCCTCAAGCTTTGCCACTTTAACATGCTAAAGCATCAAAACAAAACAAAAAACACCACCTAGTGTAAACACAATTGTACAAATATAAAAGAGTTTATGCAGATATAGCTAACTCTGGTTTGTCGAAGCAAAATAATTTATATAGGTATAAACCCCTTTATAGTGATATCATGCATCTATATTAGAGATTTTAAGAGTACAACTATGTTAATTAAAAAAAATCAAAACCCACTCCTGCACCCATATTTATGCAGGTAAATCATCTTAACTGTATAGATCAGGCCTGAGGAAATCAGGTACCCGAATTCATTGTGAAACTCCTTTAAACTCTCTTACAAAGCCCAGCCATGGTTTATTATTCACAACTGTGCTATCCGATTTACTGAAGAGGGTAAATAACAGCCCAGAAGAAAACGGAGACCACCAAAGCTCAGAGTCACTGCAAGACATGACAGATGAGTGATATCAAACAGAAACAGGAAGGAAGGTGAGGAAGGGCAATGTTAAGCAAGACAGGAAGGTGGATATAAAAAACAAGAAAGGAATTAGAAGGATGGATAAAGGAGACTGAAATAGAACTCATGAGAAAAGTCTCCCCAGCAGTTAGATACTGTTATAAAATGAAAGAGGGGGAAGGGGAGGAAAGACACTTTGCGTTACCCAGAGTCCAAAGCCAGATGAAAAGGAGGGAAATGGAAAACGATACCAGTGAGACTCCAAGTGTAGCCCAGGGTCTTTAGTTATGTGTAAGCACAGAAGTCGCAGCTAGGGAGGATACGGGGTGGAGGGCTATGATGAGGCTTTCAGCCACCTTTGCTTGTTCCCTACTGATCCTGGGCCACTCGGGGGCCGGAGATGCCCCGAGGATAACTCCGAAAGCCATGGGGCCTTATCTAAGTTGTGACAGCCTCCCGCAGCTGCCCGACCAACCACAGCACTACCTGGAATCTTTCCAGCTGCGCATGCTGCAGCCTCGCCCCAGCCCTGCCCTGGTGGTATTCCTACTAAGCCACTTGTGTAGTAAGAGGAGACCCTGAAACATAAACTCTTGTATCAGAGGCCCAGTCTGAGGCCTGAAGCCTGAACCAAAGTACTTCCAGGCAGTGTTAAGCAAAGCTGGGCTGTGAGCCAGAGGCAGGTCCCACTCACAGAAGTTGGCAAGAAAAGGTTGTTAGAAGCATATGCACACACACGTAAGTGCTAATGAGAGGAACTTGTGCCAAGATGACATCAGAACACTCCACAAACATAACAAGGAACAGGCAGGTGCATCTTAAAGACAGGGTCAAAAGCACAACATGATGGGAGAGATTTGTTTGAACTATGATGAATAATCTGTCCTGCAACTGTATAAAAGTAGGTCCGGGAGCACACATCTTTGTCCAGCCTAGGGGGCAGTGGAGTGTCCCGCCATTGACTGAGCTGTATCCATTGCCAGGGAGCACAAATTCGTAGTATGCCCAGTAGAGTCTATAGGGAACTCTTCCTGTGCTTCATTTGACAATAAGCCTGGCCGGGTGCCTTGCTAGAGTCTGTGGTTTTGGGGGGTTCTCTCGGGGTCTGCTGTGTCAGCGATCTGCGCAGAGCTGGGGCAGCACACAGAGGGAACACGCACGCAGCCGACTGTTATCATCATCGAACAAGAGCAGAGCACCACACCAGTCACTACCAATAACAACTTGCAGTGCCTCAGGAGGCAGTGTTTGCAGTGCCTACACAGGGCAATCCTCCCTTCATGGAAACGGACATTTTCAGACCCTTTATGTTACTTGGGCCCTCTTATGTGGCGTAAAAGGGCCAGAGCAGGGGTAAAGATCTACCCCCTAATTTACATCAGTGTAACTGAGAGCAGACTTTGACCCAATTTATCAATCTGGAAACTGTAACTAGTCGTGGGGATGTCATTTTACTGAGGATCAGACTGATTAGAGATTATTTTTTGTCAATAAAGGTCAAAGGGTCAGATCCTTTTCAGCTCCATTGAAGTCAATAGAGCTACATGGGTTTACACCAGATGAGGACCTGATCCAAAATATTTTGAAAATCTTTCATCTGTGTGTGATCCTGGTGGGTACTGAGTACACTCAACTCCTATGGAAACCAAAGGAATGAGTTTTGAAATTAATTTACCTGATTCTGAATATTGCCAGTGTGTTGGGAATACAATACCCAAGAGTACATTCACTAATTAAGTGTTGTTTTTTTTCAAATGTAAAAAATAAGATGCAGTGAAGAATAGATGGGTGACATATTTTAAGTCTCTAAGATTAGAATGCACAAAACTCAGTGTTTCATGATGCACTGAAGATACATACAGAAGGCTTTCTGTTTTATTGTTGATCACAAGTGCTTTCATGATGCGCTAAAGATACATACAGAAGGCTTTCTGTTTTATTGTTGATCACAAGTGCTTTCATGATGCACTGAAGTTACATACAGAAGGCTTTCTGTTTTATTGTTGATCACAAGGAATTTTGCAAATAAAACAAACCCACCAGAACTAACATTTTTGGTTCTTGGCTTTTTCTATGTGTGAACAGGATGGGGTGGTCGGGGAATTCAGGCGATGCTTAGAAGCATACACATATTGCTCATGTAGTTTGCAACTAGAAACACATAATTAAAAGCATATTTTTATACAGTAGAGTTGGACCAGTGCAAAGAAATGATAGGCAAGTATGATTTCTAAAGAATTAAATGCATTGTGGTGTTTTGTGGGGTGAAATTAAACCATAAGTGCAGCCAATTTATATATAAATGGGGAGCTGGGAAAATACATTGAAAGGAATACAAAGGTTTAGATTTTCCCAGAGTAAAAGGTTCATTGTGGGAATACATCTATGGAAATTCTCTGAATTTCACTCTAGCTATTGCAAGATTTCCGTTTCCCATTGACATTTATGTTGAGTTTAATCTTTAATCAAAGTAATGATTTCTTTTTCTTTAACAAACTTGATTACTATTTTTAATGGTTCATTCATAATTTTATCAATCTGGCATGTTATACATTGTATTTTTGGCTCAGGACCGTAGAAAACAATGACTCAGATTTCATATATGTTCTGGCATCAGCTCAATACCTTGTATGATCGTTTATGCTACATTTACTTCTGCTTTCAGTTTTTCCAATGTACTTTGACCTACAATAGTTTATATACTGCCTTCATTTGTTGTAAATCCCTTTACTACTAACTGACACATGACTTGGTATAAATCGTGACTGGGGGCACTGAGATAATCCTATGGATGAACATTGTACGTTGACTAAAATTGAAAGGTCGGCATTTGGGGCATCTAATACAGTTAATGCATGCCTTGATCTTTGACTTTTAGAAGCAAAGGGAAACCAATGGTTCCAAACCGCTCCCACACATGGATCATGTCATTCAAAGAGTAAATTGAGCACATCGTCAAAGCACGTGGAACGATTAATTACGCAGAAGCCCCATCTTGGAAAAATCAGGCTCCAACAAACTCTGAAACACACCTTGAAATTGAGGCAAATCTGAGGGAGCACACACAGATTCCCCTACCCAAGGAGAGAGAGATGCTGCTTATGGATTCACGATAATTTGCTTGTTTAAACACCCAGATAGTTTGCTGCACGCTACAGGACTGAAAGTCTATGGCGCTCCATCCAACAAGCAGGAAGTCAAGTAATTAGGGTTGTTTGGTGTGAAACCATGCATCAGGAGGTTTTAGAGCTTTGATATTATAGGGATCAATTCAACCCCCATTGAAATCAATGAAAGGACCCCCCAGGGATTTCCACTGACACTGAATCAGACGCATAATGGAATGGCTATTTTATTTATTTATTTTTGCATGTCTGTCTTCTACTGGGTGGGATCCCAACTATTAAATGATGTTATCCTAGACATCCAGTCAGGGAATTTCACTCTGACCCTGTGGCCTACACCACCATTCACAACTAACCAAAACACACTGATCTGTTGCAAGACTCACTCACAATGAATCTGTTGCATTTGGGAGAGGTCGGAGAAGTGCATGTACACAGAGAAAACAAACAAATCCCCGAGCAGAAAAAGGGGCAAAATTAACTGGAAAGAAGATTCATTGTGAATCACTCACTTAGCTCTCCCTATCAGCCCAGTTAATAGGCCTATTATTTTCCACTTTTCCTCCTTCATACACAGTAAAAATTTGGCATGGCTTTTCATGCCCGCAGTTTCCAAAGGACTTAACTCCCCTTTTCTAGAAAATGGCTTTAAAGTAGAAGTAAATGAAAAGGAACCAAACTTTGCTGCACATAAAATGGCTTTTTTTAAAAGAAAAGCTCTAAACATCCAGAGTGTTTTACTTGGCAGTGTACAGAATAACAGGCTATCATTCATAGCATTGCATAACATACAGGAGCATTACTCAGTGTTTAGTGATGTAAAGTGATGTGGTATTTGGAAACTTAAGCTACACTCTAACTATATGTTGTCTTGACTTGTTACTATACATATAGGCTATTGTGTGCATGCAGCAGGCATGTACCAACACAGCTGATGCCCAAGACTCCTGAGTGCTGCGTATTTTCTCTGGAATAGGTATTTTCTTCTTTTCCTTTTCCAGTGTTAAGAAATGAGCCTCAGATTCCTGTCACTGTCCTTTCTTGCATATCCAGCTCTGCCAAGGATTGTGGTCACAGTAGTTAGAAATGGGAAAGACTAACAATGGTAGTTCACAGAATCCAAATTTCTGCAAATGCCAGAGTATAACCCTCAGCGGGAGACCCTACACATAGGACCTGATCCAAAGTCTATTGAAGTCAGTGGAAAGACTCACATTGACTTCAATGGGCTTTTGAGCAGCTCCCTGAAGTGTAAGAGATCTAGAATATTCTTTTCATACCCTTTAATCTTTTTGGCTAATTGTGCTGATTTGGGGTCAGATTCTGTCAGGTTCTTACATGGCTTCACAAAGGGTCTTCCTGGGGTAGTGTGTTTGCCACATGGCCCCCATAGCAGGCCGGCGCTAGTAGGCACAATTGATCCTTACAGTGGGATTTCCAAAAGCATTCAGTGGTGAACTCAATGGGAGCTTTGCCATGGATTCGGGTGGAAGCAGAGTTAGGTCAACATCACCCTCAGTTAAAATTTCCAGAAAAGCATCTATTGTCTTGCCGTGAAATTCTTGCCATTCTCATGTTCTCCCTCCAGTTTAAATTGACTCTCAGCCCGCTTTCCCTTATTGTTCCTCCATATGATTTCCTAGGGGAAGTGTGCATCTTCCAGCTTACTAGTATCTATTTTTATTCTTTGGATTGAGCTGAACTCCAGAAGCTCTGCTTTGCAGGCTGTGTTACAAATACCCTCCATGCCTCTCTCCCCTCCTCCCAGTCCCATTATCCCCTCTTGTTTACAAAGAGAGAGCGACTCTGTGCTTATTTCTGTATCAGTCCTGAGGGGCATCTGCATACATGAGTTATTCCTGGCAGGATTTCTACATGTCTTGCAATAACCATGTGAACTTTCAAATGCTTGGAGGGTAAAGGACACCACTCTCTAATGCCCTGGTGTTTTCAGTCTCAGCCATCCTTCTTGTTTGTCAGGGCATCTGTTTGGCACCTTATGTTAGATTATATCAGCTGAACAACCGCACAATGTGGACTTCGGGAAAATGATTTCTTGTTTAGTTCCAGCCCTTATTGACATCAAGTATCTTAAGGTATGTCCAGGGGAGGAGGAAGGAAGAAAGTGGACTCAAAAGAGCAGTATAAATTCACTCTCACCCTTCATGTTGTGTAAGGGATGTTTGACTGGGAGTGCATTCTGAATGGCAGTGAGAGATAAAGTAAGCAACTTCCCCTCTATTCAGGCAGTTTGAGTGTAGAGAAGGAGGTATGACTCAGTCCATAATAATACCTCAATTCCAAAGATTCACCCATTTATTAGTAGTACTGTTTATGTTATATTTATCTTATGGCAGCATCTGAATCAGGAAAGGAGCCTCTCATGTGCTAAGACCTGAATAAACACAGAGGTAGTCATGGTCCCAACCCTAGACTACTTAAAATCTTAGGATATGATCCAAAAATCTGAAGCCCATTGAAGTCAATGAGGCACTTTCTGTTGACTTTAATGAGCTTTTCGTCAGACATTAAGAAACAGAAACAAAGCTTTAAGCTTTTGAAACTTTTTGATTTGTGGAGTTTAATTTTATTTATTTGTATTTTCATTTTATCTTATTGGGGTCCTGCTAGGTTTGGCATCAAAGGTTTCTAAGCATCACAAGAAAGGCAAAAGTTCTGACATTCTTAGCCAGAATCGAAAGTGGAACGAGTGGAAATTTCACCAAACCAATTTTTGGGTGAGATTTCCTAGGCAATCTTCTGGAATCAGGCACATCAGAGAAAATTTGATAAACACCAGACTACTGTATACTTATCTAGGGGTCCAGTCCCGGAACCTTTCCTGAGACCCATGAAATCCAATTCTCTTCTCTCATACTTTTCACGCTGGTGTAGCGCTATTGGCTTCAATGGAGTTAACCCTGACTTACAATGACGCAAATGAGATCAGATAGTTTAGCGTATGGTTGCTGTTTAGTAAGGCTCTCTACTAATTGCCTTCTTGCAGCTGAGCATACACACTCGTAAAGCCCCATATTACTACATAACCTTTTTAGTATATACAACACTTTTTTTTTTCTTGGAAATGTGTAATCTGTTAAGTGGCATGGGAACAGACAAGCCTCTTCATGTAATCCAATAACTAGACAGCAATTTACTGCATTCTTCAGTAGGCATTAGTGAATACTTCGGTGGAAGGCTTGTGTTTTCCTTTGTTACAAATAGCCGAGGTGAGTGGCATGTGCTTTTTGTTTGTTGCTACATAACTTTTATATGTGAGTTAACTGCAGCATGGTAAATATGTAGTGTATGATTCATACAGAAAATTGTTGTGAAGATTTCTAATAGGATAATAAAAATATGGAAATGGAAAGACCTGGTAGGCCACCCACTTCATTTCCCCTACTGACAATGCAGGATTGCTTCCTACAGTATATTCTTCCATGTTTCAATCAGTCTTGTTATCTCTCTTCATCCCAAAGTATCTCTGCAGACACAGTGACTAATACAATTTTGTCAATCATGGATTGTTTCACCACTAAGCGCAGACCGGTTATGCCCCTACATACGAAGTCTCTTCATGGTGATTGGCATCTATGTCAGACTGACAATGGTTGTGTTTGCACTATTTTCTTTGATATCCTATCATCTGTTTGGCTTCTGCAGAGTTCCCACCATCATAATCTTTCCTACTCTAGCCAATCCTTTACCTTCATTTCACATCCTACTCTCCTTCTAACTTCTTCATTTGTCTTAAAATATTTCCACTTTACACCTGTCAACTTTCCAAGAACTCTCATCTCTACTGCCTCTGGATTTTTAATGTCTATTTCACATAATGTAGCTGCCTCCAGACCAAAAATAATACTGTTAATACGCTGGTTTGATAAATTTTTACTTTGGTACCAAATGAAATCTTTTTTATCGGTCCATAATTTTGTTAATTTCTGTAAATCACATCTCCTTTTAACCTTATCCTTGATGGAACCATTGACACCAATCAAGTTTCCTAGGTAAACATAAGCTTCTACTTGTTCTACATCTTAACCACTTCTGCATTTCAACACTTCATCTATTGTCCCTTTTCCAAGATGCAACCACTTTGTCTTCTTAGCAATTATGGTAAATCCAAATCAACTACACCAATTTTCCAAGGTAGCAAAGAGTATCAGCATTAATTCAAACATTTCTACCAGTGGTATGATGTCAGCTGTATCAGCTAAGGAGCTAGACTCGAGATCATCCAATGTCACGCTCTCCAACTCATCTAAAATTCTTAATGTCCAGGTTAAGAACACTTTGAAAAGCAATGGTGATTCCATGCCCCCTTGTCTTACACGAAACTTTGACTTGAACTAGTTGCTTAATTTTCTACCAATTCTTACAGCTCTGCAGGAGTTTTCATACGCAGCTTTTATAATAGCAATTATCTTATCTGGAATTCCATATGATTTTGTTACTTTCCATAATGCTCCAAACTGAATCAAATCCCTTCAAGAAGTCTATGAAAACAGCAAACATCTTTAATCCCCATTCTCACTTTTTTCCATCAACTGTTGGAGCATGAATATCTGATCAATGCAACTTGGCCTGGTCTGTAGCCACACTGTTTCTCACCTAATACTTCCTCTAAATGACACAAAAAATGGTGCACCCTTCTTGTCATGGGGTGTGCTCCATCCCGCATCCTCTGATGCCCCAGGAACCTGTTAGACTCTGTTCAGTAAGTGGCAACTTAGTGTGATTCATTTACTTTCCCATCACCAACACTAATACAGTCTCAAGAAGAGAATTATTTACAGCACTTCTCTCACTTTAGCCCTTTCCCTAAGGGCCAGAGAAGAACAGAGGTCTCCCTGCCTTGAGATCTCTGAACGTACTGGGTTCAACTAGCCCAGGTCCTCTCTCCCCCACTTCCTTCCTGTGTCTTTCTAATACCCCTCAGCCACCCCAGCCTAATCAGCTATTTAGCTGCATATCCCCAACCAGCCTTCACTAGGGGTTGGGGGGTGGGACCTGACTGGGGCCTAAGTGATCAGAGTCTTGGCTCGCCCACAAGCTCCCAGCACTCTGTCACTCTCCACATCTCTTGGAAGGCTATCGCTGTCTAACAGACCTTACTATTAGGGAACATTCCCTGGCATTTAGATCCATTTCAACTTAACATATGCCAGAGAGGCAACATGATGCAGTGGAGAGGACACTATGCAGGGAGTTGGACCCCTGGGTTCAAATATCAGTTCTGCTACAAGCTGCTGTGTGACCTAAAGCAAGTCACTTCACCTCTTTGTGCTTCTGCTTCCCATCCTCTTACTGCCTTATCTATTAAGAAGACAAGAATGCCCCTACTGGGTCAGACCAAAGGTCCATCTAGTCCAGTATCCTGTCTTCCAACAGTGGCCAGTGCCAGGTGCCCCAGAGGGAATGAACAGACAGGTTATCATCAAGGGATCTGTCCCCTGTCACTCATTCCCAGCTTCTGGCAAACAGAGGCTAGGGACACCATTCCTGCCCATCCTGGCTAATAGCCATTGATGGACCTATCCTCCTTGAATTTATCTAATTCTTTTTTGAACCCTGTTATGGTCTTGGCCTTCACAACATCCTCTGGCAAGGAGTTCCACAGGTTTACTGTGCATTGTGTGAAGAAATATTGCCTTTTATTTATTTTAAACCTGCTGCCTATTAACTTCATTTGGTGGCCCCTAGTTCTTGTGTTACGAGAAGGAGTAAATAACACTTATCTACTTTCTCTACACCAGTCATGATTTTATAGACCTCAATCATATCTCTTGAAAAGTCCCAGTCTTATTAAGCTCTCCTCATACGGAAGCCATTCCTTATGTGTACACTCTTTGGACTGTCTATGTGCTTGTACATTGCCGAGAACTCTGGCATTGCTAGGCACCATTGTACTATACATAATAATTATAATACACCATTCTGAACCATCATAAACGTTTTCTCTCAGGTGGCTGGCACATGATGGCATATATCACATTGGTAGATGTGCAGGTGAACGAACCTCTGATAGTGTGGCTGATGTGATTAGGCCTTATGATGGTGTCCCCTGAATACATATGTGGACACAGTTGGCAACGGGCTTTGTTGCAAGGATAGGTTCATGGGTTAGTGTTTTTGTTGTGTGGTGTGTGGTTGCTAGTGAGTATTTGCTTCAGGTTGGGGGGCTGTCTGTAAGCAAGGACTGGCCTGTCTCCCAAGATCTGTGAGAGTGATGGGTCATCCTTCAGGATAGGTTGTAGATCCTTGATGATGCGTTGGAGAGGTTTTAGTTGGGGGCTGAAGGTGATGGCTAGTGGTGTTCTGTTACACTATCAGAGGCTCGTTCACCTGCGCATCTACCAATGTGATATATGCCATTATATGCCAGCCACCTGAGAGAAAATTTTTATGATGGTTCAGAACGCCACTAGCCATCACTTTCAGCCCCCAACTAAAATCTCTCCAACGCATCATCAAGGATCTACAACCTATCCTGAAGGACGACCCATCACTCTCACAGATCTTGGGAGACAGGCCAGTCCTTGCTTACAGACAGCCCCACAACCTGAAGCAAATACTCACTAGCAACCACACACCACACAACAAAAATACTAACCCAGGAACCTATCCTTGCAACAAAACCCGTTGCCAACTGTGTCCACATATCTATTCAGGGGACACCATCATAGGGCCTAATCACATCAGCCACAATATCAGAGGCTCGTTCACCTGCACATCTACCAATGTGATATATGCCATCATGTGCCAGTAATGCCCCTCTGTCATGTACATTGGCCAAACTGGACCATCTCTACATGAAAGAATAAATGGACACAAATCAGACGTCAGGAATTATAACATTCAAAAACCAGTCGGAGAACACTTCAATCTCTTTGGTCACTCGATTCCAGACCTAAAAGTGGCAATTCTTCAACAAAAAGCCTTCAGAAACAGACTCCAAGGAGAGACTGCTGAATTGGAATTAATTTGCAAACTGGATACAATTAACTTAGGCTTGAATAAGGACTGGGAGTGGATGGGTCATTACACAAAGTAAAACTATTTCCCCTTGTTTATTTCCCCTCCTACTGTTCTTGTAAAGTGCTGGAAATGGCCCACCTTGATTATCACTACAAAAGGTTTCCCCCCTTTCCTGCTGGTAATTGCTCACCTTTCCTGGTCACTCTTGTTACAGTCTTTATGGTAATACCCAGTGTTTCATGTTCTCTGTGTATATAAAATCTTCCCACTATATTTTCCACTGTATGCATCTGATGAAGTGAGCTGTAGCTCAAGAAAGCTTATGCTCAGATAAATTTGTTAGTCTCTAAGGTGCCACAAGTCCTCCTTTTCTTTTTACGGATACAGACTAACAAGGCTGCTACTCTGAAATCTATTTTTTACTAATAATCTTCAGGCTTCAGTCAATAAGGTGGGTGTCAAAACCTGTAGCCTGATAGAGAGTGTTAGCTAAACAAACAGTTGAGCTGTTGTTCAAACTTTTCATGCCTTTCTCTAAATCATTATGGTAACCACTCTTTCAACATTTCGTACCTCTGGTGAATAAGAACTATTTATTTCATGTGACCTATCAGCACCACTGGTCATGAATGAGAGAGAGGGAGAGAGAGAGTAGTGCCTATCTCCTGATGAGCAATAGGGAAGGTGACATCCATGAGCATGTTGGATATATTTCGATCTTGCATCCTTTTTCATGCATGCAAGTGTTTCCACTTTCTTTATATTTTACCTTCCTAGATTATAAATTCTTGGTATTATTTTTTTATTTGTATTGCTGTAACACCTAGCAATCCCAACCTCATTGTGCATTACAAACCTAAAACTCAGAGATGGTTTCTCTTCAGAGAACTTACAATCTGAGTAGGGACTCTGGCTATCTCTGAGAGGGTTCTCTGAATGCTATTAGAATGTACATATTCAATGATGATAATAATAGTCATGCCACCACCACCCACTCCCCTACCCACACACTGCTGTCTGTTCCACCGGTAATGTCTCCAGGTTTCCTCTTCCATCTTTCAGTCCTTTGCTCTTAATTCTTCTCTACAGTGTTTTGGAAAAAAGGGTTGATGAAGTTGGGGAAGAGGAGACAAAATAAAATGAGTTCGGATTTGTGAGCTAAATTAATCCCGAAACCAAATCCTTTGGTTCATCCATAACACTGACTTTAATGAGACTTCTCTATCCCAGAGGAAGAGCAAGTATCAGTTGTTATGGAAACCAGAATGCATAACTCACAAAATATGCCAAATCTGTTAGCAAAAAATTGCAATTTCTCCCAGATCAGCATAACTTGGCCACTTTATCACTTTCAGGATACTGGAGAGCAAGGGGACAGAATAAGATGTTGATATCACCAATTATAGGGGCTGTACCTTATTAAGTTTTTTCTGCTTCACAGTCCCACATGTCAGAGCTCTGCTTAGACAGTGAAAGATCTGAGACTGGACTAATGGTTCTTTTTTTTAACTCTGCTCCAACATTTCTCTTGGCTCAAAAGAAAATAAAGAAGAAGTATTTCTTAGTGTTTCTCTGAACAATAATTACAATGCTAGTGATATAACAATACCAATATGTTGAATGAAATAGCAAGTTTTTAGCACAAAAACCTGGGTCTGAATTTCACACCCCAGTTCAAAATCGTTGCCACAATTCTGTTAACTACTAAACCATGTGCTTAAAAACTGTGGGCTTTAATGTGACCTAAGCATGCGCATAAGTGTTTTGCTTAATCAGGGTCTATATCTGTATTTTGCGCCTCAGGCTCTCTCTCTCTCACGTGATCTGCAAAGGACAAAAAATGAGGCTGTGATTAAGCACTCATGTAAAATGACTCTGTATTTATTTATTTGTCCTCACTGATGAGGAATAATGTAACATGGATCGGGGAAAATCAAGACATGGTTTACCTAAGGAAATAGTATTTGAAAGATTTGGCAAGAAGAGTTAATAAAAAGATAATGTTGCTATCAAGCATTATGGTAGTTGTGTGCGTGCCCGCTTTCCAAAGGCTCTCTGCCTAGTCAGCGTCCTGTGCTCTAGTCACGTGGGGGAAGAAATGTTATTGTACTAATGGGCTACCTGCTTCCAACACTGAACAATGCAGAGAAGTATTTAATTACAGGCAGAGCGGGATCAGAATATCCACTACCTCTAGGCAAACTCTTAATATGTGATGCGATGCCAGCGAACATGCTGGGATCAGAGTTGTGAGGAGAATGACTTCCAGGGCTGGTAAAACTGAATGGAAGGGGAAGGGATAGGAGATGAGGGATGGGGACTGGAGTACACTTTTGTGGATGCCTGAAAATGCAAATCAGCTCTCAGTTTCACCTTTTGGGGGCGAGAGTAGTTGGAATGGTATCACTTTTCCCACACTGAAAAGCTATTAGGATGCTCCACGTTTGGAAAATTATGCTGCTAATCCCTGGATCCTTGGAAAGATAACTGTAAGAAGACTGCACTAAAGTAGATTTTAACATAGGAGATGGGGAGAGAGTGTTATGGGTACAGAATAGGTGGAGAAAAAGACTATTTGAAAAGGACAAATTTAAAACAAAGAGAAAACAAATGGGGAGGAAGGAATCTTAAAGGTTTGACAGTTGCTTTGAGGTACTGTGGAGGAAGGGAGGGTAGTTAGCTAGATGCATAGCATATGATATTGACCTCATAGCATTAACCAGAGAATAACTAACAAGGGAAAGCAGAAATTTGGAATCAAGATTGGCATAGACTAGACAAAAATTAGGGCAATTGGAAGACAAGAGGAAGAAGTAAAGACCCAACACAGAGACAAAGAACTGGACCAAGTGCAAAAAAGTTTTTATCTTGGAGGACTAGTATCAAAGAATGGGAATTGTGAAGATGACAGAAAACGAATGATCCGACTCGTCACTATTGCATTTGAAAAACTCTGTAAGATCTGGAAGACATTTCAATAAAAATGAAAGCCAATCTAAATGAGAATTGTCATGCTGTATGGTTTGGAACACTGGAATATGAGAAAAAAACAATGAATAAAGCTAATGACTGCAGAAATGAACTGGCTAAGGGGAATACTGAGAATTTCATGACTGACAAAAATAAATGAAGTGATATGAAACAGCTAGGACAAGGAATAATGATGTTACAAAAGATTCAAGAAAAATTATTGTGAGGGTTTGGATGTGTGTCAAGAATGGACTTGGGAAGGATACTGTACATGGTGATATGCAAGACTGCAAGGAACGAGACAGAGGGGAAAACGGAGGATGGGTTGGATAGACACAGTGAAGAACTACGTAGAAGAAAAAGGTTTAAAGATGAACAAAGCCATGAAGCTGGTACCAGACAGAAAGTGATGGAAAGACTTAATTTGGCCTCATCGTTGATGCTGAGCTGAAAGACAGGAAGTGAAGAAGCCCAGATCATATTCAAGTGATGCTGTCCTGTTGTGGCTCTTCAGAGCACAATCTACGTTGTTGGTTAGAAATTCACAGAACAAAGAATTTGTTCAGCCACAGGGTGCTGTGGCTTTCTCCTACTCGCGCTAATAGATTATGCTGTACAGAAATTAGACAAGGCATCTTCTCCCTCATTAACCACTCAAGAATCTGGTGCAAGTTCACCAGCTGAGTCAGTAGCCTTTCTACCAAAAGATATCATCATTGTACTCACCTTCTACAGCTTTCTCAGTATTTGGACCCATTCTGACTTGCATGCATACGTTTCTAAGAAACTTGAGTGTGTTCCATATTCTGCAGAGTTGGTGGATCAGCAGTGTTGGGAGTATGGAACCCACCTGTCTCATATGAGGGCCACTGAAGATTCAGCAAAAACAAAGAGGAGTCCTTGTGGCACCTTAGAGAGTAACACGGCTACCTCTCTGAAACCTGTCACCACTGAAGATTCAGGAGCTAGTGCAAATTTTCTTGGGTTCTCAGCACAGAGCAAGGAGATTAGAGCAACAAACAATTGGACATGCAATGCCTGGTACACTTGCCATCTAGCATATTAGCCAGAAAGTACCCCAGAACTTCTTACATCATCTGAAAAGTAATAGCCCACTCTATGGCACCTCTCAGCACTCTAAGGTTTGTGCAAGATTTAACGTCTTTGTGCCTGTAAGCATCTGAATTTTTGCAAAGGGCATGATGTGCTTTCCTAACATAAGCTTCACACCCAAACAGTTTTCGGATTTTGATGCCAAACTGGTTCTTTGGGAAGATGCTAATGAGCACAGATAAAGAATCCTGCCAACTTGTAGTCACTGGCCTCCTCACTGAGAAAAAGATTTGCGAACACACACACACACAGAGGGAGTTTTTAATCAGCTCTTCAGGAAACCAAAGGAAATCAATGATTTGTCGTCTTTTCAGAAGGACCAAAAGATGCTTAGATATCCATGGGGATGGATGTGGTACAGGAGCCCTGATAGATAGAAGCAAAAGACCTGGGTCTGCATCCCTTTGGGTGATTAGTTACTTTCTGCCATTTGAAATGGAGATACCATGACAAGCAGCCTCCAGTCAGGACATACTCAGTAGATAAGGAAGCAAAGGGGGAAGATTCTTACAGGACAGGGTGTACCTGATACATTTGGCAGAGGTTCCAGGGTTGATATAATAAAATTATTATAGTTTTATTGTGCAATGCTTACTATCATTACTCCATGGGATAATAGCAATCGGCAGTACAACTAATGTCACTTTTATTAGCTTCATAAAGACATTATCAGAGTTCATGAGAGTTGTTCTTAGCCAACTACAATCCAGGGTGATACACTGGAGCTGCCTGGGGAGTGATGTAAGAAAGAAGCTTGCAATTTAATGCCGACATGCAGATCCTTTGCAGCAGTGTCTTGGCCTCTCTGTAGCAGAGACCACCGTTCACAATGACTTTTGCTTATAGCTGTGTGATATTTTGACTTAAATGTCTCACGTGCTCAGGTCAGCTTTTGTTCAAGTTCAGGCACTAATCAGGCAAATTCTTGTATTAAGGCAGATTTCTGTACCATCTGGGCCCCATTAGCTTCAGTAGAGCTTGGATCTGCTTACCAACTTTTATTAGTATGGTTTGTTTTAGAGCAGTGTCTAGGTGTCAGAAACCATGATGGGGGCAGTCAGGTCTAGTGGTTGGAGCCAGAGATCAGAGCTGGAATCAGGCGTCCAGAGCGGACTTGGAGCAAGGCTGGCATGACACCAAGCCTGGAGCAGGCTAAAGTTTTGCCATTTTTGCTATTGCCACTATCAGGCAGAAGACAGTTCCAAGCCCTGGAGTAACAATGAGCAAAGTGAACTCTTGTTCCTCCTGCAGGGCTCATATACCTACCCTGGGAGTCACAAGACCAGTTTGCAGATTGGCTGGAGCCCAGCATAGGTGTGACTCATCATCTTACAGTAGGAGCCCCATTCATAGAGCAGGACCCATTGTCCTGCTCTATGAATGACATAGAATGAATGACCACTACAAAATGACAGCCCCTTCCCCTAAGAAATAGAGTGCTTACTCCACAGTTTTATGTCCATACAGAATCCGTTACGCTATATACGATTTTTTTAAAAAAATCTGTAACTCTCTCATTTTAAGGCTAATTTTCAGAGGATGACAGTGCCATCTGGAGAATATTGGCACCAGTCTGTCAGATACAGATTGTCTAAAATTTTCAAAATATTAATGAAAATTGCTCATGAAATTTTTTTGCTCCTTTTTTGACCAGCTTATGTGGCAGGAGACTGAGTTTACACCCAGCTCTGCAACTGACTCATTGTATGGCCTTGGGAGAGTCACTTGACTTCACTATGTCCATCTCAATAGATTACTAGGGCAGAAGATATATGACTTTTCAGTGTATCATGCCTCTATCCTTCTTTCCAATATTTTCCCTCTGTCCCTCTTTGCCTAACTTTAGTCCACATGAGAATTTTTTCCAACATGGTCACCATCCCATATCCAGGTTCTGTCCCATCCAAATAGTTTTGTGGAATCACAGAACTGGATGAAAAGTTTCCATCTTGAGTTACGTTTTGATTCCATTTTTTTGTTTTGTTTTGACAAACACAAATATTTACATTAACTCATGGGATAGGTACACATGCAAAATTGACATGGCAAAAGTCTTTCACTAAAACAAATTCGAACCAGAATCAGCAATCATTGTCTGATTCTCCATTGTATTGCATCAATTCTTTAGTGATGTAACCCCATTGAAACCAGTGTCAAACTGATGATTGAAACAATCTCAGTGAGTTACACTGGAATAAAGCGAGTGTAAGAAAATGGAGAATCTCCTAAATTATTTATTGAATGCTGGCATTGTGCTGGGTGCTATATAGAACAAAGTCTAACTTTCTTGCTCTCATGAAATCTGGGATGAAAGAGTCAGGAATGTTAGCATTAGCTAAGAGCTTACTGACAGGTTTCAGAGTAACAGCCGTGTTAGTCTGTATTCGCAAAAAGAAAAGGAGGACTTGTAGCACCTTAGAGACTAACCAATTTATTTGAGCATGAGCTTTCGTGAGCTACAGCTCACTTCATCAGATGTATACCGTGGAAACTGCAGCAGACTTTATATACACACAGAGATCATGAAACAATACCTCCTCCCACCCCACTGTCCTGCTGGTAATAGCTTATCTAAAGTGATCATCAGGTGGGCCATTTCCAGCACAAATCCAGGTTTTCTCACCCTCCACCCCCCCACACAAATTCACTCTCCTGCTGGTGCTAGCCCATCCAAAGTGACAACTCTTTACATAATCAAGTCAGGCTATTTCCTGCATAAATCCAGGTTTTCTCACATCCCCCCCACCCCCATACACACACAAACTCACTCTCCTGCTGGTAATAGCTTATCTAAAGTGATCATCAGGTGTGGGGGGGGTGGAGGTTGAGAAAACCTGGATTTGTGCTGGAAATGGCCCACCTGATGATCACTTTAGATAAGCTATTACCAGCAGGACAGTGGGGTGGGAGGAGGTATTGTTTCATATTCTCTGTGTGTATATAAAGTCTGCTGCAGTTTCCACGGTATACATCTGATGAAGTGAGCTGTAGCTCACAAAAGCTCATGCTCAAATAAATTGGTTAGTCTCTAAGGCGCTACAAGTACTCCTTTTCTTTTTAAGAGCTTACTATCTTCCTCCCTATGTTCACAGGTGTCTAGATTCTTGTCAGCAGTTTGGCACAAGCCTTCTGCTAATACCAGATTCAAACATCCTATTCTCTGAGAAGTTGTTAATCAGAAGGTACTTTTTGGCTATATCCTCCTCATTTCTGAAACAATTAAAAAGAAAGCTAAAAAGTTTCGCCTGGTGTCCAAGGAGGGCAAAGTAGAGGAAGCAGCATCTACAATTTCCTGTCAGAAATGAGCACTTAGAAATTGCAGTTGAGTATAACAGACCCATGCCGATGGCTGAGTTCCTAGGAAACTAATATGATGGGCCAGATCCTCAGCTGATACTAATGAGCATTGTAACCTTGACTTCACTGGATCTACTTGAAATTTAAATATTTCTCTAGCCTGCTAAGGATAGTTTGAGTCATGCACTCACCACCCATGCCAAGCCACCTTCCCCTCCCTCCTTAGTGTAAGGGGGAGGGAGGAGTTTGTCTTGGACATTCTGAAAGTAGAGTTGGATCAGAGAGGAAGAAAAAGGGGCACAGCGGGAGAAACTCTGTTATACCTTAATCTCCACAGGTGTAATGACCCTGAGGAACCCTGCAGCTTTCATTTATGCTGGTGGCTGCAGATCAAGGAGACATAATTGGCTCCTTTTGCATTCCACCCCCTCCTCCCCCAAAAAACACACCGTGCCCAAGCAGAGCCCAGCGAATTTGTTGCTCTGGGCTTATATGTAGTTCCAAACATTTTAGTTAATGTGTGGTGTTGATTAAAAGGGCTAAATGAGTAATTGAAATGTAAATTAATGCAAAGGAAATCAGAGGTTTTGGAAAGTTCATGTAAGCAAATACACACACACACCATTCATTCACAGTAATATCGCATACACACACTACTTATGTGAAAGAGACAAACAGACTCTTATACTCAGAGAGCAAAAAAAAATAACTACTAAAATAAAAAATAAGGCTCCTAATACTGGTTGTTACTTTTATATTAACTGGCAAGGGAAATTAAGTAAAATAGTTCAGTAAATAGACCTGAGATTAAGTCTGACATGCTAAAGTTTTCCCATTTCTGAAAGATGTTTTATTTAAGCTCTATGTGATGAAAAACAGGAAAGGATGCTAGATCTATTTTTAAATACCCATTCTTCTTTTATATAGTTTTGGAAGATGTTGTCTGTTGAGTGATGAGTGTATTATAGGCAAGAATTGAGAAAGGAGCTGAACAAAAAATTTTAAAACCCTAAATCGCTGACTCTGTACACCTACAGTGATGAATTTTGATTAAGCTGAATCTAAGATGAGGGACTTTCAACAATAGTCTCTAATACACTCATGAAAGCTGCATAGAGGCAACTTTCCAAATATAATTCTTCATTCAAAGTCCTGCGGCTGCCTAAAGAACTGAGATGAGGAGGAAGGGGGAAAGAATGAATACAAAAAATTAACTTGCAGGTATCTGTGAGGAAGATCATTCAGAGGTCGGAGCAGGGGACTGGAGATCAGATAAAAGCACACTGCACATCCATGGCACAGAAATAAATACAACCCAGGCACTAAGATTTGTCTATGTCTCAGTTTGCCCATCTGTGCAATGGTGAAAAAAAATGCCTATCTCTGCATTACTGTAGGCTTAATATTTAATATAGTCATGTTTGCAAAGCATTCTGAGTCCTGGAAAGGAAAGTGCTATAGTAGTGCCAAGTATCGTCATTGCAATAAATTGCAGGGGGGCAGGCACACAGTAATTTCCATGTGCAAACATATCGTAGCTGCACGCTGATTGCCTGGTAGGTGGGGAGAGCGGGGGCTGATGCTGTGATGTACAGCCTCTTGGAAAGCAAAGATTCAAAAAGCTGCATGATTAAACTTCATGTTTCTCCAATGCTCCGGGAGATTAGGGAGGGAGGAGGCTGGTTTGAAACATGCATAAATCTGTCTTCCCTCCCCTTCAGTCCCAGGCTGGTAGCAAAGAGTTTTCTTATCAGCCTGTGATGTTAAGAACCAAGAATCAAGATAAAGTTGTTTATTCTAGTCAGGACTTGGTATCATGTGAGAAAACCCTCTGTGAGATCAGATGTTCTAACATAGGCATTTGGTCTTGGAGACTGGAAATGGCCTCTGGCTGCCCTCATCCTCCTTTGCCTTTCTCTGCTATTCACACACACACACACACACACACACACGTGCGCGTCATGTCCTAGACAGTAACCTTTTTGGGGCAGGGACTCTTCTCGTGCATAAATTCTGCACCTGGTGCTATGGGTCCCTGTATTCTCTTAGGCCCAGAACACAGATGATAAATCATAGTAAATCAGGCTCAGATTCAGGAAAGCATCCTTATATGGGTCAGCACTTAAGCAGGTGCTTAATTTTAAGCATGTGCCTAAGTCCTGTTGATTATGCTTAAGTGCTGTCCTAAATCGGGATGTGCTTACAGGCTTTGCTGACTGAAAGGAACTGTCAGCAACCAATGGCAGTAAGGCGGCCTGTATCAGATTGTCATCACCAGCCTATCCAGCTCTTAGTCGACAGGTGTCTAGTTCAGAACAAAGAAACTGCCCTCACACTCACAGTGCATTCCCCTTGGTAAAAGTGTGAGAAGAGGAGCTAGCCGAATAATGTGCCTGAGTAATGCTCTCCCCTCCAGCCCCTCCACCCGAGGGTGGCTGAAGCAGATGCAATAGTGGGAGCAAAGCACAGAGGAAACTGGTTTTGCAACTAGCTATGCAGCATCTGCAGTGGTCAATCTCTTGCCATGTCAGTCTACTACCTTCTTGGGGACTGGACTAGATGACCTCTCAAGGTCCTTTCCAGTCCTATGATTCTATGATTCTATCAGTGCTAGATTCACTGATAATAATGCTAAACGATTGTTAGAAGAAGAAAAGGAGTACTTTGGCAAGTTTTTTAAGTGTCATAATATCTTTAAGTGGATTTGTTTTCTTTCAGTAAAAGCTTCATAAAGAAGAG